>NW_024881498.1:1095000-1695000 GCF_019059575.1 Amphibalanus amphitrite | reverse complement strand
AAAATGCTGTTTAGGGAATCATTAAGGTGTACAACACCACGATGACACCCTTTCAAGTGTTCGTTCGCATGCGAGCGTTTAGATATACCTTAATGGGATTCAGCATGACACCTTAATAGGTGTCCGACACCCACACCCATCCGGGTATCAAACACTCTAAGGTATCAAACACCCTAAAAGGTGTCAAAAATGTTCTTTTAAAAGCATCTGACACCCTTATGATGCCTTCACAGGTGTTGCCATTTATTGAAGCGGAATGTTAAGAGTGTCCGACACTGCTAGAGGTGTCACATTGACACTTGCAAAAGGATCTGACACCAAAAACAGCGTGAAAAAAATGAGGAAAAATATTCCCATGGGGTGTCTCACGGGTGTCGGACATCATTGCAGTGTCATATATAACGCCCAGATTGGTGTCAAAAATGTTGTTTTGGGAATCATGGAGGTGTACAACACCACGATGACAACCTTCAAGTGCAACGCGCTTTTTAACACACCATAATGGGATTCAGCAAGACACATTAATGGGTGTCCTACACCAACATCCATTCGGGTGTCAAACACCCTAAACCATCAACACTTCAAAAGGTGTAAACAAAAATGTTCCTTAAAAGGGATCTGATACCCTTGTGATACCTTCACGTGTGTTGTCATTTGTTGAGGAACATTCCAGCATGAGTCATGAAATGTTTGAAAGCTGTCGTGTATTCGAACCTAAATCATCACATAAATTGTTCTGACGTCACTTGTGTTAGGAACCAGGGATGCGGTGTCTAACGGATTTTCAGTGACTCGCACTCCCGCTCTGTCTTCCAAAATGGACTCCTATTCCGGCCAGAACTGCCAACTCCATCAGACTCCGACTCTGACTCCGTAGCACTGCTAGAAACCACAGCAGGTCCAGTGGTTTGAATCATTACCCAATCAGTAAGCTTCATTGTGTGACGTCATTTGTGTGCTAGTCACGGCGTCAACCATGCGAAGATCAAAAAGCGCCACCTTGCAGGAAAGCCGTTAGATTTCAGTTGGCGGCGGCGTGCCACGTGGTGCGTGTGCGGTGTGAGTGATGGCAGGGCTTTTTTGAATTTATGTGGATATAGTGGCGCCGAACGTTGTTCGCAGTGTACTTCTTCAAGTGATTATGCGCTCATGATAATGTTTAGCTTTTATTTGTAGCTTGCTCCGTGTTTATTCAAATGAAGAGGCGGGCGGTACTCGGTGAAATTTGAAGTCTGGAGTGAGGATGACAACACAGCATTGCACCATGGAAACGAAAGCAAGTGAACTGCGGAATAACATCTGGTTGGAGATAATCGACGGTTAATTATCATTGCTGAAATGCGAGTAACTTCTCACTGTGAATGGACCCGATGTGTTTCGGTGAGTTTTCATTGGATTTCTCCGTAAATATAGAGCCCATATTTTTTGTACTTTATAGTTTGTTGCTGTATACAAGATAGGAATGCCATTGTATGCGATATGCCTGTTTGAACCAATAAATGTAAGAATGTGTCGACACCTTTTTTGGCATCCAATGGACACTCTCGTAACACCTTTAAGGGTGTGTACCAAACTGCACCTCGCTGGGGTGTCAGACGGGTGTCACTTTTGACACCAATACAGGTGTCATTGGGAATCAAACACCGGGTGTCTGACACCCTTTTGGGTGTGCACCCAAAAGGGTATCAGACACCTAAAAGGGTGTCAGACACCCGGTGTTTCATTCCCAATGACACCTGTATTGGTGTCAAAAGTGACACCCGTCTGACACCCCAGCGAGGTGCAGTTTGGTACACACCCTTAAAGGTGTTCCAGGGGAATAATTTTTTTTCTCAGTGTAGTGATGAGATCCACCTTGCATACAAATACATCTGATGGAAGATGCTTTTTAATTTAGAGGCTTGATGATTCTGTTCATTGTATAGACCATGATGCACGAGATGCTTCTTCACTGCTCGGATTAGGGATAGAGGGGTCCGATCAGCTGGGTTTGCGGCACAGTTGGGTAGGTGAAGGACAGGGCATTCGAAGTCCCGATGACCACTGCCAAACATATGGGTGGTAATTACGTTGATAAATTGAAGGTGATCATTCGTCCAGTCACCTATTCCTATATCACTGGCCTCCCCATTAAGAAACTTGCCCACTTAATTCGAATCAGCGTTGCTAGTTTAAGCTGCCCTCGAGATTAATTAGTTTGACTGTCCTAACTGAGCTTCGCTAAACTCCCATCGGCCTTATCCTAAGATTCATCCTTTACCATTCTCACTCTCATCCTCTCTCTACATTCGTTCCTCATATGTTCACCCAAATTTATTTAGCGCCCCTGAAATTCCCTCCGATGGTGTTAGGTGCCTGACTAATAGCGATCTCCCCGGCGAGATAAATGTCTCTTTCCGAAATCCATATGCATGCTCCGCTAACCGGCGACAAAGATACTTATCGCAGGGCCGTCCAGAATAATTGCACAAATATCCACCCTACTAATTTATGGGATTCACTACACGTCCGATAGACTTATGGTACACACATACACGATTTATATCCGACTTATCTCTCTACCGGGAGAGATTACCTATGCCCTCTTCCGGTCCGCGTGCAACATTCCCGTTCACGACCCAGGGACCCTAGTTCATATCCTGGAACTATCCTTAACCATGGGATTTACTCTTCAAGGCCTTACGTGTCCTGGAGTACATTCTTCCCTCCCCTGAGGCTGTCCAGTACCGATTAGAGTACCTTTACGAAATAAGTATGAGGACTTACCCGGGACGCTACAGCTTGCCTTATCCGCCCTTTAGGTGACTGACCCCTGACCTTCGGCTTCTTGCCTTTGGCATAACTTACTCTCCACTGCATACTGCGCCAATCTTCCCATTTCCCCCCTGCCGTAGAAACCTCTCACTGCCTTCTCACCCAGTGTTACCTAAGCGGGAAAATTAACAGTGGCCGGTACCACTGGCGGAAAACGTGTATATGCCCTGCGTACGTGACGGTGTGTCCCTCTTATCATTCCGGTCTGGACGTGGGTGTAGAGAAGTGCATCTGTGTCTCATACAGTCATGCTGGTAAACGTTACGCCATAGGAGACGGGTTAACAAGCCGTCTGTGCCTCACAATGCCCTGTGCCAATATTGGTGGAGTAATTATTGGCGCTAACTCACAAGAACGCGAATAACAGAAACGCATTATTTACCCAAACCTAATAGTAATTTCAAGTCCTAATTGCTGCTGCACGCGTGAACCTAATCATCAGTTCTCGTATACAATCCTAGTAGACCTTGAACCGCTCTTGATTTAATCAGATGATCTAGAACCAATTAGTACGCACCGATCTGCCGTCTGGTTGTGATCCACCGTATCATAGTGAATTACTGAATGCTCAAACGGAAATGACTCCTTGAAACTCGTTCGATAGCTTCTGATGGGCTACTAGTTACCTATACAAATTATCTTTATAGAGTGCCAGAACATTGTCATAGGGGTCCCTAGCCTTTCATAGAAAATCTAATTTAAATCATCCTATTAGCAGTAACCAATGCACATCAAACGAACTGCAGTCCTAGATATCATATAGCATGTCATATTTAAAATTATGCATTAAAGGAAGGGTGCCACCTTTTGGACACAACGCAGTTTTTACAAGATTAGCCTCACATGAACCTAAAAACCGGCTTCACTTACCTATGCCAGGGGGAGGCACTCGCCTTGGCCGTATATGGGCCAGAATGTCTAACGATTTGCGCCATGTTGTGTATACCAAAGTCTTGAAAAGTTGATCACTGCAATGAACTGAATGCATGAAGCAGCAGCACTTTTGAGTAGTGTACCTCTCACTAAACTGCACCTCTGCTACCGTACATGCAATTTATATTTCTGGTATACACAACATGGCGGAAATCGATAGACAAAAACAAGTCACCAATGCTCCTTCCAGTATATATTAGAGTTCAGTGACCTATGCTCGAGACGGTCAGCATTGAATCCGCACGTGAAGTTATCATTTGCGAGTTTTGCTGCCAGCATTCGGGCAGGCAAAAATCTTCAGCACTATTTCCTCGTCGTGTTAACCCGCGAGTTGCTGGGGGGGGGGGCGTTAAACGCCCCCACTTTTTTCGCCGGGCCATAGCATAAAAACGGCGCGCCGCAGGCGCGCCAAATTTTGGGTACCTGTAGGGAATTGATTGAAGTTTATTGTGACAAAGTTTCAAAAAAATCGGTCGGAAAATTTTTGAGATATCGAGGTTTTAGTGACGTCATGATTTCTGAGTTTTCGACCAAAAACGGCATATGTTCAAAAAATCATATAAAATCACAGAATAGACATCCAGACATGCCGTAAACGCCATTAGACTGCCAATACCATGAACAATCAAATGGCTATCTTCGATTATTGATTATCGTTCCACATTTTCCAAAATCTTGAACTGAATCTTGGAAATTTCTCGTGACTACTTCACGACCATGATACATGAATTTCTTAAATTGAACTTTTTGAGCCAAACACGTACACATATGATAAAATGAATGTCACCATCGTGTTCTACGCCCCAAATTACCCATAAAACATGTGTCATAGGCTGCGAATATCAGTTTTGATTTTTGGGATATGTGCCTACCCGGTTGACCTGACCTTGACCCTGACCTATGCTTGACTGACCCCTACATGGAGCTGACACTCTTGTAGGCCTTATATGATGGATTGTGCACCGTTTTGACAGAGTTTATGACGAGAGGCGCCCATTGCGAAGTCCTGAAGTCCATGCTACTGAAAGCCCGATTTCAGGTGTTTGACCTGACCTTGACCCGACCTGTGACCTCAAAATTCAACTTTAAAGTACTCATTTGAAGCGTCTCGTCGCGTTCTTTCGTTTGCCGCCTCGTGCGTTTCGCTGCGCCTATTGGTTCTCGAGTTATCGGCTGGGGGCGTTTAACGCCCCCCCCCCCCCAGCAAACGGTGGGTGGCGAAATACCCCAGCAACTGCCGGGTTAAGGGTATTTTATAAAACATGAAATCAGCAAAGGTATGTATAAAAGTTATACTTTTGAAGCATGTTTTATCATTTTGAAAGGGTATATTTTTTCTTTATGGTATACACTTAAGTTTTAAAATTTTAATTGGGAAGTTTTTCTAGTAAGTTGCATGAAGGGTGAAGGGTTCCATAGATCTCTTAAGCATTGTAAAGGAAAAACCTTTACTCGACTTATTTGATGTTCTTTTGACGTATCTTACTTAGTTCAACTTACTTACTACAACTTAGTTCAAATCATGTTATCTTCTTCCTTTTTATTTGTTCATCTTTTTGTCTCAGTTGCGCCATCAATGCAAATGGCAGAATGATATGTTGCCATGACAACAGGATATGCCAGCCGTCCTAGCTGCCACATCAAACGACCTTGAGTTGTAGTGGTGATATAAACAACGATCTTTTTTTGGCCAATGTATTAAATGCAATGTTTCGGTTTTTTGTATATTGTGGACGCGCTAACCACGTCTAAAAATTCAAATAAGTAAAATAGATTCATAGAACAAAAATTTCGGAAGGTGGCACCCTTCCTTTAACTGTTTACGTTCTTATCCCGTTGCAACTTTCCACAACTAACCATGTTTCTATACGATGACCTTCACCTACCGCACGCGCCCCAATTACGGCTAACCCACTGCCCCTGTTGTGGCTGCTCCTCGCGCCCTCTGGCGGCTCAACGCCCGCGCCGGGGACGACGAATACCACGGCCGCCGGCCGGCGCCGCGTCGACACCGTCAGTCACAGTCACGCCGTTATGGGCGCGTCAACGCTCGCGGTACAGTGTTCGTGCGTGTTGTCTCTTCTGGCCGGGTAGATTCACCGGATGTGTCATTGAGTGTGAATCTGGTAAAATATTACTGCAATATCTCCCTGTTCGACATCTCATCAGCTCCATTCGACGTAAGTTTTTTTTTAATTAAATTCCTGTCCCATTTAATCGTTCCCCCAAAAAGATGGTCCTTTCTAGTGTTTATTCTACAAAAGCACAACGATCGGTACCTATATTAGTCGCATATTAGTTCTAATCACAAACAATTCTACATCTACCTGTTACTCGACATTTCGCAATTTCAATGACGCAAAGTGACCATCTAAAGTCGCAAAGTGTCAAACCGTCAACCTCAAACCACTGCTCACAACTCTGCACCTAAGTAACAGAAGAAATTCCGCCGTAAGCTCAAGCATTCGTATCTGTCGAAAATCATAACTCATAGCCATATTCATGGATCGATTGCATGAATCAGTCGCCACCTTAAAACATTGCATTCCTTTTCAACCGTATTTACCTGTTCTATAATTGATTTCGACTTCGCAATTAATTCCTACAGCAATATTACCAATGATTTCGCAATGCAACTTTTAGTGAGTACAGCACGAATCTAAACCCTTAATTTCACAAACGTTCCAACCTCAAATCGCACTTGACCACCGCCGATTATAATAAATCGAACGAACCAGTTTGACCAAAGACAAAGACATATTCAATGTTGTCACGCATCCTGTCATCAATTTCAGCGTTCGTGACACTGAGCTGCTTATTCAAATTTTAGGATCTCGCTCCCGGCCTAATCGTGAACTCCAACTGACAATAACGTATTTACTGGCGGCTCTGACATGACCTCAAATTGAGATCCTAATATGCTACTAGGGTGTCTGGACCAATAAGTTCAAAGTAATTTAAGTTTTCCAATTCCAATTGAGAGTGCATTTTATGGCAACCGAAAATGTTTGGCAGTCGTCACGGCACGGCAGGTTGGGCAGGGGGGGGGGGGGGTCAAGGATTGGGATTGAGCAGACTCTTCAACAACACTCACATTCTGGAGTTTCTCTGCGCTTCCGCTTCTCAGTGTGGTCACAAGCGTCGGCGGTTGTCCTCCGGCTCTGGTCGGTCGAACTGAAGAGGCTTCTCGCGGGTGACCCCGGACCGACGGCGGCCTCCAGATGGCGTCTCCGGCTCCGGCTGCAGACTGTCCTCCGGGGTGAATCGTGCACCTTTTATAGCTCGAGGGGCTGCCACGCCCTGAGCCGACCTCGGAGTCATTGCACCCAGGGTGTCTTTGTTACTCCCGTGCGTTTTCACTTGGCCGCTCACCATCTTCATATTGGGAGTTTTACCAGTCGGTTCATCGATGTGTAGGATATAAGAACATTGATAAAGGTGTAAATTAGCTCTGTCGTGCCGTTTCTTTATCCTCAACCACTTTCATTCTTATGTCGACTGCGTATCTGCCCGCAGCAGCATTCTTTTCCTCTGGTTATCCAAATACCTCGGTAGCTAAACATCTTATCACAATCCATATAGCTCGTCGTTGTTTGCTTGAATTGGGTTGAATCCCATAACAGCTTTAGTTAGCCTCAATAGCGTTTCTTTGTTCCAGCCACTTACAATGTACTCAGGAGACGACACTTCGTATCTTAGCCTTCATCTTAGATTTTGGCGAATCGGTGTATTCCGTATTGCTGTTTCCGATACGACCGTTGCGCTGAGCTGGTATAACTGTTTTCCCGACGTCCTCTTGCTTAGTCTCCAGGCTTGGGATTTGCAGACATTGTTCATGGCCGGCTGCTCCATTTTCTTGGTTGTATTTTGCTATTAACCTGACGGTGACTCTAGCCCTTGGAATTCAAGCCTGCATTTGCCACAAGCCCCATATCTGTCAGTCATTTCTCCCGCGGCTACTGTATTGGCTGATTACTTTAGGAGCTACCCCTCCGTCCGATCTTCCGTCAAAATGGTTTTATCTCCCAGAATCATACATCTTTTGTTGTCAACCTTTCTCGCGTCTGGATAGTGCTGCCCCCTTCGGTTGGCGGTAGCTCTGGCAACTAGTACCTTGGGCGTGTCCCCATCGTCAGCTGGCTAGCACCCCCCGCTTCGCTGCTGACCTTTCCCGCCAGGCCTTGTGGTTGCGGGGTGTGGCTGTAGCGTGCTGCCTCTTCTTTTCAGTGGCGAAATCTGGAACTACAGGTCATTGCTTGCGGCTGCTGTGCAGGTCACCTTCAAGGCGTTCTGCCGGGTCACTCACCCTGGGTTGTTGTACCCCGACAAAGGAGGCTGTGTGCTCCAGCCGGCATCCATCCTTTACACTGCTCCATGATCTGATGACGTATCTTGCTGATCCAGCGCTCCTAGCCGGTATCTGTCCTCGGCGTGGGTCCACGAGCTGTTGACAATGTTACTGATCCAGCTGTTACTTGTTGGGGTTCGAATCGTTCATCCTGCGGTAGCTGTCTCCAAAAGCGCGCGTCTTAATGGAAGTTTAACGGCTGCCCATTCTGTGCGGACAGTGATAGATTAGGGGAGCTGGGGGGGATTGGGTGTGAGAAAGCGAGGCTAGGCGTGTGGCCGGACTGCGAGGGAGAGGGACTGCCGGACCGAGCCGTGCCGAGAAGATAGTACGTTAAATGTTCAAGATGTAGCGTGCTACATCTTCAGTCCAAACAACCCTAGTTGCGTCCTCGCAACTCATACGGAAAAAAGTCACACCCCTTACTCATCTAAATCTACACAATCATGTGAACTTCCACAACGCCTACAACATGACATAGTATACCTGTTACAGTACACACAGGCACCTGTTGTTCCTCGTCCCCACCTCAGTTTGTCGTTCACCAGATCCGGGTCATGGGCACCAACCACTTTGGTTAGCCCGATGTCGTCGGTGGCCGTCCGGTAAGTGGCTTCTCAGGAGGGTGAAGGCCGCCATGGCAGCCCAGGTGGGCGGCCTCAACAGCAGTTCGGGTGGCGGCCTCCATGGCAGCCCGGGTGGGCAGCCTTCACGGCAGCCCGGGTGGCAGCCTGCCATGGCAGCCTGGCTGGGGCGGCCTCCACGGCAGCCAGGGTGGTAAGATTCCACATCAGCCCGGACGGCGGGCTCCGTGGCAGCCCAGGTGGGCAGCTTGCACGGCGGCCCGTGTGGGCAGCCTACGTGGCAGCCCAGATGGATGACCTCTTTGGCAGTCCGGGTAGGCGACCTCCATGGCCAGCCCTGCCGCGACCTCCGTGGCCGGCCCTGCCGCGACCTTCGTTGCCGCCCGGGTGGCAGACTCCGTGGCAGCTCAGGTGAGCGACCTCCATGGCAGCCCAGGTGACCCCCGTGGCAGCTCAGGTATGCGACTTCCGCGGCAGCTCAAGTGGGTGACCCCCCGAGGCAGCACATCTGAATGGATCGTTTGGCAGTTGGTCTTGCAGCATCCTGGCACCCTCTGCTCGTTCACCAACTTGATCATCGCCTTGGCTGTGTTGTGAAGACGACCGTGTTTGATTTTGATTCAGTACAGCACGAGCATTCCGCCTGTTCTTCTTCCTCTTCTGCTTTTGATATTGCTGTCCTCTTACCATCAATACTCTAGAAAGTTCGAGCTCTCCTTTGCCATACAGCAGCTGATCTTGACTTGTACTTGTTGTACAACAGAACGTAGAAGAATTGATATGCTGATGCCAACAATTGTCAAGTTTCATTTTCGGCCTGACTTCTGTATTAGTCTGATCCTTTGTTTCATGAGACAGCTTCATTTCCTTATCTTATCTTCAACAACTTCTTCTATGTCCTTTTCAGTATTCGTAAGACCGCTTCCACTCATCAGCCACCATCATAAGCTTCATCATCTTCACACAGCTTTCTTTAGCTCATCCTCTTCTTTCACGTCGTACCCTGCAGCACGTTCATTTCCACTGCTGTCAGTATTTCGAACACCTGCTCAATTCTTCAACTTCCCTGTCATCAGCCACCATCATAAGCTTCATCATCTTCACACAGCTTTCTTTAGCTCATCCTCTTTCTTCTCGTCGACCCCTGCAGCACGCTCGTTTCCACTGCTGCCAGTATTTCGAACACCTGCTCTGTTCTTCAACTTCTTCCTCTTCTCCATACGGTTGACTTTCAATTCACCAACTTCGGGTTCGGCGGCTTGTGCCAGTCTACCAGCTTCACAATTTGAGAATATCAAAGCCCCACGTTTTGGGCGCCATTTGTAGCAAGGGAATTACAGAAGGGGGCGTGGTAAACACTGCTCTGCTTCGTTGCAGTTAACCCAGCACCGCGGTCCGCTGTAATTCAGCTGGTTGTACAAGAGAGAATAATTCGCTGATGTAATACTGTCGATAGTAAAGCTGGTAACCGCAGGTTGTTTGAAAAGACAAACACTATTCGTTAGAATTGTGTTTTTCTATTGAAAAACAACCGGAGCGGTCGTTGTCCGGGCTATGTTTTGCAAGTCTGGCCGCGAATTGGGGCAACTTGATTGGGGCCTAGACGAAATGTACAATCTTCGTAAAAAGTTCAGCGTATGGGCTCCCGGAGTCGATCTACCTGATGGCATCGGTCGCTACTCGCTAAAAAGTCTTTTGCGCGTGGCGCGTGCGATTCCATTTTCCCCATGTTAAGTGAACGGGGTTTTGGACACTTTTTGCGCGATCGCCAATGGCGGGAAAACGAGCCAAGGAAGAGGTGGTTTTCTTCCCAGCATTTTATGGCAAACACGTTTGGGTACACGCCAGTGTGCGCTGTATACCCCTCAGAATCTCGGAACGTGTCTTTGCACGCGATTAAAGTTGGAATTTTGCTGTGTCCCATGTTAAGTCAATGGACGGCGATGTCGAGACTTTGCAGAGACATTTTCATTCGATCTTTGTACAAAATTTTAGAGATAGATTTCGCCCAAACTCTTATATCTTGTAGAGGAAAGAGCATAGTACATGCCGTTATGCTTCGTTAAGCTGGCAAAACTCATTTTTTCTTATAAAGTTCATTTGAAAATTAAAATTTTTAACATGGAAAGTCAATGGGAGCGTCTTTATTCCTCTATAACTTTTATCTTTAGTAAGATATATAGGTGAAAAGTTAATATGATATACAACTTTTGATGCTCTTTCCACTGATGCATAGGACGTCACTGCACGATGTGCCGTTTTTAAGAAAAGCTGTAAAAAATCAGGGCTCGACTGTGACTTGAACCCAACCACATTAGAGTATACGAACAGGTGACGGCGATACCTCCCGTGTGCGGATGCGACACTGATTATTGCTAAATATTAGCAGTAGGCCGCCTGTGGGGTGCCTTTACAAACCTTATATCTCTGCAACCACTGGACCAATTCACTCGGGGTCTTTTGTGTGCGATAGCTTTTTCCCTTCTTACACGTAGTGTGCTGTTCTCGATGCGTATGGGTGACCCCTAGTGCACGTGCCACGTGCAAAACGAAGAGGTGTCAGTTAGGTAACAAGTCTAATAACTCTGTAGTTAGTTTGCCGATTGCACTGATACTTGGCATGGATGTAGGCACCCGCCGTGCAATGCATTTCCATGTGTCACGGTTGGGGTGCCGCTGCACGTGCGCACGGGCAGGGTGACGCTTCCAGATCTCGAGAACGGCTGGGCCGATTGTGATCAAAGTTGGCACACCGTTAGGGCTCGGCGAGTAGGGTGCCGTGCACAAGTCAGATGGGACCCGTTATGCACGTGCGCACGTGCAGGCTGACGCTTCCAGATCTCAAGAACGGCTGGGCCGACTGTGCTCAAAATTGGCATACCGTTAGAGACTGGTTAGTAGTGTGCCGTGCACAAGTCAGTTAGTATGTATTTTCATGTGCCACGGTTGGGGTGCAGCTGCACGTGCGCACGGGTAAAGTTAATTTGAAATTTAAAATTTTTAACATGGAAAGTCAATGGGAGCGTCTTTGTTGCTTAATAACTTTTTACGTTGCAGATGTATCAAAGTGAAAAGTTAATAAAATATACAACTTTTGATGCTCTTTCCAACAATGTATAGAACGTCACTGCACGGTGTCCCGTAACCGCAGGTTGTTTGAAAAGACAAACACTATTCGTTAGAATTGTGTTTTTCTATTGAAAAACAACCGGAGCGGTCGTTGTCCGTGCTATGTTTTGCAAGTCTGGCCGCGAATCGAGACATTTTGGGTGGGGCCTAAACGAATCGTTCAATCTTGGTAAAAAGTTCAGTGTATGGGCTCCCGGAGGCGATCTACCTGATGGCACCGGTCGCTACTCGCTAAAAAGTCTTTTGCGCGTGGCACGTGCGATTCCATTTTCCCCATGTTAAGTCAATGGGGTTTTGGACACTTTTTGCGCGATCGCCAATAGCGGAAAAACGAGCCAAGAAGGAGGTGGTTTTCTTCCCAGCATTTTATGGCAAACACGTTTGGGTACACGCCAGTGTGCGCTGTATACCCCTCAGAATCTCGGAACGTGTCTTTGCACGAGATCAAAGTTGGAATTTTGCTGTGTCCCATGTTAAGTCAATGGACGGCGATGTCGAGACTTTGCAGAGACATTTTCATTCGATCTTTGTACAAAATTTTAGAGATAGATTTCGCCCAAACTCTTATATCTTGTAGAGAAAAGAGCATAGTACATGCTGGTATGCTTCGTTAAGCTGGCAGAAATCGTTTTTTCTAATAAAGTTCGTTTGAAAATGAAAATTTTTAACATGGAAAGTCAATGGGTGCGTCTTTATTCCTCTATAACTTTTATCGTTAGTAATATATATAGGTGAAAAGTTAATATAATATACAACTTTTGATGCTCTTTCCACTGATGTATAGAACGTCACTGCACGGTGTGCCGTTTTCAAGAAAAGTTGTAAAAAAGCAGGGCTCGACTGTGACTTGAACCCAACCACATTAGAATATACGAACAGGTGAAGGGGACACCTCCCATGTGCGGACGCGACACTGATTATTGCTGAATATTAGCAGTCGGCCGTTGTGGGGGCGCCTTTGCAAAGGTTATATCTCCACAACAGCTTGACCGCTTCACTCGCGGTCTTTTGAGTGAGATAGCTTCTTCCTTTCTCGCACGTAGTGTGCTACTCTCGATGCGTATGTGTGACCCCTAATGCACGTGCCACGTGCAAAACGAAGAGGTGTCAGTTCGGTAACAAGTCTAATAACTCTGTAGTTAGTTTGCCGATTGCGCTGATACTTGGCATGGTTGTAGGCACCTGCCGCGCAATGCATTTCCATGTGTCACGGTTGGGGTGCCGCTGCACGTGCACACGGGCAGGGTGACGCTTCCAGATCTCGAGAACGGCTGGGCCGATTGTGATCAAAGTTGGCACACCGCTAGAGGCTGGTAAGTAGGGTGCCGTGCACAAGTCAGATGGGACCCGTTATGCACGTGCGCACGTGCAGGCTGACGCTTCCAGATCTCAAGAACGGCTGGGTCGACTGTGCTCAAATTTGGTATACCGCTAGAGACTGGTTAGTAGGGTGCCGTGCACAAGTCAGTTAGTATGTATTTTCATGTGCCACGGTTGGGGTGCAGCTCCACGAGCGCACGTGTAGGGGTCGCTTCCAGATCTTGAAATTGACGGGGCCGATTGAGCTCCAATTTGGCACACCGCTAGAAACCGGCGAATAGAGTGCCGTGCACTAGTCAATTGGGGCCTAGGCTGCACGTGCGCACGTGCAGGGTGTCGCTTCCAGATCTCGAAAACGGCCGGGTCGATTGCACTCAAATTTGGCACACCGCTATAGACCGACGAATAGGGTAACCGCAGGTTGTTTGAAAAGACAAACACTATTCGTAACCGCAGGTTGTTTGAAAAGACAAACACTATTCGTTAGAATTGTGTTTTTCTATTGAAAAACAACCGGAGCGGTCGTTGTCCGGGCTATGTTTTGCAAGTCTGGCAGCGAATTGGGGCAACTTGATTGGGGCCTAGATAACCGCAGGTTGTTTGAAAAGACAAACACTATTCGTTAGAATTGTGTTTTTCTATTGAAAAACAACCGGAGCGGTCGTTGTCCGGGCTATGTTTTGCAAGTCTGGCAGCGAATTGGGGCAACTTGATTGGGGCCTAGACGAAATGTACAATCTTCGTAAAAAGTTCAGTGTATGGGCTCCCGGAGGCGATCTACCTGATGGCACCGGTCGCTACTCGCTTAAAACCTCGTGGCACGTGGCACGTGCGATTCCATTTTCCCCGTGTTAAGTCAATGGGGTTTTGGACACTTTTTGCGCGATCGCCAATAGCGGGAAAACGAGCCAAGAAGGAGGTGGTTTTCTTCCCAGCATTTTATGGCAAACACGTTTGGGTACACGCCTGTGTGCGCTGTGTACCCCTCAGAATCTCGGGACGTGTCTTTGCACGAGATCAAAGTTGGAATTTTGCTGTGTCCCATGTTAAGTCAATGGACGGCGATGCCGAGACTTTGCAGAGACATATTCATTCGATCTTTGTACAAAATTTTAGAGATAGATTTCGCCCAAACTCATATATCTTGTAGAGGAAAGAGCATAGTACTTGCTGGTATGCTTCGTTAAGGTGGCAAAACTCATTTTTTCTTTTAAAGTTAATTTGAAATTTAAATTTTTTAACATGGAAAGTCAATGGGAGCGTCTTTATTCCTCTATAACTTTTAGCTTTAGTAAGATATATAGGTGAAAAGTTAATATAATATACAACTTTTGATGCTCTTTCCACTGATGCATAGCACGTCACTGCACGATGTGCCGTTTTTAAGAAAAGCTGTAAAAAATCAGGGCTCGACTGTGACTTGAACCCAACCACATTAGAGTATACGAACAGGTAACGGCGATACCTCCCGTGTGCGGATGCGACACTGATTATTGCTAAATATTAGCAGTAGGCCGCCTGTGGGGTGCCTTTACAAACCTTATATCTCTGCAACCACTGGACCGATTCACTCGCGGTCTTTTGTGTGGGATAGCTTCTTCCTTTCTTACACGTAGTGTGCTGTTCTCGATGCGTATGGGTGACCCCTAATGCACGTGCCACGTGCAAAACGAAGAGGTGTCAGTTCGGTAACAAGTCTAATAACTCTGTAGTTAGTTTGCCGATTGCGCTGATACTTGGCATGGTTGTAGGCACCTGCCGCGCAATGCATTTCCATGTGTCACGGTTGGGGTGCCGCTGCACGTGCACACGGGCAGGGTGACGCTTCCAGATCTCGAGAACGGCTGGGCCGATTGTGATCAAAGTTGGCACACCGCTAGAGGCTGGTAAGTAGGGTGCCGTGCACAAGTCAGATGGGACCCGTTATGCACGTGCGCACGTGCAGGCTGACGCTTCCAGATCTCAAGAACGACTGGGCCGACTGTGCTCAAATTTGGTATACCGCTAGAGACTGGTTAGTAGGGTGCCGTGCACAAGTCAGTTAGTATGTATTTTCATGTGCCACGGTTGGGGTGCAGCTCCACGAGCGCACGTGTAGGGGTCGCTTCCAGATCTTGAAATTGACGGGGCCGATTGAGCTCCAATTTGGTACACCTCTAGAAACCGGCGAATAGAGTGCCGTGCACAAGTCAATTGGGGCCTAGGCTGCACGTGCGCACGTGCATGGTGTCGCTTCCAGATCTCGAAAACGGCCGGGTCGATTGCACTCAAATTTGGCACACCGCTATAGACCGACGAATAGGGTGCCGTGTACACCGCTAGAAACCGGCGAATAGAGTGCCGTGCACAAGTCAATTGGGGCCCAGGCTGCACGTGCGCACGTGCAGGGTGTCGCTTCCAGATCTCGAAAACGGCCGGGTCGATTGCACTCAAATTTGGCACACCACTATAGACCGACGAATAGGGTGCCGTGCACGTCAGTCCGTAGCACACCGACTCCGGTCTGCACGTGCAAGGCTCATCCTCTCGTTTGGTGGCGGGCGTTTTTGCTGCGTTTACAAAGGTGCTTGCTCAAACAACCTGCGGTCCCGCGATGCGGAGCCCGGCATCGCAGATGCCGGGTAACCGCAGGTTGTTTGAAAAGACAAACACTATTCGTTAGAATTGTGTTTTTCTATTGAAAAACAACCGGAGCGGTCGTTCTCCGGGGTATGTTTTGCAAAGTTGGCCTGAGATTGGGGCAACTTGATTGGGGCCTAGACGAATCGTTCAATCTTCGTAAAAAGTTCAGGGTATGGTCTGCCGGAGGCGATCTACCTGATGGCACCGGTCGGTACTCGCTAAGAAGTCTTTTGCGCGTGGCACGTGCGATTCCATTTTCCCCATGTTAAGTCAACGGGGTTTTGGACACTTTTTGCGCGATCGCGAATGGCGGGAAAACGAGCCAAGGAAGAGGTGGTTTTCTTCCCAGCATTTTATGGCAAACACGTTTGGGTACACGCCAGTGTGCGCTGTATACCCCTGAGAATCTCGGAACGTGTCTTTGCACGAGGTCAAAGTTGGAATTTTGCTGTGTCCCATGTTAAGTCAATGGACGGCGATGCCGAGACTTTGCAGAGACATTTTCATTCGATCTTTGTACAAAATTTTAGAGATAGATTTCGCCCAAACTCTTATATCTTGTAGAGGAAAGAGCATAGTACTTGCTGGTATGCTTCGTTAAGGTGGCAAAACTCATTTTTTCTTTTAAAGTTAATTTGAAATTTAAATTTTTTAACATGGAAAGTCAATGGGAGCGTCTTTATTCCTCTATAACTTTTAGCTTTAGTAAGATACATAGGTGAAAAGTTAATATAATATACAACTTTTGATGCTCTTTCCACTGATGCATAGGACGTCACTGCACGATGTGCCGTTTTTAACCGCAGGTTGTTTGAAAAGACAAACACTATTCGTTAGAATTGTGTTTTTCTATTGAAAAACAACCGGAGCGGTCCGTCTCCGGGCTATGTTTAGCAAGTCTGGCAGCGAATCGAGACATTTTGGGTGGGGCCTAAACGTGCATTGCGATTTTCGTAAAAAGTTCAGTGTATGGGCTCTTGGGGGCGATCTACCTGATGGCACCGGTCGCTACTCGCTTAAAACCTCGTGGCACGTGGCACGTGCGATTCCATTTTCCCCATGTTAAGTCAACGGGGTTTTGGACACTTTTTGCGCGATCGCCAATGGCGGGAAAACGAGCCAAGGAAGAGGTGGTTTTCTTCCCGGCATTTTATGGCAAACACGTTTGGGTACACGCTAGTGTGCGCTGTATACCCCTCAAAACTTCGTAACGTGTCTTTGCACGAGGTCAAAGTTGAACTTTTTTCGCTCCCCATGTTAAGTCAATGGGCGTTTTTGCAGAGACATTTTCATTCGCTCATTGTACAAAATTATATGATACGATTTTGCTTTAACTTTCAGGACTTGTTGAGAAAAGACCATAGAACATGTTGTTATGCTTCTTTAAGCTGTGCAAATTCGTTTGTTGTCTTTAGGCTTCTTTAAAAATGAAAAATTTTAACATGGAAAGTCAATGGGAGCGTCTTTGGTGCTTAATAACTTTGTACCTTGAAGACATATTCAAGTGAAAAGTTTATAGGTTATACAACTTTTGATGCTCTTTCCAATGATATACAGAGCGTTATTGCACGTTGTGCCGTTTTTGAGAAATTTAGTAAAAAAGCACGACATTACCGAGATTTGAGCTCAGACCTATATCGTTACGGTGTCAGGCGGACACGAGGACAGGTGGCGCCGCCGCCGCCCGCATAGCGGCGGGAATGTGAACTAACCTGTTTACCGTCTATGATATGGTACCATCGGGGGACCGGCCGCCGTCGGCACGATTTCGGGACTTTGCATCGCAATAAAAGGCTTATTTACAATTGAAAATGGACTAGCGAGAGTCGTTATGGAAGCAGAATTTGATGCTCTACAAAACTAGGCTATTTTCATTGTGATGGCATCACAGACTACACCGCTAACCCCAATAAAGCAGATTTATGTCGCGTCATCGATGATTACATATAATGTTTCTTTGATATATACGTAGTCGGGTCTTTCAGCTGCGTCCCTCCCCTCCCTCGCCGCGCCGGCGGGTCGGCCATCCGCGGCTTGCCGCCCGCCGGCTGCTGGCCGGTCAGCTGGCCGGTCAGCTGGTCGCCCGCGGCTGTCGGTGCAGTGCGGGATGCCTACTTGCGGGGGGCCGTCGTGGCGGCGGCCCGGGTGGACTGGGCGAGCAGTGAGTTGGGGAGCGCTGCGCTGTCGGGTCGGTGCTCTAGTTTGTATTGCGTTCGCATGATACGGCTTGAGCCAATACAGAGTGAACTGATTGAGCTGAGCAAGTCTTTATATGCATTGAAAAGTAAAGCACTTTTTACTGCATCTACGGTGAGATGCTAGATAAAATTTATGGTCGGTCTACCTAATGGTACCCATTACTTAACAATTAAGTGAATCTATTTGCGTTTTTCTGCGGTGTTTGCGTTTTGCGGCGGACGGGCGTTTTTGCGGCTTTTTTGCGTTTTTTCTGCGGTTTTGAGCCTGCGGGCGATTGTTTTTTTTTGCGGCTTTTGCGCTGCGTTTTGAGCGTGCGTTTTGCGAGTTTTGCGGTTTTGCGTTTTGCGGCGGGCGGTACAGAGGTGCTTGCTCAAACAACCTGCGGTCCCGCGATGCGGAGCCCGGCATCGCAGATGCCGCGTAAGAAAAGCTGTAAAAAATCAGGGCTCGACTGTGACTTGAACCCAACCACATTAGAGTATACGAACAGGTGACGGCGATACCTCCCGTGTGCGGATGCGACACTGATTATTGCTAAATAACCGCAGGTTGTTTGAAAAGACAAACACTATTCGTTAGAATTGTGTTTTTCTATTGAAAAACAACCGGAGCGGTCGTTCTCCGGGCTATGTTTTGCAAGTCTGGCAGCGAATCGAGACATCTTGAGCCTGTCGAAAACGTGCATTGCGATTTTCGTAAAAATTTCAGAGTATGGGCTCTCGGGGGTGATCTACCTGATAGCACCGGTCGCTACTCTCTTAAAATCTCGTGGCACGTGGCACGTGCGATTCCATTTTTCCCATAGTAAGTCAATGGCGGTTTGGGACACTTTTTGTGCAATCGCGAATAGCGGAAAAAATCGCCGATCAAGGTATGGTTTGCTGCACACCTTTTTATGGCCGACACATTCAGGTACACGCCCATGTGCGCCGTCTACCCGTAAGAAGTCGATATTTTTTGTAGCAAGACTTTGAATTTGAAGTTTTTTTGCTCCCCATGTTAAGTCTATGGACATTTTTGCAGAGACATTTTCATTCGCTCATTGTACAAAATTATATGATACGATTTTGTTTAAACTTCCAGGACTTGTTGAGAAAAGACCATAGAATATGTTGTTATGCTTCGTTAAGCTGTCAGAATTCGTTTGTTCTTTTTAAGCTCGTTTAAAAATGAAAATTTTTAACATGGAATGCCAATGGGAGCGTCTTTGTCGCTTAATAACTTTTTACGTTAAAGATATATTTAAGTAAAAAGCTGAAAGCTTATACAACTTTTGATGCTCTTTCCAATGATATATAGAACGTTATTGCACGTTGTGCCGTTTTTTAGGAATTTAGTAAAAAAGCACGACATTACCGAGATTTGAGCTCAGACCTATATATGATCTTGGCTCAGACAGTATACGAACAGGTGACGGGGATACCTCCCATTGAAGGATGCGGTTTAATGCTAAATATTAGCGGCCGGCCTCTGTGGGAACGTTTTTGTACGACATATCTTCTCAACCAGGGGACCGATACACTTGCGGTTTTTTGTGTGGGGTAGCGTATACCCTTCTTACAAGTATTTTACTATGCACGATGCTTGCGGGTGACCCCTACTGCACGTGACATGTGTAAAACGGAGAGGTGTCAGTTTTGTAATAAGTGCAATAACTCGGTAATTACTGGGCCGATTGCGCTGAAACTTGGCATGGAGGTAGTCACCTACCAGGCGATCCATTTTCATGTGCCACGGTAGGGGTGCCGCTGCACGTGCGCACGTGCAGGGTGACGCTTCCAGATCTCGAGAACGGCCGGGCCGATTGAGCTCAAATTTGGTACACCGCTAGAGACCGGTTAGTAGGGTGCCGTGCGCAAGTCAGATAGGACCCATCTTGCACGTGCGCACGTGCAGGGTGACGCTTCCAGATCTCAACAACGGCTGGACCGATTGCACTCAAATTCGGCACACCTCTAGAGACCGATTAGTATGGTGCCGTGCACAAGTCAGTTCGTATGTATTTCCATGTGCTACGGTTGGGGTGCAACTGCACGTGCGCACGTGCAGGGTGACGCTTCCAGATCTCGAGAACGGCTGGGCCGATTGAGCTCAAATTTGGTACACCGCTAGAGACCGGCGAATAGGGTCCCATGCACAAGTCAATTGGACACAGCTTGCACGTGCGCACGTGCAGTGTGACGCTTCCGGATCTCGAAAATGGCCGTGCCGATTGCACTCGAATTTGGCACACCGCTATAGGCTGGCGAATAGGGTGCCGTGCACGTCAGTCCGTAGCACACCGACTCCGGTCTGCACGTGCAAGGCTCATCCTCTCGTTTGGCGGCGGGCGTTTTTGCGGCGTTACAGAGGTGCTTGCTCAAACAACCTGCGGTCCCGCGATGCGGAGCCCAGCATCGCAGATGCTGGGCTTACTGCAGAACAATTATTTTCCTCAAGCAGAGTTAGTGGGAGTTATTGAGGGACAAAATCATTGGGGGTGCCCGGAAAACCATTGGGGGTGCTCATTTGAGCATTGGGGGTGCTGCAGCACCCCCAAAGGTATACAAATCGACACCCATGGGAGCGGTCCTTCTCCGGGCTATGTTTAGCATGGCTGGCCGCGAATTGGGGCAACTTGGGTGGGGCCTAAACGTGCATTGCGATTTTCGTAAAAAGTTCAGGATATGGGCTCCCGCAGGCGATCTACCTGATGGCACCGGTCGCTATTCGCTCAGAATTCTTTTGCGCGTGGCACGTGCGATTCCATTTTCCCCATGTTAAGTCAACGGGGTTTTGGACACTTTTTGCGCGATCGCGAATAGCGGAAAAAATCGCCGATCAAGGTATGGTTTGCTGCACACCATTTTATGACCGACACGTTCAGGTACACGCCCGTGGGCGCCGTATACCCGTCAGAATTCGTTAACTTGAGTTGCACGAGTTTGAAGTTAATTTTTTTTTGCTCCCCATGCTAAATCAATGGACGTTTTTGCAGAGACATTTTCATTCGTTCATTGCACAAAATTATATGATACGATTTTGTTTAAACTTTCAGGACCTGTTGAGAAACGACCATAGAACATGTTGTTATGCTTCGTTATGAAATATAATGGCCCGTTTTGGGGTAATCGGCACGTGCATTTTCCCATAGGGTTAACATGGGAAAAAAATTAAAATGCGATTTGCGAAAAATTTCGTCAATTATATTTGCTGATATTTTTAGGGTCGGATCTCGGGCTGGCACCCCAACTGACGGTGGTAATTACTTAAAACATAATTGACAAAATTTCGGGGAATCGTCACAAACAGTTACCCCATGTTGAGCCTATGGCGATTTCGAAAAATTATTTTCAAATCGATTTTGTCAAAAATTTCCACGTTAGATTTTGAAAACGTTCCAATATGTTGTGCCCCAGGGTGTCGGCTACCATATGGTATGGGTCAGATATGGAGCGATTGAAAAGCACGTGCCACGTGCAAACGTGTTCGATGGGGTAACCTCCGGGAAAATCCGACATTGGCCAACTGGGGGTCCTATGGCGTGGAAACGACTTCAACTAGCGACACCAAATCAGTGCAGCCGGTGAGCAGATGAATCCAGCTTGTCGCACTGGTGGTCACGTGTCGCACGTGCTATTGCACGTGCCGTGGCACGGGGTCAATTTTGGTGCTTAAATATACTAGCATTGTGAAATGCAAGGAGTGGGGGAAATAGCCGTCAGGCCGTCAGTTTTTATGATAGGGTCGATCTGAAAACGGGTTTTGGCACAGAATGAAGGACGCTAAAAAACTGCTATCTCGGATTTTTTGTAAAATGAAAAATTTAAAATTCTGGGGAAATTATATATTCGAAAGGTGAAATTTCCCTAAATTTTCCCGCTTTTCGAGTTTAGCCGTCCACTGTTCAGAGACGGTGACACCGGCCAGGGTCATCTTTTACATGCTGATGGCCACGTCGATGGGTCATCACGTGGCGTGAACGGTGAAGCTATCAGAGGTCCGGCACGTGCCACGTGGCCACGTGTTTGAGTCGCGTACCTCCCAGATTATCGTGTGTTTGCCGATTTGTGGCCTTATAGCACGAAAACAGCACAAGCCAGGAACACTGAAATGGTGCAATCAGTGAGGGGACAAGTCCTGCTTACACTACCGGCGGTCACGTGGCACACGTGCAAATTTGGGCACCTCCGTTGCGGAGATATTTTATAGTGAAATATTCAAATGAACATAACTTTGCCAGTTTAAGTCCGATTGGACTAGAATTTGGTGGGTTGATGAATTGTTAAGCGACATGAACGAATGCGGCACGTTTGTTGCAGTGCGCCACGTTTGTCTCAAAGCGCCATTTTTGCCGCAAATCACAGAATGTGCGTAACTTTATCGAACATGGGACGATTAGGATGCGCTTTGATTGAGGGATGGCTGCTTAAACGGCAGATATGAATACACCACACTTGCCGCAAGGCGCCATATTTGTCTTAATGCGTCAGTGTTTACGTTTAACGGACGGCGTGCGTTTTTTGCGGCAGTGTTTGCGTTTTTTCGGTGTTTGCGTTTGGCGGCGGGCAGCCGATTTTGCGTTTTTTGTGGTGTTTGCGTTTCGCGGCGGGCGGCCGTTTTTTTGCGGCGTTTTGCGGTTGGCGGCGGGCGGGCGTGCGATGCGGGCGTTTTTTTGCGGCGGTATTTGCGTTTTTTTTTGCGGTGTTTGCGTTTGGCTGCGGGCGGCCGTTTCTTGCGGCGGTTTGCGGCGGCCGGCGGCCGGCCGTTTTTTTGCGGCGATTTGCGGTTGCCGGCGGCCGGCCGTTTTTTGCGGCGTTTTGCGGTTGCCGGCGGCCGACCGTTATTTGCGGTGGCTGTTTGCGGCGTGCGGCCGTTTATTTGCGGCGTTGCGCGGTTGGCGGCGGGCGACGCGGTTTTTTTGCGGCGGCGGCGGGGTTTGCGTTTTGCGGCGGACGGGCGTTTTTTTGCGGTGTTTTTTTGCCTTTTTTCCTGCGGTTTTCGGCGGGCGGGCGATTGTTTTTTTGCGAGGTCTGCGTTAGCGTTTTGGGCGTGCGTTTTGCGCGGACGCGCGTTTTTGCAGCGTTTTTTTGCGTTTTTTTCTGCGGGCGGACGATTTTTCTTTGTTTTTTTTTGCGAAGTTTGCGTTGGCGTTTTGGGCGTGCGTTTTGCGCGTTTTGCGGTTTTGCGTTTTGCGGCGGGCGGGCGGTTTTTCACAATTAAAGTCCCAACCTTCGGATCCGCAATGCTGTTCGATAAGCGCTGCCCGGGCCTATGTATTTTCATGTGCCACGGTTGGGGTCCAGCTGCACGTGCGCACGTGTAGGGGTCGTAGAGTGCAGTGCACGTCAGTTCGTAGCACACCCACTCCGGTCTGCACGTGCAATGCTCATCCTCTCGTTTGGCGGTGGGCGTTTTTGCGGCGTTACAGAGGTGCTTGCTCAAACAACCTGCGGTCCCGCGATGCGGAGCCCAGCATCGCAGATGCTGGGTAACCGCAGGTTGTTTGAAAAGACAAACACTATTCGTTAGAATTGTGTTTTTCTATTGAAAAACAACCGGAGCGGTCGTTCTCCGGGCTATGTTTTGCAAGTCTGGCAGCGAATTGGGGCAACTTGGGTGGGGCCTAAACTTGTGGCTCGATTTTCTTTAAAATTTCAGTGTATGGGCTCCCGCAGGCGATCTACCTGATGGCACCGGTCGCTACTCGCTTAAAACCTCGTGGCACGTGGCACGTGCGATTCCATTTTCCCCATGTTAAGTCAACGGGGTTTTGGACACTTTTTGCGCGATCGGGAATAGCGGAAAAAATCGCGGAACAAGGTATGGTTTGCTGCACACCATTTTATGACCGACACGTTCAGGTACACTCCCGTGTGCGCCGTATACCCGTCAGAATTCGTTAACTTGAGTTGCACGAGTTTGAAGTTGAACTTTTTTCGCTCCCCATGTTAAGTCTATGGACGTTTTTGCATAGACATTTTCATTCGCTCATTGTACAAAATTATATGATACGATTTTGTTTAAACTTCCAGGACTTGTTGAGAAAAGACCATAGAACATGTTGTTATGCTTCTTGAAGCTGTGCAAATTCGTTTCTTCTTTTTAACCTCGTTTACAGATGAAAAATTTTAACATGGAAAGTCAATGGAAGCGTCTTTGCTGCTTAATAACTTTTTACGTTAAAGATATATTTAAGTGAAAAGTTTATAGGTTATACAACTTTTGATGCTCTTTCCAATGATATACAGAACGTTATTGCACGTTGTGCCGTTTTTGAGGAATTTGGTAAAAAAGCACGACTTTACCGAGATTTGAGCTCAGACCTATATATGGTCTTGGCTCAAACAGTATACGAACAGGTGACAGGGATACCTCCCATTGAAGGATGCGATTTAATACTAAACATTAGCAGCCGGCCGCCGTGGGGACGTTTTTGTACGACTTATATCTCCGCAGCCACTGGGCCAATACACTTGCGTTTTTTTTGTGTGGGGTAGCGTATACCCTTCTTAGAAGTATTTTACTATGGACGATGCATGCGAGTGACCCCTACTGCACGTGACACGTGTAATACGGACAGGTGTCAGTTTTGTAATAAGTGCAGTAACTCGGTAAATACTGGGCCGATTGCGCTGAAACTTGGCATGAAGGTAGTCACCTACCAGGCGATCCATTTTCATGTGCCACGGAAGGGGTGCCGCTGCACGTGCGCACGTGCAGGGTGACGCTTCCAGATCTCGTGACCGGCCGGGCCGATTTAGTTCAAATTTGGTACACCGCTAGAGACCGAAAACAGCACAAGCCAGGAATACTGAAATGGTGCAATCAGTGAGAAGACAAGTCCTGCTTACACCACCGGCGATCACGTGGCACACGTGCAAATTTGGGTAGTGAGGGTAGGGGGCCTCGGCTAGACCGCCAGTGTCAGGGGCCTATTCTGACTAGTGTGGATGGAGGGGCCTCCCAGACCACCAGTCTCAGACCTCTGACTAGTGTGGATAGAGGGGCCTCCCAGACCGCCAGTGTCAGGGGCCTCCCCAGACCAGTGTGGATATTGGGGCCTCCTCAGATCCACTAGGGCCTCTCAGGCCATCAGTCTCAGGGGCTTCGACTGACAAGTATAAACAGAGGGCCTCCTTGGATCCATCACGGCCCCTTGGAGTCCGTGCGTGGGGATTCGTGGGACTTATTTTTACCGAGTTTGTTTATTCTGGAAGATGACGACGTCATCTCAAATCGAGACGAGGGGCCTCGAGTAAAAAGTGGGTGGGCCAAAACACATGGTTGGCCCCCCCCCCACCTCGAAAAGTGGGTGGGCACTTGCCCACCTGGCCCCCCCCCTGTTCCTACGCCTATGCAAGTGACCCAAAGGGCCCACTTGCATGTCTGATCCCAAAGGGGGAGGCCATGGCCTCTTGGCCTCCCCCCTGGATACGCCACTGTAACTAGCCACCAAAACCATGATGGGAATCTGATAGCCTGATGGACTATATAACAAATAAAGTGAGGGTCAGAAAAGTGTATCACACACTCCGATAGCAGGTACGGATATTTCCGGACAAAACTTAAATATAGTTGGCACTTGGTAGCCTTGTTCGACTCCTAGAAGGATCTGTCGATCTGTTACTCTCAGCTTCCGGCCGGCTCGTGGTAACCGCGCACGGCCAGCGCCGGCGACCTGAAGTAAAAACAAAAATGCCCCTCATTTTCGATATAGCAGGCTGAAGCAGCTAAATTATACATTTTCTGAAAGGCAATTGATCGGTAAAGACCATATTGATAAAAGAAGAGCGCGACCTAGCGGGACGTTTCATATCGGCATTCTAGAATGTTTATAACAGTAAAATTAACTCACAATTTTAAAAGCACCTACAAACTTAACATTTGAAGCGTATTTATATATTCCGTTATAAGTTTTTCTTTCCATCGTGAAGCCCATGGTCTAAACATTTCTTGTTTCATGGTCTAAAGGTTAGACCCCGAAAATATTGATAAAGCCGTCTAATATACATTTTTTCTTACCTACATTAGCTGCTACTTTTCTTCGTACGAAAACGGGTCTACGATGCTTGTCACAGAACTTTGTATTTGGGCTGATGTGGTGCTGACGCTATACACCATGGACGAAAAATATTTGCAGATTCGTGGTCCATGGAATTGGACATTTCTGAGCTACGTGGAACAGTCTACCTCAGTTCGGGAAAGGGCGGCTAATCCACCAATGTCGCGCTAATTCCGGCCGCGGTCCCATCGTGCAATGGCCCGTCTTTTTCAAGTTCAACCCTCACTGTAAACATCCTGTTGAACACATTTACAATGTTTGCTAGGTTAACCACTCAAAAACTGGTTGGTTCACATATGATTTAACCCTCGCCCGTATTGGTGTTTTGCCAGCGTCTAACGTATCGTGCGTTGTTACTAACGTCACGATTTATATTTGACCTGAGGTCAAATCTAATAACAACACTCGGAAAGGCCTTTGAAAGAGCTGTTGAATGCGCTTTTCTGTGGCGCTGTAGCTCTATTGGTTCCCGAGTTATGCGTTGAGTGTTTGGGAAAATGTTGAAATAGGCAACATTTTACCTTTGATGACCTCTGGTGACGTGACCTTTGACCCAGGAGCCGAGTTAGACGGGGACGTGAAAACGCCTCCCCCCAGCACGACACGGAAAACTTAGGCCACCAGCACGGCGCGGGTTAAGTTCGACCCTCGATGTAAACAACACAGCACGATATTTGCTAGCTGAATTACTGAGAAAACTGGTTAGCGCACATTGTATTGAAGATATTTATATTTTCCAAATGTGTTTTAACCCGCGCGGGGCTGGGGGGGTAAATTTTACCCCCCCCCCTCGCGAATTTTTGCAATATCTCAGAAACGGCGGCGCGCAGCGCCGCCAAACTTTCAGTACCTTTTTTTACATCAATTTGACACGTTCCCTTTGACGTTTAGAAATTGACGTTTTAGTGACGTCATGTTCGCCATTTTTGCCTCAAAAACGGCAAAATTTCAAACGCCGCTAACATCTTCATTGTTAAAGGAATCAAGACGTAACAAAAAGTTTATACGTAATTCTACTTCGTCTATCAAATGGCTATCTCGGTGTTTTGAAAATTTTGGATTTTGGCCCAAATTTTTCCAAAAAACTGACTTTTTTGGGAAAATAATTATAAAATCCAAAATTTTGAGTGTATCGAAAAAACCGGAATATATGTCAGAGAAGTTGTCTATGTGCACCTACATACCAATTTCTAGAAGAATCAGTTCAAAAATGTGGGAGTTATTAAACATTTTATGACGTCACGACACACAAAAAAAATTGAAAAAATGATTTTTTTGAAAGTTCTAGACCTCGTACGGAAACAAAAATAGCACCATTCGATTCGCCGTGAAAAACTGCATGAGATAGACACCTTTTTAGGCCTTAACAATCAACTTCAAAATTTGACCTCACTGGACCTGACCTTGACCTGACCTCGACCTGAAATTCATCCAGAGGGGGTCCATATCACTTATTGAGTGTGCCTATTGAATTCTATGAGTAAAATGACCCATAAAACATGTGTCGCACATGCCCTTTTCTATATTTTGTTTTTGGTGACCTGACCTGACCTGACCTGACCTGACCTGACCTTGACCTTGACCTCTGAATGATATTGTATGCAACGAATATTGTCTTGGTAGCCTAAGGACACGTTTTGGGCAATCAGTCTCAGTCCATGACTCCATTCTTCGGCAACTACGGTGCAAGGCCGATATTGTAGGAACTTGCAATTTGTACCCTTGACCTGACCTTGACCTTGACCTCAAACTTTTAATTGAGTACATGTTTTTAGTTGTTCGTGATGAGATCTTTCGATTTGCGTTTAAATCTTCCAAATCGGACCATTAGTTCGGGAGATAACAGGGGGGGGTAAAATTTACCCCCCCCCCCCCCAGCGCCGCGCGTTCGGCTGGAGACCCCAGCCCCGCGCGGGTTAACCCGCGCCCCGCTGGGGGTCCTGGATTTCCACGCCCTGCTGGGGGGGGGGGGGGTGTTTGAACACCCACTTCTAACTCGACTCCTGGGCCACGTAGCGATTCGCGGAAGGCGGCGTTCGAAAGAGCGCCAAAAACAATAACGAAATCACTTCGGTCACTTTTTTGGTTAGGCTAAAGGTCAGGTCACCAGTGGTCAAAGGCAAAATTTCGCCGATTTTCAGGTCAAATGTCGACAGTTTCCAAGAAGCCAACGCATAACTCGGGAACCGATATAGCTACAGCGCCGCGGAAAAGTGACTTCGATAGCCCTATTAACGCCCTTTCTGAATAATTCTCTCAGATTTGACCTAGCGCCAACGGTTTTGCCTGCAGGGGGCAAAAACTGCCAAAATAACCGATTTTTTTTGGAAAGTGTTTCTGCAATAACTTTTGACTCAAGCCTTGCACGAGCTTACTTTTACCAACATGACCTGACCGGAAAGGGTCATGTTGCACATCAGTCGATCCGTATCGTCGAGCTGAACACATCCAAGGCGTTTTCATCGGTCTAGCATGCCTCTATCAAAAGGTATTCGCGAAAAACTGTTAGATACTATTCGTGACCTGAGATGACCTCAGGGGCATAAACAGGGGTCTCGGATACTATTTTCATGTTCAATGTGTCTTAGTTTCTTGTAATTCAGTGTTTGGGAGTGTTTATAATGGTTTGGTCCAAAAGAGGCGCCTTTCAATTTTCTTCCATTGACTTATAATGGGGAGGTCGCAAAATTGACCTGACCTTTGGTCATCGATATCAAAACTCTGAGATGAGTTTATCTCAGTATAGTTTACAGCGCGGAGCGCCGCCGTTTTTGGCACACCTTATAATACATCAATTCTACACATGTTTTAAAAATTTCAGACCAAGGTCATTTAAGGTCAGGTCACCAGGTCACTTGAAGTGACCTCACCTCATGCAAAGTTTCAATGTCCGCCATAGCTACACCAAGTGACCGATCGCTTCGAAAGTTTCAACGATTGCTAAGAGCAATAGGGGAGAGCGGGGCCAGTTGAACCACTTTTTATATATTGACATGCACAGCGAGATCTAGTTGTCATATCGAAAAATGCGCAATGCCATGAAAAAATATGCTCTTTTAGCTTCATTTTAAGATATGTAAAATTATGTTTCAAACATATTTTGCTGCCAAACGCATGCTTATAAAACAGCTCTACGCCCGTTTCAAATGACCCCGATGCGAGGGTCAATTGAACCAGCCCATGGGGTCAATTGCACCTATCCTTAACAATGGCATGTTTTCCTCTTTAAGGCCACTTTCTTAAGGAGATATTTTGTCCGGTTTACTTTTCCAAATGCTACATTCAATAGGTCGTTGGAAAGCTAAAAGTGCAAAGTTCCTCATAATAGGTGACATAAAGTACATAGAATATGGTAAAATGGGCGGATGAGGAAAATGAAAAATATCTCAGGCTATAGTGTGCTTTCAAGCAAAAGGCTGGAGAAAAGGGGTCCAAAATTGAGCTCCATTAAACTACTATTTCAGTTTAACCCTCGCCGGCCGAGGGGGGGGGGGGCGGGTGCCGCCCCCCCATAGGGTTTTTTCGCGATAGCTCCGAACACGCTGGCGATAGAGAGCTGAAACTTGGCATACCTGACCTTTGATCCAAGCCGCATCTTTTGACACCAACCGCATTTTTGGGTCAGGTCAGGTCACTGACCTATGACGTCATAAGTGAACCTCTGCACGGTCTTCAGATGTCGCAACTTCGCAACGCCCTCACTGCCAGAGGAGATGTCACAGGGAAATGAAACTTGCAGGATCTAGTATCCATTATGAGTCTCACAACTTGTATATCTCGGATTTTTCCTAAAAGTCATATGAGGTCAGGTCATTTTCGTGACCTCACCATTATAAGTCAATGGGGAAAAATTCAAACTGCTATTCTGGCGCCGGGAACGATCTCCAACTATCTCAAGCACACAGAATCGTGATTTGATGCACTCCTTGCAAGGTTAGATGCGTCACTTTTGCAATGTTGACCTTCCGTGACGTCATTTATGACGTCATCAAGGTCATATTAGTTTTTCGTCAATAACTCCCGATCAAATTGAGCTAGCGAGTCGGGAAAGCCACCAATGGACTCAGGAAGACCTGCCGAATCGAATGATATGCGACATGACCTCTTTCGACCAACTTCGTGACCTGGGGGGTGCTGACCTTACCTTGACCTGAGGTCAACACCCCAAGTTGACCTGACCCGGACAAAAAGTATATCATTCGACGCGCCTGATCAAGGCGAACACGATGCTGCCAAAATCGCGGCTCTGCGGCCGTTTTTTGCGAAGTTATTCACCAAAAACTGAACCGTACCCTGGGGCACTTGACCTGACCTCAGAGGTCACCGGTTGACCTAGGACCTTAAAATCGGGTACCAATCTCTGCGTCTCGTAACGGCGCACACGCTCGTTTTTTCCGCGACGCGCTAGCTCCACCAGGGGCGAAACGGCGAGGGGGGGGTCGTACCCGCCCCCCCCCCCCTCGGCCGGCGCGTATGTAGAAAACCAATAGGTCCGGCGAGGGTTAAAAGCTCATTTCAAAGGTGGACTATTTCCTTTAACCCGCGCGGGGCTGGGGTCTCCAGCCGAACGCGCGGGGCTGGGGGGGGGTAAATTTTACCCCCCCCCCTGTTATCTCCCGAACTAATGGTCCGGTTTGGAAAATTCAAACGCCAATCGAAAGATCTCATCACGAACAACTAAATACATGTACTTAATTTTAAGTTTGAGGTCAAGGTCAAGGTCAGGTCAAGGGTACAAATTGCAAGTTCCTACAGTATCGGCCTTGCACCGTAGTTGCCGAAGAATGGAGTCATGGACTGAGACTGATCGCCCAAAACGTGTTCTTAGGCTACCAAGACAATATTCGTTGCATACAATGTCATTCAGAGATCAAGGTCAAGGTCAGGTCAGGTCAGGTCACCAAAAACAAAATATAGAAAAGGGCATGTGCGACACATGTTTTATGGGTTATTTTACGCATAAAATTCAATAGGCACACTCAATAAGTGATATGGACCACCTCTGGATGAATTTCAGGTCGAGGTCAGGTCAAGGTCAGGTCAAGTGAGGTCAAATTTTGAAGTTGGTTGTTAAGGCCTAAAAAGGTGTTTATCTGATGCAGTTTTTCACGGCGAATCGAATGGTGCTATTTTTGTTTCCGTACGAGGTCTAGAACTTCCAAAAAAGTCATTTTTCAAAAATTTTGTGTGTCGTGACGTTATAAAATTTTGAATAACTCCCACATTTTTGAACCGATTCTTCTAAAAATTGGTATGTAGGTGCACATAGACCACTTCTCTGACATATATTCCGGTTTTTTGATACACTCAAAATTTTGGATTTTATAGCTATTTTCCCAAAAAAGTCAGTTTTTTGAAAAAATTTGGCCCGAAATCCAAAATTTTCAAAAAACCGTGATTGCCATTTGATAGACAAAGTAGAATTACGTATATCCTTTTTTGTTACGTCTTGATTCCTTTAAAAATGAAGATGTTAGCGGCGTTTGAACTTTTGCCGTTTTTGAGGCGAAAATGGCGAACATGACGTCACTAAAACGTCAATTTCTCAAAAATTTTCCGACGGATTTCGCTCAAATTTTCAGGGAACGTGTCAAATTGATGTAAAAAAAGGTACTGAAAGTTTGGCGGCGCTGCGCGCCGCCGTTTTTGAGATATTGCAAAAATTCGCGAGGGGGGGTAAAATTTACCCCCCCCCCCAGCCCCGCGCGGGTTAATGTTTACAGCCCCTGAACAATAACCATTGCAAAGGTCACCGGGGTCCATTGAAACGGCCTGTGGCCCTGTTTCAACTGACCCTCAGAGAAGCGTTTCAATTGACCCCATCCGCTCCCGCCATCTTGCACGCGCCGTAAAGCACATGTCCAACGAGCTGGAGGGACGGCATCATGCTGAATGAAGGGCCAAATAAGGTGTTATTCCGGAGCCAGGAGTTCTTCTTTCAGCAAACAAAGGTATATGAGATATCACACAATATTCATAAATACGATTTCTCCCAAACGCCCCTCAAAAACACAAAAACAAGTGTCAAATCAAAATTACCGTCCGTTTGCCGCCCAAACGCCGTTGACAAAGGAAGTGGTCGAGCGCGGATGCGCAGTGGTGTCGGCAACGCCATATGTTGCATATTGTTGAAAATAAAGCCATGTTTCATCTGACTCCGTGTTTCAACTGGCCCCGCTCTCCCCTAGTATGTACAAAATGTATTATAAGGTGTGCCAAAAACGGCGGCGCTCCGCGCTGCCGTTTTTGAGATATTTGTGAAAAACACAGGGGGCTGTGTGTGTTCAAACATCCCCCACCCCCTTCTCACTTGGCTCCTGGGCCACGTAGCGACACGCCGTAGGCGGCGTTCGAAAGAGCGGCAGAAGTAATGAAGAAATTATATCGGCCACACTTTAGGTCAGCTCAAAGGTCAGGTCAACAGAGGTCACCAAAGGTAAAATTTCGCCACTTTCTAGGTCAAACTTCGATAATTTCGACAAACCGGCGCCATAGATAAGGAACGGTTTAACGTGCAGGGGCCAAAAACTGCCAGAATAGGTAGATCGGTTTTTGCGGGAACTGTTTTTCTGCAATACATTTTGACTCAAAACATGCACGAGCTTACTTTCAGCAGCATCGTGTTCCTCTCGTCAAGGCGACGCATCGAAAGAACTATAAGTTGACCTCAAAAGTTCAACTTGAAAAATTTACTTTAGGTCAAGGTCATGGCCTCATGACAAGGTCATGACCTCAGGTCAATGTCATGACCTGACCAGAAAAGGTCATGCTGCATCAGTCGATCCGTATTGTCGAGCCAAACACATACATATGAGGTTTTTCATCGCTCTAGCATGTCTCTGTCAAAAGTTATTTGCGAAAAACTGTAGGATACCATTCGTGACCTGAGATGACCTCAGGGACATAAAGAGGGCTCACGGGTACCATTTTCCGGTTCAGTTTGTCATGTCTACTTGTAATTCGATGTTTGAAAGTCATTAGAATGACGTTCGGCCAAAAGAGGCGCCTTTCAATTTTCTCCCATTGACTTATAATGGAGAGGTCGCAAAATTGAACTGACCTTAGGTCACCGATATCGAAGTTCCGAGAGATACATTTTGTGTATCATTATTATAATTATTGTATACATTATGTGTATTGTGTATACTGTTGTTTTATCAGTTGCTCAAAGTTTCAAAGTGATCAGTCACTCGGTGTAGCTGTGACAGGCATTGAAACTTTTCATGTAGTAAGGTCACTTGACGTGATATGGTGACCTGACCTTGGATGACTTTGGTCTGAAGTTTTCACAGAAGGTGTAGAAAAGATGTATGATAAGATGTGCAAAACACGGCGGCACTCTGAGCCGCCGTTTTTTAGATATTCGCGAGAAACCGGAGGGGTTGTTTAAACAGTCCCCCCCCCCGCAGTGCGTGGGTAGGGGTATGTGATCAAGGATGAAGGTGTTACATACCTATGCACGTTTGCATCATTTACCTACATATGCACGCCCGCCAATATAATAGATTTCTCACGGTCTTGATGCCCGCTTCTCCTCGTCGCCTGCTCGGCACCGGTCCACGCGGCACCCGCAGCGTCGATAGTCGGCCGGTGCAGCGTTCAGAGGTATCGTGTTCCCGCCTTCTCGGAACCATTCCCCTCGGCACCCTCCGACCGCCCGCAGCGTCGATAGCCGGCCGGTGAAGCGTCCAGAGGTATCGTGTTTCTAATGGCCGCCCCACACTGGACCTCGCATGCGGGTTGCGAGTTTTTGGATTTTCGGGTTTCTTCAAAATCAAATAATACAATCTAAGCTGATTGACCCACACTGCCATCTAACAAGCGAGTCTGCATGTTTTTAGCTTGCGAGTGACCTTGCATCGCATTCCAAAAGTTGATTTTGAGTCAGCTTTCGATTTTCCTCGCTGCGAGGTCTGCGAGTTCTGCGAGGTTTGCGGGTTTTTCGTTGGAGTCGAATTTTGGTTCGTTGCGCTGGTATTGCGACTATATGAAAGTTTCTGAAGGTGTACTGACTTCACTGCATTCATGAAGTTACCATAAGGGAGCGGTCTATTCACTCTATGAATTAGTATTATGCCCGCAAACTCAAAACCCGCAAACTTGCAACCCGCATGCGAGTTCCAGTGTGGGGCGACCTTAAGGGACTTAGTGGCATTCCACTCTATTTCCTGGTGGCTTCCAAAAAAAACACTGCCACAGCACCATTACCCCATCTGGTGGCTGACATGGTAAATATCAATTCACCCGGCGTTAACCAGAGGCATTTTGTGCCTTCCGATTTTAGACGATGCGATTTTGTATGATACGATCATCTCGTTTTGTAGGTTGCAATTTTGTATGATACGCGTTTGTTTGATCTGCCATTGTACGTTCCAATTTCGTACGTTCTGATCATTGTTTGATTTGCCATTGTACGCTTTACCGATTGGACGGTAAACTTTTGTACGTTGGGATTTTGTACGCTGCGCTTTTGTACGTTTGGGCTGTCCCCTACCTGGCCTGTTTTGTAGGTTTTGCGCGTTGTATGTTGCGATTTTGTATGTTTTGAGGATTGTACGCTGCGCTTTTGTATGCTTTGATAGCCACCCCATACACCGACTCAAGAGTGAGAACCACCAATCGCCATCAACGGAGAAACGGCCGCAGTGCTGGCTCTGTCTTTAACCTATACTTAACAAGTGAACCTCGAGATATGCTCGAGGGCTACCCCAAAAAAATACCGCTCTTGAATCGGCTCACAGCCGTAGAGCGCCCATATTACGGTGCGCTGAAGTTAATTTTAGACAGCACCATCAACCCTCGCCCGCACATGGGGGGGGTGGGGGTGGGGGTGGGGGTTGCCAACCCCCAGGTAGTTTTTCTGCTATGCACTCAACATTTTTAAGGCTATACGCCTGATTTTTCGTATAGCTGCTTCTCTATCTTTTCTTGATATCCACTGAAAATTTCAAGTTATGTGGTTTTTGGTTTCGGAGATATGACCTTGTTTTTCAGGTCATGTCATGACCCAAATGACCAATTCTCAGCATCTTGCGTTGGCTATGGACCTTGTGAGCTTTTGACTCCTTGATTTCGGCCTTTTTTGCCAGTCTTCCATCCCACCTATCATGGAACATGTTTTTCGACGATGTACAGATGTCAAGGTCAGGGTCAAGGTCAACCCATGGGTCATCTAAAATAATTGCGTTTTAGGCAAGCTGAATTTACTTTTCGTGAAGTTTTTTACTGCATTTTTTTTTGTAAAAGCTGCTCAGGTCATGATTTCATGTAATATGGACACATAAACGATCGGTGCACACATCAGTATCAGTAAGGCTGACGACGGAGAGACACACGCACAACCGACCTTCAAGGTCGCACCGAGCTACGGTCGAGCGAGGTGGGCAACACGCCCTTAAAGACGCTTCTGATTGTAGCCACGCCGGTACCCCTGGTCGGACCCGGTATACTGACACGGACCTTGCCACTGGCTCTGGCTCAGGCTGTCTTAGCGGACACGCCTGCCAGTTCAGACGCTCTCCTAAGAGCGAGTGCTCGGCTACCGCCAGTCTGCCGGGCCCAACAGCGTTCTGCTGACACCCGCCGATACCGCTCGCCGCACCGCAAGTGCCGCAGCGATTCGGGCGCTCCAGGCGAGCGTAACGGGAGTCACACCAGTCCGCGCCGCCAGGCTCTGCCCGCTGTTGTATTCACGGACGGCCCTTCTTTAGATTGCTGACACAGATTCAGTAGATTGCACAGATCAGCAGGCCGTCCGTAGAATTACAAGTATACACTAGTGATGTCAACTACGGAAAATCATGATACCGATACCAAACCAAATACCAACAATACACATGGAAAAATACCGAAACCAAACCAACTTGGGAATATGAGGGAAATACCAACATTTTACCAGGTTCTCAGGCTCTTTTACATAAGAGAGGATTCATAATACCAACAAAATACCAAATACATCCGCCTTGAAATATCAAATACCAAGTTGGTATCGGTTTGGTATCGATATACCAAAAAAGTTGGTATCCGATCGACATCTCTAGTATACACAGAGACACACACACATATACAAACACATGCCATTGACCTTGACCTAACTTGACCTGAAATTACCTCAGCAGCAAAAACCTGGTCGGGTAGTGTGACAAAGAGGTTCTAGCTGGCTTGGCACCAGAAAACGGCATCGTCATCGGTATATGATAAGCAGCGCACTTGATATTCAACGGTGACCCAAAACAGCAGCATTTTTTTTAGTTTGGCCTAACCTGGAAGGTCAATGACTGACCTGAGAAGGTAAAACTGGGTATCATTGGATTCGTCTCTTCCCAAATAATCGTTTTGGTCTATACCGCGAAGCTCTATCTCCAACAGGAACGAAATGGCGCGGGGGTGGCAACCCCCCCCCCCCCCCATGTGCTTTCTAGGATGGGAAAATGACATGTGCGGGCGAGGGTTAATGAAGTAGACTATCGGCACACAGGCAGTCACGTTTAAAAACTACCGGACTAATGGTGCTGTGATTTTGGTGGTCGGGCAAAACAAAAGGGTGTGGAGTGGAGGCTAGTCCACAGACGTGGCACCTAATTTTGTGTCTCGAATTTATATGCGCCGCATGGAACGCCGGCAGACCGTCTACAGACAAGCCTGCCAACGCCCAGCAAACGGATATAGATTCCAGAGCCCAACACACCCAGCCGCAGCAAGGGCTGTTGCGCGACTGCCGCGACTGCCCTCCGCCGGCGCGACCCCGCCCGACATCGCCTCACTACACGTGATCGGCGGCCGACCAGTCAGCACACGCAGGGCCGCGGCACGCGGCGGCGCCCCGACAGGTTAGGCTGTGCCGCAATGCGGCAGGGCGGCGGGGCGGCGCGTGGGGCGATAACCAGGGCACATGTTAGCACAAGATACTAATCAAAAGCAAAACAACATAAATTAGCTTGAACATGCTACGAGCAAATTGGCAATCATAACAAAAGATAAAGGCATGACATATAAAAGAAAGCTGAATATTTGTCGGTGATATTTGATAGATATTCATTTTTACTCTTTCTGAACCACGGTACAGTAGGTCTACAAAATAAGTCCCCGCCGTATGCGGGTCACCAGTGGGCAAGAAGGGCCTGAGCGCTACTCGGGCGCCACCTGCCCGCATACGGAGAGGACTTCTTTTTTTAGACCTACTGTACATCACATTTATGCCAATTCATTTACTTGCTTGAAGGTGGGAGGGTCCCTTTAACCCTATTACTGGTGGGGGGGGGGGGGCGATTCGGCCCCACCTGTAGTTTTTTTCCTCTTGACGGAAAACCACTGAAGCTAGGGGCTCGAAATTTGATGACGTCTCCTTGCTATTCATTTGGCACATTGTGACAATTTGTTTTAGCTTCCACTTTGCGCAGAGGCGTCTCGACGAGTTTCTCGGGAATAGTTTTGGTCCAGCTTTGACTATTCCGACATTTGCCGCTAAGCAGCGACTTACTTAGGTTTGTACTGGTGATCAGTGGCACCACCCCACCCGCCATATTTATGCACCTCAAGACTATGCGACGTCATTTTACATTGAAAATGAAAAAGTTACTGATGTGTTTTCGTCCTTATTTCTCGCGCTCTTTCGAACACCGCCTTCTGCGTATCGCTACGTGGCACAGGAGCCGAGTTAGAATGGGCTACTGTTAACGCCAGACCCCTTGAGACCCTAATTTTTCGCGATCATTTTTGAATGCGTGGATGAATTTCGACCAAGCTCAGAACATGACCGTTTCAAGACCTGCCGAAACTTTTACAATTTAGATATTTTGTCGCCATTTCAATATTTCAGGCACTTCTCATTGACTCGTAATGTTAAATTTCGAGTAAGATTTTCACACGGTGTGTAGAGGCTATCACCAATCAGTCTGTGATACGTTATGACGTCACTGCTAAGCCCCGCCTCTGTGGTCTTGGCCTGCGGCGGTTTCGGGCCGCGGTCATTCGCGCTGTGGCGGGGAGCGGGAACGGTCGAGCGGTGCCGAAAGCCGGCGGAGTTGTGCGTAACGTCTTGTCTGACATTGCCCAAAGAGCGACATAATGACTGAGGAGCCATAAATGCTCAATGCGCATTGCTTTTACAATGCTGATATGTTCGCTGATATCTGTTTTTTTAAGCTGTAAATGACGGGCAGGTGGCATATATGTTTGTAAATAATCAGACATGATTGAGTTTTATTCACGATCGATGGCAACACAAGTCAAATTCCTTAAACCACCTGACATAAGGTTAGGAAATATTCACCTGTATGGCGCCTATGGCGTTGCAGATAATGCGATAATGGGATGTCAGATGTCATCAAGTAGCTGCTGATTTGTACATCGCTATGCACCCATCGATCAACGCAATAATTAGTTAATTGCCTTCGCTTCACATCATAAGGCTCGCTCGTATTTCACCAAACAGATATCCTCCATCGAAAATCGTATTTGTGAATCGTTAACGTTTGTTCGAAGCATGTGTGAGAACTGAGAAGTATGTTGAGGATTGAGGAATGATGGTCCTCTTCGTCCTGTATATAAGAGTCAACAAGAGCCTAACATTTACTTGACCAATTGATTCACAGCACGTGAAGCGTCAGCGAAATTCATAGTCCTTTACAGATGGCACGGGTGTCGTTTGTACAGAGGTCGCTGATGGGCACGGGTCAATGCCGCAGTCGTGGGCGGAGCCTAATGTCATATGACGTATGAAAGCCTCTATCCAGGATGGAAAAACAGTTAAAATTACGAGTCAATGACAAGTGCCACAAATACTTAAGTGACAACAAAATGTATTTGAAGAAAAAGTTTCGGCAGGTCTTGAAAGGGCTATTTTCTAAATATGGTTGAAATTATTCCACGCATTTAAAAATAATCGCGAAAAATTAGGGTCTCAAGGGGTCTGGCGTTAACAGTAGCAGGGCGTGGAAATCCAGGAACCCCAGCGGGGCGTGGATTAAGGTGGGTGTCAAGATCACCTAAAGGGTAGGTCAGGTCATTAGCCTTTGATGACCTCGGTCTACTTTTTCGAATTTTGCATGTATCTGGGTGAGTTTTTTCGAGCTGATTTCGAATTCAACAACCACTTGAACATTTACCAAGTAGTTTTGGTGGCTTCGTAACATGTTACGAAGCTGCCAGCGATGGTTGACATCTATTACGAATACCCGGCAGGACGCCTTCTGGTTGACCTGACCTGACCCGACCCGACCTGGCCTAAATGCATAAAGACATCATCTATGATCAAAACTGACATTGAAGTCGTGATTAGCACCCCGTTAACCCGCGCACCGACGGGGTGTGCGCCAACTTACAACCGACGGGGGGGGGAGGGGCGGATGACCGACCCCGCCTGAGATCTTGAGAACGTCATCATGTATATCATTTGATGCGCCTTGACGAGCTGAACACAATGAGACCATTCGCGCGGCTGTATCTCGTTCCTGTAAAGAGTTATTGGTAAAAACGTTGTTGAACTTTGATGACGTCACATGATCTTATAGCTGCTCAACAGCAAAACAGCCTCAAGGTAGTGATGGTTGATCGTATATGAAGTCATGTATAGTATATGGGGCCATTCCGACGCGTTTTAGTGGAAAAACAGGGAGTTGATTTTGCCCCTTTTGACTTATAATGGGGAGGTCGAGAAATTGACCTGACCTTAGGTCATCGAGATCAAAATTCCGAGATACACAAATTGTAGTTTCTAATGACCTTATAACATCCTGCGACTTTCAAAGGCGTCCGTCATCTACTGTAGCTCTGACATGGTGACAAAGTTGCAAAAAAGTGACTTGAGGTTGGGTCATTCAAAGTGACCTGGTGACCTGACCTTTAAAGTTAGAGGTTAAAACTTGCACACCATGTGTAATATTGATAAGAGAATAGTCATACCAAATTTCGCTCCCGCTATTTACGAAAAACTTCAGGGGGCCGGGGGGGGGGCGGATAACCGCCCTCCCCCCGTCGGTGTGCAGGTTAAACCTCATTACAACCTCACATTACAAAAATTCTGACAAGCCCCGATTTTCCCGACTTCTGGGTAATTGACCTGAGCTGGAACTGGAAGGTCAACCAATGAACTAGGACCTTAGCATTGGGTATCACCGGCTTCCTTTCGTCGCGGGCAACACGGTCTTTTTCCGTGAAGCTCTAGCTTGATCAAGGTCCGAACGGCCTGGGGACTCTTTTGGACCAGCCCCCATACGTTTGCGACCGATGAAACAGCAATACAGGCGCCAGGGTTAACCCTATCAGACAGAAATTTACATGGAGTTCGTGGCCAGTGGCGTATCTAGGATTTCTCTCAGAGGGGTCCGCAATCAAAAGGGCCCTTGACTGACTGGGTTGAAAAGGCCCTTAAGTGGCAAAAGGGCCCTTGTAGCCTGAGTTGAAAGGGCGTTAACCCGCGTCCCGTAGGGGGGGGGGGGGCGAAACGACCCCCTGTCATCTTCCGTAGCTAATAGCTATCTTCCAAATGACTGCAGATGTCGCCACCAAACTTTCAGGACCTCTCCGGGCATCCATTTTACACATTGTGACCATTTTTTTCCAGAGGCTATGATAGGTTTGCCGCAAATGACGTCATGTTCTGCCATTTTCGACCCAAAAAAGTGTTTGCGGGAAGAGCTGTCAGGCCTACAATGCTGTAGAAGGTAGAAACATAAAAATGTTCCGACATAAAAGGTGTAGAATTAATAGGCCTAGGTCAAATCTGAGCACAGTTTACAGAAAGAGCGTTAAAATAGCTTTGTTTGTGTTGTTGGGTTGGGCCCAGGCCTTTTCGGTCTGACGAGACCATTTCAGGGCCGGAAGGATGATAGGAATTGAGGGAGACATTGGTCTGGGCGGGCACCTTGGTGAGTCACCGGGGCTGAGCCTGTCCAACAGGACAGGCCGACCAGCCCCCCAAGTGCTCACTGTACCTGGTTACGAGTTTGCTTCCTTAGTAGCTGCGGTGCGCTCCAATGGGAGCCGCCCGCATGGAATAAAGTTGCCCGTCCAGGTCCAGCCCGGATCAGGGGTTGCGGCATGGAGGAGAAGGATTTGAATGTCCTGAGGATGGAAACGGCGAAACGGGTGTTAAAAAAAGCTATTAACTACGATTTTCTCCGGCACTGTAGCTATATTCATTTCCGATTCATGCGGTGGTTTGTTGAAAATTGTCGAAATTGGACATGGAAGTTGGCGAAATTTGACCTTGGATGACCTATGTTAACTGACCTTTGACCTGATCTAAAAAGTGACCAGAGTAATTTCGTCATTATTTTCGACGACCAGAGTAACTACCATCTTTCCTGCCCCATGGTAGACTAGTATCCTACGCAGATGATACCCAAATCCTAGACTCAACACCTAACAATCCTGACGAACTCCAAGCGCTGAGGTATCGAGCCGAAAATAACGTTGAATGTCTTCAGCAATGGTTTAGTAGAAACAGTCTGAAAATGAACGCAAGCAAAACTTCTTTCATTATCATTGGCACAGTAAATGCAGTTGAAAAAGCATCATCCTTCACGATTCGGATAAATAACAAGGAAATCCGGCCACAAAAACATCTAAAAATCCTGGGCGTTGAATTCGATCAGACCCTAACCTGGGAGCGCCACATATCCTCAGTCGCCCGGCGTACCAACGCAATAATCATATCTCTTTTCAAAATCCGATCTCACCTCTCAAATGACATCCTCAAAATTCTTGTACAGACCCACGTCCTCCCTCACCTTCAGTATTGCTTGTTAGTATGGGGTGGGGCGACACGCACCCGCCTGAACCGACTGCAGAAGGTCATAAATTTTGCCGCCCGACTGGTATCTGGTTTACGCCGAGGCGACCATATATCCCCCGCCCTCGCGACGCTTGGGTGGCCCGATATCGACACGCTAGTGATGTGTAGCACGCTACATCTTGAACATTTAACGTACTATCTTTTCGGCACGGCTCGGTCCGGCAGTCCCTCTCCCTCGCAGTCCGGCCACACGCCTAGCCTCGCTTTCTCACACCCAATCCCCCCCAGTTCCCCTAATCTATCACTGTCCGCACAGAATGGGCAGCCGTTAAACTTCCATTAAGACGCGCGCTTTTGGAGACAGCTACCGCAGGATGAACGATTCGAACCCCAACAAGTAACAGCTGGATCAGTAACATTGTCAACAGCTCGTGGACCCACGCCGAGGACAGATACCGGATAGGAGCGCTGGATCAGCAAGATACGTCATCAGATCATGGAGCAGTGTAAAGGATGGATGCCGGCTGGAGCACACAGCCTCCTTTGTCGGGGTACAACAACCCAGGGTGAGTGACCCGGCAGAACGCCTTGAAGGTGACCTGCACAGCAGCCGCAAGCAATGACCTGTAGTTCCAGATTTCGCCACTGAATAGAAGAGGCAGCACGCTACGGCCACACCCCGCAACCACAAGGCCTGGCGGGAAAGGTCAGCAGCGAAGCGGGGGGTGCTAGCCAGCTGACGATGGGGACACGCCCAAGGTACTAGTTGCCAGAGCTACCGCCAACCGAAGGGGGCAGCACTATCCAGACGCGAGAAAGGTTGACAACAAAAGATGTATGATTCTGGGAGATAAAACCATTTTGACGGAAGATCGGACGGAGGGGTAGCTCCTAAAGTAATCAGCCAATACAGTAGCCGCGGGAGAAATGACTGACAGATATGGGGCTTGTGGCAAATGCAGGCTTGAATTCCAAGGGCTAGAGTCACCGTCAGGTTAATAGCAAAATACAACCAAGAAAATGGAGCAGCCGGCCATGAACAATGTCTGCAAATCCCAAGCCTGGAGACTAAGCAAGAGGACGTCGGGAAAACAGTTATACCAGCTCAGCGCAACGGTCGTATCGGAAACAGCAATACGGAATACACCGATTCGCCAAAATCTAAGATGAAGGCTAAGATACGAAGTGTCGTCTCCTGAGTACATTGTAAGTGGCTGGAACAAAGAAACGCTATTGAGGCTAACTAAAGCTGTTATGGGATTCAACCCAATTCAAGCAAACAACGACGAGCTATATGGAATGTGATAAGATGTTTAGCTACCGAGGTATTTGGATAACCAGAGGAAAAGAAGGCTGCTGCGGGCAGATACGCAGTCGACATAAGAATGAAAGTGGTTGAGGATAAAGAAACGGCACGACAGAGCTAATTCACACTTTTATCAATGTTCTTATATCCTACACATCGATGAACCGACTGGTAAAACTCCCAATATGAAGATGGTGAGCGGCCAAGTGAAAACGCACGGGAGTAACAAAGACACCCTGGGTGCAATGACTCCGAGGTCGGCTCAGGGCGTGGCAGCCCCTCGAGCTATAAAAGGTGCACGATTCACCCCGGAGGACAGTCTGCAGCCGGAGCCGGAGACGCCATCTGGAGGCCGCCGTCGGTCCGGGGTCACCCGCGAGAAGCCTCTTCAGTTCGACCGACCAGAGCCGGAGGACAACCGCCGACGCTTGTGACCACACTGAGAAGCGGAAGCGCAGAGAAACTCCAGAATGTGAGTGTTGTTGAAGACTCTGCTCAATCCCAATCCTTGACCCCCCCCCCGCCCAACCTGCCGTGCCGTGACGACTGCCAAACATTTTCGGTTGCCATAAAATGCACTCTCAATTGGAATTGGAAAACTTAAATTACTTTGAACTTATTGGTCCAGACACCCTAGTAGCATATTAGGATCTCAATTTGAGGTCATGTCAGAGCCGCCAGTAAATACGTTATTGTCAGTTGGAGTTCACGATTAGGCCGGGAGCGAGATCCTAAAATTTGAATAAGCAGCTCAGTGTCACGAACGCTGAAATTGATGACAGGATGCGTGACAACATTGAATATGTCTTTGTCTTTGGTCAAACTGGTTCGTTCGATTTATTATAATCGGCGGTGGTCAAGTGCGATTTGAGGTTGGAACGTTTGTGAAATTAAGGGTTTAGATTCGTGCTGTACTCACTAAAAGTTGCATTGCGAAATCATTGGTAATATTGCTGTAGGAATTAATTGCGAAGTCGAAATCAATTATAGAACAGGTAAATACGGTTGAAAAGGAATGCAATGTTTTAAGGTGGCGACTGATTCATGCAATCGATCCATGAATATGGCTATGAGTTATGATTTTCGACAGATACGAATGCTTGAGCTTACGGCGGAATTTCTTCTGTTACTTAGGTGCAGAGTTGTGAGCAGTGGTTTGAGGTTGACGGTTTGACACTTTGCGACTTTAGATGGTCACTTTGCGTCATTGAAATTGCGAAATGCCGAGTAACAGGTAGATGTAGAATTGTTTGTGATTAGAACTAATATGCGACTAATATAGGTACCGATCGTTGTGCTTTTGTAGAATAAACACTAGAAAGGACCATCTTTTTGGGGGAACGATTAAATGGGACAGGCATTTAATTTAAAAAAAAAACTTACGTCGAATGGAGCTGATGAGATGTCGAACAGGGAGATATTGCAGTAATATTTTACCAGATTCACACTCAATGACACATCCGGTGAATCTACCCGGCCAGAAGAGACAACACGCACGAACACTGTACCGCGAGCGTTGACGCGCCCATAACGGCGTGACTGTGACTGACGGTGTCGACGCGGCGCCGGCCGGCGGCCGTGGTATTCGTCGTCCCCGGCGCGGGCGTTGAGCCGCCAGAGGGCGCGAGGAGCAGCCACAACAGGGGCAGTGGGTTAGCCGTAATTGGGGCGCGTGCGGTAGGTGAAGGTCATCGTATAGAAACATGGTTAGTTGTGGAAAGTTGCAACGGGATAAGAACGTAAACAGTTAATGCATAATTTTAAATATGACATGCTATATGATATCTAGGACTGCAGTTCGTTTGATGTGCATTGGTTACTGCTAATAGGATGATTTAAATTAGATTTTCTATGAAAGGCTAGGGACCCCTATGACAATGTTCTGGCACTCTATAAAGATAATTTGTATAGGTAACTAGTAGCCCATCAGAAGCTATCGAACGAGTTTCAAGGAGTCATTTCCGTTTGAGCATTCAGTAATTCACTATGATACGGTGGATCACAACCAGACGGCAGATCGGTGCGTACTAATTGGTTCTAGATCATCTGATTAAATCAAGAGCGGTTCAAGGTCTACTAGGATTGTATACGAGAACTGATGATTAGGTTCACGCGTGCAGCAGCAATTCAGTGGCGGATCCAGGGGGGGGGCAAAATGGGCATTTGCCCCCCCCCCCCAAACGGCATGATTTTAACATTACGCCTATGGGCGATGCATGGAAAGAATCGATAAATTTTTATGGTTTGCCCCCCCCAAACCTCTGAGCTGGATCCGCCTCTGCAGCAATTAGGACTTGAAATTACTATTAGGTTTGGGTAAATAATGCGTTTCTGTTATTCGCGTTCTTGTGAGTTAGCGCCAATAATTACTCCACCAATATTGGCACAGGGCATTGTGAGGCACAGATGGCTTGTTAACCCGTCTCCTATGGCGTAACGTTTACCAGCATGACTGTATGAGACACAGATGCACTTCTCTACACCCACGTCCAGACCGGAATGATAAGAGGGACACACCGTCACGTACGCAGGGCATATACACGTTTTCCGCCAGTGGTACCGGCCACTGTTAATTTTCCCGCTTAGGTAACACTGGGTGAGAAGGCAGTGAGAGGTTTCTACGGCAGGGGGAAATGGGAAGATTGGCGCAGTATGCAGTGGAGAGTAAGTTATGCCAAAGGCAAGAAGCCGAAGGTCAGGGGTCAGTCACCTAAAGGGCGGATAAGGCAAGCTGTAGTGTCCCGGGTAAGTCCTCATACTTATTTCGTAAAGGTACTCTAATCGGTACTGGACAGCCTCAGGGGAGGGAAGAATGTACTCCAGGACACGTAAGGCCTTGAAGAGTAAATCCCATGATTAAGGATAGTTCCAGGATATGAACTAGGGTCCCTGGGTCGTGAACGGGAATGTTGCACGCGGACCGGAAGAGGGCATAGGTAATCTCTCCCGGTAGAGAGATAAGTCGGATATAAATCGTGTATGTGTGTACCATAAGTCTATCGGACGTGTAGTGAATCCCATAAATTAGTAGGGTGGATATTTGTGCAATTATTCTGGACGGCCCTGCGATAAGTATCTTTGTCGCCGGTTAGCGGAGCATGCATATGGATTTCGGAAAGAGACATTTATCTCGCCGGGGAGATCGCTATTAGTCAGGCACCTAACACCATCGGAGGAAATTTCAGGGGCGCTAAATAAATTTGGGTGAACATATGAGGAACGAATGTAGAGAGAGGATGAGAGTGAGAATGGTAAAGGATGAATCTTAGGATAAGGCCGATGGGAGTTTAGCGAAGCTCAGTTAGGACAGTCAAACTAATTAATCTCGAGGGCAGCTTAAACTAGCAACGCTAATACGAATTAAGTGGGCAAGTTTCTTAATGGGGAGGCCAGTGATATAGGAATAGGTGACTGGACGAATGATCACCTTCAATTTATCAACGTAATTACCACCCATATGTTTGGCAGTGGTCATCGGGACTTCGAATGCCCTGTCCTTCACCTACCCAACTGTGCCGCAAACCCAGCTGATCGGACCCCTCTATCCCTAATCCGAGCAGTGAAGAAGCATCTCGTGCATCATGGTCTATACAATGAACAGAATCATCAAGCCTCTAAATTAAAAAGCATCTTCCATCAGATGTATTTGTATGCAAGGTGGATCTCATCACTATCTGGATCTCTCTCTAGATCTCTCGGGATCTTTTCCAAGACTCTCAAGCTCCCCTGTTCTACCAGCATCTGCGATGCCGGGCTCCGCATCGCGGGACCGCAGGTTGTTTGAGCAAGCACCTCTGTACCGCCCGCCGCAAAACGCAAAACCGCAAAACTCGCAAAACGCACGCTCAAAACGCAACGCAAAAGCCGCAAAAAAACAATCGCCCGCAGGCACAAAACCGCAGAAAAAACGCAAAAAAGCTGCAAAAACGCCCGTCCGCCGCAAAACGCAAACACCGCAAAAAACGCAAATACCACCGCCACAAAAAATCGCCCGCATCGCCCGCCGCCAAAGGCAAAACGCCGCAAAACGCGGCCGCCCGCCTAAAACCGCAAACCGCCAATAACGCCCGGCCGCCGGCGACCGCAAACCCCGCAAAAAAACGGCCGCCCGCCGCAAACTACAAAACGCCGCAAAAAACGGCCGCCCGCCGCAAACCGCCGCTAAAACGGCCGCCCGCCGCCAAACGCAAACACCGCAGAACACCCGCATCGCCCGCCCGCCCGCCGCCAAACACAAAAAACGCAAAAAACGCAAACACCGCCGCAAAAAAACGCCCGCAACGCACGCCCGCCCGCCGCCAACCGCAAAACGCCGAAAAAAACGGCCGCCCGCCGCCAAACAAAAACACCGCAAAAAACGCAAAAACGGCCGCCCGCCGCCAAACGCGAACACCGAAAAACGCAAACACCGCCGCAAAAACGCCCGCCGTAGGCAAAACGCAAACACTGACGCATTAAGACAAATATGGCGCCCTGCGGCAAATGTGGTGCATTCATATCTACCGTTTAAGCAGCCATCCCTTAATTACAGCGCATCCTAATCGCCAAATTTTCGACAAAATAACGCACATTCTGCACTTAGTGGCCAAAATGGCGCTTTGAGACAAACGTGGCGCACTGCAACAAACGTGCCGCATTCGTTCATGTCGCTTAACAATTCATCAACCCACCAAATTCTAGTCCAATCGGACTTAAACTGACAAAGTTATGTACATTTGAATATTTCACTATAAAATATATCCGCAACGGAGGTGCCCAAATTTGCACGTATGCCACGTGATCGCCGGTGATGTAGGCAGGACTTGTCTCCTCACTGATTGCACCACTTCAGTATTCCTGGCTTGTGCTGTTTTCGTGCTATAAGGCCACAAATCGGCAAATATACGATAATCTGGGAGGTACGCGACTCAAACACGTGGCCACGTGGCACGTGCCGGACCTCTGATAGTTTCACCGTTCACGCCACGTGATGACCCATCGACGTGGCCATCAGCATGTAAAAAATGACCCCGGCCGGTGTCACCGTCCCTGAACAGTGGACGGTTAAACTCGAAAAACGGGAAAATTTAGGGAAATTTCACCTTTCGTATATATAATTTCCCCAGAATTTTATTTTTTTATTTTACAAAAAATCCGAGATAGCAGTTTTTTAGCCCCCTTCATTCTATGCCTATACCAGTTTTTAGATCGACCCTATCATAAAAACTGACGGCCTGACGGCTATTTCCCCCACTCCTTGCATTTCACAATGCTAGTATATTTAAGCACCAAAATTGACCCCGTGCCACGGCACGTGCAATAGCACGTGCGACACGTGACCACTAGTACGACAAGCTGGACTCATCTGCTCACCGGCTGCACTGATTTGGAGTCGCTAGTTGAAGTCGTTTCCACGCCAAAGGACCCCGAGTAGGCCAATGTCAGATTTTCTCGGAGGTTACCCCATCAAACACGTTTGCACGTGGCACGTGCTTTTCAATCGCCCCATATCTGGCCCATACCATGTGGTAGCCGACACCCCGGGGCACAACATATTGGAACATTTTCAAAATCTAACGTGGAAATTTTTGACAAAATCGATTTGAAAATAATTTTTCGAAATCGCCATAGGCTCAACATGGAGTAACTGTTCGTGACGATTACCCGAAATTTTGTCAATTATATTTTAAATAATTACCACCGTCAGTTGGGGTGCCAGCCCGAGATCCGACCCTAAAAATATCAGCAAATATAATTGACGAAAGTTTTCGCAAATCGAATTTCTAATTTTACCCCATGTTAACCCTATGGGAAAATGCACGTGCCGATTACCCCAAAACAACGAATTCTGACATCTTAACGAAGCATAACAACATGTTCTATGGTCGTTTCTCAACAGGACCTGAAAGTTTAAACAAAATCGTATCATATAATTTTGTGCAATGAACGAATGAAAATGTCTCTGCAAAAACGTCCATTGACTTAGCATGGGGAGCAAAAAAAGTTCAACTTCAAACTCGTGCAACTCAAGTTAACGAATTCTGACGGGTATACGGCGCACACGGGCGTGTACCTGAACGTGTCGGTCATAAAATGGTGTGCAGCAAACCATACCTTGATCCACGATTTTTTCCGCTATTCCCGATGGCGCAAAAAGTGCCACAAAACCCCATTGACTTAACATGGGCGAAAATTGAAACGCACGTGCCACGTGCCACGAGGTTTTAAGCGAGTAGCGACCGGTGCCATCAGGTAGATCGCCTGCGGGAGCCCATACCCTGAACTTTTTACGAAAATCGCAATGCACGTTTAGGCTGGAATCAAGTTGCCCCAATTCGCGGCCAGACTTGCAAAACATAGCCCGGAGAAGGACCGCTCCGGTTGTTTTTCAATAGAAAAACACAATTCTAGCGCAAAAAGTGCCACAAAACCCCATTGACTTAACATGGGCGAAAATTGAAACGCACGTGCCACGTGCCACGAGGTTTTAAGCGAGTAGCGACCGGTGCCATCAGGTACGCGGCATCTGCGATGCCGGGCTCCGCATCGCGGGACCGCAGGTTGTTTGAGCAAGCACCTCTGTACCGCCCGCCGCAAAACGCAAAACCGCAAAACTCGCAAAACGCACGCTCAAAACGCAACGCAAAAGCCGCAAAAAAAACAATCGCCCGCAGGCACAAAACCGCAAAAAACGCAAAAAAAGCCGCAAAAACGCCCGTCCGCCGCAAAACGCAAACACCGCAAAAAACGCAAATACCACCGCCACAAAAAATCGCCCGCATCGCCCGCCGCCAAAGGCAAAACGCCGCGAAACGCGGCCGCCCGCCTAAAACCGCAACACCGCCAATAACGCCCGGCCGCCGGCGACCGCAAAACCCCGCAAAAAACGGCCGCCCGCCGCAAACTACAAAACGCCGCAAAAAACGGCCGCCCGCCGCAAACCGCCGCTAAAACGGCCGCCCGCCGCCAAACGCAAACACCGCAAAACACCCGCATCGCCCGCCCGCCCGCCGCCAAACACAAAAAAAAAACGCAAAAAAACGCAAACACCGCCGCAAAAAAAAAAAACGCCCGCAACGCACGCACGCCCGCCGCCAACCGCAAAACGCCGCAAAAAACGGCCGCCCGCCGCCAAACAAAAACACCGCAAAAAACGCAAAAACGGCCGCCCGCCGCCCAACGCAAACACCGCCGCAAAAACGCCCGCCGTAGGCAAAACGCAAACACTGACGCATTAAGACAAATATGGCGCCCTGCGGCAAATGTGGTGCATTCATATCTACCGTTTAAGCAGCCATCGCTTAATTACAGCGCATCCTAATCGTCCAATTTTCGACAAAATAACGCACATTCTGCACTTTGTGGCAAAAATGGCGCTTTGAGACAAACGTGGCGCACTGCAACAAACGTGCCGCATTCGTTCATGTCGCTTAACAATTCATCAACCCACCAAATTCTAGTCCAATCGCACTTAAACTGACAAAGTTATGTACATTTGAATATTTCACTATAAAATATATCCGCAACGCAGGTGCCCAAATTTGCACGTGTGCCACGTGATCGCCGGTGGTGTAAGCAGGACTTGTCTCCTCACTGATTGCACCATTTCAGTATTCCTGGCTAGTGGCTTGTGCTGTTTTCGGTCTCTAGCGGTGTACCAAATTTGAACTAAATCGGCCCGGCCGGTCACGAGATCTGGAAGCGTCACCCTGCACGTGCGCACGTGCAGCGGCACCCCTACCGTGGCACATGAAAATGGATCGCCTGGTAGGTGACTACCTCCATGCCAAGTTTCAGCGCAATCGGCCCAGTAATTGCTGAGTTATTGCACTTATTACAAAACTGACACCTCTCCGTATTACACGTGTCACGTGCAGTAGGGGTCACCCACATGCATCGTCCATAGTAAAATACTTCTAAGAAGGGTATACGCTACCCCACACAAAAAACCGCAAGTGTATTGGTCCAGTGGCTGCGGAGATATAAGTCGTACAAAAACGTCCCCACGGCGGCCGGCTGCTAATGTTTAGTATTAAATTGCATCCTTCAATGGGAGGTATCCCTGTCACCTGTTCGTATACTGTCTGAGCCAAGACCATATATAGGTCTGAGCTCAAATCTCGGTAAAGTCGTGCTTTTTTACCAAATTCCTCAAAAACGGCACAACGTGCAATAACGTTCTATATATCATTGGAAAGGGCATCAAAAGTTGTATAACCTATCAACTTTTCACTTAAATATATCTTTAACGTAAAAAGTTATTAAGCAGCAAAGACGCTCCCATTGACTTTCCACGTTAAAATTTTTCATTTGTAAACGAGGTTAACAAGAAGAAACGAATTTGCACAGCTTAACCAAGCATAACAACATGTTCTTTGGTCTTTTCTCAACAAGTCCTGAAAGTTTAAACAAAATCGTATCATATGATTTTGTACAATGAGCGAATGAAAATGTCTCTGCAAAAACGTCCATAGACTTAACATGGGGAGCAAAAAAACTTCAATTTCAAAGTCGAACTACAAAAAATATCGACTTCTTACAGGTAGACGGCGCATATGGGCGTGTACCTGAATGTGTCAGCCATAACATGGTGTGCAGCAAACCATACCTTGATCGGCGATTTTTTCCGCTATTCGCGATTGCGCAAAAAGTGTCCCAAACCCCCATTGACTTACTATGGGAAAAATGAAATCGCACGTGCCACGTGCCACGAGGTTTTAAGCGAGTAGCGACCGATGCCATCAGGTAGATCGCCCCCGAGAGCCCATCCTCTGAAATTTTTACGAAAATCGCAATGCACGTTTAGGCCTGACCCAAGTTGCCCCAATTCGCGGCCAGACTTGCAAAACATAGCCCGGAGACGGACCGCTCCGGTTGTTTTTCAATAGAAAAACACAATTCTAACGAATAGTGTTTGTCTTTTCAAACAACCTGCGGTTAAAGACCGCAGGTTGTTTGAGCAAGCACCTTTGTAAACGCAGCAAAAACGCCCGCCACCAAACGAGAGAATGAGCCTTGCACGTGCAGACCGCAGTCGGTGTGCTACGAGCATTGCACGTGCAGGCCGGGGTGGGTGTGCTACAAACTGACGTGCACGGCACCCTATTCGCCGGTCTAAAGCGGTGTGCCAAATTTGAGTCAGGTCAAGTCAGGTCAACCGCTAGGGGTCGTGACGGGTATTCGTAATACGGCACCCTATTGGCCGGTCTCTAGAGGTGTACCAAATTTGAGCTCAATCGGCCCGGCCGTTCTCGAGATCTGAAAGTGTCACCCTGCACGTGCGCACGTGCAGCTGCACCCCATCCGTGACACATGAAAATACATACTAACTGACATGCGCACGGCATCCTACTGATCGGTCTCTAAAGGTGTGCCAAATTTGAATGCAATCGGCCCGGCCGTTCCTGAGATCTGGAAGCGTCACCCTGCACGTGCGCACGTGCAACCTGGGACCCAACTGATCTGTGCAAGGCACCCTACTACGCCGTCTCTGGCGGTGTGCCAAATTTGAACTCAATCGGCCCGGCCGGTCACGAGATCTGGAAGCGTCACCCTGCACGTGCGCACGTGCAGCGGCACCCCTACCGTGGCACATGAAAATGGATCGCCTGGTAGGTGACTACCTCCATGCCAAGTTTCAGCGCAATCGGCCCAGTAATTGCCGAGTTATTGCACTCATTACAAAACTGACACCTCTCCGTATTACACGTGTCACGTGCAGTAGGGGTCACCCGCATGCATCGTCCATAGTAAAATACTTCTAAGAAGGGTATACGCTACCCCACTCAAAAAACCGCAAGTGTATTGGTCCAGTGGCTGCGGAGATATTAGTCGTACAAAAACGTCCCCACGGCGGCCGGCTGCTAATGTTTAGTATTAAATCGCATCCTTCAATGGGAGGTATCCCTGTCACCTGTTCGTATACTGTCTGAGCCAAGACCATGTATAGGTCTGAGCTCAAATCTCGGTAAAGTCGTGCTTTTTTACCAAATTCCTCAAAAACGGCACAACGTGCAATAACGTTCTATATATCATTGGAAAGAGCATCAAAAGTTGTATAACCTATCAACTTTTCACTTAAATATATCTCAACGGTAAAAAGTTATTAAGCACCAAAGACGCTCCCATTGACTTTCCATGTTAAAATTTTTCATTTTTAAACGAGCTTAAAAAGAACAAACGAATTTGCACAGCTTAAAGAAGCATAACAACATGTTCTATGGTCTTTTCTCAACAAGTCCTGGAAGTTTAAACAAAATCGTATCATATAATTTTGTACAATGAGCGAATGAAAAAGTCTCTGCAAAAACGCCCATTGACTTAACATGGGGAGCGAAAAAAGTTCAACTTTGACCTCGTGCAAAGACACGTTACGAAGTTCTGAGGGGTATACGGCGCACACTAGCGTGTACCCAAACGTGTTTGCCATAAAATGCTGGGAAGAAAACCACCTCTTCCTTGGCTCGTTTTCCCGCCATTGGCGATCGCGCAAAAAGTGTCCAAAACCCCGTTGACTTAACATGGGCAAAATGGAATCGCACGTGCCACGTGCCACGAGGTTTTAAGCGAGTAGCGACCGGTGCCATAAGGTAGATCGCCTGCGGGAGCCCATACCCTGAAATTTTTACGAAGATTGAGGGATTCGTTTAGGAGAGGCTCAACTTGCCCCAATTCGCGGCCAGACTTGCAAAACATAGCCCGGAGAAGGACCGCTCCGGTTGTTTTTCAATAGAAAAACACAATTCTAACGAATAGTGTTTGTCTTTTCAAACAACCTGCGGTTACTAGCGGTGTGCCAAATTTGAGTGCAATCGACCCGGCCGTTTTCGAGATCTGGAAGCGACACCCTGCACGTGCGCACGTGCAAAATGGTCCCATCTGACTTTTGCACGGCACCCTATTCGCTGGTCTCTAGCGGTGTACCAAATTTGAGCTCAAGCGGCCCGGCCGTTCTCGAGATCTGAAAGTGTCACCCTGCACGTGCGCACGTGCAGCTGCATCCCAACCGTGACACATGAAAATACATACTAACTGACTTGCGCACGGCACCCTACTGATCGGTGTCTAAAACTGTGCCAAATTTGAATGCAATCGGCCCGGCCGTTCCTGAGATCTGGAAGCGTCACCCTGCACGTGCGCACGTGCAACCTGGGACCCAACTGATCTGTGCAATGCACCCTACTACGCGGTCTCTGGCGGTGTGCAAAATTTGAACTCAATCGGCCCGGCCGGTCACGAGATCTGGAAGCGTCACCCTGCACGTGCGCACGTGCAGCGGCACCCCTACCGTGGCACATGAAAATGGATCGCCTGGTAGGTGACTACCTCCATGCCAAGTTTCAGCGCAATCGGCCCAGTAATTACCGAGTTATTGCACTTATTACAAAACTGACACCTCTCCGTAATACACGTGTCACGTGCAGTAGGGGTTACCCCCATGCATCGTCCATAGTAAAATACTTCTAAGAAGGGTATACGCTACCCCACGCAAAAAAACGCAAGTGTATTGGTCCAGTGGCTGCGGAGATATAAGTCGTACAAAAACGTCCCCAAGGTAGCCGGCTGCTAATGTTTAGTATTAAATCGCATCCTTCAATGGGAGGTATCCCTGTCACCTGTTCGTATACTGTCTGAGCCAAGACCATATATAGGTCTGAGCTCAAATCTCGGTAAAGTCGTGCTTTTTTACCAAATTCCTCAAAAACGGCACAACGTGCAATAACGTTTTATATATCATTGGAAAGAGCATCAAAAGTTGTATAACCTATCAACTTTTCACTTAAATATGTCTCAACTGTAAAAAGTTATTAAGCAACAAAGACGCTCCCATTGACTTTCCATGTTAAAATTTTTCATTTTTAAACGAGCTTAAAAAGAACAAACGAATTTGCACAGCTTAAAGAAGCATAGCAACATGTTCTATGGTCTTTTTTCAACAAGTCCTGGAAGTTTAAACAAAATCGTATCATATAATTTTGTACAATGAACGAATGAAAATGTCTCTGCAAAAACGTCCATAGACTTAACATGGGGAGCAAAAAAAACTCGAACTTCAAAGTCGTACTACAAAAAATATCGACTTCTTACGGGTAGACGGCGCACATGGGCGTGTACCTGAATGTGTCGGCCATAAAATGGTGTGCAGCAAACCATACCTTGATCGGCGATTTTTTCCGCTATTCGCGATCGCGCAAAAAGTGTCCCAAACCCCCATTGACTTACTATGGGAAAAATGGAATCGCACGTGCCACGTGCCACGAGGTTTTAAGCGAGTAGCGACCGATGCCATCAGGTAGATCGCCTGCGAGAGCCCATACTCTGAAATTTTTACGAAAATCGCAATGCACGTTTAGGCTGGAGTCAAGTTGCCCCAATCTCAGGCCAACTTGCAAAACATAGCCCGGAGAAGGACCGCTCCGGTTGTTTTTCAATAGAAAAACACAATTCTAACGAATAGTGTTTGTCTACCACAGGCGGCCTACTGCTAATACCAGCATCTGCGATGCTGGGCTCCGCATCGCGGGACCGCAGGTTGTTTGAGCAAGCACCTCTGTAACGCCGCAAAAACGCCCACCGCCAAACGAGAGGATGAGCATTGCACGTGCAGACCGGAGTGGGTGTGCTACGAACTGACGTGCACTGCACTCTACGACCCCTACACGTGCGCACGTGCAGCTGGACCCCAACCGTGGCACATGAAAATACATAGGCCCGGGCAGCGCTTATCGAACAGCATTGCGGATCCGAAGGTTGGGACTTTAATTGTGAAAAACCGCCCGCCCGCCGCAAAACGCAAAACCGCAAAACGCGCAAAACGCACGCCCAAAACGCCAACGCAAACTTCGCAAAAAAAAACAAAGAAAAATCGTCCGCCCGCAGAAAAAAACGCAAAAAACGCTGCAAAAACGCGCGTCCGCGCAAAACGCACGCCCAAAACGCTAACGCAGACCTCGCAAAAAAACAATCGCCCGCCCGCCGAAAACCGCAGGAAAAAAGGCAAAAAAACACCGCAAAAAAACGCCCGTCCGCCGCAAAACGCAAACCCCGCCGCCGCCGCAAAAAAAACCGCGTCGCCCGCCGCCAACCGCGCAACGCCGCAAATAAACGGCCGCACGCCGCAAACAGCCACCGCAAATAACGGTCGGCCGCCGGCAACCGCAAAACGCCGCAAAAAACGGCCGGCCGCCGGCAACCGCAAATCGCCGCAAAAAAACGGCCGGCCGCCGGCCGCCGCAAACCGCCGCAAGAAACGGCCGCCCGCAGCCAAACGCAAACACCGCAAAAAAAACGCAAATACCGCCGCAAAAAAACGCCCGCATCGCACGCCCGCCCGCCGCCAACCGCAAAACGCCGCAAAAAAACGGCCGCCCGCCGCGAAACGCAAACACCACAAAAAACGCAAAATCGGCTGCCCGCCGCCAAACGCAAACACCGAAAAAACGCAAACACTGCCGCAAAAAACGCACGCCGTCCGTTAAACGTAAACACTGACGCATTAAGACAAATATGGCGCCTTGCGGCAAGTGTGGTGTATTCATATCTGCCGTTTAAGCAGCCATCCCTCAATCAAAGCGCATCCTAATCGTCCCATGTTCGATAAAGTTACGCACATTCTGTGATTTGCGGCAAAAATGGCGCTTTGAGACAAACGTGGCGCACTGCAACAAACGTGCCGCATTCGTTCATGTCGCTTAACAATTCATCAACCCACCAAATTCTAGTCCAATCGGACTTAAACTGGCAAAGTTATGTTCATTTGAATATTTCACTATAAAATATCTCCGCAACGGAGGTGCCCAAATTTGCACGTGTGCCACGTGACCGCCGGTAGTGTAAGCAGGACTTGTCCCCTCACTGATTGCACCATTTCAGTGTTCCTGGCTTGTGCTGTTTTCGTGCTATAAGGCCACAAATCGGCAAACACACGATAATCTGGGAGGTACGCGACTCAAACACGTGGCCACGTGGCACGTGCCGGACCTCTGATAGCTTCACCGTTCACGCCACGTGATGACCCATCGACGTGGCCATCAGCATGTAAAAGATGACCCTGGCCGGTGTCACCGTCTCTGAACAGTGGACGGCTAAACTCGAAAAGCGGGAAAATTTAGGGAAATTTCACCTTTCGAATATATAATTTCCCCAGAATTTTAAATTTTTCATTTTACAAAAAATCCGAGATAGCAGTTTTTTAGCGTCCTTCATTCTGTGCCAAAACCCGTTTTCAGATCGACCCTATCATAAAAACTGACGGCCTGACGGCTATTTCCCCCACTCCTTGCATTTCACAATGCTAGTATATTTAAGCACCAAAATTGACCCCGTGCCACGGCACGTGCAATAGCACGTGCGACACGTGACCACCAGTGCGACAAGCTGGATTCATCTGCTCACCGGCTGCACTGATTTGGTGTCGCTAGTTGAAGTCGTTTCCACGCCATAGGACCCCCAGTTGGCCAATGTCGGATTTTCCCGGAGGTTACCCCATCGAACACGTTTGCACGTGGCACGTGCTTTTCAATCGCTCCATATCTGACCCATACCATATGGTAGCCGACACCCTGGGGCACAACATATTGGAACGTTTTCAAAATCTAACGTGGAAATTTTTGACAAAATCGATTTGAAAATAATTTTTCGAAATCGCCATAGGCTCAACATGGGGTAACTGTTTGTGACGATTCCCCGAAATTTTGTCAATTATGTTTTAAGTAATTACCACCGTCAGTTGGGGTGCCAGCCCGAGATCCGACCCTAAAAATATCAGCAAATATAATTGACGAAATTTTTCGCAAATCGCATTTTAATTTTTTTCCCATGTTAACCCTATGGGAAAATGCACGTGCCGATTACCCCAAAACGGGCCATTATATTTCATAACGAAGCATAACAACATGTTCTATGGTCGTTTCTCAACAGGTCCTGAAAGTTTAAACAAAATCGTATCATATAATTTTGTGCAATGAACGAATGAAAATGTCTCTGCAAAAACGTCCATTGATTTAGCATGGGGAGCAAAAAAAAATTAACTTCAAACTCGTGCAACTCAAGTTAACGAATTCTGACGGGTATACGGCGCCCACGGGCGTGTACCTGAACGTGTCGGTCATAAAATGGTGTGCAGCAAACCATACCTTGATCGGCGATTTTTTCCGCTATTCGCGATCGCGCAAAAAGTGTCCAAAACCCCGTTGACTTAACATGGGGAAAATGGAATCGCACGTGCCACGCGCAAAAGAATTCTGAGCGAATAGCGACCGGTGCCATCAGGTAGATCGCCTGCGGGAGCCCATATCCTGAACTTTTTACGAAAATCGCAATGCACGTTTAGGCCCCACCCAAGTTGCCCCAATTCGCGGCCAGCCATGCTAAACATAGCCCGGAGAAGGACCGCTCCCATGGGTGTCGATTTGTATACCTTTGGGGGTGCTGCAGCACCCCCAATGCTCAAATGAGCACCCCCAATGGTTTTCCGGGCACCCCCAATGATTTTGTCCCTCAATAACTCCCACTAACTCTGCTTGAGGAAAATAATTGTTCTGCAGTAAGCCCAGCATCTGCGATGCTGGGCTCCGCATCGCGGGACCGCAGGTTGTTTGAGCAAGCACCTCTGTAACGCCGCAAAAACGCCCGCCGCCAAACGAGAGGATGAGCCTTGCACGTGCAGACCGGAGTCGGTGTGCTACGGACTGACGTGCACGGCACCCTATTCGCCAGCCTATAGCGGTGTGCCAAATTCGAGTGCAATCGGCACGGCCATTTTCGAGATCCGGAAGCGTCACACTGCACGTGCGCACGTGCAAGCTGTGTCCAATTGACTTGTGCATGGGACCCTATTCGCCGGTCTCTAGCGGTGTACCAAATTTGAGCTCAATCGGCCCAGCCGTTCTCGAGATCTGGAAGCGTCACCCTGCACGTGCGCACGTGCAGTTGCACCCCAACCGTAGCACATGGAAATACATACGAACTGACTTGTGCACGGCACCATACTAATCGGTCTCTAGAGGTGTGCCGAATTTGAGTGCAATCGGTCCAGCCGTTGTTGAGATCTGGAAGCGTCACCCTGCACGTGCGCACGTGCAAGATGGGTCCTATCTGACTTGCGCACGGCACCCTACTAACCGGTCTCTAGCGGTGTACCAAATTTGAGCTCAATCGGCCCGGCCGTTCTCGAGATCTGGAAGCGTCACCCTGCACGTGCGCACGTGCAGCGGCACCCCTACCGTGGCACATGAAAATGGATCGCCTGGTAGGTGACTACCTCCATGCCAAGTTTCAGCGCAATCGGCCCAGTAATTACCGAGTTATTGCACTTATTACAAAACTGACACCTCTCCGTTTTACACATGTCACGTGCAGTAGGGGTCACCCGCAAGCATCGTGCATAGTAAAATACTTGTAAGAAGGGTATACGCTACCCCACACAAAAAACCGCAAGTGTATCGGTCCCCTGGTTGAGAAGATATGTCGTACAAAAACGTTCCCACAGAGGCCGGCCGCTAATATTTAGCATTAAACCGCATCCTTCAATGGGAGGTATCCCCGTCACCTGTTCGTATACTGTCTGAGCCAAGATCATATATAGGTCTGAGCTCAAATCTCGGTAATGTCGTGCTTTTTTACTAAATTCCTAAAAAACGGCACAACGTGCAATAACGTTCTATATATCATTGGAAAGAGCATCAAAAGTTGTATAAGCTTTCAGCTTTTTACTTAAATATATCTTTAACGTAAAAAGTTATTAAGCGACAAAGACGCTCCCATTGGCATTCCATGTTAAAAATTTTCATTTTTAAACGAGCTTAAAAAGAACAAACGAATTCTGACAGCTTAACGAAGCATAACAACATATTCTATGGTCTTTTCTCAACAAGTCCTGGAAGTTTAAACAAAATCGTATCATATAATTTTGTACAATGAGCGAATGAAAATGTCTCTGCAAAAATGTCCATAGACTTAACATGGGGAGCAAAAAAACTTCAAATTCAAAGTCTTGCTACAAAAAATATCGACTTCTTACGGGTAGACGGCGCACATGGGCGTGTACCTGAATGTGTCGGCCATAAAAAGGTGTGCAGCAAACCATACCTTGATCGGCGATTTTTTCCGCTATTCGCGATTGCACAAAAAGTGTCCCAAACCGCCATTGACTTACTATGGGAAAAATGGAATCGCACGTGCCACGTGCCACGAGATTTTAAGAGAGTAGCGACCGGTGCTATCAGGTAGATCACCCCCGAGAGCCCATACTCTGAAATTTTTACGAAAATCGCAATGCACGTTTTCGACAGGCTCAAGATGTCTCGATTCGCTGCCAGACTTGCAAAACATAGCCCGGAGAACGACCGCTCCGGTTGTTTTTCAATAGAAAAACACAATTCTAACGAATAGTGTTTGTCTTTTCAAACAACCTGCGGTTATCAAACAACCTGCGGTTACTGATGTAATACGTACTAGGGCCACCATTACCCGCCGCAAAACGCAAAACCGCAAAACTCGCAAAACGCACGCTCAAAACGCAACGCAAAAGCCGCAAAAAAAAACAATCACCCGCAGGCACAAAACCGCAGAAAAAACGCAAAAAAGCCGCAAAAACGCCCGTCCGCCGCAAAACGCAAACACCGCAAAAAACGCAAATACCACCGCCACAAAAAATCGCCCGCATCGCCCGCCGCCAAAGGCAAAACGCCGCAAAAAGCGGCCGCCCGCCTAAAACCGCAACACCGCCAATAACGCCCGGCCGCCGGCGACCGCAAAACCCCGCAAAAAAACGGCCGCCCGCCGCAAACTACAAAACGCCGCAAAAAACGGCCGCCCGCCGCAAACCGCCGCTAAAACGGCCGCCCGCCGCCAAACGCAAACACCGCAAAACACCCGCATCGCCCGCCCGCCCGCCGCTAAACACAAAAAAACGCAAAAAACGCAAACACCGCCGCAAAAAAACGCCCGCAACGCACGCCCGCCCGCCGCCAACCGCAAAACGCCGCAAAAAACGGCCGCCCGCCGCCAAACAAAAACACCGCAAAAAACGCAAAAACGGCCGCCCGCCGCCAAACGCAAACACCGAAAAAACGCAAACACCGCCGCAAAAACGCCCGCCGTAGGCAAAACGCAAACACTGACGCATTAAGACAAATATGGCGCCCTGCGGCAAATGTGGTGCATTCATATCTACCGTTTAAGCAGCCATCCCTTAATTACAGCGCATCCTAATCGTCCAATTTTCGACAAAATAACGCACATTCTGCACTTTGTGGCCAAAATGGCGCTTTGAGACAAACGTGGCGCACTGCAACAAACGTGCCGCATTCGTTCATGTCGCTTAACAATTCATCAACCCACCAAATTCTAGTCCAATCGGACTTAAACTGACAAAGTTATGTACATTTGAATATTTCACTATAAAATATATCCGCAACGGAGGTGCCCAAATTTGCACGTGTGCCACGTGATCGCCGGTGATGTAAGCAGGACTTGTCTCCTCACTGATTGCACCATTTCAGGCTTCCTAACTGGTGCTGTTTTCGTGCTATAACGCCACAAAGCGGCAAACACACGATAATCTGGGAGGTACTCGAATCAAACACATGGCCACGTGGCACGTGCTGGGCCTCGGGCAGCTTCGCCGTTTATGTCATGTTATGACCCATGGACGTGGCCATTAGCATATAATAGATGATCCCGGCCGGTGACTTCGTTGATGAACGGTGGGCAGCTTAACTTGAAAAATGGGAAAATTTAGGGAAATTTTACGTTTCGGAAATATAATGTTCCCAGAATTGTGAAATTTTCAAAATATTAAAAAATTCGAGATAGCAGTTTGTTAGCCCTGGTCAATTTGTGCCTATACCCGTTTTCAGATCGACCCTATCATAAAAACTGACGGCCTGACGGCTATTTCTCCCACTCCTTGCATTTCACAATGCTAGTATATTTAAGCACCAAAATTGACCCCGTGCCACGGCACGTGCAATAGCACGTGCGACACGTGACCACTAGTGCGACAAGCTGGACTCATCTGCTCACCGGCTGCACTGATTTGGAGTCGCTAGTTGAAGTCGTTTCCACGCCAAAAGACGCCGAGTAGGCCAATGTCGGATTTTCCCGGAGGTTACCCCATCAAACACGTTTGCACGTGGCACGTGCTTTTCAATCGCCCCATATCTGGCCCATACCATATGGTAGCCGACACCCCGGGGCACAACATATTGAAACATTTTCAAAATCTAACGTGGAAATTTTTGACAAAATCGATTTGAAAATAATTTTTCGAATTCGCCATAGGCTCAACATGGGGTAACTGTTTGTGACGATTACCCGAAATTTTGTCAATTATATTTTAAGTAATTACCACCGTCAGTTGGGGTGCCAGCCCGAGATCCGACCCTAAAAATATCAGCAAATATAATTGACGAAATTTTTCGCAAATCGAATTTCTAATTTTACCCCATGTTAACCCTATGGGAAAATGCACGTGCCGATTACCCCAAAACAACGAATTCTGACATCTTAACGAAGCATGACAACATGTTCTATGGTCGTTTCTCAACAGGTCCTGAAAGTTTAAACAAAATCGTATCATATAATTTTGTGCAATGAACGAATGAAAATGTCTCTGCAAAAACGTCCATAGACTTAACATGGGGAGCGAAAAAAGTTCAACTTCAAACTCGTGCAACTCAAGTTAACGAATTCTGACGGGTATACGGCGCACACGGGCGTGTACCTGAACGTGTCGGTCATAAAACGGTGTGCAGCAAACCATACCTTGATCGGCGATTTTTTCCGCTATTCGCGATCGCGCAAAAAGTGTCCAAAACCCCATTGACTTAACATGGGCGAAAATTGAAACGCACGTGCCACGTGCCACGAGGTTTTAAGCGAGTAGCGACCGGTGCCAACAGGTAGATCGCCTGCGGGAGCCCATACACTGAAATTTTCACGAAAATCGAGCCACAAGTTTAGGCCCCAATCAAGTTGCCCCAATTCGCGGCCAGACATGCAAAACATAGCCCGGAGAAGGACCGCTCCGGTTGTTTTTCAATAGAAAAACACAATTCTAACGAATAGTGTTTGTCAATGAAGAAACAACCTGCGGTTATTCAGAGGAGGCCCCTCTATCCTCAATAGTCAGAAGAGGCCCCTGAGACTGATGGTCTGGGAGGCCTATCCATCTACCAGCATCTGCGATGCCGGGCTCCGCATCGCGGGACCGCAGGTTGTTTGAGCAAGCACCTCTGTACCGCCCGCCGCAAAACGCAAAACCGCAAAACTCGCAAAACGCACGCTCAAAACGCAACGCAAAAGCCGCAAAAAAGCAATCGCCCGCAGGCACAAAACCGCAGAAAAAAACGCAAAAAAACGCAAAAACGCCCGTCCGCCGCAAAACGCAAACACCGCAAAAAACGCAAATACCACCGCCACAAAAATTGCCCGCATCGCCCGCCGCCAAAGGCAAAACGCCGCAAAACGCGGCCGCCCGCCTAAAACCGCAACACCGCAAATAACGCCCGGCCGCCGGCGACCGCAAAACCCCGCAAAAAACGGCCGCCCGCCGCAAACTACAAAACGCCGCAAAAAAAACGGCCGCCCGCCGCAAACCGCCGCTAAAACGGCCGCCCGCCGCCAAACGCAAACACCACAAAACACCCGCATCGCCCGCCCGCCCGCCGCCAAACACAAAAAACGCAAAAAACGCAAACACCGCCGTAAAAAACGCCCGCAACGCCCGCCCGCCCGCCGCCAACCGCTAAACGCCGCAAAAAACGGACGCCCGCCGCCAAACAAAAACACCGCAAAAAACGCAAAAACGGCCGCCCGCCGCCAAACGCAAACACCGAAAAAACGCAAACACCGCCGCAAAAACGCCCGCCGTAGGCAAAACGCAAACGCTGACGCATTAAGACAAATATGGCGCCCTGCGGCAAATGTGGTGCATTCATATCTACCGTTTAAGCAGCCATCCCTTAATTACAGCGCATCCTAATCGTCCAATTTTCGACACAAAATAACGCACATTCTGCACTTTGTGGCAAAAATGGCGCTTTGAGACAAACATGGCGCACTGCAACAAACGTGCCGCATTCGTTCATGTCGCTTAACAATTCATCAACCCACCAAATTCTAGTCCAATCGGACTGAAACTGACAAAGTTATGTACATTTGAATATTTCACTATAAAATATATCCGCAACGGAGGTGCCCAAATTTGCACGTGTGCCACGTGATCGCCGGTGGTGTAAGCAGGACTTGTCTCCTCACTGATTGCACCATTTCAGTATTCCTGGCTTGTGCTGTTTTCGTGCTATAAGGCCACAAATCGGCAAACATACGATAATCTGGGAGGTACACGACTCAAACACGTGGCCACGTGGCACGTGCCGGACCTCTGATAGTTTCACCGTTCACGCCACGTGATGACCCATCGACGTGGCCATCAGCATGTAAAAAATGACCCCGGCCGGTGTCACCGTCTCTGAACAGTGGACGGGTAAACTCGAAAAACGGGAAAATTTAGGGAAATTTCACCTTTCGAATATATAATTTCCCCAGAATTTTGAATTTTTCATTTTACAAAAAATCCGAGATAGCAGTTTTTTAGGCCCCTTCATTCTGTGCCTACACCCGTTTTCAGATCGACCTTATCATAAAATCTGACGGCCTGACGGCCATTTCCCCCATTCCTTGCGTTTCACATTGTTGGTGTATTTAAGCACTAAAATTGACCCCGTGCCACGGCACGTGCAATAGCACGTGCGCCACGCAACCACTGGTGCAACAAGCTGGACTCATCTGCTCACCGGCTGCACTGATTTGGTGTCGCTAGGTGGAGTGGTTTCCATGCCATAGGACCCCGAGTAGGCCAATGTCGGATTTTCCCGGAGGTTACCCCATCAAACACGCTTGCACGTGGCACGTGCTTTTCAATCGCCCAATATCTGACCCATACCATGTGGTAGCCGACACCCCGGGGCACAACATATTGGAACATTTTCAAAATCTAACGTGGAAATTTTTTGCAAAATCGATTCGAAAATAATTTTTCGAATTCGCCATAGGCTTAACATAGGGTAACTGTTTGTGACGATTACACGAAATTTTGTCAATTATATTTTAAATAATTACCACCGTCAGTTGGGGTGCCAGCCCGAGATCCGACCCTAAAAATATCAGCAAATATAATTGACGAAATTTTTCGCAAATCGCATTTTAAATTTTTCCCCATGTTAACCCTATGGGAAAATGCACGTGCCGATTACAAACTCGTGCAACTCAAGTTAACGAATTCTGACGGGTATACGGCGCCCACAGGCGTGTACCTGAACGTGTCGGTCATAAAATGGTATGCAGCAAACCATACCTTGATCGGCGATTTTTTCCGCTATTCGCGATCGCGCAAAAAGTGTCCAAAACCCCGTTGACTTACTATGGGAAAAATGGAATTGCACGTGCCACGCGCAAAAGATTTCTGAGCGAGTAGCGACCGATGCCATCAGGTAGATCACCTCCGGAAGCCCATATGCTGAAATTTTTACGGAAATTGAACGACGCGTTTAGGCCTGACCCAAGTTGCCCCAATCTCAGGCCAAGTATGCAAACCATAGCCCGGAGAACGACCGCTCCGGTTGTTTTTCAATAGAAAAACACAATTCTAACGAATAGTGTTTGTCAATGAAGAAACAACCTGCGGTTACGCGGCATCTGCGATGCCGGGCTCCGCATCGCGGGACCGCAGGTTGTTTGAGCAAGCACCTCTGTACCGCCCGCCGCAAAACGCAAAACCGCAAAACTCGCAAAACGCACGATCAAAACGCAACGCAAAAGCCGCAAAAAAAACAATCGCCCGCAGGCTCAAAACCGCAAAAAAACGCAAAAAAGCCGCAAAAACGCCGGTCCGCCGCAAAACGCAAACACCGCAAAAACGCAGATAGATTCACTTAATTGTTAAGTAATGGGTACCATTAGGTAGACCGACCATAAATTTTATCTAGCATCTCACCGTAGATGCAGTAAAAAGTGCTTTACTTTTCAATGCATATAAAGACTTGCTCAGCTCAATCATGTGGTATGACAGTTTGACGTTTGTGAAAAGCGATAATGTGAACACATATATATTGCACAAACCGGTTTCGATATCACTTCATCAGTGTGCAAATATATAAATAAAACACTCAAAATACAAAACGGAGACGAAATGACATTTCGTCTCCGTTTTGTATTTTGAGTGTTTTATTTATATATTTGCACACTGATGAAGTGATATCGAAACCGGTTTGTGCAATATATATGTGTTCACATTATCGCTTTTCACATCAGCTCAATCAGTTCACTCTGTATTGGCTCAAGCCGTATCATGCGAACGCAATATGCACGGCACCCTATTCGTCGGTCTATAGCGGTGTGCCAAATTTGAGTGCAATCGACCCGGCCGTTTTCGAGATCTGGAAGCGACACCCTGCACGTGCGCACGTGCAGACTAGGCCCCAATTGACTTGTGCGCGGCACTCTATTCGCCGGTTTCTAGCGGTGTACCAAATTGGAGCTCAATCTGCCCCGTCAATTTCAAGATCTGGAAGCGACCCCTACACGTGCGCTCGTGGAGCTGCACCCCAACCGTGGCATATGAAAATACATACTAACTGACTTGTGCACGGCACCCTACTAACCAGTCTCTAGCGGTATACCAAATTTGAGCACAGTCGGCCCAGCCGTTCTTGAGATCTGGAAGCGTCAGCCTGCACGTGCGCACGTGCATAACGGGTCCCATCTGACTTGTGCACGGCACCCTACTTACCAGCCTCTAGCGGTGTGCCAACTTTGATCACAATCGGCCCAGCCGTTCTCGAGATCTGGAAGCGTCACCCTGCCCGTGTGCACGTGCAGCGGCACCCCAACCGTGACACATGGAAATGCATTGCACGGCGGGTGCCTACATCCATGCCAAGTATCAGTGCAATCGGCAAACTAACTACAGAGTTATTAGACTTGTTACCGAACTGACACCTCTTTGTTTTGCACGTAGCACGTGCATTAGGGGTCACCCATACGCATCGAGAACAGCACACTACGTGTAAGAAAGGAAGAAGCGATCCCACACAAAAGACCGCGAGTAAATCGGTCCAGTGGTTGCGGAGATATAAGGTTTGTAAAGGCACCCCACAGGCGGCCTACTGCTAATATTTAGCAATAATCAGTGTCGCATCCGCACACGGGAGGTATCCCCGTCACCTGTTCGTATACTCTAATGTGGTTGGGTTCAAGTCACAGTCGAGCCCTGATTTTTTACAACTTTTCTTAAAAACGGCACATCGTGCAGTGACGTTCTATACATTGTTGGAAAGAGCATCGAAAGTTGTATATTATATTAACTTTTCACCTATATATCTTACTAAAGCTAAAAGTTATAGAGGAATAAAGACGCTCCCATTGACTTTCCATGTTAAAAATTTTAAATTTCAAATGAACTTTATAAGAAAAAATGAGTTTTGCCAGCTTAACGAAGCATCACGGCATGTACTATGCCCTTTCCTCTACAAGATATAAGAGTTTGGGCGAAATCTATCTCTAAAATTTTGTACAAAGATCGAATAAAAATGTCTCTGCAAAGTCTCGACATCGCCGTCCATTGACTTAACATGGGACAAGGCAAAATTCCAACTTTGACCTCGTGCAAAGACACGTTCCGAGATTCTGAGGGGTATACAGCGCACACTGGCGTGTACCGGAACGTGTTTGCCATAAAATGCTGGGAAGAAAACCACCTCCTTCTTGGCTAGTTTTCCCGCTATTGGCGATCGCGCAAAAAGTGTCCAAAACCCCATTGACTTAACACGGGGAAAATGGAATCGCACGTGCCACGTGCCACGAGGTTTTAAGCGAGTAGCGACCGTTGCCATCAGGTAGATCGCCTCCGGGAGCCCATACACTGAACTTTTTACGAAGATTGTACATTTCGTCTAGGCTGCGACCAAGATGTCTCGATTCGCTGCCAGACTTGCAAAACATAGCCCGGAGAACGACCGCTCCGGTTGTTTTTCAATAGAAAAACACAATTCTAACGAATAGTGTTTGTCTTTTCAAACAACCTGCGGTTATGCCGGGCTCCGCATCGCGGGACCGCAGGTTGTTTGAGCAAGCACCTTTGTAAACGCAGCAAAAACGCCCGCCACCAAACGAGAGGATGAGCCTTGCACGTGCAGACCGCAGTCGGTGTGCTACGGACTGACGTGCACGGCACCCTATTCGTCGGTCTATAGCGGTGTGCCAAATTTGAGTGCAATCGACCCGGCCGTTTTCGAGATCTGGAAGCGACACCCTGCACGTCCGCACGTGCAGCATGGGCCCCAATTGACTTGTGCACGGCACTCTATTCGCCGGTTTCTAGCGATGTACCAAATTTAATCTGAATCGGCACAGCCGTTTCCAAGATCGGGAAACGACCCCTACACGTGCGCACGTGCAGCTGCACCCCAACCGCGGCACATGAAAATACATACTTACTGACTTGTGCACGGCATCCTACTAGCCAGTCTCTAGTGGTATGCCAAATTTGAGCACAGTCGGTCCAGCCGTTCTTTAGATATGGAAGCGTCAGCCTGCACGTGCGCACGTGCAAACTGGGTCCCATCTGACTTGTGCACGGCACCCTACTTACCAGCCTCTAGCGGTGTGCCAACTTTGATCACAATCGGCCCAGCCGTTCTCGAGATCTGGAAGCGTCACCCTGCCCGTGTGCACGTGCAGCGGCACCCCAACCGTGACACATGGAAATGCATTGCGCGGCAGGTGCCTACAACCATGCCAAGTATCAGCGCAATCGGCAAACTAACTACAGAGTTATTAGACTTGTTACCGAACTGACACCTCTTCGTTTTGCACGTGGCACGTGCATTAGGGGTCACCCATACGCATCGAGAGCAGCACACTACGTGTAAGAAAGGAAGAAGCTATCCCACACAAAAGACGGCGAGTGAATCGGTCCAGTGGTTGCAGAGATATAAGGTTTGTAAAGGCACCCCACAGGCGGCCTACTGCTAATATTTAGCAATAATCAGTGTCGCATCCGCACACGGGAGGTATCGCCGTCACCTGTTCGTATACTCTAATGTGGTTGGGTTCAAGTCACAGTCGAGTCCTGCTTTTTTACAGCTTTTCTTAAAAACGGCACATCGTGCAGTGACGTCCTATGCATCAGTGGAAAGAGCATCAAAAGTTGTATATTATATTAACTTTTCACCTATATATCTTACTAAAGCTAAAAGTTATAGAGGAATAAAGACGCTCCCATTGACTTTCCATGTTAAAAAATTTAAATTTCAAATTAACTTTAAAAGAAAAAATGAGTTTTGCCAGCTTAACGAAGCATAACGGCATGTACTATGCTCTTTCATCTACAAGATATAAGAGTTTGGGCGAAATCTATCTCTAAAATTTTGTACAAAGATCGAATGAAAATGTCTCTGCAAAGGCTCGACATCGCCGTCCATTGACTTAACATGGGACACAACAAAATTCCAACTTTGACCTCGTGCAAAGACACGTTCCGAGATTCTGAGGGGTATACAGCGCACACTAGCGTGTACCCAAACGTGTTTGCCATAAAATGCTGTGATGAAAACCACCCCTTTCTTGGCTCGTTTTTCCGCCATTCCCGATGGCGCAAAAAGTGTCCAAAACCCCGTTGACTTAACATGGGGAAAATGGAATCGCACGTGCCACGTGCCACGAGGTTTTAAGCGAGTAGCGACCGGTGCCATAAGGTAGATCGCCTCCGGGAGCCCATACACTGAACTTTTTACGAAGATTGTACATTTCGTCTAGGCCCCGCTCAAGTTGCCCCAATTCGCGGCCAGACTTGCAAAACATAGCCCGGAGAACGACCGCTCCGGTTGTTTTTCAATAGAAAAACACAATTCTAACGAATAGTGTTTGTCTTTTCAAACAACCTGCGGTTACACTGTAGTCAGAGGAGGCCCCTGAGACTGATGACCTGAGAGGCCCCTATAATCACACCAGGCAGAAGAGGCCCATGAGACTGATGGACTGAGAGGCCCTTCTATTCATACTGGCCACAGGAGACCCCCAAAACTTTCGGTCTGGGAGGTCCCTCAATCCGGCACCAGTCAGAAGAGTCTCCTGAGACTGATGGCCTGGGAAGCCCTTATATTCACACTAGGCAGAGGAGGCCCCTGAGACTGATGGTATGAGAGGCCCTCATATTCACACCAGTCAGAAGAGGCCCCCAGGCTGATGGCTGTGAGGCCCTTCTGTTCATATAACTGGCCACTGGAGGCCCCCTGAAACCGGTGGTCTGGGAGGGCCCTCTATCCAAACTAGTCAGAAGAGGCCCCTGAGACCGATGGTCTGAGAGGCTCTTATATTCATACTGGCCACAAGAGGCCCCTGAGACTGATAGTCAGAGAGGTCCACTCCTAATGAATCTGAGGGGGCCCTCTATCCACATTTACACTTTTCTAGGGAGGCCCCCGAGACTGATGGTCTGAGAGGCCCTTTTATTTATACTGTCCACAGGAGCCCCTGAGATTAATGGTCTGAGAGGCTCCTCTATTTATACTAACCAGAAGAGGCCCCTAGGATTGATGGTCTAACAGGCCAGGATTGATGGTCTATTTATACTAGCCATAGGAGGCCCATGAGACTGATTGTCTGAGAGGCCCTTCTATTCAAACTAGGCAGATGAGGCCCCTGAGAATGATAGTCCGAAGAGCCATGTGGCGGCAACTGGCCGTGGCCATATTTCGGCTCGGTAGGGCCCCACAGAGCTTATGAGAGCACCTCAAGGGCTCCTAAGTAGACACGCTTATCCCCATAAGGGTGCCACGCCGGCTTCTGAAGGCTCCTTGTAGGCATCTAAGGGCCCTTTCCGGCCTCTAACGGCTCCACCCGCCTGTGATGGCTCCACACCAGTGTTTATGAGCGCCACACAGCGGCGCCTTTGAAGGTCATACTAGTGTCTCTTAGGGCCCTATATCGGTGGCTCTGGGGGCCCCACACCGGCGCCTCTGTGGGCCACCACACCTGTGCATCTCAAGGCTCTATAGGTACATCTGAAGGACCCACACCGACACCTCTGAGGGCCCCACACCAGTAGCTCGGAGCTCTGAAGGCCCCACACCGGTGACTCTGAGGACTCACCGGCTCCTGAGAGCACCATGTTGATGTCTAACGGCTCCACAAGGCCACTGAAGGCACCACACAAGCTCTCACTGAGCTCTAATGTCCATGTACCGGCCTCTGAGGGATTTAAGCCAGCGCATTCATAGCTCCACACCAGCAATTGTAAGGGCTTCACACTGAAGTATCTGAGGGTTCCACACCGGTGTCTCTAAGGGCCACATACCGGCATCTCTGAGGGCCCCATACCGGCGTCTCCGAGGGTCCACATCTGGCGGGCACCCATCAGCGACTGAAGGTCCCACACTGTCGACTCCGATAGCCCCATCTGCGTATGGGAGCACCATGCCGTCTCTAAGAACTATAGCGGCTCCTCTGTCGAAAGATGGGCGTCTGCATGCCAAAGGGGAGCGGTTCTGAGACAGTATGGCACCCACGTGCAATAGAGGGGCGCCTATGAAGCCCATAGGGGCGCCTCAATGCGAAAGACGGGTGCCTCTGAGGCCTACATACCTATATGGGCGTCCACATGCAATAGAGGTCTGCAAATAATTGATCAATGTCATGGGGGTGCATTCATAAGAAACAGGGGCGCCGGCATGGCAAAGAGAGGCGCCTTCAAGTGTCCATAAAAGAGAGACGCCTATGATAAGCGCACATTGTATGCGACAACGGGGCGACTGTGGGACATATAGGGATGTCTCTGATGACTATACATAGGGCGCTTATATGCCAAAGAGGGCGCCTATGAAGCTAATGGGGGCACCTGGGAAACGAGGAAGACATTTGTGTAAGGGTTTTCAGGGGTCATGCACCGTTTGCGGCAAATAGATTCTAAAAAAATCGGAGGGGGAATAAGTTTTAAAAATGGTGCGGACTTTCCGCACTGTTCGCTTAAGCGGTTACGCCCCTGGGTACATCTGCTCGATCTCAGAAGCTAGATTTGGCAGGGCCTCGGCTAACATGTTAACTGGTGGTCCAAATGGCCCACCAGTGACCCGAAATGGCCCACCAGCCTCAAAGATTTGGCCCACCAGTAATTTTCTGAAAAATCGAAGTTTTCACATTTTACATCACGACATAGGTAGCATTGTGATACAGACAGACAGAGGCCCTACTACATTGTTGCATTTATTAAAAGTAAGAACTTGATCGTCGTTGCCCGCCTAATACCATCACAATTCCCGGTTTCTCGAGACAGCCGTAGGTTAAGCCCCGGTCACACTTCACCGGATTGGACCAAAGGACGAGAAACGGACGGCGTCCGTTGATGTCCGGGGGATGTCCGTTCGTTTCCGTTGGACGTCCGTTTCTCATCCGTTAATATCTGTTCCATGTCCGGTGGTGTCCGGTGTGCTCAACCGGACACCACCGGACATGGAACGGATATTAAAGGATGACAAACGGACGTCCAACGGAAACAAACGGACATCACCGGACGCTGACAGTTCTCGTCCGTTTCTCGTCCGTTGGTCCAATCCGTTTAAGTGTAACCGAGGCTTTAACCCTCGCCCGTAAACGGCGATCTGCCACCTTCGCCCATGCAGGGGGGGGGGGTTGGTGCGACCCCCCCCCCTTGGCGTTTGAAAACGGAGCGTCGTAGAGCTTAGCGGGAAAGACCAACGGATTGCTCTCGCCGAGATCTCGCGATTGGTGGTATATTTTTTGGTCCTAGGTCAACATTTGACCTACTTTTGACCGGCCAAAGGTCAAATTTTCGGAAAAATAGACTTTTTTCAACTTTCCGCGGCGATTGCGGCAAAACGGTGGAAGATATCGACTTGAAACCTTCACTATCGTGTTCCTTGATCAATTCCCTATCGTTTGGTATGTATTTCGTTTCCCTAGCTCTAAAAATGGCGCGTTGGGAGCGCCGGAACTCGGCAAGGTCACAGTCGGCGGCAGTAATTCGAAAAATCAAAATTTAAATTTTTGAAATCTGATTGTATTTTTGGATTTGGAAGGTCCATTTGCTTCCTATAGAAGCTAATATTGCTGCATATTCCCATTGAGGTGACAAGAATTAGCAAAATAGTGGTTCGGGCGCTTTTCAAAAATAGTACCGGACGCTGTTCCTCTTGTGACGTCATAGCTCCGTGACCTGACCTGACCCGGTCAAGTTTCTTATACCATATGATAGCCAATACTTGCCCCAACATGCATGGGAAGTTTCATCACGATCCATCAACCGATCTCCGTACCACCGGCAGGAAACCTCGGGCGTTGGCACTCAGTTTGTGAAAATCCGGCCGGAGGCTGTTCCCTTTGTGACGTCATAACTCCGTGACCTGACATGACCCGGTCAAAATTTTTTTATCAAAAGATGCGCAAGGTTTGCCCCATAAGGTACCCAAAATTTGGCGGCGCTGCGCGCCGCCGTTTTTGCACTATTTCCGAAAAACCTCAGGGGGGGGGTTGCACCAACCCCCCCCCCTACATGGGCGAGGGTTAAATTTCATGCAATAATCGTGAAAGACGTTTGCCTCTGTCAATTACAGATAGTGTCGGCAACTTCCAGCCGATTGAAGTCTGCAAGCGATATTATGCGTCTTCACGAACGGTATGATGCTTGCAGTCGCACATCTGACCAGATGGACGAATTTCGGTTCACAGTCAGCGTTCCAAAAATTTCTCATTCGGGCTGAAGATGACACTCAAGAAAAAGAATGGATAATTTTCCACTTTCACATTTTGGGTGGCTAGAATTTTCCACTCAGACACCCAAGAGAAATCTGAAGTTTGGAACATTGTTCACCAGAAGTGTACATAACTTAGTTTTTTTTTTTAAGAAAATATTAGGGTTGCGCAGTGCGCTTTTGAGTGAATTCTTTTCCATGCGACACCAAGAGGCTTAATGATCATTTTCAGAGATGTTGGGGCTGCTGCTACAATTCCCCTTTTGGGGTTCCTGCTACAACCCTTTTTTTGGGGGTTCCTGCTACAACCCACTTTATATATAAAGTTGCACTTGTGCTGTTCACAATTCCTCCCGATCCACCCGACAACGCCCGATCCCGTCCGACCGCTTCCGAATCTCCGACTAACTAGTCGGCGAGCGATCCATTCAGGGCTCGCTGATTTTTAACATCCGACCGGCCGTAAGTTATCGTCCAAAGTTTTATAATCTGCGTCAGTGGCGTATCCAGGATCTTGAAAAGGGGGAGGCCAAACCTACTCAAGGGGCCCCACCCTTACCTGAGGGGCCCCAGTGGTAGAATACTTAACCCACGCACAGGTGCGGTTTTTTGCCACTTTCGCCATGTGAGGGAGCCTTTTTAGGCACGCTTGGCAATCTAAAAACTCTGAAGGCTCATTCTGGCCTCTGAAAGCCTCTCTTCGGCAACAGAGTGAACGACTCTGGCCTCAGCCGGCCCCATAATGGCCTCAGGAGACCCATGCTGACCTCCCAGGACCCCACGCTGGCTCTTTGGAGCCTTTGAGTCAGTCTAATGGCCCTATGCCGCTCTCGAACCCACGCCGGTCTCTAGAAGCCCATGCTGCCCTCTGAGGGTTCCGCGCCGGCTTCTAAGGGCCAAGCTCCTACCTCAGGGAACTCAAACATGCATAAGATCTGAAGTATGGCTGCCGAGGCCCTCGAAGTGGCTTTAACCCGCGAGTTGCTGGGGGGGGGCGTTAAACGCCCCCACTTTTTTCGCCGGGCCATAGCATAAAAACGGCGCGCCGCAGGCGCGCCAAATTTTGGGTACCTGTAAGGAATTGATTGAAGTTTATTGTGACAAAGTTTTAAAAAAATCGGTCGGAAAATTTTTGAGATATCGAGGTTTTAGTGACGTCATGATTTCTGAGTTTTCGACCAAAAACGGCATATGTTCAAAAAATCATATAAAATCACAGAATAGACATATAGACATGCCTTAAACGCCATTAGACTGCCAATACCATGAAGAATCAAATGGCTATCTTCGATTATTGATTATCGTTCCGCATTTTCCAAAATCTTGAACTGAATCTTGGCAATTTCTCGTGACTTCTTCACGATCATGATACATTAATTTCTTAAATTGAACTTTTTTAGCCAAACACGTACACATATGATAAAATGAATGTCACCATCGTGTTCTACGCCCCAAATTACCCATAAAACATGTGTCACAGGCTGCGAATATCAGTTTTTATTTTCGGGGATATGTGCCTGCCCGGTTGACCTGACCTTGACCCTGACCTATGCTTGACTGACCCCTGCATGGAGCTGACACTCTTGTAGGCCTTATATGATGGATTGTGCACCGTTTTGACAGAGCTTATGACGAGAGGCGCCCATTGCGAAGTCCTGAAGTCCATGCTACTGAAAGCCCGATTTCAGGTGTTTGACCTGACCTTGACCTGACCTGTGACCTCAAAATTCAACTTTAAAGTACTCATCTGAACCGTCTCGTCGCGTTCTTTCGTTTGCCGCCTCGTGCGTTTCGCTGCGCCTATTGGTTCTCGAGTTATTGGCTGGGGGCGTTTAACGCCCCCCCCCCCCCCAGCAAACGGTGGGTGGCGAAATACCCCAGCAACTGCCGGGCTAATGGCCCGACGCCAGTCTATGAAGGCCCCGTGCTGGCTTCTGAGGGCCCAGCACCAGCGTCTGAAGTCAGATGACAGCTGGCCCCACGCTGGCCTTAGAGGGCTCACGCTGGTCACAGAGGGCCTCACACTGGCCTCAGTGGGCTCCACATTATCTTCAGAGGGCCCAAGCTGGTCTCAGTGGCCGGTGGGCCTAAAACTGACTTCAGAAGGCCCCACGCCGCTGGGCTTTGTAGACCCCAAGCTGGACATAGACAGCCCTACACTGAACATGAGGGTCCCACACTGGCCTTAGAAGGCCCAACACTGTCCTCAGAAAGCCCCACAATGGACTTAGAGAGCCCCACGCTAACCTTAGAGGGCTCCACGGCTGGCCTTAGAGGGCTGCGCGCTGGCTCCTTAGGGTTCCACGCCAGCGTCAAAGGGTCCCACCCACGCCCAAGTCTAAGCTTCTGGAGGACCGCTGAAGCGGCCTCTGAGGGCCCCCACGCTAGCCTCTGGGGCTCAGCCTCAGCCTCTGATGGCCCTAAGACGGCCTATGAGGGCCCTACGCCGGCCTCTGAGGGCCATCAAACGGCAAAATTAAAATAGTTTGACGTAGTTGACTTTATTTAAGGACTTAATGCCTAATGACTTTATTTAAGTTTGGGCCAGTACTTCGGATAAGGCCCTGAAGGTCGTTTCTCTTGGGACACCCAAGCATGCACGGACATCCAGAATTTCGCCCAGAAGGGGGCAACCTGCTCTCGAAGGGCCCCGGGTTACCTGGGGGCCACTGACAACCCAGGCAGGGACGTATCTAGAACATTTCGATGGGGGGGGGGATTGGGCACAGTGAGTCCGGTCCCCTTGCGGACGGGCCCCTCTGTCTGTCTGTCTCACTGTCTGCCTGTCTGTCTGTCTGTCTGTCTAGGCCCTGAGAAAATGTGGAAAATTGGCAGGTAAAGTATCATTTTGCCTGAGCAATGTGCATAAAATGCACGGTCTTTTATGAAGAAGCGAAGCGAGCGAGCCGCTCAGAGTCGCCGGTGTTGGTCCCTCAGACGTGTCTGTGAAAGGCCGTCAGATGCGCTGGTGCGGGGTCCACACAGGCGCCGTTGTGGGGCCTTAGGGCTTAGAGACGCTGGTAGGGGTCGTCATAGGCATGTAAGGGGCCCTGAAAGTTACTAGTGACCCTTCATAGGCCGGCAAGGGAACCTCAGATGCCGGTAAGAGGCCCTCTGAGTCGCTGGTAAGTGGCCGTCAGATGCGCTGGTATAGGGCCCTCGGAGGCGCCGGTGAGCGGGCCTTCAGAGCCGCCGATGTAGGCCGTTAAGAGGCGCTGGTGTGGGAACCTTAGAGGTGGCGGTTAGGGCCCTCCCAGGCGCCATTCTGAGGCCCCTCAGAAACACTGGTGTGTGCCGTGTGGCACAACAAACAGGTGTGGGGCCCTTACAGCTGATCTCTCATTAGCCTTCAAGGACCCTCAGAGGCCGGCAAGGTCCTTCAAAACCTGGGGTGGGGCCCTTCTGGAGATAAGTGTGGCTACATAATAGCCCATGACGTGTCCTCAAAAGCCCCGTGGTGTCCTTTCACTCCTTTCCAGTTGAAGCGTGGCCAGGGCGGTCCCTCTGATGTCAATTGGCACCGTAGGGCCCCTCGGGCCCGAGTGGACCCTAAACCATATAACGGACACGTGTCCCCTCGCCCCTGGCTATGCCATTGAATCCAAGTGATCAGGGGCCCATTCAGGGGGCCAAAATCAGGGGCCTCTCAGGTGACTGCAGGGGCTTTTCAATTGATCAGGGGCCCACCAGGCTACCGTGACCAGGGGACCCTCTGATAATCAGGGGCCGGTTATACCAGGGGCTCCTCGGGAAACTAAGGGCCTTCATGTGACTGCAGGAGGTACTCCCCGGGTAAGCATGGCCCCTCAGGTGACCAGAACTTCTTCAGATGACTGGCCAGGGGCCATACAGGGGTCAGGGGCCCATGGGTAACTAGGGGCCCCTCAGATAACCAGGGGCCCCTCAGGTAACCAGAGGCCCCTCGGATAACCAGGGGCCCCTCAGGTAGCCAGGGGCCTTCGTAACCAGGGGTCCCTTACCAGGAGTCCTTCAGATAACCAGGGGTCCCTCAGGTAACCAGGGGCCCCTCAGGTAAACAAGGGTCCCGTGACCAGGGACCCTCAGGTAACCAGGGCCCCTCAGACAACCAGTGGCCCCTCAGGTGACCAGGGGCCACTCGGATAGCCAGGGGTCCCTTAGACAACCAGGAACCTCTCAGATAACCAGGGGCCCCTCAGATAACCAGGGCCCCTCAGGTAACTAGGGGCTCGTCAGATAACCAGGGGCTCCTCAGGTGACCAGGGGGACCCTCAGGTAACCAGGGGCCCCTCAGGTAGTCAGGGGCTCCCAGGTAGTTAGGGGCCCTCTGTGTTCGTCACTGTGATAGATATCGCTCTTTGATATTAGTTTTTCTTACGAGTAAAAGACGTTCTGTCTGGTACTGGAATTAAGACAGGGAGACCCCGCCATTCTGGGGGCGGAGACCCAAAACGCCTTCGTCACACTGGTCCCCCTGAGTTATCCTTGGACCTCAGGCCCCCGAGGCCCTCTTGGGTACGTCACTGCACTCAAGTGACCCAAAGGGCCCACTTGCAAGTCTGATCCCAAAGGGGGAGGCCATGGCCTCTTGGCCTCCCCCCTGGATACGCCACTGATCTGCGTCAATATTTTGTGCATACTTGTGCAATTTTATGTGCACCGCCGGAGTATCACCACTGAGAGGGTTGAGGGTCCCTACTCTCTCTTCTCTCTCTGAAGAGTCGGGGGGGGGGGACGAGCCCCGTTTTTTTACATTTTTTAATACCATCCGTTTTTTGCAGAATAAAGTGGCCGAAATCTGGGGAGAAATCGAAAATGGGGGGGGGCTATGGCTACGAAGGTCAGTCCATGTCGCTGCCCAAGTGGCCCACCAGTCAAAATTCCTTAGCCGAGGCCCTGAGATTTGGAGGTCATATACTTGAAAGCAGCCAGCAGGACGAGGCAAAAGTTGGAGGCCCCTGAAAATAGGAGGCCCCCTGGAAAAGGAGGCCCCTTGACAGGGTGGCCCACCCACTTTTCATGACGTTCCTACGCCCGTGGACTCACTTGAGTGCAGTGACGTACCCAAGGGGGCCACGGGAGCCCCTGAGGTCCAAGGATAACTCAGGGGAACCAGCGTGACGAAGGCGTTATGGGTCTCCCTGCCTTAATTCCAGTACTACAGAATGTCTTTTACTCGAAAAAAAACAATATCAAAGAGCGATATCTATCACAGTCACAAACACAGAGGGCCCCTAACTACCTGAGAGCCCTGGGTACCTGAGGGGCCCCCTGGTTACCTGAGGAGCCCTGGTTATCTGACGAGCCCCTAGTTACCTGAGGGGCCCCTGATTATCTGAGGGGCCCCTGGTTGTCCGAGAGGTTCCTGGTTGTCTAAGGGACCCCTGGCTACCCAAGGGGCCCCTGGTCACCTGAGGGGTCCCTGGTTATCTGAAGGGCCCTGGTTACCTGAGGGCCCCTGGTCACGGGACCCCTGTTTACCTGAGGGGCCCCTGGTTACCTGAGGGACCCCTGGCTATCTGAAGGACTCCTGGTAAAGGACCCCTGGTTACGATGGCCCCTGGTTACCTGAGGGGCCCCTGGTTACCCGAGGGGCCTCCGGTTACCTGAGGGACCTCTGGTTATCTTAGTGGCCCCTAGTTACCCAAGGGGCCCCTGATCCCCTGGATGGCCCCTGGCCAGTCATCTGAAGAAGCCCTGGTCACCTGAAGGGCCCATGTTTACCCGGGGAGTATCTGGTTATCTGAAGGGATTCTGCAGTCACATGAAGGCCCTTAGTTGCCCGTGGAGTCCCTAGTATAACCGGCCTTTGATTATCAGAGGGTCTCCTGGTCACGGTAACCTGGTGGGCCCCTGATCAATTGAAAGCCTCTGCAGTCACCTGAGAGGCCCCTGATTGCCTTAACGGCCCCTGATCACTTGGATTCAATGGCATAGCCAGGGGGCGAGGGACACGTGTCCGTTATGTGGTTTAGGGTCCCCTCGGGCCCGAGGGGCCCTACGGTGCCAATTGACATCAGAGGGTCTGCGCTGGCCACGCTTCAACTGGAAAGGAGTGAAAGGACACCACGGGGCTTTTGAGAACACGTCATGGGCTCTTATGTAGCCACACTTATCTCCAGAAGGGCCCCACCCGAGGTTCTGAAGGACCTTGCCGGCCTCTGAGGGCCCTTGCCGACCAATGAGGGATCAGCTGTAAGGGCCCCACACCTGTTTGTTATTCCCCCACGGTCCACACCAGTATTTCTGAGGGCCCTTACAATGGCGACTGGGAGGGCCCTCACCGGCCACCGCCACCTCTAAGGGTCCCACACCAGCGCCTCTTAACGGCCTACATCGGCGGCTCTGAAGGCCCGCTCACCGGCGCCTCCGAGGGCCCTATACCAGCGCATCTAACGGCCACTTACCAGCGACTCTGAGGGCCTCTTACCGGCATCTCTGAGGTTCCCTTGCCGGCCTATGAAGGGCCACTAGTAACTTTCAGGGTCCCATACATGCCTATGACAGCCCCTACCAACGTCTCTAAGCCCTAAGGCCCCCACAACGGCGCCTGTGTGGACCCCACACCAGCGCATCTGACGGCCTTTCATAGACACGTCTGAGGGACCAACACCGGTGACTCTGAGCGGCTCGCTCGCTTCGTTTCTTCAGTGGCAAAGAACCGCACCTGTGCGTGGGTTAAGTATGCTACCACTGGGGCCCCTAAGGTAAGGGTGGGGCCCCCTTGAGCAGGTTTGGCCTCCCCCTTTTCAAGATCCTGGATACGCCACTGGCTAGTTACATTATTTGCTTATGGGAATTCCGGTTCCGTCATGACTTGATCCGGCAGGTGATGACATCTTATCACATGACCGAACCGAGTCAAGGTCAACGCAGGTCAACTGATTAGTTAATTAATTAATTAATTAAATGACTAATGATTATTTAATTAAATTTATCAGGAATTCCTTCGAAAGTACACTGACTACCATTTGTATGATTCTGTCATCCCTTTCATGTGAAAAGCGGGCACGAAACACGAAAAAGTACCGATGTCGCGCTAGTTCTCGCTCCGGTCCCATTGTGCATTGCAAGAAATAGTTTTAGTGTCTATGCTACATATTTTGCGACCGATACCCCCTGAACCCGATTACGACTCGCTGACGAAGTTTTGTAAATACAATTTGAAAGCTCCGACCCGAACGATTTCTTGTGGAGTGAAGTTCTCATTCACTTATTGCATTAACAAACTCCACAGTCCACATCACATCTTTATGTGTAACTAAGCTGTTGGTGGCGGTAAACACCCATTTGGATGTCGGCGGTGACACCTAATGGTTGAGCTGACCTGACCCCACCTACCCAAAATGCACGGATACATCGTCTTTGATCAAAACTAGCACGAAATTCGACATCAGAACACCGAAAAAAAACTCACTAACAACCTCATTTTAAAAAGTTAAAATAGGCCACGATTTCCCTGACTTAAGTCGTTTACCCGAATTGAAATGCCAACTAATGACCGGCGATCTTAAAATCGGGTATCATCGGCTTTCTTTAGTTACGGTAGGACGTTCATGTTTTCGCGAAGCTATAGTTCGGTTAGGGACTGAACGATTGGGGATCCAACAGAATCCCCCCCCCCAATTATATGCTAGCGGCTGAAAACGCGGTCACGGAAGGGGTTTCAAAGAGCATACAAACAAACACATAAGTCCTTAATCCTCGCCCGTACTGGTGTTTTGCCAGCCGCGAACGTACATATATGGGGGGGGGGGGGGGTCCGTTGGAGACATAGTTTGCTACGAGAGACGCCCAGTTCGAGGTTTAAAGTCCATGCTATTAAAAGCCTAATTTCAGGTATTTAAAATAATCTTGAACCGACCTGTGTCCTCGGAACTCCACTTGAAGGTACTCATCAGAAGCCTCTCGTAGCGTTATTTTGTTTGCTGTCTCGCCCGTTTCGCTGCGCCTCGAGCTATGGGCTATGGGCTATGGGTTCTCGAGCTATGGGCTGGGAAAGTTTACCCCCTCCCCCTCCCACCCCCACCCAGCAAGTGGTGTGTGGCGAAATACCCCAGCAACTGCCGGGTTAACCCTCGCCCGTATTGGTGTTTTGCCAGCCTCGAACGTATAGGGGGGGGGGGCGGGTCCGTTGGACAGCCCCCCTTGCCGTTTGGCCCCTGATCGAGCTAGCGCTTCGAGAAAAAATTTAAGGTCCTAGGTCATTGGTTGACTTTCCAGGTCAGGTCAATGACCCACAAGTCTGGAAAATCGGGACCTGTTAGAACATCGTAAAGTGAGGTTGATGAGGGGTTTTTCGGGGTGCTGATCACGAATATCGTGTTAGTTTTGATCACAGATGATGTCTTAATGCATTTAGGCCAGGTCAGGTCAGGTCAGGCCAATCAGTAGACGTCCTGCCAGGTATTCATAGTACGTGTCAGCCGTTACTGACAGCTTCGTAAAATGTTACGAAGACACCAAAACAACTTCGTAAATGCTCAAATGGTTGCTTAATTCGAAATCAGCTCCAAAAAGTAGCCTAGAAACATGTAAAACTCAAAGAAGTGAACCTAGGTCATCAAAGGTCAATGATCTGACCTGACCTTCAGGTGACCTTGACACCCACCATAATGCCTGGGACCAACATCATATCACATGTTTGAATGCTTGAAACCGCAAAAATACTGCAAACGCGCGGCTAATACGAGCCGACATACGCCGAATCGCGATTCCGGCCAAACATCGTCTCGAAAAATAGGCCGCAGGTCAAGGTTCATTTGGGACAGGGTCATGCACTTTTAAGGGTAAGTGTACAATTGATTGACTCGACAGTACTGAAAGTTTCATCGTGATCAACCGCTTTTTACGCGAGTTATTCGCGAAAAACCATGGGGGTGGGGGTCCGTTCGACCCCCTCCCCCCTATACGGGCGAGGGTTAAGTCAGTTAAATTTCTTTTGCAGTTTTCAATTTAATTTACGAATTATGTTCCGGCAGCTATGGTCAAAATGAGCAGAATGCTGCTCAATGTACCAACTACCAAGCCCAACTTCGTTCTCCGGCCCGCAGAGAGCGGGGATGTAAGTCAGGCATGGCCTTGGCCGTTTCCTCTGGGGCCGCGCCGTCTGCCGAGGGAGGGGAGACCTTGCCCAGTCTGAGGGAGGGGGACGACGGCGCCACCGGGACGCCCCGTCGCTCCGAGACCGGCGCTCACTGTATAAACAAGCAAAAAACGCTGGCCGTGCAAAGCTTGGCTGTGCTTTGACAGAGGAGGCATCTAGTGGAATATTTCGTAACTACACAAACTTCTAACAAAGATGTCGCTTGAAGCGCAGTTGAGATTGTAGGTTTTGATCCAACTGAAAATTGACATCTCAAGGACGACGAAATGATGTAAATTTATATGAAATGGTTTGTATGATGCGTACTTTGATTAATGCCATTAATTTTTCACTGATTTTTTGTGTGAAACGATTTTGTACCTTGCGATTTTGTATGACACGATTTTGTATGCTGCGCTTTTGTATGTTTTGACTGTCCCCTACCCGGCCTGTTTTGTAGGTTTTGCGCGTTGTATGTTACGATTTTGTATGTTTCGATGATTGTATGATAAGATTTTGTATGCTTTGATATGGAGCCGGTGTATGACCTGGTTTGTCTGGTTTTTCGGTACTAAAAATACATCCACCTGGTGTATTCATACATTCTTTGATTCGCAATCGCAAAATCTTTGTTTATTTTTTGGGGTCCTCCGCTGTACCTATGACGTCATTTGGAAGCAATAATTTAATATCTTTAAAGTGCGACAACAAAGATGTTGCGCGCAAGGCAGTATATACCTACCACCACAATAACAATTGTCTGTTAACAAGGTTTAAGTAAAAGATTTAAGAATCACTAGATCTGCTCTGACGCCCATTAGTCTGAGGGGCATTAAAATGCATTGCCCCTTATAATCCAAAAAGTGTAGACTTTGAAATTAACCCGCGCCCTGCTGGGGGGGGGTGTTTGAACACCCCCCTGTGGTTTTTCGCGAATATCTCAAAAACGGCGGCGCGGAGCGCCGCCGTTTTTGGTACACCTTATCATACATCAATTCTACACATGTTGTGAAAATTTCAGACCAAGGTCATTCAAGGTCAGGTCACCAGGTCACTCGAAGTGACCTCACCTCATAAAAAGTTTCAATGTCTGTCATAGCTACACCGAGTGACCGATCGCTTTGAAACTTTCAGCGATTGCTAAGAGCATTAGCATGTACAAAATGTATATCTCAGAATTTTGATATCGATGACCTAAGGTCAGGTCAATTTTGCGACCTCACCATTATAAGTCAATGGGAGAAAATTGAAATGCGCCTGTTTTGGACGAAAGACATTATAAACACTCCCAAACACTGAATTACCAGTGGTTTAGACACACTGAACATGAAAATGGTGTCTGTGACCCTTGTTTATGCCCTGAGGTCATCTTAGGTCACGAATGGTATCTAACAGTTTTTCGCAAATAACTTTTGATAGAGGCATGCTAGAGCGATGAAAACGCCTTAGATGTGTTCAGCTCGACGATACGGATCGACTGATATGCAACATGACCCTTTCCGGTCAGGTCATGACCTTGACCTGAGGTCAAATTTTCAAGTTGACCTTTCAAGGTCAAATTATAGTTCGTTCGATGCGTCTTGACGAGAGGAACACGATGCCGGTAAAAGTAAGCTCGTACAATGCTTGGGTCAAAAGTTACTGCGGAAAAACTGTTTCCGAAAAAATCGGCTATTTTTGCAGTTTTTGCCCCCTGCAGGCAAAACCGTTGACGTTAGGTCAAATCTGAGAAAATTACTCAGAAAGGGCGTTAATAGGGCTATCGAATGCGCTTTTCCGCGGCGCTGTAGCTCTATTGGTTCCCGAGTTATGCGTTGGCTTCTTGGAAATTGTCGACATTCGACCTGGAAATCGGCGAAAATTTGCCTTCAATGACCTCTGGTGACCTGACCTTTGACCTGACCAAAAATTGACCGAAGTGATTTCCTCATTATTTTTGACGCTCTTTCGAACGCCGCCTTCCGCGTATCGCTACGTGGCCCAGGAGCCGAGTTAGAAGGGGGGGTGTTCAAACACCCCCCCCCCCCCAGCAGGGCGTGGAAATCCAGGACCCCCAGCCGGGCGCGGGTTAAATATCTCTGAAGTTAAAGCATTTATCGATATTGTGAGTGCCCAAACCGGTAATTGCAAGCCAGGGACCCCAATTAGGCTATCTCAACACAAAACTAATGTTAAGGTGGGGTACATACATGGATGTCGCAATTTCAAATCGTGCATTGTAGCAGATATAGAAAAACCTGGCTATAAACATTTCCGTTGGTGAATGCTTATTCAGCGCCTATATTTGACATTTGACACTTACTCTAATAGGTGCATAATCAACTGTCAACCCCTCATCAACGGCGGCCCAGGTGCAGCTGCTGCCATCGAACCGATGCGGAACCCATGTTATGGTCGTAACTCGTACATGCAACTATCTGTCCAACTCATCGAAACTTTTACTGGCAAACAGGTTGCCTTGGTTGAAACTTGTGACATTGTTTCACCCGCTCAATGTGGCCTCGCTGTGTGTGCTGGGGGGGGGGGGCACATTGATTGCTATGTGGACTGTCGACGTGTTGTGGCGCCGTGCGTGCGTGTCGGCCACCATGCAGGGAGCGCGCACCGAGCGCCGGCTTGGGCCCCCGTAATGGCCCCGGGCGCCGCCGGCTGCCGTCAGCGCTGCCGTCAGCGCGCAGCTATATGGGGCCCACCCTGACGTCAGCCAAACAACATTGAGCTCTGCGCCCAGCACGAACCTGGAACTCGAGGACACAGTCACATGCATTCTGGGGTAACTCATCGATTTCGTTGAGCCCTTAGCTAGGACTGCAAGCTGGTTGGGACAGGTCCTCGCATTCGCTACATGGTAGCTACAGGGTGCTCACACGGACACGATTGGTTCAACCATTCTCCCGATTGTCTTTCGTGTGAAAATATCGGTCCAGCTGCCCAGTTCATACCAACTGTTTGTCCCAACTGGCTCAGTTGATTCAGCTTTGGACTCACAGTAGTGAGAGCCCGGGTTCTTGTCTAGTTCGAGCCCCGCTCAATGCGTTATGTGTGGGACTTTCGGCGGGGATGGTCTGCGGCTGCACTGGTAGGAGCACTCGCAGCCGGCGGCCAATTTGATAAAAAGACGTAAAATACGACCGGCAGTTTTCCACCGATTTCTTATCAATTAATGCCAAAACGGTTCCATAAGGAGGTCGTGGAATTAGTCATTTAACGTAGGCCCCGCTGGGCTATTCAGCCATATACACTATACAGGGTGGGGCAGATTACTACTGGGACAAAATATACGAGGTGCTATCAAAAAGTTCCGGGACTCTGCTGTTTTCGTTCGAACGGGGTGACGGGTGGCTACCTGCACATAGGGACATGGACTAGCATTCATTGGGACGTGTCGGTGCAACTTTCGAAGCGCTACGATTATTCAGTCCTGTGCAACGCGTGTTTGAGTGACACCCTCCGGACGCCGTCCTGCGATGGAGACGATGGACCGGAAAATCGAGCAGAGATCGAACATCGAATTTTGTGTGAAAATTGGAAAAAAAAACAGCAGCTGAGACACTTATTTTGTGAAGACAGATGTACCGTGACGATGCCCTAAGCAAAACAAGGTATTATGAGTGACATGCAAGGTTTAGAAATGAAAGAACCTCACTGGAGGACGATGACAGACAAGGACAACCCTCAACATCTGTAACGTCTGAAAATGTTTAAGAAATCGGACGAATTGTGCGTCACAATCGTCCGCGATAACTTTCGAAGAGGTTGCTGACATCGCCAGAATCTTATTTGGATCCGCTCAGATCATCTTGACCTCTAATCTGAACATGCGACGCATCGCCGCCAAATTCGTCCGAAGGCTTTTGACTGCGGATCAGAGGCAGGAACGTGTTGAGGTTTGTGAGGTTTGTGCTTCAACGTGTTCAGGAAGATCCACATGATGTCAAGGCTAATCACAGGTGACGAAAGTTGGATTTTTGTCTCAGCCGTGGTTTTTCCAAGCTTCACACAAAATTTGATGTCCGATCTCTGCTCGATTTTTCGGTCCATCGTCTCCATCACAGGACGGCGTCCGGAGGGTGTCACTCAAACACGCGTTGCACAGGACTGAATAATCGTAGCGCCTCGAAAGTTGCACCGACGCGTCCCAATGAATGCTAGTCCATATCCCTATGTGCAGGTAGCCACCCGTCACCCCGTCCGCACGGAAACAGCTGAGTCCCGGAACTTTTTGATAGCACCTCGTACATTTGCCCAAAGAACGGGATAGCTCAGAAGTTTATTGGAATAGTCAGTTCAAATTTGAACCATATATTGCCAGATCAATAGTTAACACTATGTACACTAAAAAAAGCTAAGCACCACCAAGCAGCTAAATGCACTTAAGTACCATGGTAAAAAACGAGCACCACCCACCGGCCTATTTGCATAAAAATAGGCACCGGCGTCCGGCACCATAAAAATCGTAGCACCATGGCTCCTGTATGGGTCTAACAAGATGCTTTTTAATTAGTACCTCATATGTAAGACCCGAAGGATGCTAAAAAATAGCACCCTGGAGGGTGTATTTTTTTAGCACACTAAGGGTGCTAGGGCCAAAAACCAGCCCTCAGGAGGTGCTACTTGTTTAGCACCTTAGCGCTTAGCACCTTCAGCTAGCACGCAAATAGCTTCTTACTATACCCTAACATACTACTGCAAGCATAACATTAGCATCTATGGACATGAAGAGCCACGGTTGAACAATGTGATGCAGGATGCTTTCGGTCATCGCTTGTTGTATTATCCAATATATATATGTTGCAGGCACTTTAGAAAATCAGTCATTTTGTAAAATGCCTAGGCATTTTGCAAAATGCCTGATTTTCCAGACTTTTTGCAAAAAGCCTAGGCATTTTACAAAATGCCTAGGCATTTTACAAAATATCTAGTCATTTTACAAAATGACTGAGCAGCGTGTTGTAGATACGAGTACCTAATTATATACGTTTTGGTAGCGTGTAGGTGGACCGAGGAGTCCAGCATTATGACCAGAGGAGTCCAGCAGTGGGAAGTCCATACCTACCTCTATTTTGAGAAGTGCAGGCCCGCGACATTTCCAACCCCCACGTCAGCGACGCTGCTGGATTTAAAATGATCGATCTGGAGCGTCAACAAACGACTGGCCCTATGCCGGCCTGTATCTGTAAAACTATTAGAGGTCGCGAGGATTCCATCCCACACACTTAGGCGTTAGTGTCTTCTGAAACCAACGCTCTCGTCCTACGCCAAGCGACCTGATGATTCTCCCGATGTGGAGCTTGATATTTTTAACTGGGACCATGCAAGTAGGTACTCAAAGCTGTTGCCACAGAGCAAAATTAATCGTGTTTTGTTAATTATTGATTTAATATTCATTGTGATCAGCGATTGTGATTGCGTCTCGCGTCAGGGGGCACCGGCCGGGGATTTTTGAAGTGCTCATGCAGGAAGATGTGCACAGCACGCTGTACGTGCAGGAAGCATGGCCTAACGTGCAGCAGCCGGTGCCATCGCAGTACGCACTGCAATAATAAATAGAACTGACAGCAACGATGTTTCTTAAAATGTGAGGATGAGAGAGAAGGAGTGGGAAATTATAATTAAATTCGAACGTGTTTTTAATGTCCAAATACATAATGCAGTTTTGTCCGTAATGGCACAATCAAACAAAGACTACACTCATTCGTTTACATGTAATTGTACATCAACCGGGCCTGCCTATTGACTAGGGCCGGTCTCTGGCTGGTTTTGTTAGGTCTAGTTTCAGGCAGAACATGGATGGCGTTGATGTACTTGGGAGTTTTTACAGCGTTAACTAAACAATGCTTTATGCTACAGCCGAGCCTGCAACTCAACCTGGTCGTTACTCAGCATTGTCGTCATCACAGAGCTTCAAATCGATCAGCTACAGGCTGAACACGTACCTATAGGGTATAGGAAGACGTCCAAAAACTGTTGGGCATAGTATCTGTAGTGGGATCTACGTTCCATGCTGGTCAGGCATTTTGCAAAATGCCTAGTCATTTTGTAAAATGGCTAGCCATTTTGAAAAAAGCCTGGTTGCGTTCAGTCATTTTTCAAACAGCCGTCTTTTTGTAAAATGCCTAGGCATTTTACAAAATGACTAATTTTCTAAAGTGCCTGCAACATATATATAGCTTATCTTCTTGCTTCGCCGCTGCTTTTGTGACCTATATAATGAATTGAATTGGTTTCAGTTGTCAGTTTTGGAAAAAAGCGTTGCCAATAGTCACGTGATGAATATTGCAGAGGTTTTGAAGATGCATCTTATCAATATTACTTCTGCCCCTCTTGGAAAACGCAAAAAATGTGCAAATATATCAGTGGTGCAAAAAACATCAAATATCGCAGTAATTCAAAGCCGTATGAAACACCGCTATCTGTGTGTGACGTTTGAACCTTGAGTGCCCTAGTTGCACCCCAGGGCACCATCGGAATAGCTGCTAATCCTAAGCACGTTTTAGGGCCTTGCTAAGCACCTTAATAGCAGTTGTTTAGCACTAAAAGTGGTTATCTTTTTTACAGTGTTTACGTTAGCACCTAAGGAGCCTAATTAGCAGATATTTAGCACCATATATTGATATTTCCAAGATAATGAAATGGGGTGCTAGGATGCAGCACCTTCACTATTATAAGGTGCTATAATTGATCACGCTATTTTATAACGGGAGCTTAAAGGGACCCTCCCACCTTCAAAAAAGTTAATGAATTGGCACGAAAGTGATGTCGCTCGGTTCAGAAAGAGCGAAAACGAATATCTACCAAATTTCATCGAAAAATATTCACCGGTTTTCAAGATATTAGACTTTTACTTTTGTTTACTTTTTGGGATCTCCGCTGTTCCTAGCGACTTTATTTGAAAGTGCGGCATTTGTTGCGCGCAAAGCAGCATATACCACCGCGTGCTACCAAACGTTTTAGTAAAAGATTTAAAAATCGTTAGATCTCCGCTGACGTCACAAATTCTAAGGGGGCATACCAATGCACTAGCCCCTTAGAATCCGAAAACTGCAAGTTTGAAATTCCATATCTCCGAATTAAAGCATTTGTCGATGTTGTGAGTGCCCAAACCGGTATTTGCAGGCCATGGCCACCAATTTGGCTATCTCAACTCAAAACTAATGTTAAGGTGGGAGTGTCCCTTTAACCCTATTCCTGGCGGGCTCCGCCGGGACAAGAAACTGGCGGGGGGGGGCGATTTGGCCCCCCCTTGAGATCTCGAGAACGAAGCAAGATAGCGACAAGCGGTAAACGGCATCGGATACGCACGGACAAGGTCTAGAATTTTTACAAAGGTCATTTTCAGGTCAGGTCAAAGATGACGTCACAGGGGTCGAAAAAGTCAAAATGGCGGCGCTAGATATGGAGAGAGTTTTTCTCGAATAACTTTTGAATTAGTCAAGATAGGAACAAACTAAGGGCATCATCGTGATCCCCTCGTCAATCCGCATCGAATGATATATATGTTGACCTCGAAAGGTCAAGGTCAAAGGTTGACCTCAGGTCACGTGACCTCGAGGTCATCATGTATATCATTCGATGCGTCTTGACGAGCTGAACACAATGAGACCATCCACGCGTCTGTATCTTGTTCCTGTACGGAGTTATTGGCCAAAAACCTTTGGTGACCTTTGATGACGTCACATGACCTCACAGCTGCCCAACAGCAAAACAGACCTCAAGGTAGTGAAGGTTGATCGTATATGAAGTCATGTATGGTATATGGGGCCATTCCGACCCGTTTTAGTGGTAAAAACAGGGAGTTGATTTTTCCCCCATTGACTTATAATGGGGAGGTCGCGAAATTGACCTGACCTTAGGTCACCGATATCAAAATTCCGAGATATGCAAATTGCACATACTGGTACCCTAACTAAAGCCTGAAGAGAAGAAATTGATCGGTCAAAAACTCTAGCTCTGGCGTGATTGTAAACTTTTCTGAGGTAGGGTCACCAAACCGCCTCTGGTGACCTGACCTGAGGTCAGATCAACTCAAAATTTTCAGACATGTTGCGTAGAAGCCTTATAGGAAAAGTCAGAAAATTTGAGCTTCCTAGCTCAACGCGTTTGGGAGAAATAACCAAAAAACCTCAGGGGGGGGGGGCTCCTGAGCCCCCCCCCCCCCCCCCGCCAGGAATAGGGTTAAGCCAAGCATCCATTTAGGTATCGAAGCATGCTTATATAAAGCATGTGGTGCTATATTTTGGCATCTGCTTTGGAAAAAAATCTGCTTATTTTAAAGGGACTATCCCACCTTCTAAAATGTTGTTAAAACCAGTTAAATTGTGCCCGACTTTATAGATTGGATGACCAGGAACACGGTTCTGGCATTTATTTTTCATTAAACATCTTAGGCTTCCCATATTCCAAACACAAACTTTCAAATATGTGACGTCACAGCCCAAAATTACCTCCTTCCCCAGGCCACATTACTGTCATAAAGCTGATTCTTTTTACTCTGTAGGCACCACAATAAAGTTCAGACCAAGTTTTAAGCGATTTTTCAACGAACAAACCCATTTAAATCAGAATGACTAAACGAGGTGACGTCACACTAACGGTCGCTCCATGTTGAAGATAGGGCCTTGTACAAGGCCCATTTTCAAATGAAGGGAACGAATTTCTTCAACACAAAGAGGCCGCGGGGGTTGCAACCTAGATAGATAGTGGTTTCTGAACCTCGCCACAAACTTGGCTATCTCAACTCAAACCCCATGTTAAAGGTGGGATAGTCCCTTTAAGGATCAATTTTTAGCATCTGAATAGCACCCTAGTAGCACCGGTTTAGCGCAAAGGGAGCTTATCTTTGTTTTACAGTGTATTACCAAAAATAGTCACCGTGGTCCACCTACAGCATGGTCCGGTGCATGGAATGGCGCACACGCGGCGAGATCTCCCGTCTGGAGTGACTCGTAATTGTAGCCGACTGGCACTGCTGAGGCTCGTCACAGTCACATGGGGATGTTCAATATAGACTCGCCCGGAAAAAGCGGCAACAACCAGAACTGGCATTGGCCGAGGCCTAGTGAGAAAAGGGGTATATTCCCTTGGGTACAGATTGCGGGATCTTCCGTTTCAGGATATTTTGTATTGAAAGTGACCGTCCCACCTTAACCCTATTCCTGGCGGGCTCCGCCGGGACAAGAAACTGGCGGGGGACCGATTCGGCCCCCCTTCAGATCCCAAAAACTACACAACGCAGCGACAAACGGCGAACGGCGTTTGATAGGTCCTTTAAAGATCTACAACTTTTACATAAAACATTTTCAGGTCAGGTCAATATTGATGTCACCAGAGGTCATCAACGATGTTTTGTTTTGGAATTAGTTACCTATATAACTTTTAAACTAAGAAACATAGAGACATAAAACCAATACATTTTTGTTGCTCTCGCCGAGGCGATGCGAAATAAGTATGTGATGACCTTCACAGGTCAATTTGAAATTTGACCTGAGGTCAAGGTCAGGTCATTTATCAATGAGGTTGTGGGGTATGGTCATGCTGCATACCAAACGACGCGCCTTGACCAGGCGAGCAGTTTGGTACCACTTACAAGTCTTAAGCACCATCATGTCGTGATTTATTTACAGAAAAACGATTTATGACGTCACATGACCTCAGATGACCTTTGCCGGTGCCCCTGTCAATTAGCGGCACCAGGATCATCACCGATGAGATTATCTTCCATAATACTGAAAGAATTGGGTGGTTTTGACTCGTTTACACGAAGCAGGAGGCGTTTCAATATTTTCCCATGGGCTTGCAATGTAAAGGTCACGAGTCTGGCCTGACCTCAGGTCACAGATATGAAAATTCTGAGATATACAAATTGCACATACTGGTACCCTAACTAAAGCCTGAAGAGAAGAAATCGATCGGTCAAAAACTCTAGCTCTGGCGTGATTGCAAACTTTTCTGAGGTAGGGTCACCAAACCGCCTCTGGTGACCTGACCTGAGGTCAGATCAACTCAAAATTTTCAGAAATGTTGCGTAAAAGCCTTTTAGTAAAAGTCAGAAAATTTGAACTTCCTAGCTCAAATCGTTTGGGAGAAATAACCAAAAAACCTCAGGGGGGGGGGGCTCCTGAGGCCCCCGCCAGGAATAGGGTTAAGGGGATTAAAAAAAGTTCAAAAAAGTTATTGAATTGGCATAAAAGTGATGTCCCTTGGTTCGAAAAGATAAAAAATGAATATCTACCAAATTTCACCGAAAAATATTTACTGGTTTTAAAGATTTACTTGTAACTTTACTTTTTTAACTTTTTTTACAAGATATAGTTTTTTTGTTTACTTTTTGGGATCTCCGCTGTTCCTAGCACTTATTTGGAAGCAATAGTTTGGCAGCCTCGATATGCGGCAGACGTTGCGCGCAAAGCAGTGTATACCACCACGTGTTAACGATGGTTTTAGTCTATGATTTAAAAAAATCGTTAGATCTCCGCTGACGTCACAAATTCTAAGGGGGCATTCCAATGCATTAGCCCCTTAGAATACGAAAACTAAAAGTTTGAAATTCCATATCTCCGAATTAAAGCATTTTTTGATGATGTGAGTGCCCAAACCGGTATTTGCAGGCCATGGCCACCAATTTAGCTATCTCAACTCAAAACTAATGTTCATGTGGTATGGTCAATTAAACATTAGTTTTGAGTTGAGATAGCCAGAATGGGGTCCCTGGCTTGCACTTACCGGTTTGAGCACTCACAAGATCGAGAAATGTCTCAAATCGAAAATATCTAATTTCAAAATTGCAGCACTTGGATTCAGAGGGGCTAAAGCTAATGCATTAGAATGCCCCCTCTGAATGTGTGACGTCAGCGCAGATCTAACGATTTTAAATCTTTCACTAAAACGTTTGGTAGCACGCGGTGGTATATGCTGTTTTGCGCGCAACAAGTGCCGCACTTTCAAGTAAAGTCGCTAGGAACAGCGGAGATCCCAAAAAGTAAACAATCGTAAAAGTCTAATATCTTGAAAACCGGTGAATATTTTTGGATGAAATTTGGTTAATATTCATTTTCGCTCTTTCTGAACCGAGCGACATCACTTTCATGCCAATTCATTAACTTTTTTGAAGGTGGGGGGGGGGTCCCTTTAATTCATTGCACGCTGGGGGGGGCAGCTATTGCCCGCTATTTTGCACCCGCTGGGGGGAGGGGGGGGGGGCAGATTTTGTCCTTGTGAAACGATATGGTCTTTCAGCGCATGCATTACATCAACAGACACTCCACACATGGTTGTGGCTATTATGTGCCTTAAGTAAGATAGATAAAACAAAGTGTCAATGAGGTGGGAGGGATGTCACGCAACATGTACACAGCATACATACACGCACACACCACTCGTGCATGCACACACGGTCGTAAAAGCTACTGCAGTACCAGCGACTTGGCAGCGCGCTTAAAAGCAGACGGGCCCAGAGCTCGGGTCTCGATTGGTAGGCGGTTGAGAAGCGTCACAGCTCGGTAACTAAAAGATCGCTGTCCGGTCACGGTTCGGAAAGCCGGCGGCCGAAGACGCCCGTCCTGTCTAGTTGGCCGGTCACAATTGCGCGCGTCGGAAAAGCACTGGAAGAGTGAGGCCAGTTCGGGCGGCTCTCCACTGACAAGTATCTTGTGAGCTGCAGTCAAGGTATACAAATCATGCATTTGCCGCGGCACCATAAAACACAACTGATTTCGCGCTCGAGAGATGTGATCAGATTTCCTAAGACCGGTCACTATACGCGCTGCAAAATTGACAACCTTGAGCATCCGAGCATCGTTCGCCGCGGATCCGTTCCCGTAAACTGTGATGCAGTAAGATACTCGCGAAAGCACCAAACTCTGAACTATTGAGAGCAGAGCCCTCTGCGGGAGGAAATGTCTCAGGTGACGGAGACCGATCAGGATGCCGATGCACTTGTGAACGATATCGGTCACATGTGCTTGCCAAGTCAGATGTTTGTCAAAAATAACGCCGAGATTTTTAGCAGTGCGGCTCTCCTGAACGGTCTCCCCACCGATCCGTACGCTGACAGGAGGGAGGTGCCGGGTGTTCTGTCTGGTACCAAGGAGAAGGAGTTCAGTTTTGGAAGCGTCGAGTTTCAGACCATGAGCATGGAACCATGAAGACAGGGATGCAAGGATGGTCTCCATGCGTTGGATGAGGGATGGGAGATTGGATTTGACGTCGGATATTAGGATTTGGGTATCGTCAGCGTACTGGATCACATGGGCGTCCGGCGCGTGCAGACTGAGGTCATTAGCGAAGATGGTGAACAGGAGATGACCGAGGACGGATCCCTGGAACACTCCCATGGTGTTAGGAAGGGGCTTTGATACCACTCTACGACCGGAAGGACTGGAGATGGAGACTGACTGAGAATGACCGGAAAGGTAAGCGGAAAACCAAGTGGGATCTATGTTGTACAGTTCTAGCTTGGAAAGGAGTAGATGATGTGGGATGACATCAAAACATTTGCTAAGGTCCAGGAGACATAGGAGTGAGATATGACCATGATCCATGTTGGAAAGGATACGGTTTGTGACAGATAGTAGAGCGGTTTCAGTGGAATGACGAGGACGGAAGCCGTGCTGGGATGAGGATAGGAGGTGATTGTGAGACATGTAGGAAAGCAGCTGGCTCTGCACTACACGCTCAACAATCTTGGCCATGATAGGTACAATGGAAATAGGACGGTAATTTAAGGTCATGGCAGGATCACCGGATTTGAAAATAGGGAACACCAGGGAGTGTTTCCAGGTTTGGGGGAAGTCACAGGAGATAAGGCATGTGTTGATAATGTGGAGAAGGATGGGACTTATGGCGTCAAAACAAAGGAGTAGGATGCGGATGCAGATGCCATCAGACCCACACGCACCGGAGCGCCTCATGGAGAACATAACCTCCCGCAAGCCGGCAAGGGTCGTGCCCGCCACCCGAAACCCACACGCACCCACGCGGGGCAGACGGCACGGGACATCAGGCGGCGGACCGAGGCCAGCCAGGCTAGCGGCTACACGTGGTCCCACACTCACAAAATGCTCATTCATCTCGTCCGGTGTAGCGGCGGGGAGGTTGCGCGCGCCGTCCCTCTTCCCTGTCAAAATGGGTCGGATACTGCGGTACAGTGAGCCGCTCCCTCGAGTACGCAGACTCTCCTCGATACCCGCACAGCAGTCACGACGGATGGCTGACCTGACCTGCCTATCCAGATCGCGGAAGGCCGGCGATTTGCCCTCGCTACGCAACACTCCCCGCCGCTGTGCCATCAGGTCGAGGGTGGCACGGGTCACAGGTGGCGCGTTCGGGTTCCTGATAGTAATACATTTGATTGGAGCATGCTTGTCAATGATCGGAACTAAAACGGACAGAAAATGAGACCACTAATCACACACGGGAACGGAATTAAAAACCCTAGACCAGTCAGCGAAGTACAAGTCATGCAACAAACGCGTACGGTCGACATCCTTCAATTTGCGAGTGGGGATACGACAGGGCTTTGGACGACATCTCGTAAACTTTAAAAGTGATCGGACAAAACAATAAGGACTAAAAGCGCATCTAAAAACTCCTTTTTTCTTAACACCGTCGCCCGCATTGGAAATCACAACGTCGAGCAAAGAACCTGATGAGAATGTGGGTTGTGAGACGAATTGAAACAGATGAAAAGCTTCAAGCATGTCAGCCAGGCGAGCTCGGCCGGCGTTAGTCATAGAGTCAAGCATATTACAATTGAGGTCACCCATGATAAAAACAGGTCCCTCGTATTGTAATAAAACACGCTGGTATTGTGTTTCCAGTGCACCAATGTCCGCGTTGAGTGCTGCCGCGGTCCGGCGTGGAGGCCAGTACACGGCGGCCAGGGTAAACGGTGGACCGACAGGCGGCCTCACCCGAAGCCAGAGGCTCTCCAGCTGACAGGCGGGACACTCCGGCTCCGACTGGGCGACAACGGAGCAGCTGTAGTTGTCGCGACACAGGATAGCCACCCCGCCAAAGCCAGAGCCGCCAGGCCGGTCCGCGCGGTGGAGCGTGAACCCAGGGAAGGTCACGAGCCGTGTCGGGGTTGAGCGCTTCAGCCACGTTTCGGTAATGACGAAGAAGTCGTAGTCCAATCGGCGGAGCTCATCGTGTTGCAGTGACACCACCTTCGGAAGCAGCGACTGTATGTTTATCAGTCCGACGAGAACATCCCGCCGGCCGCCGGACCGCCACGACCTGCCGCCCCTGCACCCCCGACGCCGAGCGCAAGGGCCCCGTCTACCCCGGCGCCGACAGCGGCCAGCCGCTGGTCTACCGCGTGCGGGGTCATGACCAGGGTCAAGGTCACGACAATCGTCAAGCCGCGCAGGGGCAGGCGAGCACAGCGGCCGGCCAGCACATCGTCGGCATCGGCGAGAGGGCGCGGAGCAGACGTCGTAAGCTGTCGACAGCAGTGAGCGGCCAGTCGGTGGCGGCAATGATGCAGGTCTTGCAGCCGAAACCAAAAGGTGAGTGAGCACCAGGAACACCAGAGCTCGCGTTAGCTGGCGAAGCATAGTCACTGGTAGCTTTTAACGCACTCAATCACGCTCGAAGCACAACGGTGTAAACCACACAATTCTCACAATCCTCCAACCACACACGGCGGTGGACAAAGTTCGGGACGCGGGGCAAACGGGAGGGGAGCGGAGCTCCCGGCGCCGCAGCCGAACGCGGGCGCGGCGCGCAGAGCATGCAGACGGCGGCGGCCACTGCGATAACATACGGCCTGGCATATCTGATAGCTCAGGTGCGCAACCGTCTAAACACTGACACGACACGGGAAGTAGCCGAGACTATCCGGCGCAGTCTTCCCAGCCATCTCGTCCGCGGTCATTATCGGTGCTCTATAAGAGATGCATCTGCTCCTAGGAATGTTGAACCACTGCCTTTCTCTCATCAAACGCCTTTTTTGGCGAAGCTCGGTCTCTTTGTTTGTTTGTTTGTTTTGTTGCGTTAGGCCCTTTCGGTCTGACAAGACCATTGCAGAGCCGGAAGGATGATAGGAATTAGGGGGAGACATTGGTCTGGGTAGGCACCCTAGTGAGTCGCCGGGGCTGAGCCCGTCCAGAGGACAGACCACCCAGCCCCAAGGCACTCACTGCACCCGGCTACGGGGTGCGCTCCCTCGGGAGCAGCGGTGCCGCTCCAAGGGAGCAGCCCGCATGAGATAAAGTTGCCTGCCCAGCCCGGAAGGGGGTAGTGGCGTGGAGGAGTAGGAATTCAGTATCCTGAGGATAGAAGCACGGACAGGTGATACTCGGTCTCGACTATATACCCCTCCCCTCGCCGGTCCGTTTCCAGTCCAGGTCTGTTCTCTTGACTGAGAGACGCCAAACGTACTCCCGTGTGGCGCCCTCTCTGGATACCTCTATGCAGCCTACGGTTCCTCTTTGGTAGGTGGCGATGCTGGGTCCGGCTCTCCGCTAATGTATGTACCGTGATTATTGCTGCCTCTAATACGCTGTCACCGTCGGCCACGCCTCCCCACCCCCCCCCCCCAGCCCGACGGACGGGCACCACATCGGCCCCGCCCCGCTCGGCCGACCCGGCGCCAGTCCCGCCGGCCGGCCCATCCAGCCTGCCACCTTCGTACTCGAAATCCACGACCACGAAGGTGCACTGCTAACATTAGATCGACGGACACTTTTAACCCGCGCCCCGCTGGGGGGGGGGGGGGGCAGAATCTGCCCCCCCTCCCGTTTTTCGCCAATAACTTCTAAACGCGTTACGCCAGCGACGTCAAACTTTCAGTACCTTATCATACATCAATTTGACACTTTCCCTGAAAATTTGAGCGAAATCCGTCGGAAAATTTTTGAGAAAATGACGTTTTATTGACGTCATGTTCGCCATTTTCGCCTCAAAAATCGCAAAATTTCAAACGCCGCTAACATCTTCATTTTTAAAGGGATCAAGACGTAACAAAAAGGTTATACGTAATTCTACTTTGTCTATCAAATGGCTATCTCGGTTTTTTGAAAATTTTGGATTTTGGCCCAATTTTTTTCAAAAAACCGACTTTTTTGTGAAAATAACTATAAAATCCAAAATTTTGAGTGTATCGAAAAAACCGGAATATATATCAGAGAAGTGGTCTATGTGCACCTACATACCAATTTTGAGAAGAATCGGTTAAAAAATGTGGGAGTTATTCGAAATTTTATGACGTCACGACACACAAAATTTTTGAAAAATGAATTTTTTGGAAGTTCTAGACCTCGTACGGAAACAAAAATAGCACCATTCGACTCGCCGTGAAAAACTGCATCAGATAGACACCTTTTTAGGCCTTAACAACCAACTTCAAAATTTGACCTCACTTGACCTGACCTTGACCTGACCTTGACCTGAACTTCATCCAGAGGTGGTCCATATCACTAATTGAGTGTGCCTATTGAATTCTATGAATAAAATGACCCATAAAACATGTGTCGCATATACCCCTTTCTATATTTTGTTTTTGGTGACCTGACCTGACCTGACCTGACCCTGACCTTGACCTTTGAATGATATTGTGTGCAACGAATATTGTCTTGGTAGCCTAAGAACACGTTTTGGGCAATCAGTCTCAGTCCATTCTTCGGCAATTACGGTGCAAGGCCGATACTGTAGAAACTTGCATTTTGTACCCTTGACCTGACCCTGACCTGACCTCTGACCTACTTAAGCAAAAAAATTTAAGCTCTAAAGATTCGCCTCGTTGAGAGCTTTCGATTGCCGTTTTCCCCGTCTTTCTACGACCATCGGTTCGGAAGTTAGACAGGGGGGGGGGGGCAGAATATGCCCCCCCCCCCCCAGCAGGGCGCGTATGGCTGAATAGCCCAGCGGGGCGCGGGTTAAGAACCGACGAGTCTCTTCACCTAGCTAAGTGTGCCATTCCATACCTAATATAGATGAAATAAGGACGTGATCCAGAGCGGCAATAGCAAAGACTCGAGAAGCTCGTTGATGAATGGGGGGGGGGGGAGTCTCCGCAGGGCGCCGCGCGGTGCCAGGGGCTGAACGGAAGAGGGGCACCAAAACTGCCCTAAGAGGCGTCTTCAGGAACCAATGGGACAGCCCGCCAGACCGCAGGCGCTTCTACTGGCACAAAGGGGCATGTTGACAGACTGTAAGGGCACTGCCCTGCCGGGCGAAGACCATCGTAATTGGCAGAAAATGCATAAGACACTAGTATAGTCGGCCGGACGCTCTATACATGATGTATTGGCTCGAAGGGCGCTTCTATGAACCGTTGAAATTGGATGTTGTGTCATGTGTATGTGTGTGTAATGATTGTGTGTTGGCTGGGGCATACTATTTGATCGTATCCACTTTGTTCCAGTTTGACACCCTCATCTCTCGGAATTTGACGAGAATTGGTCTCGGGGGTAATAAGGGGCTCTGAATTCACCTGTAACAATTTCAGGCTTCTCAGAAAAGTATTTTTTGAGTTATGGTGTATAACATTCTTTTGGATCTTGCTTTGCAGCGCTAAGTTTGGCGGGCTGTAACTCTAAAGGCCGCCGTCCACTGTGCGGAACGCGTGCGGTCCGTACGGAATTTAACACAGAACCCTATGGGCGCATCCGGTCCGTACGGAAATCGTGTGCGCTCCGTGCGGACCGCATCCGAACGGCAATCAGCTATTGATTTTCCGTCAGCTCTCCGCAAGCGTTTCGGATGCGGTTGCTACGGAAACGAAATAACAAAGTCCGACATGTTGAGCTTTTCTGCGGAGAACGCAGGCGGAACGGACGCGGACAGGTACAGTCTTCCGTCTTCGAGTTTTCAATTGCAAATTTAAGAAATAATTTCAACTCTTTCAAGATGAAGTAAGTAAACATAATTTCCTTGACATGGCAGCACCATGTTATGCTAGTAAATTGCTATATTTTCTTTTGTAATAACTGATAATTATTAATTGCTCTTCACAAAGTGTTAGCAAATGTCCGTGAGCTTTCCGTCTGCGGTCCGGATGCGGTCAGCGTGCGGCGACATTCCTGACGGACTCCGGACGGAATTCCGTAGCAGTGGACGGCGGCCTTAAGACGGATTATTCAAATGCCAAAGGTTATATAACATTGAACTTGCAATGAAACAGAGATTAATATGTATTTATGAAATTTCGAAAAACTGATGAATGCATGACGACACATTTGAATATAAATAATGTTTTTTATCCGGATGGAATCAACTTATGGCCAATTGGGGGCTGGCCACTTTGCCCCGGCCACTTTGCCCCGCGCATAGTGCATACCGTCCGAGACAAAAATATTTCAGCTCAGCTATTAGTGGGATATAAAGCATTAATATTAGTAGAAGACATGTACGATAACCACGCAATGCATGGACAAGGACGGTGATAAAAATTTCCAAACAGTAATGGAATGAAATAACATTTAAAATTTGTAAACATAGTTAGTTGGTAACCTGGCAAGAAATGCTTTTCCGTGTTTCACAGAACAATGGCGATGGGCCTGAAACCCCGGTCTGGCTCATTCGAACGACTGCGAAGAGAAGTATAACACTATGCAACAGTCATTTTGTTCCTGAGTAACGACCGATTTTTTTGGACTCATTGGGTCCCATTATAACCGAAATGGGCATTTGTTTTGATCTGAAAATGCTTTTCCGGTTTTCAGAGACGATTTTCGATTTTTGGCCCCGAAATTCGGTTTTTGGCCCACTGTGTCCGGTGTAATTGAGTAATCGACTCGCGGTAACTTTCATCGCCCTTCCTATGCCACAAGCTTTCGAATGATATCCGGTTTTGCATATTTGCGTGTAAAAATAACGTCATAAATCTATGTTAAAGTAAGAAAATATTGAAATTTTGTAAAAATTTGACATTTTTTTCGATTTCATTTCAAAATAGAGTAAAAACTAAAGCCCCTATCCAAATTATGAGCCCAGTTCCTTGAAGAGCATTCAATTTCCGTTCGGAAGGTACTATTTTAGTGCATTTTATCGGTTTACTGTGGCGTCCAGATTGAGTCACTTGAAAAACGGGCCCCCAACAGATCAAGATTCTGAGCGACAGGACTGCTCAAAAGTAAGTTCCTGCGTGTGACCCGAGGTCACAAGGGGTCAACAAAATGACCTCAGTTGACCCCTCGTTGATCCTATGGCGTTAACATACGTTATCAGGTTAATGCTATGTGATATGACTTAGGATATGTGTTTAGGTTAACTCAATCTGGACGCCACAGGAATCCGATAAAATGCACTAAAAAGGTACCTTCCGAACGGAAATTGAATGCTCTTCAAGGAACTGGGCTCAGAATTTGGATGGGGCCTTTAGTTTTTCCTCTATTTTGAAATGAAATCGAAAAAAATGTCTAATTTTTACAAAATTTCAACATTTTCTTAGTTTAAAGGGACTATCCCACCTTTAACATGGGGTTTGAGTTGAGATAGCCAAGTTTGCGGCGAGGTTCAGAAACCACTATCTATCTAGGTTGCAACCCCCGCGGCCTCTTGGTGTTGAAGAAATTCGTTCCCTTCATTTGAAAATGGGCCTTGTACAAGGCCCTATCTTCAACATGGAGCGACCGTTAGTGTGACGTCACCTCGTTTAGTCATTCTGATTTAAATGGGTTTGTTCGTTGAAAAATCGCTTAAAACTTGGTCTGAACTTTGTTGTGGTGCCTACAGAGTAAAAAGAATCAGCTTTATGACAGTAATGTGGCCTGGGGAAGGAGGTAATTTTGGGCTGTGACGTCACATATTTGAAAGTTTGTGTTTGGAATATGGTAAGCCTAAGATGTTTAATGAAAAATAAATACCAGAACCGTGTTCCTGGTCATCCAATCTATAAAGTCGGGCACAATTTAACTGGTTTTAACAACATTTTAGAAGGTGGGATAGTCCCTTTAACATAGATTTATGACGTTATTTTTGCACGCAAATATGCAAAACCAGATATCATTCGAAAGCTTGTGGCATAGGAAAGGCGATGAAAGTTACCGCGAGTCGATTACTCAATTACATCGGACACGGTGGGCCAACAACCGAATTTCGGGGCCAAAAATCGAAAATCGTCTCTGAAAACCGGAAAAGCATTTTCAGATCAAAACTAATGCCCATTTCGGTTATAATAGGACCCAATGAATAAGAAAAATTCGGTCGCTTTCCAGGAACAGAAAATTTTTCATTTTTTGTTGCATAGTGTAATTGGAAACCATAAATTGGAACTGACGCCAGCTGTGGAGGGCTAAAACGATGAGTGGCCGCTTTGCCCCGGGTGGCCGCTTGGCGCTTTGCCCCACTTTCCACTACTCGCAAGTTCAAACGCCGCTGCCGTGCGTTCATTTCATACAATCTGCAAAAAATTATACATGGCAATGATCCCTAAAGCCTGCTGCTTCTAATGCCGTGTCAAAAAAAACGTATCTCTTTTGGTTTGGCGGTGATCTAATCATCTGTCATCATGTTGCAATCGCAGTTTTTTACTTAAAATTATTTGCTTTCGTTTCACCTACAGCAGTTTACACAGTGTGTGCCCGTTAGCTTACTATGCCTTTAGCCTTTCCCAATCATTTCTTAACCACACCGTGAAAGAATTGAGGCGCTAGCACAGGGCAGACCGGCGCCATTGAAGTTTTTGTCCGTCGCGGTCCCCATTTGCATCACTGTGGGGCGGGGGACTGTAGCGAAATTCGTTCCTACCCCGTCCTCCACCTCCCTCTGTACCTACTTACTGCCCAGCCCCCTCGCCCACTTACAATATCCTTATATGGTCCTCACTCCTCACCTGCGACGCCTGTCCTTGTCCGCTTCTGATTGGTGCTATGATATGACGTACATCTATATGTATGACGTGTGTGTATGACGTTTGAATATAGCGGCCGACGCCGAACGCCGAGCAGGAGCTGTGAAAGGAGGATTCGAAAGCCAACCGCCGTAGTGGCCTGACGTATCGTTATTCAAAGTCTCGGCCGACTGTTTATTACTTTTGGATTCTGTTGTCAAATTTGCAATACATACTTGAAGAAGAGAAAGACCGTGTTGGTTATACGGCTGGAACAAGAGGTCCCCAAACAGACTATCACAGAAGAAGAAATTGTTTATTTACTTTTTACATTTGTTACAAATGGTGCCGTGACCCGGATCTAAATAAAAAACTCAAGAATTGAAATTGGTTCCGCAAGAAATTGCTCTACAAGTCTACGAACAGTAAGCTGTCACTCTTTCCTATCTTTTCCCTGGACGTCTTCGCCCACATTTTCGCTTTCGATTGCTTAAAGGGACTGTCCCACCTTAACATTAAAATTGAGTTTAGATAGCCATCTTGATGGGCGTTTGTGGTAACCACGTGTGTCGCCGGCCGGCACGGGAGTTCCCGACGCAGACCGATTCGCGCGCCGACTTGTGACGTCGCTACCCCGCCCCGGCGCTGGGGGGGCGGCCCAGGACGTGTCTGTTCGTGAACTTTGTCCCATCACGATGCGACCGCGTGCCTGCGGCCTGCGCTGCCGCAGTGCGTCGGCCAGTGACCAATCCGCGCTCCGATCGGCAGCCACGTGGTGTCCGAGTGTTTCTGCGCATGTCTGGGGCCCAGCCCGCTGCGTCGGGCCGCGCGCTCCGCTCCCCCGACATTCTAGGCCGAGCTCTTGACCCGAGCAGACGCGTCACGTCTGGCTCCATTAGGCCCGTTCTGTCCGGGATTTAGAACTTTTAATTAGGCAGGGCATATTTGGCAAACTTGGATTTCATTCTCGTCTCTTCGTCGCTCCATTGTCTGATTCGCTGTTTTGGTTTTTGACTTCGTTTTGGTAATTTAAATATAACAACCCGCTCCTTAAATTAATTCTTTTACTTGGGGCCGTTTGGATCGAACTGATTGAATTTTTGGAACACGCACCAGGTTGATATTTTCCATTTCTGATTAACGTAAAATCCAGTCACTGATATGTGGTGAACTGCCCCACAGCACCACATATTGGTGAGCCCGACGTGATTCTTGTTCGATTTTTCCATACTTCCGGGTTGTCGCCTCCGCTCATTCCCGAATCAATTATTTTATATTATTCCCCCACACGGATTGCTATTCCGTCGCTCCACAGTGGCTTCTGCACCACTTTTCCATGATGGTTTCTGTGCCATCTCTCCGCCGTGTGATTAGTTAGGCATTTATCTTCTCGGTGATTTTATTTCGGCGTTCCATTGGCTCTTTTGGATTTTGCACTCGGTGTTTTAAATTTTATTTGTTCAGTGCATTGCAAACACCGGCTATACTTTAACGATCATGACGAACGAGGGCACGATGGAACCCGCTCATGCTGAGCCGGTCCATCATGTGTCGATCAAGCCGCCGGTTTTTATGGACACCGCGGTTGACGGCTGGTTCGCTATAATGGACGCCCAATTTAACATTGCCAAAATCACCAACTCGCAGACCAAATTCTACCACGTTCTCTCTGCCCTGCCTCCGGAAACCATCTCGCACATTCCGCGTGCTGTCTTGAGCAACAAAAATTTCTCTGAGCTACAGACAGCCGTCACTGACATGTACGAAAAGACAAAGCCAGAGATGTTTGAGAAACTGATCAGCAAAACGCGTCTGACGGGCCGACCCTCACTCTTTCTAAGCGAGCTCAGAGAGGTGGCCGACAAGGTTGGTGTCGGAGACGATCTCGTTCGGCACAAATTTATCCAGTCGCTACCCACAGGTATTGCTACGGCCCTGGCTTCTCAGCGCGAGCTCTCATTGTCGCAGTTGGGCAAACTCGCGGACGAACTGATGCCTCTTGTGCAAAACTCAGCTGCTAACATGGTTCACTGTCAGGATCAGGACCCACAGTCCGACTCACAGGCGTTCTTTGTGGCTCAGCAGCACCCAAAGTACCACAGGGCCACTCAGCCGCAGAGCCGAGCCGCCACACACTCCCCTGCTCGTGATTCAAGGGCGTCTCTCGGTCTCACGCCGTTCCACCCTGACCAGAAGCCGAAAGTATGCCGTGCTCACCTGTTTTTCGGCAGCCGAGCACGCACTTGCAAGCCATGGTGTCACTGGCCCGACAAAGCTGCTGATCTGACCATGCAGCCGTCCTCACGAGCTGCATCTCCCTCCCGTGCAGCCACAGAGTCGGGAAACGAGAGGAGCAGGCCGTAAACGCAGCCCTCGGCCTGCCGCTCCTTAGGGTCACAGCCAAGGTGAATGATCAGCCCCTGAAATTCATCGTGGATACTGGCGCTGGTGTATCCCTGGTTCCACCCTCCTATGTGAATGGAACTATAATCCACCCGTCCGCTGTTTCGATTACGACTGCCAGCGGGCAGCCACTGCGCGTGCATGGCGAGGCCACTCTCGATATTGTCCTCCCCACACTCAGACGCAGTTACACATGGACATTTGTAGTGGCTGAAGTGACAGAGCCACTACTCGGTAACGATTTTCTCGCTCACAACTCGTTGGTTGTCGATTGTGGTTCCCAAGTTCTCCGCGACTCCACCACTCTGCTCTCTGCTCCCGGTGTACCGACGACCGGGGAGTCTGTTCATTTGGTGATAAATGATCTCGCTCAGGTGCCTGAGGCAGTGCGGCCCATCCTCGAGGATCACCCCGCTGTTCTCAGCCCTAACCAGCCGGATTACACAGACTCGCCAATCAAAACCACTCACTTCATCGACACCGGCAGCGCTCCACCCACGTTCGCCAGCCCACGCAAGCTGCCGCCCGACAAACTAACCGCAGCAAAGCAAGCACTCGATGTGCTGCTCAAAACAGGAGTGATTCGTCCGTCTAGGTCCCCGTGGGCCTCACCCATCCACATGGTTCCGAAGAGTACCCCTGGTGAGTGGCGGGTCACCGGTGATTACCGCGCACTCAACGCCGTAACCAAACCGGATCGCTACCCACTGCTGCACATTCAGAGCCTCTCGACCAAGCTCCACAACGCTCAGTGGTTCAGCAAAATCGATCTGCTTCGTGCATATCACCAGGTGCCTATGAACCCCGCTGACTCAGAGAAGACGGCCGTCACCACGCCCTTCGGCTTGTACGAATACGCCTTCATTCCAATGGGGCTTCGCAACGCAGGTGCCACATTCCAGAGGGTCATGGACGGCATCTTCCGAGACGTGCCGTGCTCATTCGTCTATCTTGACGATATCCTGGTATTTTCTGAGAACCAGGAGCAGCATGAGAAAGATTTGCGCCTCGTGTTCAGCAAGCTGGCTGAGCACAAGCTTCGCATCTCACTGGAGAAATGCGAATTCATGAAGAAGTCACTCATTTTCCTCGGTCATGACGTCACCAGCACAGGTGTCACACCTCCCAAGGCCAGAGTGAAGGAGATTCTGGACCTCCCTCTACCGCATGACTCAGAGTCACTGCGTCGCTATCTGGGACTCATCGGCTTCTACCGGCGTATGATTCCGCGATTCGCCGATGTCACGTTCCACCTGACCGAACTGATTCGACTCAATCCAAAAAGCAAAGAACTGACGTGGACAGAGGAACAGACTCAGGCGTTCAGTGACAGTAAGGCAGCGCTGGCTGGCGCCTGCACTCTTCCACACCCAGTGCCACACTGCGAGCAGTACGAGCTCGTTACTGACGCATCACAAGTCGCGGTGGGTGCCGCGCTCCATCAGATTGTGGACGGAGTACCCGTTCCCATTGGCTTCTTCTCACGGAAGCTCAGTCAGGCCCAACAGAAGTACGCCGCGTATGACAGAGAGCTACTCGCGGCTTATCTGGCCACACTACATTTTCGTGACATGATCGAAGGCCGCCACGTTACCCTGCGAACAGACCACAAGCCACTCGTGCGCGCTTTTCACAGCCCGCACACGGCTAAGTCTGACCGCCAACAGCGCCACTGGTGTGTCGTCACGGAATACATCACTGAGGTCTCGTACATCCGTGGCAGTGACAACGTGGTGGCGGACTGTCTCAGTCGCCCGGTGAATGCAGTGTCCCTCGATGCATGTGACCTCCATTTTATCGCGGCGGCTCAGAAGCAGGAAAAGGAGAGAGACGCCGACAGTGCCGATTCAGAGCACCAGGATTCCGAGTCAGGTCCAGGATCGCGCTCAAATCCACAGGACACCTCCCGATTGGAGCCAGTAACACTGTCTGGTGACATCACAGTCCTGTGTGAAAACTCTGGACCACATCCACGCCCGTACGTACCAGAGGCATGCAGGCGCGCCGTGTTTGATCGTTTCCACGGCCTGTCACACCCGGGTAGGAAAGGCACCACCCGTCTCATCAGCTCTCGCTATTTCTGGCATGATATGCGCCGTGACATTGCGCGATGGGTGAAGGAGTGTGAAGCATGCCAGGAAGCCAAGGTGCTCAGGCACACTCGTTCTCCGCCCGGTCGGTTTGACGTGCCCTCACAGCGGTTCGAAACTGTACATATAGACATAGTCGGGCCGCTGCCCCCGTCAGTACACCACGGGCACCCCTTCACCGCGCCATTTCGTTATTTGTTGACATGCATCGATCGCGCCACGCGGTGGGTCGAGGCCGTGCCGTTGGTCTCGATCACCGCGGAAAGCGTAGCCTCTGCTTTCCTCGACACTTGGGTGTCCCGATTCGGAGTTCCGCTGCATGTTGTCACAGACCGCGGTTCCCAATTTGAAGCGGAACTGTTTGCGCACTTGTCTTCAATGATAGGTTTCCATCGCCTCCGAACCACTGCTTATCATCCGACATGTAATGGGATGGTGGAAAGAGTCCACCGAACGCTCAAAGCCGCCATCCGGGCGCGCCGGCAAGAGTGGCTGCGCGCGCTACCAGTAGTTTTGTTAGGTATAAGAGCTATGCTAGCAGAGTCGGGGTTTTCGGCATTCACTGCCGTCACAGGCGCGCAGGTGCTGTTTCCCCGCTGCGCCGTCGAGAAGGTCCCCGTCGGGACAAAGTACGTCCAAGAACTGGCAAAGCGTATGTCAGAAATCGATTTCGTCACACTCTCACAGGGCTCGAACCACGCCCGCACACCACCGACGCACGTGCCACCCGATCTCATGACATGCACACACGTGTGGGTACGCGTTGACCGCGTGCGGCACTCTCTGGAGTCCCCGTACCGCGGCCCCATGCGAGTCATCAGACGCAGCCCTAAAGTGTTCACGTTGGAGCTGCCGACTGGCGCCCACGACACTGTAAGCGTCGACAGACTCAAACCGGCACACATGCCGCCATCTGCGGACACGCTTGGTCCGAGCAGTACCGAGCCTACGGCTCCGGAGCAGCAGCCGTCACCGTCGACCTCGCTCGGGCCCCTCGCCACTGGGGCGCCCGACGAGCCGACACAGACGCCGACGACTACAAGACCGTCCGGCAAGAGGACTTCAAAACCTGGAGTGACGTCTTCCGCATCGCCGGCCAAGGACGACAAGCCGTCCGCGGCTGCGCCGGTGCACACCCGCAGCGGCCGCCGCGTGCAGTTCCGGCCGCAACCGGACTTCCGATACTTTTAAGTGCGCCCGCGTACGTGCGTTCGAGGACGATCCTGATCGCGTGGCGCCGACAGTGAAGTGATAACTGCGTCGCGCGGTGTAGTGATTCTTGCGTCGCGCAGGACAGTGCAGTGACAATTGCGTTGCGCCGTACCGTGTCGTGATTATTGCGTCGCGCAGTGAAGTGTCGATCGCGTCGCGCACCGAGTGATGTGAAAAGTGATTGTTTTGGCTTATCGTGTATGCGCTCCGCGCTGAGGCGGTGAGTACTGTGGTAACCACGTGTGTCGCCGGCCGGCACGGGAGTTCCCGGCGCAGACCGATTCGCGCGCCGACTTGTGACGTCGCTACCCCGCCCCGGCGCTGGGGGGGGGGGGGGGCGGCCCAGGACGTGTCTGTTCGTGAACTTTGTCCCATCACGATGCGACCGCGTGCCTGCGGCCTGCGCTGCCGCAGTGCGTCGGCCAGTGACCAATCCGCGCTCCGATCGGCAGCCACGTGGTGTCCGAGTGTTTCTGCGCATGTCTGGGGCCCAGCCCGCTGCGTCGGGCCGCGCGCTCCGCTCCCCCGACATTCTAGGCCGAGCTCTTGACCCGAGCAGACGCGTCACGTCTGGCTCCATTAGGCCCGTTCTGTCCGGGATTTAGAACTTTTAATTAGGCAGGGCATATTTGGCAAACTTGGATTTCATTCTCGTCTCTTCGTCGCTCCATTGTCTGATTCGCTGTTTTGGTTTTTGACTTCGTTTTGGTAATTTAAATATAACAACCCGCTCCTTAAATTAATTCTTTTACTTGGGGCCGTTTGGATCGAACTGATTGAATTTTTGGAACACGCACCAGGTTGATATTTTCCATTTCTGATTAACGTAAAATCCAGTCACTGATATGTGGTGAACTGCCCCACAGCACCACACGTTCTTTGAAAATCAGAGCCGTGAAAACCGTTTCTCCAGCAATTACTTCATCGCAAATAAAATTGTGTTTGATTCTGACATCTGTGCAAATAAGTGCCACAATGTATTGGTATTGGCACTTAAAACCTGTGACGTCACCGCCTTTTCCGAAGTTTCTGTATCTGTCGACTTGTTTTTTATTGAAACCTTGAAAAATAACAACGTTTCTTGGAACAGCGCCCATTCGTTCCGGTGCGACGAGGTGGAGAAATAAATTGATATGCCAAACTAATTTTAATAGTCTTCTAATTCTTGTAATATTTTTATTTTTGTATTTAAATAGTTAAGAGGCCGTCCTAAATGTGACTGAAGAATGCAAGAGCCATGAACTTATCAATGGCAGGTGTCAAGTTCAAGTATGCAACTCTCTAAAATTAATCATAGTATCAAAATGATAAATGATTTGCTCACTGCTGTTTCAACTCCATAATCAAGACATGCTCTGAGGAGTCCACAATCTATTGATGGTGACAACTAAGGAAGAGACAATGAATGTTCACCTTTTTATTTCTGAGCATCCAAGACGACTAACCTTGAGCCGTTAAACATTGATAATACCCTGTATACTGAAGTGTGGATGGCCTGAGGTCGACCATGCCTAGTAAAGAACTGTTGTTTGTGTAAACACTATGCAGAGGCGTTTTGAAATAAATTTTAGTGATGTAATGTATCATTCTTTGAACTGAGTTGCTGATGGCGGATGAAAGCGGAAGTGCTGCATGTTGAATCAGAAATGCTCTGTTGCGCTTTTAAGCTTATGTTAGATTTTATAGATGGCTTAGTTTTCCTGCAGATTTCATCTTAAAGCTGTCAATAGTGTTTTACCTTTGTTTCCTGGGAGCAGATCCAGCTACTAACATGAGCATGGGACTGGACCTTTGTACCACAGTCGCTGCGCTGCTTGTCAAAACCTAGGTAATGTGCTTTGTTAGGCCATGCTGTGCATTTTTTAAACCTTTAGAGTACTTTGTGATCATTGACACACATATTGCACCTGACAAACAGCAGCAAAATCACACCCCATCCTTACCTCTGTGCAGTGTCATCCAACAGACAACAGGGCTTCAAAACAGGCAGGTTCCGCATTCAAGTCGCTTCTTGCAACTATGTGACTAATGTTAGGACAATAGACGTGCTGTACGGGGAAGGTGTGTTCTGTGTAGCTCTTGAAAAATGAAGTCATGCCTAAAATTCAGTTTAGAATATTACAATTACAAGTAACTTGGATAAAAGTTGCAAAACATGAACTCTGACTGGTCAGTTGAAATGTCTTGAGTCAGTGAACCACGCCTGGGCTGGAGGTGGTCAGTTCCCTGGCTTGCGCGACCTCGGGCAGGAGCTGTGGGACTTGTACAGTCTGTCTTAAAAGTACCGCGCAAAGTGGCGGTGGATCCATCGAGCCTGACTGAGGAAGGGCCTGCTAAATTTGGGTCACCGAAGCAATGGACATCCTCGTCCATTCCCCAGCTCAATTGGTTCGGTGACTTTCAAATTAAAGCAGACCTTTCTCGGTCAGGCTTGATGGATCCACCGCCACTTTGCGCGGTACTTTTAAGACAGACTGTACATGGACAAATTGAATAGATGTGTAACGCAGATGCGTTACATTTTTTTCATCTTTCATGCTGAACTGCAAGCTGTGCCACAAGCTGGAACACGGCCATCTGCGAGCGCCGCACAGACACGGTCAGCCGGCTAAATCGGCTGTGATACCCTCTCTCCGTCCCAGCTGGCGTCCACACAGACGGCGCAGTCGGCTCTGACAAACAGGGGTCCTCTATAGATGACCACCCCACTTCATGAGAACCCGGATCTGAAGCCAACAAATAGCATACCGAAACGCGCCATTCTGCCAGCCTCGAGCCATTAATCAGTTTAGCCTTTGGAAAACAAGACTGTCCCACGCTCGGCACCCCGCCAGAGAACAAGGAGAGGGGAGTGCAGACCGGCCCTGATTTGAACCAAAACAAGAAAGGGGAGCGGGGACCGACCCGGTTTGTACGAAAACAGAATGAAATGGAACTCGGTCGCCAACGACAAAATATAGGACATCTGGCCGGACCTGACTTCAAAACAAGGGGACCGGAGGGCCAGGCCCGCCACCTGGCGCCTCAGGCGCCGTGAGCGCCGGCGGCGAATTCCACCCGATCGCTGCGTGAAAGGGTGCGACTGCCATGGCCGGAGGGGAACCGAACTTTGTCAGCAAATCACGAACTTTCGAGGGCGGAGCCGAGTGCAGCTTCTGAGAATGGAGGACGGAGATTGGACAAGAGATGCTGCCCGGCCCTCTGAAGTATGACGTCATCAAAAGTATAAGTTGATGAAACGGAACTGGAACGCTCTCTCTGGCTCTCTCTCGGACGACGCATTCGACGCCGCTTTTCGCTCTCGGCTGACATCTGACATCGTGGACAGCCCACGAGACACCAGCGGCTGGCATCACGGCGCCGGCGGCGGCCCCGGCCGCCTGGCCGGGCGCTGGACGGACACGGCCATCATGTCAGCGACTCCATCTCAAGTAAGGTCACGGTGATCACGGGCACGCACCTCGTCCCTAAATCCTTCAAATAATCACCCCCCCCCCTCGTTACTGCTATGTGAGCCACATTATATTCCCTTTTCTACGTGTCGTTGCGCAATAATTTAGGCCAATCAGTTAAGGTAGTTCAATTTATTTTGGGAACCTCCAGTCTAGGTAGCTTAATTTAGCAATCCGATTTCGGTCAATTATTTAACTGTGGGCGTGATGCGAGACGCGTGCCGACGTGGAGTGGACCCTCGCCCGGCACCTTGTGGTGATTAAGATGGATGGAGGGGATTATGCTCCGTGGGGAGTCGGGAAAGGGACGGAAGACTGTGCACCGCACCGTGCGGCGTGTGATACTCAGTTGCTGGACGGCCGGGTCCCAGAACGTTTTCTTTAAAATTTGGCAGGTACAGGATTTAAATGTATTGTGTCAGCAAGAATGTAAATAAATGTGACTTGTAGATATTGTAATACGAGTGTAAGGAGTGGTGAAAGAAAGGACCGGAGAGTAAAATGTCACAGACCATATGCCATCTACACAGCCGGAGAGGAAGTCGTTGCGGGAGAGGAAGTGGTTTCGAGGTATCCAATTCTGTTCGCTGTTCTGTTCGCTGTTCCAGAGCTGTTCGTTCTCCTGCCTAACAGCGCCCGCACAGGAGCTGTTCATTCTCCTGCCTAACAGCGCCCGCACAGGTGCTGCTTATCCTCCTGTCCTAAGACCAACGCAGCGCCCGCACAGGAGCTGTTCATCCTCCTGCCTAACAGCGCCCGCACAGGAGCTGCTTATCTTCGTCTGGTCAGCACTGGCCGGGTCATATGTTCCCATTTTCCAACCCAGAACGGCCTCAATTAAGGAGTTTCCTCTCAGCCTGGTCCGCACTGGTCGGTGGCTCAACTTTGAAAAAAGGGGTGACGGTGGAGGACGAGAACGAGAAAGACGAGTTGTTAGTTCGAGCTAGAGTCTCAGTAAATCATCCCCACTAAAGTCAACCCGCACCTAAGATGAATAAGGGACTCAGAGGGGACAGATAATGCACGTCACGCCCCTGTGCGTGGAAAGTCCACCGACGCGGCTACGGGTTAGGAGGGAGATGAGAAGCGAGTGAAATGAAAGAAGACTGTACACGGAGAGGAATTGGATTTCCCAAATGAAGCTCAGCTCGGATAGACCCCACTAAATAGTAGGCCTCGCTTGGGTAAGCCCTGGATACGTGCAATAAGTCGCGAAGTGAAGAGAAAGGATGAGAGCGAGTTGAGGATCGATTATTGAGGATAAGTGCATAGCCGACGAAGGCTAATCCGTTCGGTTGCCGGCGCGGGCCCCATAAAGCCGTGGCTATACGGAGACGATGCAGGCAGCCCGGAGGGACCTAGCGACCCAGCCCGGTTTTAAAAGATAGGTTAGGTCCGCTATCGGTCCATTGAGTGATCAGCGCAGGATGACATTCGATAAGTGACGTAGGTAGTTTCGGAGATGGTTAGGACCCCAGGCGTCCCAGCGAGGAGACGTATGCCGCCGGTTAAGTAATGTCCCGCGAAGAAACGTGTGATGCTGCAGGACGGGGGTGAACATTAAATACCAAAGCATGCGAGTCGGGTGATCGCGGTAAGTCGGTACTGGCCACCCCGCTGTCAGTCGATTAACTCCGGCCGTGCAGCGGTCATTTCGGATAGGTCTGTGACGACAGCTTAACTACCAGCAACGGATAGATAGGGCTTCGGGCACCTATAACGCTGGTAGTCGTGGATAAGTGTGAAGCCAACGGAGGCTAACCCATTCGGTCGCCGGTGCTGTTCCAAAAGCCGTGGCTATACGGAGACGATGCAGGCAGCCCGGACGAACCTAGTTACCCAGCCCGGTTTCAAAGTTTAGATAAGCCCACCGTGGGCCGTGGTACGCTTAGTTTTCGTTTTATTATAGGCAATTTGGCATAAACTGGTAGTCATGGATTCGTGTAAAGCCGACGAACGACTAACCCTTTTGGTTGCCGGCGGCTGGCCCGAAAACCGCGGCTATACGGAGACGACGCAGGCAGCCCGGACGGACCTTAGTTACCCAGCCCCGGTCTCAAATTTCAAATAAGTCCCCCGCGGAAACCGGACTACACAGTGTCCTGCGAGCCGTAGTCTCGGAACCGCTGGCCGAAGGACATTTTTTTATGTTTTTATGTAGGTGATTCGCCATGGTGATGGGATGGACCGCAATAAGTCACGTAACGCGAGGGTCGAGTGCCGAAATCTGTGGTGGGTCGTATCTCTAATTGTGTAGCGTGAGCATTATGAAGCGTTCGTTTGATGTACGGAGCATTGTGGTTATGAAGGGATAACGGTTAATGAAATCAACGTCAACGATTTCATTAACCATTAAGGTCAACGACTTAATTACGACTTGCGCACGCCTTAGCACCACCGGGGGAAGTTAGGCAAAGGGGGAGGGATCAGAGATGGTTAACTCTGATAATTTATAAGGTATGGCTAGGCGTATGACAGAAATGAGAGGGGACGGGCAAATGAACGTATGATTGGCATGTATATCCGGTGGGAGATAACCCTCAGCTAGGACGGGTGCTGTTGTTTGAGAGTGGGACCTTTTGTTAAGTAGAGTTGGGTTCGTATTTCAGTGTGATCAAGGATAATAGGTTATTATAATCTCTCCTCCCATTCCTTAACCCTGGCCTATGTGTTTCCGATGATTGATCGCCCCGGAAAGATAGAGTCAGAGTCGGAACGGGTTCGCGAGGGGCTGGATACAGAGAACGGCTTACAGGAGCGCACCGACGAGGCTCTCTATCTCTACCAGAAGACACTGCCCGGTTAGCCCCGCAACGCCGCGAAACCCCGCTACAGATTTGGCGCACCCAACGTGGGGTAGGATCAATCAAAGGAATCATGAAGTCGGTGGACGGACGTGCATTGCCGAACCCAATGCTAAAATTTCAGAGGAAATGCGAGCGTGAGTGAGGAAACTTATTAGTGTATGTCTGAGATAGATGCAGTGGGAGCTGGTCACTCAGTACAGCGTTGCTCGGGTTGAAATCGATTTTTGACTGAAATCAGAAAGCGTTGATTGCTGAAGGGTGTATATAGCTGAATGAAATGTGTAATAAAAGGGTTACTTGATATCAAATAAAATGATCATGATAAGGGTAACTTGAGAATAAATTTTCAGTGACGGGCGAGCGTATTTAGTATTTCTTTTAGCTACAGGTATCGCTAACTAAATTTATGTGGCTCACATCAGCGAACCCTAACCTTGAGTGAAATCCCGTGATCCAAAGTTAGAGTTATCACACCGACGATGCCATGGTAACCCAATTTTAAGAGATTGTACCCATCCTATACCAAAAAGGTGCAGTGACCTATGTGTGACCCGTGGACTGACCCACCTCTGGAGAGAACTGACAGGAGACCGGCAACCGTCCACGAGCCGTTTTTTCCGCGACGGAAAACCCGTTACAGACCAGGCAGTCATGTGCTGCCGAACCCGATGTACATACTACAGATACGGCTGAGCTCGCCTCTATGAAGATATTGAATGTTTTCAAATGAAATCAGGACCGAAGACGGCAAGAAAGATAAATAGAACACATGATATTGAAAGGAAGGTAACGGCACAGACTGAAGATGGTCGGGGTTGTTATTGAAGTATGTAATATGAAGAACAGTAAGGTGAAAAGAAGGACGGCACACAGCGGAGGTTGACGGCGGGAAGAGAAGAAATTGAAGGAGGAGACCGATTAAAACGATGCCACTAATACTGAATTTCAGTACAGACATGAAATCACAGAAATGAATCAACAGCTGGGAAGAGAATATGCAAATGATCTGAGAATAGTGACATCACGGATCAAGTTGGGAGAGCAAACACGCAATAGAAGAACAAGAGATGCCGACAGAAGAACAGAAAAGCTAGTCATCAACCACTGACCTGATGCTGACAGCCAGTGCCCAAGAGGGCTCAAAATGAAGACAACGCCTGAAACAAATAACAACAAAGACCGGAAGAAGGAGAAGGAGGGACGGATATACCGAATAACTAAAATGTTGTTAGCAATCAACATTGCAGGTATTACAACAAAATCAGACAGCAACTTGGGTGATGGTGACGACTACTATCACCTTTGGAGCATCATTAGACACGACCATTCGGGGGCACCTGAATGCTGCCTGTTTCGACCAACATACACAGCTGAAGTGGACCGGACCAGTCCGCGGGCCGATTTCTGGACCGCCCGCCGCACTGGCAGGTGGTGATCCGCCGTTCATCAATTGCAGGCAGCTCCCACTTTCCAGACTTGGAGACCGACTCATGAGATATGCTGCAAGTCAGAACGAAGGGCTCATCATCACAGCCAAATAACCGTAGAGCAGACAGCAAGGACAACAGGCCTGGACAACAACACCGACTACATCCGTTCCAGCATCGGCAGTCAAGCTGGGCTACTACTTCCGTGACAACCAGACCAACTGGGAGGCCGGCAAAGGCCAGAGCTGTGGCCCACCTACAACAGCCGCAAAATCGTCGGAAAGGCTATAACAATGTAGCCAGTAGCCGAGTCTGCCACTGGATGTGACAGCCGTTCCATCACCGGCAGTCTACACCAGAGCGCAGCCTCTGCGGCCACCAGACCAGCAGAAACAGCTCGGAGGCTCAGCCACAGACGAGTTCTGGGCCGATCATTGCCAGCCCTGACAGCTCGCCAGGACAGCTGCATTCGACATCGATGGCCGTCGAGGACTACGTCTACAACTACGAGACTGGGGAAATCCGGAACTGGGACCAGACTAGAGTAGCAGCCGGCCGATTCGAGACCAAGTCGCGGACGACCTCCAGTCCGTCATCACGGCCATCCCGGACCGGATCTGTCGTGGCTCATGGAGCCACCATCAGGTGCCGGGCTCACTTCTTTGGCATATCACAATCTGCACCGGTATGTTATCGCTAATTTGATCTGAATTATAGTAACCAAACGTACCAATGCTATTTTTGTATTGTCATGTGTCGATTATTTCAATGGTTTCATTCGATTTCCATATAGTTTTGTGCGCTAATTATTTGATGTGTAGTTGGTGGTGTTTTACGGGATAGTACGTAAATGTTTTTAGGTCTAGAAATGTAAGAATGGCCTGAAATGCTGTGCAATGACACAAAAACCCGCAATCCTTATGTCCTAATCATCCAAGCTCGTCCTACCATCCTCCGCAACCGAACACTCCTGTTGAAATAGCTACCAATCCATCAGAAGACGGCCACCCGCTCTCGTCAAAGAAGTCACCAAGAAACACGACGAAACGGCACCAAATAGCACGGCAGAAGCGGGCTCTCAAACGTTTAGTCGCGGGGCGCGACTATAAAAAAGAGGTCTGAAAATGTAACGCAGATGCGTTACATTTTTTTCATCTTTCATGCTGAACTGCAAGCTGTGCCACAAGCTGGAACACGGCCATCTGCGAGCGCCGCACAGACACGGTCAGCCGGCTAAATCGGCTGTGATACCCTCTCTCCGTCCCAGCTGGCGTCCACACAGACGGCGCAGTCGGCTCTGACAAACAGGGGTCCTCTATAGATGACCACCCCACTTCATGAGAACCCGGATCTGAAGCCAACAAATAGCATACCGAAACGCGCCATTCTGCCAGCCTCGAGCCATTAATCAGTTTAGCCTTTGGAAAACAAGACTGTCCCACGCTCGGCACCCCGCCAGAGAACAAGGAGAGGGGAGTGCAGACCGGCCCTGATTTGAACCAAAACAAGAAAGGGGAGCGGGGACCGACCCGGTTTGTACGAAAACAGAATGAAATGGAACTCGGTCGCCAACGACAAAATATAGGACATCTGGCCGGACCTGACTTCAAAACAAGGGGACCGGAGGGCCAGGCCCGCCACCTGGCGCCTCAGGCGCCGTGAGCGCCGGCGGCGAATTCCACCCGATCGCTGCGTGAAAGGGTGCGACTGCCATGGCCGGAGGGGAACCGAACTTTGTCAGCAAATCACGAACTTTCGAGGGCGGAGCCGAGTGCAGCTTCTGAGAATGGAGGACGGAGATTGGACAAGAGATGCTGCCCGGCCCTCTGAAGTATGACGTCATCAAAAGTATATGTTGATGAAACGGAACTGGAACGCTCTCTCTGGCTCTCTCTCGGACGACGCATTCGACGCCGCTTTTCGCTCTCGGCTGACATCTGACATCGTGGACAGCCCACGAGACACCAGCGGCTGGCATCACGGCGCCGGCGGCGGCCCCGGCCGCCTGGCCGGGCGCTGGACGGACACGGCCATCATGTCAGCGACTCCATCTCAAGTAAGGTCACGGTGATCACGGGCACGCACCTCGTCCCTAAATCCTTCAAATAATCACCCCCCCCCCCTCGTTACTGCTATGTGAGCCACATTATATTCCCTTTTCTACGTGTCGTTGCGCAATAATTTAGGCCAATCAGTTAAGGTAGTTCAATTTATTTTGGGAACCTCCAGTCTAGGTAGCTTAATTTAGCAATCCGATTTCGGTCAATTATTTAACTGTGGGCGTGATGCGAGACGCGTGCCGACGTGGAGTGGACCCTCGCCCGGCACCTTGTGGTGATTAAGATGGATGGAGGGGATTATGCTCCGTGGGGAGTCGGGAAAGGGACGGAAGACTGTGCACCGCACCGTGCGGCGTGTGATACTCAGTTGCTGGACGGCCGGGTCCCAGAACGTTTTCTTTAAAATTTGGCAGGTACAGGATTTAAATGTATTGTGTCAGCAAGAATGTAAATAAATGTGACTTGTAGATATTGTAATACGAGTGTAAGGAGTGGTGAAAGAAAGGACCGGAGAGTAAAATGTCACAGACCATATGCCATCTACACAGCCGGAGAGGAAGTCGTTGCGGGAGAGGAAGTGGTTTCGAGGTATCCAATTCGCCATAGTATTTGGTAACAGAACAGTTCTTCTTCTCGTCTGCCTGGTTCTCAAGGGACATCCAAACCCGATAGGGCCCAGGTAGTTTATCGAGCCCGTGGGGCCCGATCCCGCTCAAGGTGGGTGGAGCCGGCCGGCGCGGCTCAGTGGTTTGGTAGTACCTCGTACGAGACGACCAGAACTATACACGTTTCTGAGGCCACGACAGTGATCAGGCTGACTTCAAAACATCTGAACCGATTCCACCCCTTATTGTCGTCTGTTCAGTGCTGGCCGGTTATCCTCCTGTCTAACAGCGCCCGCACAGGAGCTGTTCATTCTCCTGCCTAACAGCGCCCGCACAGGTGCTGCTTATCCTCCTGTCCTAAGACCAACGCAGCGCCCGCACAGGAGCTGTTCATCCTCCTGCCTAACAGCGCCCGCACAGGAGCTGTTTATTCTCCTGCCTAACAGCGCCCGCACAGGAGCTGTTCATTCTCCTGCCTAACAGCGCCCGCACAGGAGCTGTTCATCCTCCTGCCTAACAGCGCCCGCACAGGAGCTGTTCATCCTCCTGCCTAACAGCGCCCGCACAGGAGCTGTTCATCCTCCTGCCTAACAGCGCCCGCACAGGAGCTGTTCATTCTCCTGCCTAACAGCGCCCGCACAGGAGCTGTTCATTCTCCTGCCTAACAGCGCCCGCACAGGAGCTGTTCATTCTCCTGCCTAACAGCGCCCGCACAGGAGCTGTTTGTTCTCCTGCCTAACAGCGCCCGCACAGGAGCTGTTCATTCTCCTGCCTAACAGCGCCCGCACAGGTGCTGCTTATCCTCCTGTCCTAAGACCAACGCAGCGAACGCACAGGAGCTGTTCATCCTCCTGCCTAACAGCGCCCGCACAGGAGCTGCTTATCCTCGTCTGGTCAGCACTGGCCGGGTCATATGTTCCCATTTTCCAACCCAGAACGGCCTCAATTAAGGAGTTTCCTCTCAGCCTGGTCCGCACTGGTCGGTGGCTCAACTTTGAAAAAAGGGGTGACGGTGGAGGACGAGAACGAGAAAGACGAGTTGTTAGTTCGAGCTAGAGTCTCAGTAAATCATCCCCACTAAAGTCAACCCGCACCTAAGATGAATAAGGGACTCAGAGGGGACAGATAATGCACGTCACGCCCCTGTGCGTGGAAAGTCCACCGACGCGGCTACGGGTTAGGAGGGAGATGAGAAGCGAGTGAAATGAAAGAAGACTGTACACGGAGAGGAATTGGATTTCCCAAATGAAGCTCAGCTCGGATAGACCCCACTAAATAGTAGGCCTCGCTTGGGTAAGCCCTGGATACGTGCAATAAGTCGCGAAGTGAAGAGAAAGGATGAGAGCGAGTTGAGGATCGATTATTGAGGATAAGTGCATAGCCGACGAAGGCTAATCCGTTCGGTTGCCGGCGCGGGCCCATAAAGCCGTGGCTATACGGAGACGATGCAGGCAGCCCGGAGGGACCTAGCGACCCCGCCCGGTTTTAAAAGATAGGTTAGGTCCGCTATCGGTCCATTGAGTGATCAGCGCAGGATGACATTCGATAAGTGACGTAGGTAGTTTCGGAGATGGTTAGGACCCCAGGCGTCCCAGCGAGGAGACGTATGCCGCCGGTTAAGTAATGTCCCGCGAAGAAACGTGTGATGCTGCAGGACGGGGGTGAACATTAAATACCAAAGCATGCGAGTCGGGTGATCGCGGTAAGTCGGTACTGGCCACCCCGCTGTCAGTCGATTAACTCCGGCCGTGCAGCGGTCATTTCGGATAGGTCTGTGACGACAGCTTAACTACCAGCAACGGATAGATCGGGCTTCGGGCACCTATAACGCTGGTAGTTGTGGATAAGTGTGAAGCCAACGGAGGCTAACCCATTCGGTCGCCGGTGCTGTTCCAAAAGCCGTGGCTATACGGAGACGATGCAGGCAGCCCGGACGAACCTAGTTACCCAGCCCGGTTTCAAAGTTTAGATAAGCCCACCGTGGGCCGTGGTACGCTTAGTTTTCGTTTTATTATAGGCAATTTGGCATAAACTGGTAGTCATGGATTCGTGTAAAGCCGACGAACGACTAACCCTTTTGGTTGCCGGCGGCTGGCCCGAAAACCGCGGCTATACGGAGACGACGCAGGCAGCCCGGACGGACCTTAGTTACCCAGCCCCGGTCTCAAATTTCAAATAAGTCCCCCGCGGAAACCGGACTACACAGTGTCCTGCGAGCCGTAGTCTCGGAACCGCTGGCCGAAGGACATTTTTTTATGTTTTTATGTAGGTGATTCGCCATGGTGATGGGATGGACCGCAATAAGTCACGTAACGCGAGGGTCGAGTGCCGAAATCTGTGGTGGGTCGTATCTCTAATTGTGTAGCGTGAGCATTATGAAGCGTTCGTTTGATGTACGGAGCATTGTGGTTATGAAGGGATAACGGTTAATGAAATCTAAGGTCAACGACTTAATTACGACTTGCGCACGCCTTAGCACCACCGGGGGAAGTTAGGCAAAGGGGGAGGGATCAGAGATGGTTAACTCTGATAATTTATAAGGTATGGCTAGGCGTATGACAGAAATGAGAGGGGACGGGCAAATGAACGTATGATTGGCATGTATATCCGGTGGGAGATAACCCTCAGCTAGGACGGGTGCTGTTGTTTGAGAGTGGGACCTTTTGTTAAGTAGAGTTGGGTTCGTATTTCAGTGTGATCAAGGATAATAGGTTATTATTATCTCTCCTCCCATTCCTTAACCCTGGCCTATGTGTTTCCGATGATTGATCGCCCCGGAAAGATAGAGTCAGAGTCGGAACGGGTTCGCGAGGGGCTGGATACAGAGAACGGCTTACAGGAGCGCACCGACGAGGCTCTCTATCTCTACCAGAAGACACTGCCCGGTTAGCCCCGCAACGCCGCGAAACCCCGCTACAGATGCTAGCACAGGGCTGTCTCATCCCTATCTCCGTAACGTGTCGTGTGCGACCAATGACGTCACGGCATTGCGGCGTTCTGATTGGGCGGCAGCTCCGAATCGCCCGACTGGTGGTCCCCGCTCGACAAGCGCACGTGCACCGACTATAGGCATTTGTAGTGGCATTGACGGCAGAAAAAGTGAGCTAATGCAGAGCTCTGAATATACTTGAATAGTGTCTAAGCCGGTAGTAATACGTAAAAACGTCAGATAGGTTTCTTGTTCGTCTTGATTTGAGCTTTTATATGATACGATTTTTACCTTGGTGTCGAGTCTGGCAGCTATGTGGGAGAGCCCTAAAGTTGGGTCATTTTCCATAGGATTGCATTACAGCCGTCCGACGCTTCGTACCTGTGACGTCACGGAAATCGCTGCTTTGGCCTAATGAGCATACCTTCTATATAGGGCCTTGATGCTAGCATAGATCATGTCGTGGCTGTAGTCCAAGACATGTTCACTAGTTGCCGTTGCTGCCGCCGCCTGCTGCTGCCCTGCGTGCCGGCTGGCAGCTCACTGCTGGACTGTTTGCGCGCCAGGCATCCTACTGGACGAGTGGGGTAGGTCGCAGATCTTTGAGAGTGGAACGTTTGGTCTAAATGTAGCTGAAACTCTTACAAATAATCTAATAACAAGGCAAAATTTCAGAAGACTCAATTGGTGTCTCAGTGGTGACAATCAGAACTTGATCAGAACTGTTATCATGCTGAATGCTGAAACTGAGAATGGGGCTGAGCTGGTGGGCTAGAATTTAATATACAGGCTTACAAGGTCCCCAGTTAATCCACAAATTTGTCAGACTTGCCTGTAGGCAAATTTATGCAGATGAAATGTTTCTGGCAGATAGCCCTGAGGCAAAATGCTATTCAAGCTTGTTCCGCAGCTCGTTGCGTTCCACATGAGCCACTAAATCAGAGTCACACAACTCTGCCAAATGTGCTGAAAGGCCACGATTTTTCCAATAGGTAGGTATATTTATTATTTTTTCACAGACACAACAAAAATACAAATGCAGGTCACTACAATTCATTCTGATTCAATTACAATTGTTGGGGAGCGGCGGCCGTTCGTATCGGCCGCCGGCAGCGTGCGCCGACGCTGCAGCCTACAGTCTCGGCCGGCCAGTGACGTCGGTGGCGTGCCGGCCGCTGATTGGTCGGCGGGCGCCCAGCCCCCCTATATAATGCGGCGCATCGCCGGCGGGAGTCCACCTGTCCGTGCTTCTATCCTCAGGATACAGAAATCCTTTTCCTCCACGCCACAACCCCATTCCGGGCTGGGCAGGCAACTTTATCTCATGCGGGCTGCTCCCTTGGAGCGGCACCGCTGCTCCCGAGGGAGCGCACCCCGTAGCCGGGTGCAGTGAGTGCCTTGGGGCTGGGTGGCCTGTCCTCTGGACGGGCTCAGCCCCGGCGACTCACTAGGGTGCCTGCCCAGACCAATGTCTCCCCCTAATTCCTATCATCCTTCCGGCTCTGCAATGGTCTTGTCGACCGAAAGGGCCTAACCCAACAAAACAAACAAAACAAACGGCGGGAGTCAGTCGCTGAGCGGGTGGCTCGGCGGGTGGAGCTCGGGGCTGAGCGGTTGGCTCGCCAGGAGGAGCTCTGGGATGGGCTAGCGGACGAGAGGTCCGGCCTGATGGGCAGCCAGGGTATTAGCGTGTAATGAGCCGATGTACATAGATTAATACATTAGTTAACTGAGCCGTGGTGTTTACCCGAGAATGCGTGTTCCGAACAACTGGCGCGGTCGGTAGGACGGTTCGGACACTAGCGGACACGCATTCGTTGGGTTGCACCATTTAAAGTAAATTTTTATTTTTATTTCATTTCGAAACGGCTCAGTAGAGTAACGTAACATGGAAAGAAAAATTTTACTTTTAGCTAACTTTGAAAATTTCACGGGGAAAGATGGACAATCATGGGGTCAGTGGTACCGGCGGTTCCGGGCGAAGACGATCGCGTTCTCTGAAGAGGATCGGCTACAGGGCCTGGTCAGCCTGCTGCAAGATGGCGCCCTGGACTATTTCGCCTCGCTGTCGGAGGAGGTCCAGAGCAACCTCCAGCAAACTGTGTCTGCACTGGAGGTCCGTTTCGGCGCAGCGAAGAAGGCGATACAGGCGCACGCTGAGCTGGCGAATATCCGGCAGCAGCCCGGTGAGGCAACGCGTGACTTCGCCGACAGGGTGCGCCAGGTTGGCCTGGAGGCATACCCAGGAGCGAGAGTCGGCGACCCGGCCGTGGAAGCGACCGTCGTCAGCCGCTTCGTGTGCGGCCTCCGTGAGGAAGAGCTGCAGACGCGGGTGCTTAGAAAAGACCCGTCCAGCCTCACCGAGGCCATGAGGATCGCGGATAAATTCCAGCAGCAGCAGGACGCACTCCGGGTCATGCGTCGGCCCATCGGGGGCGAGGTATTGGCGGTCCGGGACCGGGACGCGCCCGACACCGCTCGGCTTGACGCTCTGGAGAGGGTGATTGGAGAGCTGCAGCGCACCCTTCATCGCATTGAGACGATGGAAAGGCGGGACGCGTACCGCACGGGACACGGGACGGGAGCCAGGAACCCCCGACGAGGGCCACGGAAGGCGAACAGGCGGGGTAACGGGCGCCGCTGTTTCCGTTGTAACAGCCCTGGCCACTTGATCCGTGACTGTCCGGCGCGGCACGCACAGGCAAACGAGCAGGCGGGGCGGTCCTTCCCACGCGCTCATCAGCAGGCGGGCCTGGAGTGGGCGGAGCGCCCCCGTGGTCCGTCTGAGGAGGCCGGCGGATGGACGCCGTTCTGCCCCGGGTGCAGCCGTGGGGGTCAGCGATGGGCGGGACGCCCGCCTGCCCCGGCGACTACGGCCGGAGGCATGCCTGCCAGCCCGACAATGGGGGGCCCCACAGCGCACGCGGGTCACTGGCAGCGGGGGGACACACCGGCAGCGGAGTGCGGCCGTGAGTGGCAGCGGAGGGTGGCTGACCCACCTGCACTCTACGGTCCACCCACCGCGGGGCAGCCCACACACTCAGGGGGTAGTAGCGCCGCACGACAGTGGGGAGGGTGCCCTCACACCTGCGGTCACGGGAACGCAGATGCCTCCACACGCCAAACCCCGGAAGCCACACCGTCGATCGTGTGCGCGGTACTAACAGAGCCGGCGGGCAGCGAGGCTCCGCCCACACACCGACCCCCACTCGACGAGATTGGGCATCGCGAGCGGTCGAGGGCCCCGAACACTGGCCTGGCAGGGCGCTGTGCACAGGCCTGCGCACGGGCAGTGGCCTTAGTGAAGTGTACCGCTCGGGCCGTCTGCAAGTCAGCTGGATTCGACCGATGGCGACTCAGGCCAACCCCAGTGGCCCCAAGCAGGCTCCCGGTCGAGCCTCACGAGTCCGAGACGGGCCGTTGCGGGGGCGGGTCGCCCAGCAGCGGCTGCGTCGAGGGAGAGGTGACCTCAAACGGGTCGGAGACGGAGAGCGCGAGCCGCTGCGAGGGCGGGTCGCCCAGCATCGACATCGCAGGCCGACCTGACCGGCAGACCGCCCATGCCAGCGGCGAGGTCAACTCGACTGGCGAGGTGGCGGGCGGAGGAGCACGCGCCACCAGCCGTCCAGATGTCGACGGTGGCGCAGGGGACGCTAGTCCGGCAGAGTGGAGCGGCACACAGAAGACGCAAGAGGAGAGCCCACTGCACAATCACGCCCGACAGCGCCTCGGCCATCAGACGCCTTGCGACACCTGGATGCCGGGAGAGTGGGGCAGGGCCTTGGACTCTAGAGGTCAGAATGTTCAAGTGGTGAGGCGGAAAAGGCCCGCCCCACCTCCAAGGGCTCCGGTGCAGATCGAGCCGGCCACACGCCCCTTCGAACGCGAAGCTGGTGACGAGCGCGACTGCCGAGCAGCAACTGGAGGGCAGCCAAAGTTCGGCCTGCGGCACAAGGGCCCGTGGGGCCACGGAAGAAAAGAAGAAAGAGGGGCCACCTACCGAGTGCGGAACAGCGCCGGTAAAGCCAAGATGTGGCAACACGAATGCCTGAAGACGTATGATGGACGAAGGTGCAGTTTGCCGCAGGAGGTGACCGCCGTATGGTGCGCACGGCACCACCCGGATCGCGGCGCGGGACTCGAACCGCCTCCAGCCGCCCTCAGACCACCAGCGCCGTACCGAATGCGGCACGGGTGGCTCAACCGTCGTATTGCACGGTACCAGGCGGGAGGCTCGTGAGCTGCGGAGATTGTAGACACCGAAGCGTTCGGTGGACCCGATCATTGTGCGCTCGAGAACGTGTTTAAAGTTTCCTTTGTGTGTGTGTGTACGCGGGTCATGTCGTTGTAGTGATTGTAGTATATGTTTTTGTTAAATGTTGTACATGCTTGTGAAATGTGAGCGGTTGTACACTTCTCTTGTGTAGGGGGGGGTGTGTGTTGGGGAGCGGCGGCCGTTCGTATCGGCCGCCGGCAGCGTGCGCCGACGCTGCAGCCTACAGTCTCGGCCGGCCAGTGACGTCGGTGGCGTGCCGGCCGCTGATTGGTCGGCGGGCGCCCAGCCCCCCTATATAATGCGGCGCATCGCCGGCGGGAGTCAGTCGCTGAGCGGGTGGCTCGGCGGGTGGAGCTGGGGGCTGAGCGGTTGGCTCGCCAGGAGGAGCTCTGGGATGGGCTAGCGGACGAGAGGTCCGGCCTGATGGGCAGCCAGGGTATTAGCGTGTAATGAGCCGATGTACATAGATTAATACATTAGTTAACTGAGCCGTGGTGTTTACCCGAGAATGCGTGTTCCGAACACAATTGCTGGAATGTGTTTTGCAGACTTATTATACCTATTGAATCTTGAACAGACTATATTTAATTACTTTGCTCGTGGGCCCAGGCCAGTACTGCAGAGTATGGCTCGCAGGTCGCCAAGGAGCACAGGCCCAACTCCCAAGTTCAAAATTGACACAAACCCTTCAAACAGAGCCCAAAAATTCACACCAAAGGGGGCTGAGAGAACACAAAAAATGCACCAAACCCCAAAATGGCCAGTCAAAATCTGCACTGACCTCAAATCCCCACAATGCTACACATCTGCACCACAGCAAGCCAAATTCGCACCCCGCTACACTAAATCTGCACCACACTAAACCAAATCCGCACCGCACCACACTAATCCGCACCAGACGAAGGAGTCCACACTGACAAAATCTAGACAAAATTGCCATACTTTGCAGTCTGGCTCATGGCTATATCCATTGTGATTCTTAGGTCTGATTATTGAAGTTGAGCTCACTTCCATCATCCATGTGCCCAAGACATTGTGGGCAGCATCAATAATCAAACATCAAATATCTTGCTTTTGCTTATTTAGGAGCATTTTATAATCTTTTAAAAATGATAAATAAGGCCTTGTTGATATTCTTTAAAGTTTGCGACCTTCTTCTTGACAAAGTTCAAGCTTCAATTTTCCAATTTTCATTTCAATCCTTTTCATGTGCGTTGAACATGTTGCTAAAATACCAAGTTCCTGATATTTGATTTCATGCGCAATGTTTGTACTATTCGCGGCAGAAGCGTAACAAAACTTTGTGCCACCGATTTGGCAGCTAGGAAAAAAACTTTGTACGACAAAAAAACAATCATATGACGTAATCGATCCAAAAGCTTTAAATTGAAATTTTTAAACAATTAGCCAACTATGAGCCGAATGTTTGCCAATTTCGTGTAAAGGGGCCCCTAATCTATGTCTTGCAACACAAGAACAGTATATCAAAGCAATTTTTTGAAGGTGGGACAGTCCCTTTAACTGTTATTGTGCCTGTGTATATTTGTGTAATTTTTGCATTGGGTGACTGTTATCTCCGCAGATGTCTTCGTGTGTCAACTGAACTGTTTATTTGTCAACGCTCCATAAACATCACTTGTTTGTATTCGCTGATTGATTTATACTTACCAGAGTTTTCAAAATGTCCGAGGCAGTCATCACCAAAGCGCTCCAAAATATTTGTCAGGAACTCCGTATTCAGGGTCTAACTCAGCACATCCGAACATTCTCCGGGGAGGGTTCCGCCAAATTCGCCCAATGGTTAAACGACATGGATCAGATATCTATTACCAGCGATTCAGAGCGTATGTGTGTTTTGGCGACCATCACTTTAAACGGATCCGCTGGTGCGTACGCTTCACGCATGCTAAAAGAAAACCCCCAAATCACGTGGTCGGAACTCCGACGCAAACTAAAGGAAAGGTATAGCGAAATGACTGATCCGTACCTGGCTTCGGAAAAAATGCAGACGTCTAAAACAGAACCGTGGTGAGTCGGTACAAAATTTTGCTGAAAAGCTGCGGACAATGGCGTCGGAGGCATTCGAAAATCTCTCTGCCCCTGAGGCGCAACGCTTCCTAGTAGAAGTGTTCCAAAAAGGTGTGAGCGACGACAGCTTGGCGCGAAACTTGATCAGGAAAAGATTCACTAACCTCGATGACGCCCTCGCTTTCGCTGAAAGTGAGCAGCAGGCCGACAGGACTTTCCAAGTCTGCCGCCATCACTCCCCTCCTCAGTCCGACGTCGAACCCATGGACTGCAGCGGTATTCAGTCCGCTACAGACTCTGAACTTCGGACCACTATTCAGAATCTAACCTCCCAAGTGCAGCGAATGTCTCGCGACATCCAAAAACTGAAACCGCAAAAACGTGCTCAGACCGCTCCACCGCAGGTGCGTTTCAACGTACCTCCGACTACTCCCCCACCGACTTACTTCAACGTTCCCCCGACAGCTCCCCCGCAAGTCCGCTTTGATGTTCCACCCCCGCTGATGTCGTACTATGGCAACGTACAAACTCCCCCTCAAGCCCCTCAGACTCCCAGACCGAACTTCCAGTGGACCGAAGATGGATCCCCCATCTGCATCGCTTGTGGCACACCTGGACATGTACGCCGTACGTGCCGACGCAACCCAACCCGTCCTCCTCCCCAAAGTACCCAGGGAAACGCGAACGCGCGTCTCGAAAAATAGCGACCAGAAACGCGCCAAAGAAAGACGGTCCGAAACGGAAAGTTTTTACAAAGAAACCTGGACCGCAAGCAGCACAAATTAAAATTAAACCTGATACGCCGATGTGCTATGTATCTCTGAGCGACCAAAAAGCCTATTCATTAGTAGATTCAGGAGCGGACATATCCCTTATTTCACGTGAAGCTTTTGATAAAATTCAGTGCAGGAAAATCAAGGGTTTTTCTACGAGGAACTGCGTTCCTATTCGTTCTATCTCTGGCCATAGACTCACAAACTTCGGAACGGCCGTACTACAAGTCAAAATTGCAGGATTTAATCAACCGTTCAAATTCCAAATCGTAGAAGGTCTGAAAAACGACTGTATCCTAGGCAACGACTTTCTCTCTGCATTCGGTGTTCAATTAGATTTTGGACAAAAGACGATGAACCTCGACGGTAACGTCATCCCTCTGCGACCGCAACGTCTGACTTGCCAAACAACGACATCTTTGGTTCGAGTGCCTCGCAAAGTTACAATTCCTGCTCAGTCGTATATAGAGATTCCCGCGTTAGTCAACCGTGTTCAATTGCTAGATCAAGATTGCATAGTTCAACCTTTGAGCAATGCACCCGTTCTAGGAGAAGAACCTGGTTTGTGTTTGGTTGAAAGTGTAGGTCACGTAGACAAAAACAAGCGTATTACAGTCGTGATAGTGAACGCCACTGGTAGGGATTACGTTTTGCCTTCTCGATCAGTCATTGGCATTGCGGAAGTTTTAGAAGACCCGGAAGGATGCATATTTACAGCTAGTGAGGAAGGTGACCAGTGTAGTGAACCGTCAGATGACGTCCCCGAAAGTCAAAAAGCGCGATTGTCACATGTGTCCGAAGGTCAACGTAAAAAGATACAAGACTTCTTGGCCCAAAATGAGGATTTGTTTGCAAAAAGTGATTTGGATTTAGGTTGTACTGATTTAGTGAAAGCAACAATTGAAACTGGTGATCATCCACCAATTAAACAGCGACCTTACCGGTTGCCTTTCAGTCAGAGAAAACTTGTAGAAGAGCATATCCAGAAAATGTTGCAGGCTGGCATCATTTCCCCTAGTCGTAGTCCCTGGTCTAGTCCGATTGTGATTGTAGATAAGAAGGACGGACAAAAACGGTTTTGTGTTGATTTGCGTGCTTTGAACAAGATCGTTGTCAAAAATAGTTACCCTCTTCCGCGCATTGACGACATTTTGGCTTCGCTTGAAGGTGCGAAATATTTCACTTCTTTAGATCTCCGCAGTGGGTACTGGCAGATAGCCATGGATCCCGAGTCAAAAGCCAAAACGGCATTCACTTGTTTCATGGGTCAATACGAGTTTGAAAAGTTATGTTTTGGGTATGTCAATGCACCCAGTCTGTTTTCAGAGCTTATGAATAAAGTACTGTGGGGCATTCAACACAAATTTACTATTGCGTATTTGGATGATATTTTGATTTATTCAAAAACCTTTGAGGAACATTTAGAACATATAGATGCAGTCTTTTCACGTTTGAGAGACGCTGGCTTGAAATTAAAGATGTCAAAATGTGAGTTTTTGAAACAAGAAGTAAAATACCTAGGCCATGTAGTTACTCCATCTGGTATCAAACCGGATCCCGAGAAAATAAGTGCAATACAAAATCTCCGCCCTCCGACAAATGTCAAAGGCGTCAGATCATTCCTTGGTAGGGGAGAGTGGGGAAAGATGCCCAGGGTTTTACTATGTCATATATTATTCGAAAATGACGATCGGAAAGCAAAAACTTGGAGTTTCAACGGAAGTCGACATCATTTTTCTCCAAAAATATCACACTTTCGTGCCTGAAATATGATACCTTTTTTTGCTATTAAGCATTTTCCTGAAGAAGTCAAAGGGGGCATCTTACCCCACAGGGTGGGAAAGACGCCCCTGGCGTTGGGGAAGATGCCCCCTGCACTATAAGTGACATAAATGGGCACGTGAATCGCCTGAACGAATCAGTAGTCCCTTCGAGCCTGCAGTAGACACCAAACGTCATCGTAAGGGCCCTCAAAAGTGGTCGTAAGGTGCTTCAGAGGTCATCGTTAGGGTCATCATAGTCCAGCGCGGCCAAACAAGCTTCCGTGGTGGCGTTCGGAGACCACTGTGGGGCCCTTATAGGTCTTCATGATGCTTGAGGGCCCTCGAGCCCATCGTGGGGACCTCAGATGCCAGCGCGGCCCGTGGAGACAACGTGGGAGCCCTCAAAGGATATCGTGAGGGGCCCTGGAGCCAATAATGGGGCCCACCGAGGCCGTCGTGAGGGCTCTCAGAGTCGGATGCCGCCCAAAAAGTCGCTGTGTGGGCCGAGAGACCGGCATGGGGAGCACCCGACCGTACTGAACTCTCAATAGTCCCAGATCGGCTTTTGTCTCTCATCACAAGCATGTAATAAATGATTTGACGGGCTGCTTGAAGGACAGCCTACGGATTTAGGGGGGCGTCTTTCCCCATCAGGACAGGGGGCATCTTACCCCAAGGTACCGAAGTAACATTAAATCAGTACAATATGTTAGCCATAAAACTACACCCTGAAACAAACTGTTTGGGACACAGTACACGCATGTTAATGTATCACGACTATATCAAGGGACGCAAAAATTATCTACCTTCTTTGATATTTACAATGTTTTAACACCAAAATATTTTTCGAAAGCAGCAAATAAAAAACATGCATTCACCAGCCAGCCGTTGCCCAACTGAGCGTCGCAAATTTTTGTGCAGTTAACAAGGCAGGCTTCCGCTTTACGCTAAGAACATTAATTTCCGGGTTCAATTCTTTGTTTCGCCGCTAGAGGGGGTGGGGCGTCTTTCCCACCCTGGGCATCTTACCCCACTCTCCCCTATGTGTGGATTCTACAGGCGATTCGTTCCAAATTTTGCAAGGATAGCCAAACCATTGACAGAGCTAACAAAGAAAAATCGTCGTTTTTATTGGGATGATGCATGTCAGTCTTCGTTTGAAACTCTTCGTTCAGCTTTAACAGTTGCACCAATTTTGGCATATCCGAACGTAGATAAGCCGTACAAGTTATATACTGACGCGTCACAAAACGCCATAGGTGCTGCGCTAGTCCAAGAGACTGAATTGGGTGAAAGAGTCATCCAATATTTGTCGCATCAGCTCAACGAAACCCAGCAACGCTGGCCAACTATCGAGCGAGAAGCTTATGCGATTGTATATACTATATAGTGTACAAAAGTTCCGTCCCTATTTACTCGGTTGTAAAGTTACGATTATGACGGACCACCAGCCCCTCAAGCACCTGTTCACCAGTGAAATGAAGAATGCTAGGATTCAACGTTGGGCGATTATATTAGATGAGTACGGATGTGATATTCAGTATATTAGCGGACGTCAGAATGTAGTTGCAGACGCATTGTCGCGACTGGACACCTCAGGAGAGGATTGTCACACGGATATCCCAGGAAATGGATTAATGACTAGTGAGTCATTACCGTGCCATGTCGACGAATGCGTAGCCACATTCGGTGTAAATAATGAATCTTCGTGCAGTGTGAATGTGATTGATTCCGATAGAGCGCCTGACGTTCAAGTAGAGACTGAAGTGAAAAGAAGTGAGTTACCTGAGGTTCCTCCCAAGGAAAAATTCAAAGAGTTTTTACAAGGACACCCCGACCTTGGTTTACTTCAGAGAGAGGATCCCGAGATCCAACAATTGATCAAAGTATTACAGGACCCAAATCATTCGAACCATGCTGTAGTGTCCCGTTATTATATTTTGGAAGACGGTCTACTATATCGAGTTTCTGATCCGTCCAAATACCCCTCATTTCCAGGTTTGCAGTTAGTTATTCCCAAGCCCCTACAGAAACTGATCATCGAAGAAATTCATTCAGGCTATTTCGGCGGACACTTAGGTATAGATAAAACGTACAAGATCCGTTCCCGTTATTTTTGGTCCGGTTTATATCGAGACGTTGTTCAGTACTTAAAAACATGTGTCGCCTGCAATATGCGGAAGCTCAGACGCGAGCGACCCCCTCTGCAAGATATGCCAATCCCCAAGTTTCCTTTCGAGCAGATCGCAGTAGATACGTCCGGTCCGTACCCTGAAAGTTTCCAAGGAAACCGGTACATTATTACTGTCATCGATTTATTTTCTGGATGGCCAGAGTCGTTCGCTACCTCATCAAAAAGTGCAGAAACGGTTGCCCAAATTTTATTACAACATATCATCTCTCGCCATGCTTGTCCTAGGATTATGATTTCAAACAATGGTACAGAGTTTTGTAACGCCGTCATAGACCAAATTACAACTTTTAGCAACATTAAACATATCCGAACTTCCGTTTACCACCCACAATCGAACGGCAAATGCGAAAGATATAATAGAGTTCAGAACGACATGTTAGCAAAATTAGTGAGTAAATCTCAACGTGACTGGGACACAAAGCTTCCTTCAATCTTGTCTGCTTATCGCACCGCGAAAAACGAGACTACCAAGTATTCCCCTTTCTTCCTTCTTAACGGTCGTGACCCTGTTCTACCACTCGATAGCATTTTATCTCCAAAATATCGTTACCAAGGTGAGGATTACGAACCTACCATGCTCGAAAACATGCATTCTGCCTACAGTCATGTGCGTCACAACCTAGTACAAAGTCACGAGAGAAACAAATTTTATTATGATCGTACCGCCAAACCAACGAAAATCACAGTCGGTGATATGGTTTACTTCAGAAACCCTACAGAGGCGACTCAAAATGCTTCCAAACTGTCGTGCCATTGGAAACCTTTTTACCGCGTTATCAAAGCCATCAACGACGTAACCTTTGTCATTAAGAACCAACTGTCTGGCGATGTCAAAGTAGTGAACGTTCAAAATTTGAGACTCGCTGATCCAGATACCCTTTGGGAAAACGTGACAGAAGAACCGCATCATATCAACAGTAAGTACGAAAGTAAACAGAAGTCATTTATCCCAGTTCCACTTCGTGTGCAGCCTCCACGTCAATCAAAGTTCTCATTCGTTGATACAGAAATGCATAATACTGAAACAGTCACAGATCGGTCTATTCGTGATTCAACCCCCAGTTCGATATCAAACCCTGTTGAAACTTACGCTCCAGCGAAACCGTCGCCGAGTGAACAAAATTACCCACCTTTACCTGAAGATTCTGATTCCGATGCAGATCTTGACGTGCCGTTATCCGAAATGCGAAAACGATGGAGAGAAGAAAAATCGAAAGACAATAGTTCTGACGACGAGAATATTCCTTTGTCCCGATTAGCAAAGCGCCTGAGAACGGAAAAGTTATCTGATCCATTCGAAATTGAACCTACCCCTATGAAAAGACCACTCACCCGTACAGAATCAGAGTCGAACGACATGGATGCAGAAGCGCGTAGCCCTCCTTCAAAATTACAATGTGCCGACCAAGACCACGAATCGGATTCAGACGAATTGGACGCCGATGGTGTACATATTGAAAAGGAGCAAATGTGTACTAACCCACGTGTGAAAGAAGCCATGTTAGTTAAGATGCTGAAAACGCATGAGAAGTTGATGACCGACATGTTCAAACAATTAGAAAAAATGTAAAAAGGTTCCCCGGCCCACTGAGTTATTACAGGTCGGATGACAGCCGAATGTCTACAGTATTTTGTGGAACCCAGCTAGTACGATGAAGGCTGAACGGCTGTATGGTGTTATAGTGTTTATATAGAATATGGATCCCGGTTTGTATGCCGAAGACAACGTAATCGCGGTACCACGTTGTATTGTGTTGAATGATATACCGACTCTGGCTAGTATGCCACAGCCATTTATGTGTTGTTCATTTTACGTTCGGTCAGTGAACCGTTCAATTGTTCGTGTACTAACCTCATGTTTGCGAAATGTTAATCGTTGTTTGTGTGTGTTCCAGAGATGTGGGCAAGACCGTTCTTCCTGACATTCCTGATCTATCTGACATCTCCGACAACGGCCAACGTTCTCTTCCTGCCCAGAGGCCATCTCTACGCTTCATACGACCACTGGACTCTTCACATCCCCATCGAAACCAGGACATCATGGACGTTTGTATTGAAGCTGGAGCATCATGTGAAGCTCTTTAAAAGTAAAGCCAGTAGTATATTTGCAGAGCACCGCCAACAATTGCGAAGTGACCAGGCAATTCAGCTTTTCACTAAGTTTAACCAGAGCGTAAAAGTTATTGACATTGTAATAGATACTTGGTCAAATGTACTTGTTGATCTTTCGGAAACTAATGTTTCACTCCCCGAAGCAGTAAACTTCATTCCCCACTTCAGGACAAAAGTGTCCATTTGTCTAACTTGAAGAAACATATTCAGCAGATTCGAGTACGAAATGCTCAGCATAATAAAACTGTCGTTATCCCCGCCATCTCGGTCACAACGTGTATTGTGGTTGCGTTAGTGCTATTAACTGTTCTATACGTCCGATGTCATGTGTTTAAACCCATTATGATCCGACCCCAGAAAGTATCCGCTCAAAATCCTGCCCCTGACAGCACTATTGTTGAAGCAACGTCAAGTGTAGCTCCAAATATCAAGCCCCGGGAGAAACTCACGGACCCCAGTCCCTCGTGCTTACAATGGTTAAAACCGTCTCCGACCCTCGCTTCTCTGAAATCCGCAGATGTCTGATACAAATATTTTCCAGAGGAGTTCTTTCTCCGCAGCAGAGGTGTACCAGTAGCGGCGCTCCCACACTCGGTCGAGCCGCCGCCGGTGCTAGTCAGCGCCACTGAGATCGGGCCGCCCCGCATCGGACACCCAACGTCCGGGCGCCCCGATAAAACTACGCTGACGCGTGGTCTGGTCAGCCGACACCGGACAGACGACCCACAACAAGACGCGAGACGTGAGAACGTCAATGTGTCAACATCTGACACATCATCTGGCGACAGCGTGTCGACATCTGACACACGATCTGGTGTCAATGGACAATGGACTGACAAACACGTGTCAGATAGCCGTCAAAGGTGACCTAAACCCTCTGAACTCTCTGAACTCTCTAAACTCCCTGAACTGATGTGCCCCAGCGAAATCTTACCAGTGATTGTGAAGCGAGAACCGAATCGATGAGCACGAGTGGGACAGTAGACTATGTTTCGTAAGCGGACAATGATGAAGACTCTATAGACTTATAGCTACGAGGACTCCAACGATCGGAAAAAAAAAAAAACGAGAAATTGTGTGTTGAGGTGCTGTGTATATTGTTGTGTTAGGTGTTGTTTGTGCTGTGTCGTGTGTTGTGTACGTTATATCATGCATCATATTAGGAGTATCCCAAGCCGAAAATTTTGGTCAAAATTTCAGCTTTAAGGACCTCGCGTTGTGTTGTAACGAAATTCGTTCCTACCCCGTCCTCCACCTCCCTCTGTACCTACTTACTGCCCAGCCCCCTCGCCCACTTACAATATCCTTATATGGTCCTCACTCCTCACCTGCGACGCCTGTCCTTGTCCGCTTCTGATTGGTGCTATGATATGACGTACATCTATATGTATGACGTGTGTGTATGACGTTTGAATATAGCGGCCGACGCCGAACGCCGAGCAGGAGCTGTGAAAGGAGGATTCGAAAGCCAACCGCCGTAGTGGCCTGACGTATCGTTATTCAAAGTCTCGGCCGACTGTTTATTACTTTTGGATTCTGTTGTCAAATTTGCAATACATACTTGAAGAAGAGAAAGACCGTGTTGGTTATACGGCTGGAACAAGAGGTCCCCAAACAGACTATCACAGAAGAAGAAATTGTTTATTTACTTTTTACATTTGTTACAGGGACGGATCCATCCGACTTCTACACGTGCGAGGACTAAATAATTAACAATTATTATGGAAGTCCACTTCCCAGCCAATACATCTGTCATTCTCCCAAAATATCGACAGGTGTGCCCACTTGTAAATGCTACGTTGCATACCGGACAATGGATATTTACCGTCAATTGGTGCATTTTTTGCCGGCTACCTGTCAATTTTCACGTCCGTAGCGTTCACTTATTACCTTCAAGCACCGACTTGTTTGCAACCGTCACCATTTCCAGGGGGGAATAATAGCGCATTTATAAACAAGGGCATGCTGCTCTAACCTGAGGTACATGAATACTGCATGGGGTGACGGACTGAAACACAAAGATTACCTGATGTGACGACTCCCGGCGGTAAAAACTGATGCGCAGGTATGTCGTCGCACAAGGCAAAGCCGAACACATGTTACAACGTGCGTGAAGGTCTTCTCTTCAGAGATCACAGTGGTGTCACATCGAGTTATAAGAACTTTCCTCATTGCCAGTTCACTCTTTGAAATGTTCACAGCAAGGAGTTTTGATGTTACAGATTATACATTCTTGGACGATACCGCGAAAACGAAATATTTCTATCGAGCGAGTGCATGCAATTCTTTGAAAACTCGAGATAGAAATATTTCGCCGCGGTAGAGTCCTAGACAGGGGGCGTCGAAGTCTAGTTCCTACCAACCTGGCACTCCCATGCCTACGTCACCACGAGGACGCCCGAGGGCATTTACATGTTGAAGATAGGGAAATTGCCATAGTTTAGAGCCGCCTGGAGGGCAACCTTGAGATAGATGATAATGTAAATGTGTGCTAATATGATCATCAACATGTTATTTATCCAAATCCAGGGCCAATTAATCGATATCTTGTCACGTTTTCCAGTGGTGATGCGCTAACTTTCGTGGTTCTTGCAGCCAATAAGGGTGTTTCGTAGTGCGATTCAGCCGCATTATCGACTTTAATGCCATAAACCGCCACGGAACATATGATTTGCAGCTCCCTGGCGTGATAGCTGCCAGTAGGGCTCCGGAGTCGGAGTCATGGAGTCGGTCGGAGTTGACAGTTCTGACCTGAGTCGTCGAGTCGGAGTCAGAGTCGATTTTAAAGGCTGGAGTCTGAGTCAGTCACCGAAATTCGATACCCTCCGCAGACCTTTCAGGGTTCCGTAGTCGGAGTTGTAGTCGGTCGGAGTCGACAGTTCTGACCAGAGTCAGAGTCAGAATCGATTTTGAAAGCCAGAGTCGGAGTCACCAAAAATTCATTGCCTCTGCAGACCTGCTAGGGCTGTGGAGTCGGAGTCGGTCAGAGCCGACATTTGAAATCAAAGTCAGAGTTTATTTTTGAAAGTCTGAGTCAGAGTCGGAGTCATCAAGAAATCCATGGACGATCCGCAGTACCATGCAGTAAAGGCGCTGCCGATCGATGCCCTGAATTGCCTATGATTTATGAATTGAATGAATAGATGGCAATTAATTAGGTACCTGCTATTATTCATCCCTTGCCACTTGGAGAACTTACTTTCAGTAGAAAAAGACGCATTATTTGTTTGTTTATTTATTGACAAATATTTTTGAGCAGTTAGGGATACAGACACAAAACACAATGATAGCCACCTCGCTGGTGCAAATCATTGCTAGATAGATGTTGAAATGTGTTGCCATTGAAGAATCTGCTGATTTTCCTGGCGGCTCTCGTTTTCAAGTAACTACTGGTCTTGTAAGATCTCTTGATTGCTCACCGTCTGGCGTATAGTTCCAAGGTTTTCTGAAAGCTAATCAAACGTTATCATGGCTGCTCTTGATGGCATGGCGCTTGCTGGTTCTGGGCTCTTTATTGGTGGTTCTTGCGTCTGATCCTGTTGCTTCATGTTCCAGCATATCACATTAAATTTATAATGGAACAGACACTTCTACCTTTTATTTCACTATCAATCGACTTGCATTTACCCCTGTGGCCTGCTGGCCCTTTTATTTCCACGATAGAATCTACCAATTATTGAAAAAGCCTCGGATAAAAAAGCAAGAAAAGTATGTCAAGTTAAATAATTGCGACGGCCCTAGAAAACCAGAAAAAATATCAAACAGTCTGTCCATCTCACTCCCCTCACTTCATAACAAAAACACAAACCACGCAGCAAAACATGCGAAAGAGTCCTTAGCAACGCCTTAGCAACGCATTTGTCTGAAGTGCGCAATATGTGTCACATCTGGAAAATTTAGTAGCTACTTGATTATTCAACTAGAATTGGACTATATAAGCTAGGCTTTTATATAAAAAATAAGTGTTTGCTTATCGAATTTATAGTAGCTGGTTGCTTAACTTTGAAATAATGATTTATTACAGGAAAAGCTTGTTTGCGACATATTTGTAAAGAAACAACGGAAATAGCTTTGACTCGTACGCTATTCTAGTACATTTTTGGTAGAAAACTTCGTCCAACCTTATGTTTTAGGGCCTTGGTCCTAGATATTATCACAGTAGATGTAGATGTAGATGTAGATCGGGGTATAGCCTTTGTAACGGCACCCCTTGTTTCTTCACTGTCACTTTAGCCATAAATATGGATGCTACGACTAAGCAGGTTGACTAAGCACTAAGCGTAAACAAAATGAGCGTGCGTGCCTGGAATTTGCTACTAGCGGGGGTTGGACAAAACAAAAATTACAATGAGCGGTCCATTCTTCTTCAGATTTATACGCCTGCATTTGCATTGGCTTGCTTCAAGCCTATTGTCCGCTTTCTTGCTTTCCACATATTGTACAGAATATCTTTTTTAACTTCTATCTCTTCAGGTTCGAACAAAAACTTCCCAATAATCATTGCTTGGTTTTCCTGCATAGGTCTTTGTAGTAAAGTTGCTTTTCTCCTCTCTTCGGTTATCTCTTCATCTGTGCATTCTAGCAAAAAATGTTCCGTATTTTCTAGCTCACTTCCACATAGATCACATTCTGTACTTTGTCCAATGTGTCTTTTCCTGTCATTCAGTGGGAGGGTTGCAGTTCGAGCCTTGAATAATATTATTGATGATGGCCTGTTGTCATACACTAAATCTTCCTTGACTTCATTTTTCCATTCTCGGTATAATGTTAGGCTTGTCTTATTCTGTACTTCTTCATTCCATCTCTCACTGTCTAATTGCCTCGCTTTCTTCACTAACTCTTGTCTTGTCATTCTTTGCATATCATCTGCAATTCCAAATGCTTCTGCATATTTGAGATTTGTTTTTGTCCAGCTACTTCTTGTGTGCGTTTTCATTTCTTCTGTGATGTTCTTCAGAAGCTCATTTTCTCTCATCTGTATATTCTTGAGATACATAAGTCGTCCTTTCATTATTCTTGTTTTCATTTCTGATGCTCCTATTTCTCCTCTCAGTGAACAGTTAGGTGCATAGATAGGAGCTCCTAGTATGCTTCGGTAGACCTTGTTCTCTTGTCTTTGGAGATGTCTGATCTCGGAATCTGTCAAACTGATAACGCTTGATCCATATAATATTGATGGTATTGCTACACTTTTCCAGAAAGTTTTCCCAATCAGTAATCTTGAACAGCTTTTGTATACGATTGGTAGAGTAAGATTTGCCATCTTGCATGCTTTTTCCATCATTTTTCTCTTCTGCTCCTTAAACATATCTCTTTTGTTCACAATATCAATGCCCAAATATCTTATACTTTCCTGTACCTGTATTCCTGATATGTTGTCAGGTTTCTCTTTCATGTTCCATATTATTGCACAACTTTTGTCTTTGTTGATTTCTAGTCCACAGCTTCTGCTCACTTCACTTATTATCTTCAGGTTACATTTGGCATCTTCTATGGTTTGTGCCATTACCAGTCCATCGTCAGCATAGAAAAGCACGTGTATATTAAATAAATCATTCATAAAACCTCTCCCTTTCTTCTCTATTTCTGCTGTTATGATGTATGTCACCAACTTAAAAAGTGTTGTCGATCCAGTACAACCTTGTCTTATTCCACTTGTCACTTCAATAGTTTGCTTTACTGCTTCATTCAGTTCCACCACTGTTTCATCCCCATTGTAAATTTCAGCGATAGTATCAATCACTAATGGGTCTATCTTATATTTCTTCATATTGTCAACAAGTACATCTCTTCGAATAGAATCGTATGCTTTCTTGTAGTCTATTGATATCAAGATGAGTGGCTTTTTGCTTTTGAAGCTTTCTTCCACGCAATATTGCACAATGAGCAAGTTGTCTTCAACTCTTCCTCCTGGAGTGAATCCTGCTTGTGTTTCTTTCATTTCATTATTCTCTAGCAGATGCTTTTCTATCTTATCTTTGATCATGCTCATAAATAGTTTGTATGATACGTTTGTTAGTGCTATTGGTCTAAGATCCTTCGCAACAGGCTTCTTCTTCTTTGGCAACATTCTAGTTCTTGATTTCTTCCATTCTCGTGGGACTTTCTTTTCATTCAGACTCTTGTTCATGCATTTGTGCAGTGTTCTTAGACATTTGTCACTTTTCAGTATAACCTTATACATTTCTGGCTTTAGCCCATCTGGGCCGGCTGCTGTTCTTCCTTTCAATCTTTTCAGAGTACTTTTCAGCTCCTCTATATCAAAAAGGCTGCTCTCCATTCGTCTTATCTCATTTTGAGGCATTCTCGCTATCATATCCATATGTTCTCTCAGTTGTCCTTGAGCATCGTTCTGTTCTGCTGTTTCGATTTCCTCTTTGTATCGCCTTTTTTCTGTTTCATTCCACATCTGTTTAATATTGTTGTTGTGCTGTTGATAAATACCTTTCCAGAAAGCATAGAGCTGATATTTGGCGTCCTCATCACTTAGCTTCTCCCCTTTGTCGTCAAACAAATCTATTCGACATGTTTTTTTCTCTCTGTATCTAAGCTTATCAATATGTTTCCATATTTCCTTGCCGGAGTGCTTGTCATTTTTTATGTCCTGCACTATTTTACATTCATATCTGTGTATTGCTTCTCTGACAAGCTGTTGAACCTTCTTCTTTTGTTGCCTATATGCAACTTCAAGCTGTCTCTTGTTTTCAGCTTCTTTTCTTTTCTGTCTGTTGAGTGACCTCCTTTTCTTGATTTCTTCCTTAATTTCTACTGTCAACCATGGTGGTTCAGGGAAACATTCTCCACGCTCCTCCTGAACTCTTCTCCTGTATACCCTTTTTAGTGTTTGTTCTCTGATTTTTATCATTAAATCGTTGTACTCTTGAATAGTTGTCACATCATGTTCTCCCAAAGCCTTTTCTAACTCTTCAACAAACTGAAGCAGACTTTCTTCCTTACAGCAGAAATAGGTTGTTTCCTTGTAGCTTGCTGTATTGAAGTTATTGGTTTTCTTTGCATCCGTCCTGAAACTTACTTCAATAAGGTTGTGGTCGGATAAATCATATATTTCTTTGTTTTCATCTACTTTCATTTTGTGAAAACGCTTGTACATTGCTTCATTTACCAGTACAAAATCAATGACGCTCCTTTGCTCTCCCCTGCACCATGTGATTTCTCCCTCACACTTTATGTCTCCATTCAGTAACTGAAGGTTGTGTGTTTCCATCAGGTCTAGTACTCTCTCTCCATTATGGTTCTTCTGCTGGGTTCCAAGAAATCCAAGGTGTCCATTGAAGTCCCCCAGAATTATCTGCGATTTGTGCATGCTGGCAGTGACGAGTCTTCCAACTTCTGTTTTCATTTTCACATTTCTAATCTTGTCTTCTTCCGTTTTTTCCACAGAGAAGTACACCAGCGTAAGGGATAAACTTATTTTTCTTATCTCTATTTCTGCCTCCATGATATCGCATTCCTTTGTATCTTTAATTGTCATTTCCACATCATCTTTCTCTCTGTAGATTATCATAAGTCCTCCTCCTTTTTTGTCGTGACTGTCTCTCATTTTCTCAATCTTCCTGAAACCCTTGCTTAACTGAATTTTGTCTTGTTTTTGATGAGTCTCTGTTAAACACATAATAACAGGTTCCTTTTCATCGGCCAATATTTTCTGTAATTCAAGCATCTTTAACCTCGTTAGGCCTTGGATGTTTAAGAGCATTATCTTTACTTCATCGTATGATGCTTGTAATTTGTTTTTTACTTTCCTTTGTTTCTTTTCATGTACGTTTTGTCTCTCCTGCTCCTCTTGTCAATTCCCTGTGACATTGGCCCTATCCCGGAAAGCCATTTTGCCTTTCTGGATGAAGGCTTCCACTGCTTCATTACTGTGTTCTGCATTGTACTTCCTACACCTTTCTTTCAGCTCCTTTTCCTCTGCCCTCTGCTTGGGTGTCTTGTCTGTGGTTACGTACACTGAGCTTTCTTTTCTTTTGAGTTGATACAGTGCCTTCAATATTTTTGTCTTGGATGTCATGTCACTCATTTCCACTCTTAGCGGGCGGATCCATGGTCTTCCCGTCTGGGCATGCTTTTCATTTTTCATCCCTAGTCTTACCATGGTCTGGTATCTGATGCCCTCCACTTCAAGCTTGTCTAGACAAAGCCTTTCAAATGCTTCATTGTCTTTGGCAGCTGATCCTCCTTCGGTTTCTGGTAGACCATGCACAATGATGTTCAGTTTTCTTTTTTCTATCTCCTCTCTTTCTGACACTGGCGGTCCCAGGGGGGGGCCACGGGGGCCATGGCCCCCCCTTTGGTGCTGAAAGGTGGGGCCATACTATCTTTTGGCCCCACCTTTCAGATCGAACAAAAATCCTAGAAAAACTTTTCGTATGTTTCATTTTCTTTCTTGCGCCATCAAAGGACGTAAATTTCACTCATGAGTGGGCTCAGTTTCGCATTCTGTCAATTTGGCGGTCAGCGTCGCTGGCACCGGTTCACGAGTATGGCCGGATCTTATATGGAATATCAGCGTGGGTTTACTTGAGGCTCTCGTAGGCCCAGCAATGGCTGGAATGAGACCCTCTTCGGCAGTGGTGGGTGGGCCCTGCTAAAGGAAAGGAGATTGGCTCTAGGACACTAAAGTAAGACCTCATGGGTTGGTGCTGTGCACCTCAGAAGCCAGGTGGTGACGCCGTATGCCGGCTTGGGCCTTGGTTTCTTAAGGATTAGCGTGGGAACTCCGGGGCCTGCATAGAGTTTGCATGAGCTAGTATGTAATCTCAGAGGCATGTGTGTAATGTGTACACAGTGGCGGTCGCGGGGGGGGGGGGGGGCATCAGGGCCATGCCCCCCCAAAGGTCAATAAAGGGGGCCATCATATCATTTGCCCCCCCCCCTCAAACAACCAATGGGCCCCCATATAGGTGTATGGGGCCCTGGCAATTATTCGATCGTCACGAGGCTCAAAAAACCCACGCCCAGCTATTAATATAGCTCCCACACCGGTCTTTGAGCGTCCTACACTGACCTCTGAGGGAATTTCAGTGGCGATCAAGCGCCCACGTTGACCGCTAAGAGCCTACATCAACATCTGAGACCCCACATCTGGCCTATGAGGGCCCCTAACCGGCCTCAGGGGTCCCAACCGGCGTCTGAGGGTCTCACACCGGTCTCTGGTGGCCTTATTTCTGTCTGTGGTGTCCCAAGACGAACCTTTAGGTGCCAATGAGGGCCCGCACTGGCTGCTGAAGACCCGATGCAGGCCTCTAAGGGCCTGCATTGGCCTCTGAGGAGGGCCCATCTTGGCCTTTGAGGGCCCTCTGCTGGCCTCTGGGGTCCAACGACGGCTCATGCCGGTCTTTTAGGGCCCCACGCTGACCTCTAAGGGCCCATGTTGGCCTGTAATGACCCACATTAGCCTCTGAGAGCCCAACTCGGTCACTGATTGTCTCAAACTACTGGCCTTTGTAGTTTGCAGGCCCTGTACTGGTCTCTGAGGGCCCTAAACTGGCCTCTACGTGAAAACATACATGGGTGGGTTTCTGAAGATCAGAGGGCTCGCGCAGTCTCCGGCACAGCCTTACGTTGGTCCTGATCGAGATTACTTTACGTCCTGATGGTCTCGCGCAGATTCCCTCATATTTCGACGTCGGGACCCCATGAGCCGGTGTGGGTCCTGGGGCTGGCAGAGACTGATGAAGTCCTTAGGGCTCAGGGCCAGTCTTTTTAGCAGTAAGACTAGGCAGGTTGAGTGAGCCTCAATAGAGCCGTTGCGAAGCCTCGCAAGAGTCGCGCGCGGCCCTCAGATGCCAATTTTGAAAGCTCGGAACCTGTGGGGGGTCTCTACCTACTCTCTCCCGCCGCCACACAACTATTATAGGTGTTACCTATATGGGTAAATGTCATAGTCTGAAAATGCTCTCTGGGTTTCACATGCTTGTTCAAAGCAAGAGGTATCTGTACTTTTCCGAATTGTTTTATAGTGGTAAAGTCATGAATCCGCGTGCCTTACCTTCCAGTATACCTATGCTACACCGATCCGTCGTCATGGTGCAGTGGGCCGACCGGTGGAAGCACCGTGGGACGGGAAATGGAACTGGTGATTTTGCCTTAAATTGAGCTCAAAGATTTCACGCAAGAATCAGATGGATGAAGCATAAGTAATGCCAACTGCGCGGCACCTCGTGGACGTAAAAAATTAGCCGATCACCCCCCCCCCCCCCCGGTGACGGATAAATGTTATGTCCCGCGAGTGTGACTTTGGCCCCCCCTTTTGCTAGCGGCTGCGACCGCCAGTGCTTTCTGAGATCACTTCGCTGATCTTACATCCTACTTGATCTATGATGTTCTCCTTTTTTGTGAACCAATGCCACTTTTTGCTATTTCTGAGTATGTTTTCTTTGCTTCTTTTACTATCTCTTCTTGTTGTCCCAATACAGCCATCACTTCTTTCTCCATTGTCTTGATTTTTCCTTCTATGTGATCTTCCATTTTCTTCACCATGGACTGGGCTTCAACGGCTTTGATAATGTTCCTCTCAGTCTCTTTGATTTTTTCCTCCAGCCTTCTCTCCATCTGGGTCATTTCCTTCACCTTCTTTTTACATGACAGACATAACCAGAAGAGGTCGAGTTTTCCTATGGCATGAAATGCCTGGGGTGAGACGTCTTGGCACTGTGGGTGATACCAGCTGTCACACACATCACACATGATCATGGGGTCTTCCCTGTCACCAGGCTTGTTGCAATTCTGACTGCTGCACAGTGACTTTGCTTGTTTCTTGCTTTTGTTTTTCTTTTGGCATCTTATCCATTTTTCTCCCTTTGTATCTTGATTTTCACAGTCCTCTTCACTGTCGCTTAGTGTTTGCGTTACCAAAGTGCTAGCCTGAGATTGTTTGCGCCGTGCACCAGCCATGTGCACGGCGCAAACGCCATGTGCATTTTGCCAAATTGTCAGGGAACTCAGATTTGTTTTTCAATAGAAAAACACAATTCTAAAGAATAGTGTTTTAACTATTGACAACAAACCTTCGGGAGTACATTTTTTTACATTTTTACAAGGAGTACATTTTTGGTAGAAAACTTCGTCCAACCTTATGTTTTAGGGCCTTGGTCCTAGATATTATCACAGTGTATATAAATACAGTGGCGGCAAATGCGCTTGGTCACGTGACCAAATCTGCACGTGCGGTTGTGGCGAGGGCACTTCCCGAAACTCTGGTGCCAACGGCCTCGCGGCGCCCATAGAGAATACATGGGACCTTTTCTTTTCAGACCTATCGTGTCTAAACCAAGCCATTTAGTGCAAGGATACGACTGGTTTGAGTTTCAGTAGTCTTTTGGCTATACGTCGGCATAAGAAACGTATTTTTATCGACAAAATTCGCTAAGTACCAGGTGGTTTTCCGATACCCTGCACGCCTCCTAACCCCCGGCGGCCGACCGGAGGAGTCAGTAGCGCTCCACTCACGACTTATGGCGATAGCTCAAAACACCTTACAGCTAGGGGCTGCTATTTGGCACACCTTATCTTTGCTTCCATACGCATCTTTGGAAACCAATTGCATTTCCGTCTCAGGTCAGATCACTGACTTATGACGTCACACGTGAACCTCTGCAATAGTCCCAAAATACCGAAACTTCGCAATGCCCTCGGTGCCAGAGGAGCTGTCACAGCGAGCTGATACTTACAGGACATAGTATCCTCTAGAAGTCTCAAAACTTGTATATCTCGGATTTCTCCTAGAGGTCACATGAGGTCAGAGTCAGACCGATCGCGTGACGTCACCATTACAAGTCAATGGGGAAAATATGGAAACTGTAATTTTGACGCCGAGATTGATCTAAACCTAGCTCATGCACATGAAATCGCAATTTTTATGCACTTCTTGCAATGTCCAATGCTTCACTTTTGCATCTTTAACCTAGCGTGACGTCATTTATGACGTCACAAAGGTCACAAGTTTTTTCGTCAATAACTCCTGATAAAATTGAACTGGCAAGTCGAAGAAGTCGCCAATGGACTCGGGAAGACCTACCGAATCGAATTATATACGATATAACCTTCTCCGACCAACTTCGTGACCTGAGTGCCTCTGACCTGACTTTGACCCGATGTGAACACCTTATGTTGACCCCACCCAAACAAAAGTGTACCATTTGACGCACCGGAGCATGACAAACATGATGGTACTAAAATCGCGACTCTGCGCCGTTTTTTGGCAAAGTTATTTTATTTCTTAAAACCCGAAATCGTATTTTGGCCCTCGGGGCACTTGACCTGACCCTCAGAGGCCACCAGTTGACCTGAGACTTAACCCGCGCCCGGCTGGGGGTCCTGGATTTCCACGCCCTGCTGCGGGGGGGTGTTTGAACACCCCCCCCCTTGTAACTCGGCTCCTGGGCCACGTAGCGATACGCGGAAGGCGGCGTTCGAAAGAGCGTAAAAAATAATGACGAAATCACTTCGGTCAATTTTTTGGTCAGGTCAAAGGTCAGGTCACCAGAGGTCATTGAAGGCAAAATTTCGCCGATTTCCAGGTCGAATGTCGAAAATTTCCAAGAAGCCAACGCATAACTCGGGAACCAATAGAGCTACAGCGCCGCGGAAAAGTGCATTCGATAGCCCTATTAACGCCCTTTCTGAATAATTCTCTCAGATTTGACCTAACGTCAACGGTTTTGCCTGCAGGGGGCAAAAACTGCAAAAATAGCCGATTTTTTCGGAAACAGTTTTTCCGCAATAACTTTTGACCCAAGCCTTGTACGAGCTTACTTTCACCGGCATCGTGTTCCTCTCGTCAAGACGCATCGAATGAACTATAACTTGACCTTGAAAGGTCAACTTTAAAATTTGACCTCAGGTCAAGGTCATGACCTGACCGGAAAGGGTCATGTTGCATATCAGTCGATCCGTATCGTCGAGCTGAACACATATAAGGCGTTTTCATCGCTCTAGCATGTCTCTATCAAAAGTTATTTGCGAAAAACTGTTAGATACCATTCGTGACCTAAGATGACCTCAGGGCACAAACAAGGGTCACGGACACCATTTTTATGTTCAGTGTGTCTAAACCACTTGTAATTCGGTGTTTGGGAGTGTTTATAATGTCTTTCGTCCAAAAGAGGCGCATTTCAATTTTCTCCCATTGAATGGGGAGGTCGCAAAATTGACCTGACCTTAGGTCATTGATATCAAAATTTTGAGATAAACATTTTGTACATGCTATTGCCCTTAGCAATCGCTGAAAGTTTCAAAGCGATCGGTCACTCGGTGTAGCTATGACAGACATTGAAACTTTTTATGAGGTGAGGTCACTTCAAGTGACCTGGTGACCTGACCTTGAATGACCTTGGTCTGAAATTTTTACAACATGTGTAGAATTGATGTATGATAAGGTGTACCAAAAACGGCGGCGCTCCGCGCCGCCGTTTTTGAGATATTCGCGAAAAACCACAAGGGGGTGTTCAAACACCCCCCCCCCCCAGCAGGGCGCGGGTTAAACCGTGCATCAATCGCTGCGTCCCCGGTCCCGTAACGGCACACATGCTCGTTTTTCCCGCGAGGCTAGCTCAATTAAGGCGAGGGAGTCGTAGCCGCCCACTCTGCGGTAGGTATGTAAAAAAAAAAAAAAACTGATAAGTCTGGTGATGATTGATGCAAGATTCTTACAGATAATGGTTGATGAAGGTAGGGTATAAGCTATTAAAGATAAGTGAAACAAATTTGCAGCCCTCAGTAGCCTTGATTTATGCAATAAGAGTTATAGAACGACTGTAAGCTGCAGGCTCAGCTCTTCAGTTTCTATTGGGGAATATTTGTTTCTGGTCCCTAAAAAGCTGTTTCTGGCACCTAATTGCTGATCAGCCCCAAAATGCTTATTCGACCCTAATATCTGAATCTGGCTGCTAATTGCTTCGACACAGCCTTAACCCTATTCCTGGCGGGGGGGGGCCTCAGGAGCCCCCCCTGAGGTTTTTTGGTTATATCTCCCAAACGCGTTGAGCTAGGAAGCTCAAATTTTCTGACTTTTCCTAAAAGGCTTCTACGCAACATGTCTGAAAATTTTGAGTTGATCTGACCTCAGGTCAGGTCACCAGAGGCGGTTTGGTGACGCTACCTCAGAAAAGTTTGCAATCACGCCAGAGCTAGAGTTTTTGACCGATCAATTTCTTCTCTTCAGGGTTTAGTTAGGGTACCAGTATGTGCAATTTGTATATCTCGGAATTTTGATATCGGTGACCTAAGGTCAGGTCAATTTCGCGACCTCCCCATTATAAGTCAATGGGGGAAAAATCAACTCCCTGTTTTTACCACTAAAACGGGTCGGAATGGCCCCATATACCATACATGACTTCATATACGATCAACCTTCACTACCTTGAGGTCTGTTTTGCTGTTGGGCAGCTGTGAGGTCATGTGACGTCATCAAAGGTCACCAAAGGTTTTTGGCCAATAACTCCGTACAGGAACAAGATACAGACGCGTGGATGGTCTCATTGTGTTCAGCTCGTCAAGACGCATCGAATGATATACATGATGACCTCGAGGTCACGTGACCTGAGGTCAACCTTTGACCTTGACCTTTCGAGGTCAACATATATCATTCGATGCGGATTGACGAGAGGATCACGATGATGCCCTTAGTTTGTTCCTATCTTGACTAATTCGAAAGTTATTCGAGAAAAACTCTCTCCATATCTAGTGCCGCCATTTTGACTTTTTCGACCCCTGTGACGTCATCTTTGACCTGACCTGAAAATGACCTTAGTAAAAATTGTAGATCTTGGCCGTGCGTATCCGATGCCGTTTACCGCTTGTCGCTATCTTGCTTCGTTCTCGAGATCTCAGGGGGGGCCGAATCGGCCCCCCCCCCCGCCAGTTTCTTGTCCCGGCGGAGCCCGCCAGGAATAGGGTTAAGTTGCCAGATCGTCTGGTTGAACTCCGTATTTGCTGTTTGCTGATTCAGCACCAAAACCAAAACATCCAGCACCTATTTTATTCCATGTTTGCCTACCTAATTCGCGTAATCTTCCTGATTTTATGTATCCTAACAACATGAACGTTGCATTCGGTGATGTCAAGTGCCATTTTCGCCAGTGGAGATAATGATTAATGCCATTTCTAGCCAAAAGAGAATCACTAGCCAGCTATGGTGCAGCATAGCAAGACGCTCCTATACCAGCCCGCTATGTAGAGACTAGAGATTACTGCACCCTCAGCCATTTTAACGTGAAAAGTTTGGATCCGTCACTTCCAGCCAGGCTCTCAGGTCATAAACTGGAGTAAAGCAAAATGTCAACTCTGAACAGACATGCCACGCAACCGGCCCTCTTTTCAATATTATTAGCTTTCTGCAATCATCGTCTGACTCCATCTCGATCAAACGCAGCATCCGGTTTCTACAGGGGCGTTTGACTGACCGGCCACACAATAACCAAAAAAAATCAAAGCTTCATGCACACATATGACATAAGTAAGAAACGGATGAAAAAGGGACAACCACTGCACAACTCTGCGCGGCAAACAACGGACAATGTCCCACGCAAGATCCCGCGTTTCTTCAGCGGCCTTGAACGGAATGAAAACATTACATTTCTTTTTTGGAGCTATTTGATGACGTCAAAAAATACAATACCCGTTTTAATGGTCAAAATCGAGACAATCACTCACAAAAATGTTTCTCTTAAAGCATTACAAATAAATACTTTTAAATATTTAAATGACATTGTTTTTCAAACAAATCAATATTATTTGCTTACTTAAACGTCATATACAATGCTGAGATCACTACGGGGCTGTCTTAGAGTGTAGCTGCACTGGCAACCTTTAGGCTAGACTCCAGGAGTCATTATACCAGAACAACATGATTCTACCAGCCAGTAGTTCATTTTTCTTCTAGATTGGTGCTACGCTCAGCATTTAGGTGCCAGATTCAGAAAAAAGAGTAAGGCGTACCGATGAATAGGTGCCAGAAACAGCTAATTAAGGTCATTTTCCATGATTGGTGCTGGTATCCACCAAATAGGTACTGAGAACCAATTTTGGGGCGAGTCAGCTTTTAGGTGCCAGTAATAGCTTTTCTGGGACGCAATTAAATGGCGTCCTTTTCTATTCTACCTATGCCTGCAAACACAATAAAATCAATGGAAGAGTATAATAGTTAAACTGTATTTTATTGATGCTATTCAAGTTTCAATGGTAACTATGTCACCGATGATTCAATATTATTTGCACGGTATCATTAACCACCACACGTCTAAATATTTAGTATCTAAAATAATGCAGTAAAATAAGCTGCGCCACATCTGCCGACAAAATCTGGTGCCAACTCAAGGTCAAACGGAAAATGTGGTCACGTGACCAATGTCCGGCAGCTGGATATTATTTCCTGTATGTTTCTTAATATCGTTCGTTATCTGCTTAAAAAAGGCCGAAATATGCATAAATAAAATACAGTAACAATAACTACACGTTAGATACTGAAATACTGGCAGTTCTAATTACTTAACAGTTCAGCAAAGCTTACAAATTTTCTTTAAAACAGAAGCCCTTGATTAAATCAAGCTATCGAAGAAAACCATCCAAGAAAACGTCTCGCGCAAAGTTTCTTGGATGGCTGGATTGCATTGCAAGACTGCATCATACATACAGGAATATCAAAAAGATGCCTTAACCCTTGTTCAACCAGGTTTTTTTTTCAAACGCGAACGGCCGGGGGAGGGATTACGACCTGGCGATTGGCTTCTAGTTGTTATGTTTTGGTTCGTTTGAGTGAAAGAGCACACAATCAATGAAAAACGCGATTTATTTACTGCGATACGTTCAGGCCGAAAGAGTGTCCAAAAAGATAACAAGTATGGCGAGCGCCGCCTCTAGTCGCCCGCGCCAGTCATGCCGCTCGGCGCGCACAGTCAGCTGGCGGCGGCAGAGGCGCTCACAGGCACGGAGCCGGGACGGCCAGCAGTGGCGGCGGCAGGGGCGCGCGCAGGCGCGGCCAGCAGCCGTGCGGGGGCTGGACCATAATACAACACCTCCCCCCCCCCCCAAGACGATCACATCGTCTTCACTCCAAGGCGCCACAGCGGACCCTCCGGGGTCCGGGCGCACAAGGCCACCGCAGCGCAGTGCAGACGGCGGCGCCTGCGCTCTCTTCCGCGGCGTATCGGGCGCTTCTTGCAGCGGACGCGCCCGCCGTCGCACGGGGAGGTCCGCGGCAGGCGTCGCTCCGGTGTCGGTGGCGGCCACGGGTCGCGGTCAGCGGCGGCTCTGGTCACCCCTAGACTCGGGTCCACGAGCGGCGGCAGACGCGCGTCGCACTCCGTATCCCGCTCAGCGAGCATAGCTGCGACGGCAGCTGCGTGAAGCGGATCCTCAGCGTCCTCCCACACCTCGTCATCGACGGTCGGACCGAGCAAGTCATCCATCACCTCGACCGAGTGGAGGGTGGTGTCACCGAGGTTCGTGTCACCGCGCCGGTCGGACTTGTCACCGGCGGACACGCATCCCTGCGGCGTACGGAGGAGCTGCGCGGCGGCGTGAGCCGCTACCATTTGTTCGGGCGGGTCTCCGTCCCCACTCCGTACTGGCAGGCCTCCCGCCAGCGGCGGCGAGGCTCCGTAGGCGTCAGCCAGCTCGGTAGGCTGCGCCGCATGACTACAGCCGGGGCTTGGCCGGTGCCCGCCGGCGGCGGCGACTCGGCGGTGCTGGCGGCTGGGCCTCCATCCGTGCTTCGAGTTGGCATGCCTCCCGCCGGCGGCGGCGAGGCTCCGTAGACGTCAGTAGTCTCACTCAGCTCGGTGGGCTGTGCCGCACAACAGTCGGCTTGGCTGGTGTTCCCCGGCAGCGGCGACTCGGCGGTGCTGGCGGCTGGGCCTCCATCCGTGCTTCGAGTTGGCATGCCTCCCGCCGGCGGCGGCGAGGCTCCGTAGACGTCAGTAGTCTCACTCAGCTCGGTGGGCTGTGCCGCACAACAGTCGGCTTGGCTGGTGTTCCCCGGCAGCGGCGACACGGCGTAGCCGGCGGCTGTACCTCCGTCCCTGGTCCGCGTGGGTAGGCCTCCCGCCGGCGACGGCGAGGCTCCATAGGCGTCAGCCGGCCTGGTAGGCTGCGCCGCGGTGCACCCAATCTGGCCAGTGTCCGCCGGCGGCGGTGACACGGCGGGGCCGGCAGCTGCACCTCGGCCCGTGCTCAGCGTTTGTAGGCCTCCCGCCGGCGGCGGCGAGGCTCCGTAAGCTACAGCCGCTGCACCCGAGCCTGCAGGCTGCACCGCAGTGGCCCCGGGTTGGCCCGTGTCCGCCGGCGGCGGCAACACGGCGTCATCAGCGGCTTCGTTTCCATGGCTGGTCCGCGTTGGAAGGCTTCCCGTCGGCGACGGCGAAGCTCCGTGGGCGTCAGCCGGCTCTGTAGGCTGCGCCGCGGTACATCCAGCTCGGTCCGTGTCCGCCTGCGGCGGTGACACGCCGGGGGCTGCCTCCATGGTCTGTGCTGGCCAGCCTCCCGCCGGCGGCGGGCAGGCTCCGCGCGCGCCAGCCGGCTCGGTGGGCTGCGCCGCGGTACGGCCGGTGCGGTCCGTGTCCGCCTGCGGCGGTGACACGGCATGGTCAGAGTCTGCCGCTCTGTCCGTGGTCTGCGCTGGCCAGCCCCCCGCCGGCGGCGGCGAGGCTCCGTGGACGTCAGCAGCGTCACTCAGCTCCGTGGGCTGCAGCGCAGTGTGCCTGGCTTGGCCCGTGTCCGCCGGCGGCGGTGACACGGCGGTGCCGGCGGCTACCGCTACTAGCGCCACCCCCGGAGAGTCGCATGCTGTTGTCACTGCAGATGGCGCCACTGGACGATCGGCCGCGGCGGTGGCCCTCTCGTGGCTCACTACCTCAAAATGCCCTAGCTCGCCACACGCACGACAGATGGCGCCAGCGGCGCGACACGTGTCTAGGCCGGCGTGCTGGCGACGGCCGCACCTCGGGCAACGCCCGGAAAACTGACGATTGATGGCGGCGGCGGCATGGGCGACACTCGGCCGACTACGGTCCCTCTTGTAGGCCGACAGGTGGGCCACGAAATGTCCCTTGGTGCCGCAGAGGTCTTGGCACGTGACATGGGCACTCCACCTTTCCCCCACTGTCACGGCGTGTCTGAGCGTCGGCTCAGAGTCCTCCAGCCTGCTCACCGCTCTTGTCTCACTGTCGCGCACGCTGCACTCGACACGGGCTCTGCACGTCGAGGCCGACTTCAGGTGCGGGGCCGGAGTCGCCGACGCCGGCAGGCAGACAGTTCGGCGGGCGGCGGCAGCTGGTCCAACGGATCCCTCAGCGCCTCGCTCAGCCCCCGACTCTGACTCTCCGGCCCTCGTGCCCGTCCCGGTCCCCGCGGAGGGCTCTCTGTGCAGCAGCCTCTCCAAACGCTCCAGGCGCTTGTCGGCCTCGGCGGCTCTCTCCGCCTGCCTCTCCAGCAGCGCCGTCAGTTCCTGAATCAAAATTTTCTTCATCGCGCTGTAAGCTGCTCAGTCACGTAATTACAAAACCGACCGCGCCATGTTATGTTTTGGTTCGTTTAAGTGAAAGAGCACACAATCAATGAAAAACGCGATTTATTTACTGCGATACGTTCAGGCCGAAAGAGTGTCCAAAAAGATAACAAGTATGGCGAGCGCCGCCTCTAGTCGCCCGCGCCAGTCATGCCGCTCGGCGCGCACAGTCAGCTGGCGGCGGCAGAGGCGCTCACAGGCACGGAGCCGGGACGGCCAGCAGTGGCGGCGGCAGGGGCGCGCGCAGGCGCGGCCAGCAGCCGTGCGGGGGCCGGACCATAATACAACACTAGTTAGGGCAGTTAGAAACACCAAGTTTATAGGGTAAGTGGACCTATAAAAAAATCTCGACACTGAGCAAATTTGGCGAACTTAGGTCAGCATCTAGCTGGGAAGATTGACGATATTAAAGTTATTCCACTAAAACATGTTAAAGGTTTTTCACCTTTAGTCAACATTTTCACCAAAAGTGAAAATGTTGACTTTTGGTGAAACAACATTTGATTTGATCCAATATTTGATCCAATAAGTATCAGTAAAAGTATCAGTGAACTCAGCACGTCAATGCGTATCGAACGGTGTATACCTTACCACTTGAATAAACACAGAATTGTGACAGCCGACGCACCATCCTCCCACCCTAAAAATGGCAGGGGCAGGGCGTCGCATGGGGGGGGGGGGGGGGGTCGGAGGGGTCGGGACTCTCCCACTCTTGAAAAGTGGTGTCGACCCACTTTTTGAGATGCTGAGTGTTCGTGCGTGTTCGTGCTCGCTTCACTCGTTCTAGTTCGTACTCGTTCGTCATCCGCCACCCGGAGGACCATAATGTTATTGTTAATATATATGTTACAGTGTGTCCGGAAATCCTTTAGTTCGCGAAGTCACTGGCTGATTACGAGTGAGCGAGCGCAGCGAGCGAAGCGAAGTCTTTTCAATATAAGGGAAAAATCTCAGTATGAGCGGCCCGGCCCGGCCTGTAACGCTTTTGAGAGGCTTATATCTCAGCAACCGCTGGACCGATTGGCCTGCGGTCTTTTTTGCTGGGTAGCCCCATCCCTTCTACTCCGTAATTGACTACTTTTGATACATCTCAGTGACCGTCGTGGCACGTGCCACGCCCACGTGAAAAGTATTTGTATTTGTATTTGTATATTTAAAATCGCCAACAGACAATAAGTCCACTTAAAAGGCGAAGTCAAAGGGACAGTAAAACAGCACACACCCACACACACAACACACACACACACCTACACACACACACACACACTGAAGATAAAAACACGTAGAGTTATAAACACAGGAGATGTAAATAAATAAATAATAGCCTAAAAAGCCTAGTAAATAAGAAACACTAAAAGCACAGCGGATGCGATCACGCCGCTTCCAGCCCTTCCACATAGTTTAAAACGTGTCCTCTAAAAGTGTAAAAACTATCGCTAAAAACATCAGCGGGACTACTAGTTAAAAACACGTTCATGGCCTTCGGTAGTCGGCGCAGAAAACCATCCCCGACGGTCCGTGCGCGCCAGGGAAGCTCGGCGAAGAGCCGCTGTGAGCGGGTTGATCGCGGCGGCACATGGAGCGGAAATCTACCAAGAAGGTTAGAAGAACGGATTTTACCGGCCAGGATATTCCTCAGGAAGAACAGGTCGTGTTGGTTTCTACGGACAGACAGTGATGTAATACCAAAATGATGCAGAAGAGAAGGATAGGACCAGGGTATATAGAACAACGGGTACACCAACGACGCGGAAAGCGCCCATTTTACCTGGATGAGTTACATGGTAGGTGATATATTTTTTGAATATGGAAAAAATAGAGTATTCTATTCTGACGAGTAAAACCAAATCCATAAAGCAGTTATTTTTTAAATATATGTACCAGAAATAACATACTGACCATAGTTTAAAACTTAGTCTAAAGTTAGTTGAAAAGCGTATAGTTGATACTAAGATGGAAGGAATCAATGGAAGGCGGAAATGGCGCAGCTGTTTCATTCTTAAAACGTGTTCGCAAGCAGGATTCACGTGATGCTAGCGACATCTATTAATGTAATCGGGGACGCTGATTGGCTGACGGAGTCCGTGAGCAGTATCACTTATGTACGCCAGTACAGGGTTGAGGCAATGTGCGCATGCGCAGGAACTTGTGCTCTCATGGAGGGGCTTTTGGTACCTCGGGCAGCGCCCAATGCTTTTTGGACCTGTTATGGCCTCCGCATCGAAAAACGCTAGATAAAAAGGTTGTAGAGGAGGCTTGAAGCTACCTTTCCCCACAATAATATTGGCACTTTATCTTTTAGCTTACGTGTGAGGCTCGCTTGAAAAAGGTCGATTTAACATGGAAACCCTATGGGGTAGTAGTTTTGAGCGCCCATTTGGCCTAATGCTACCAACTGTTACTGGCTACCCCTGGATAGGACAGAGAGGAACATGGCGAGGATGTGTGGCTATTCAACCACAACAAGAACTCGTGCTGCACACGATCAACCCGCTCTGTGTGGGATTTGGCCGCTCCCGCCCAGACCACGCAACCGTACGCGGCATCTGCGATGCCGGGCTCCGCATCGCGGGACCGCAGGTTGTTTGAGCAAGCACCTTTGTAAACTCGCCGCAAAACGCAAAACCGCAAAACTCGCAAAACGCACGCTCAAAACGCAACGCAAAAGCCGCAAAAAAACAATCGCCCGCAGGCACAAAACAAAACCGCAGAAAAAAACGCAAAAAAGCCGCAAAAACGCCCGTCCGCCGCAAAACGCAAACACCGCAAAAAACGCAAATACCACCGCCACAAAAAAATCGCCCGCATCGCCCGCCGCCAAAGGCAAAACGCCGCGAAACGCGGCCGCCCGCCTAAAACCGCAACACCGCCAATAACGCCCGGCCGCCGGCGACCGCAAAACCCCGCAAAAAACGGCCGCCCGCCGCAAACTACAAAACGCCGCAAAAAACGGCCGCCCGCCGCAAACCGCCGCTAAAACGGACGCCCGCCGCCAAACGCAAACACCGCAAAACACCCGCATCGCCCGCCCGCCCGCCGCCAAACACATAAAAACGCAAGAAACGCAAACACCGCCGCAAAAAACGCCCGCAACGCACCCCCGCCCGCCGCCAACCGCAAAACGCCGCAAAAAACGGCCGCCCGCCGCCAAACAAAAACATCGCAAAAAACGCAAAAACGGCCGCCCGCCGCCAAACGCAAACACCGAAAAAACACAAACACCGCCGCAAAAACGCCCGCCGTAGGCAAAACGCAAACACTGACGCATTAAGACAAATATGGCGCCCTGCGGCAAATGTGGTGCATTCATATCTACCGTTTAAGCAGCCATCGCTTAATTACAGTGCATCCTAATCGTCCAATTTTCGACAAAATAACGCACATTCTGCACTTTGTGGCAAAAATGGCGCTTTGAGACAAACGTGGCGCACTGCAACAAACGTGCCGCATTCGTTCATGTCGCTTAACAATTCATCAACCCACCAAATTCTATTCCAATCGGGCTTAAACTGACAAAGTTATGTACATTTGAATATTTCACTATAAAATATATCCGCAACGGAGGTGCCCAAATTTGCACGTGTGCCACGTGATCGCCGGTGGTGTAAGCAGGACTTGTCTCCTCACTGATTGCACCATTTCAGTATTCCTGGCTTGTGCTGTTTTCGGTCTCTAGCGGTGTACCAAATTTGAACTAAATCGGCCCGGCCGGTCACGAGATCTGGAAGCGTCACCCTGCACGTGCGCACGTGCAGCGGCACCCCTTCCGTGGCACATGAAAATGGATCGCCTGGTAGGTGACTACCTTCATGCCAAGTTTCAGCGCAATCGGCCCAGTATTTACCGAGTTACTGCACTTATTACAAAACTGACACCTGTCCGTATTACACGTGTCACGTGCAGTAGGGGTCACTCGCATGCATCGTCCATAGTAAAATACTTCTAAGAAGGGTATACGCTACCCCACACAAAAAAAACGCAAGTGTATTGGCCCAGTGGCTGCGGAGATATAAGTCGTACAAAAACGTCCCCACGGCGGCCGGCTGCTAATGTTTAGTATTAAATCGCATCCTTCAATGGGAGGTATCCCTGTCACCTGTTCGTATACTGTTTGAGCCGAGACCATATATAGGTCTGAGCTCAAATCTCGGTAAAGTCGTGCTTTTTTACCAAATTCCTCAAAAACGGCACAACGTGCAATAACGTTCTGTGTATCATTGGAAAGAGCATCAAAAGTTGTATAACCTATAAACTTTTCACTTAAATATATCTTTAACGTAAAAAGTTATTAAGCAGCAAAGACGCTTCCATTGACTTTCCATGTTAAAATTTTTCATTTGTAAACGAGGTTAAAAAGAAGAAACGAATTTGCACAGCTTCAAGAAGCATAACAACATGTTCTATGGTCTTTTCTCAACAAGTCCTGGAAGTTTAAACAAAATCGTATCATATAATTTTGTACAATGAGCGAATGAAAATGTCTCTGCAAAAACGTCCATAGATTTAACATGGGGAGCGAAAAAAGTTCAACTTCAAACTCGTGCAACTCAAGTTAACGAATTCTGACGGGTATACGGCGCACACGGGAGTGTACCTGAACGTGTCGGTCATAAAATGGTGTGCAGCAAACCATACCTTGTTCCGCGATTTTTTCCGCTATTCCCGATCGCGCAAAAAGTGTCCAAAACCCCGTTGACTTAACATGGGGAAAATGGAATCGCACGTGCCACGTGCCACGAGGTTTTAAGCGAGTAGCGACCGGTGCCATCAGGTAGATCGCCTGCGGGAGCCCATACACTGAAATTTTAAAGAAAATCGAGCCACAAGTTTAGGCCCCACCCAAAATGTCTCGATTCGCTGCCAGACTTGCAAAACATAGCCCGGAGACGGACCGCTCCGGTTGTTTTTCAATAGAAAAACACAATTCTAACGAATAGTGTTTGTCTTTTCAAACAACCTGCGGTTACCGCAGGTTGTTTGAGCAAGCACCTCTGTATAAACCAGCATCTGCGATGCCGGGCTCCGCATCGCGGGACCGCAGGTTGTTTGAGCAAGCACCTCTGTTCCGCCCGCCGCAAAACGCAAAACCGCAAAACTCGCAAAACGCACGCTCAAAACGCAACGCAAAAGCCGCAAAAAAAACAATCGCCCGCAGGCACAAAACCGCAGAAAAAACGCAAAAAATGCCGCAAAAACGCCCGTCCGCCGCAAAACGCAAACAACGCAAAAAACGCAAATACCACCGCCACAAAAAATCGCCCGCATCGCCCGCCGCCAAAGGCAAAACGCCGCAAAACGCGGCCGCCCGCCTTAAAACGCAACACCGCCAATAACGCCCGGCCGCCGGCGACCGCAAAACCCCGCAAAAAACGGCCGCCCGCCGCAAACTACAAAACGCCGCAAAAACGGCCGCCCGCCGCAAACCGCCGCTAAAACGGCCGCCCGCTGCCAAACGCAAACACCGCAAAACACCCGCATCGCCCGCCCGCCCGCCGCCAAACACAAAAAGCGCAAAAAACGCAAACACCGCCGCAAAAAAACGCCCGCAACGCACGCCCGCCCGCCGCCAACCGCAAAACGCCGCAAAAAACGGCCGCCCGCCGCCAAACAAAACACCGCAAAAAACGCGAAAACGGCCGCCCGCCGCCAAACGCAAACACCGAAAAAACGCGAACACCGCCGCAAAAACGCCCGCCGTAGGCAAAACGCAAACACTGACGCATTAAGACAAATATGGCGCCCTGCGGCAAATGTGGTGCATTCATATCTACCGTTTAAGCAGCCATCCCTTAATTACAGCACATCCTAATCGTCCAATTTTCGACAAAATAACGCACATTCTGCACTTTGTGGCCAAAATGGCGCTTTGAGACAAACGTGGCGCACTGCAACAAACGTGCCGCATTCGTTCATGTCGCTTAACAATTCATCAACCCACCAAATTCTAGTCCAATCGGACTTAAACTGACAAAGTTATGTACATTTGAATATTTCACTATAAAATACTGATGTGCACGGCACTCTACTAACCGCTCTCTAGCGGTGTGCCAAATTTGAGTGCAATCGGCACGGCCATTTTCGAGATCCGGAAGCGTCACACTGCACGTGCGCACGTGCAACGTGGGTCCCAATCGACTTGTGCACGGCATCCCATTCGCCGGTTTCTAGCGATGTACCAAATTTGAGTTCAATCGGCCCAGTAATTTCAAGATCTGGAAGCGACCCCTGGACGTGCGCACGTGCAGCTGCACCCCAACCGTGGCACATGAAAATACATACTAACTGACTTGTGCACGGCACCCTACTAACCAGTCTCTAGCGGTATGCCAAATTTGAGCACAGTCGGCCCAGCCGTTCTTGAGATCTGGAAGCGTCAGCCTGCACGTGCGCACGTGCAAACTGGGACCCATCTGATTTGTGCACTGCACCCTACTCGCCGATCCCTGGCGGTTTGCCAACTTTGGTCACAATCGGCCCGGCCGTTCTCGAGATCTGGAAGCGTCACCCTACACGTGTGCACGTGCAATAGCACCCCAACCGTGACACATGGAAATGCATTGCGCTGCGGGTGCCTACATCCAGGCCAAGGATCATGCCCAAGGATGCGGAGCCCAAATGACTTGTGCAGGGCACCCTACTAAACGGTCTCTAGCAGTGTATTAAATCTGAGCACAATCGGCACCTCCGTTCTCGAGATCTGGAAGCGTGACCCTGCTTGTGCGCACGTGCAGCAGCACCCCGACCGCAGCACACGGAAACGCATCGCCCGGTATGTGCCTACATCCCTGCCAAGTTTCAGCAGAATCAACCCAGCAATTACCGTGTTATTGTCATTACAACAGAAGTAACACCTCACCGTTTTACACGTGTCACGTGCGGTAGGGGTCACCCGCATGCATCGTACAGAGTAAAATACTTCTAAGAAGGGTAGACGCTACCCCATACAAAAAACCGCAAGTGTATCGGTCCAGTGGTTGCGGAGATAGGCCGTACAAAAACGTCCCCACGACGGCCGGCCGCTAATATTCAACATTAAATCGCATCCTTCAATGGGAGGTATCCCCGTCACCTGTTCGTATACTGTCTGAGCCAAGGCCGTATATAGGTCTGAGCTCAAATCTCGGTAAAGTCGTGCTTTTTTACTAAGTTTCTCAAAAACGGCACAACGTGCAAGAACGATCTATACATCATTGGAAAGAGCATCAAAAGTTGTATATCCTATCAACTTTTCACTTAAATATATCTTCAACGTACAAAGTTATTAAGCACCAAAGACGCCCCCATTGACTTTCCATGTTAAAGTTTTTCATTTTTAAACGAGCTTAAAAAGAACAAACGAATTTGCACAGCTTAAATAAGCATAACAACATGTTCTATGGTCTTTTCTGAACAAGTCCTGAAAGTTTAAACAAAATCGTATCATATAATTTTGTACAATGAGCGAATGAAAATGTCTCTGCAAAAACGCCCATTGACTTAACATGGGGAGCGAAAAAAGTTCAACTTCAAACTCGTGCAACTCACGTTAACGAATTCTGACGGGTATACGGCGCACACGGGCGTGTACCTGAACGTGTCGGTCATAAAATGGTGTGCAGCAAACCATACCTTGTTCCGCGATTTTTTCCGCTATTCCCGATCGCGCAAAAAGTGTCCAAAACCCCGTTGACTTAACATGGGGAAAATGGAATCGCACGTGCCACGTGCCACGAGGTTTTAAGCGAGTAGCGACCGGTGCCATAAGGTAGATCGCCTGCGGGAGCCCATACCCTGAAATTTTTACGAAGATTGAGCGATTCGTCTAGGCCCCACCCAAGTTGTACTGATTCGCTGCCAGACTTGCAAAACATAGCCCGGAGAAGGACCGCTCCGGTTGTTTTTCAATAGAAAAACACAATTCTAACGAATAGTGTTTGTCTTTTCAAACAACCTGCGGTTACCGCCCGCCGCAAAACGCAAAACCGCAAAACTCGCAAAACGCACGCTCAAAACGCAACGCAAAAGCCGCAAAAAAAACAATCGCTCGCAGGCACAAAACCGCAAAAAAAAAACGCAAAAAAGCCGCAAAAACGCCCGCCCGCCGCAAAACGCAAACACCGCAAAAAACGCAAATACCACCGCCACAAAAAATCGCCCGCATCGCCCGCCGCCAAAGGCAAAACGCCGCAAAACGCGGCCGCCCGCCTAAAACCGCAACACCGCCAATAACGCCCGGCCGCCGGCGACCGCAAAACCCCGCAAAAACGGCCGCCCGCCGCAAACTACAAAACGCCGCAAAAAACGGCCGCCCGCCGCAAACCGCCGCTAAAACGGCCGCCCGCCGCCAAACGCAAACACCGCAAAACACCCGCATCGCCCGCCCGCCCCCCGCCAAACACAAAAAACGCAAAAAACGCAAACACCGCCGCAAAAAAAACGCCCGCAACGCACGCCCGCCCGCCGCCAACCGCAAAACGCCGCAAAAAACGGCCGCCCGCCGCCAAACAAAAACACCGCAAAAAACGCAAAAACGGCCGCCCGCCGCCAAACGCAAACACCGAAAAAACGCAAACACCGCCGCAAAAACGCCCGCCGTAGGCAAAACGCAAACACTGACGCATTAAGACAAATATGGCGCCCTGCAGCAAATGTGGTGCATTCATATCTACCGTTTAAGCAGCCACCCCTTAATTACAGCGCATCCTAGGTAATCGTCCAATTTTCGACAAAACAACGCACATTCTGCACTTTGTGGCAAAAAATGGCGCTTTGAGACAAACGTGGCGCACTGCAACAAACGTGCCGCATTCGTTCATGTCGCTTAACAATTCATCAACCCACCAAATTCTAGTCCAATCGGACTTAAACTGACAAAGTTATGTACATTTGAATATTTCACTATAAAATATATCCGCAAAGGAGGTGCCCAAATTTGCACGTGTGCCACGTGATCGCCGGTGGTGTAAGCAGGACTTGTCTCCTTACTGATTGCACCATTTCAGCATTCCTGGCTTGTGCTGTTTTCGTGCTATAAGGCCACAAATCGGCAAACATACGATAATCTGGGAGGTACGCGACTCAAACACGTGGCCACGTGGCACGTGCCGGACCTCTGATAGTTTCACCGTTCACGCCACGTGATGACCCATCGACGTGGCCATCAGCATGTAAAAAATGACCCCGGCCGGTGTCACCGTCCCTGAACAGTGGACGGTTAAACTCGAAAAACGGGAAAATTTAGGGAAATTTCACCTTTCGAATATATAATTTCCCCAGAATTTTATTTTTTTTATTTTACAAAAAATCCGAGATAGCAGTTTTTTAGCCCCCTTCATTCTATGCCTATACCAGTTTTCAGATCGACACTATCATAAAAACTGACGGCCTGACGGCCATTTCCCCCACTCCTTGCATTTCACAATGCTAGTATATTTAAGCACCAAAATTGACCCCGTGCCACGGCACGTGCAATAGCACGTGCGACACGTGACCACTAGTGCGACAAGCTGGACTCATCTGCTCACCGGCTGCACTGATTTGGAGTCGCTAGTTGAAGTCGTTTCCACGCCAAAGGACGCCGAGTAGGCCAATGTCGGATTTTCCCGGAGGTTACCCCATCAAACACGTTTGCACGTGGCACGTGCTTTTCAATCGCCCCATATCTTGCCCATACCATGTGGTAGCCGACATCCCGGGGCACAACATATTGAAACATTTTCAAAATCTAACGTGGAAATTTTTGACAAAATCGATTTGAAAATAATTTTTCGAATTCGCCATAGGCTCAACATGGGGTAACTGTCTGTGACGATTACCCGAAATTTTGTCAATTATATTTTAAGTAATTACCACCGTCAGTTGGGGTGCCAGCCCGAGATCCGACCCTAAAAATATCAGCAAATATAATTGACGAAATTTTTCGCAAATCGAATTTCTAATTTTACCCCATGTTAACCCTATGGGAAAATGCACGTGCCGATTACCCCAAAACAGCGAATTCTGACATCTTAACGAAGCATAACAACATGTTCTATGGTCGTTTCTCAACAGGTCCTGAAAGTTTAAACAAAATCGTATCATATAATTTTGTGCAATGAACGAATGAAAATGTCTCTGCAAAAACGTCCATAGACTTAACATGGGGAGCGAAAAAAGTTCAACTTCAAACTCGTGCAACTCAAGTTAACGAATTCTGACGGGTATACGGCGCCCACGGGCGTGTACCTGAACGTGTCGGTCATAAAACGGTGTGCAGCAAACCATACCTTGATCGGCGATTTTTTCCGCTATTCGCGATCGCGCAAAAAGTGTCCAAAACCCCATTGACTTAACATGGGCGAAAATTGAAACGCACGTGCCACGTGCCACGAGGTTTTAAGCGAGTAGCGACCGGTGCCAACAGGTAGATCGCCTGCGGGAGCTTATACACTGAAATTTTTACGAAAATCGAGCCACAAGTTTAGGCCCCAATCAAGTTGCCCCAATTCGCGGCCAGACATGCAAAACATAGCCCGGAGAAGGACCGCTCCGGTTGTTTTTCAATAGAAAAACACAATTCTAACGAATAGTGTTTGTCAATGAAGAAACAACCTGCGGTTATTAAGTCAAGGGTGTTCAGGCAGTTTTGCAAAAGTAATGATTTTCAGAGGCCCATATCTCAGCAGCGGCTTGAGCAATTGTCTTGCGGTAATTTTTATAGCGTATAGCTGCATCCCTTCTACCAAAGGTCGGATACTGTTGATCTATGTGAGTGACCCCCACTGCACGTGCAAAATACTAAAGGAAGAGGTGCCAAATTTGTTCCCATTTCAGTAACTCGGTAATTACTGGGGCGATTTCGCTGATACTTGGCATACAAGTAGGCACCCACCAGGCAATGCATTCCCATGTGTTGCGGTTAGGGTGCTACTGCACGTACGCACGTGCAGGGGGCGTTTCCAGATCTCGAGAACGGCTGGGCCGATTGCGCTCAAATTTGGTACACGGTTGGGGACCGGTTAGTAGGGTGCCGTGCAAAAGTCATTTTGGACCCCGTTTGCACGTGTGCACGTGCAGAATGCCGCTTCCAGATCTCAGGAACGGCTGGGCCGATTGCGCTCAAATTTGGCACACCGCTAGCGACCGGTTAGAAGGGTGCTTTGCACAAGCCCGTTGGAAGCCCTCTCTCCCTTTCGCCCTCCCGCACGTGCAGGGCTCACTATCTCGCTCGCTCGTTCTTCGCCCAAAAGGCGTTTTACTGGTCTTAGGGACTCCGCGAACTCACGTGAACTCTGGATAACTGGCGTTATCTTAAGTTAATCCCGTAACGCTTCGGCATCGTATGCTCCATGCTCATGTGTTGGCTACAACCACTAGCCAGGCTATCGGAATTCGATACCAGTGGAACGCCTTTTGGGCGAAGAACGAGCGAGCGAGAGTGACCCCTGCACGTGCGAAAGAGTACTTCCAACTGGCTTGTGCACGGCATCCTACTAACCTGTCTATAGCATTTTACCAAATTTGAGCGCGATCGGCCCAGCCGTTCTTTAAACCTGGAAGCGTCACCCTGCACGTGCGCACGTGCAAACCGGGTCCCATCTGACTTATGCACTGCACGCTACCAGCCTGTCTCCAATCGCGTACCAAATTTTAGCGCGATCGGCCCAGTCGTTCTCGAGATCTGGAAGCGCCCCCTGCACGTGCGGGTGCGCACGTGCAATAGCACCGCAACCGTTACACATAGGAATGCATTGTCTAATGGGTGCCTACCTGCACGCTAAGGTTCAGCGAACTCGCGCTAGTAATTGCTGAGTTATTGTAATGGGAACAAATTTGACACCTTTTCTTTTTGCATTTTGCACGTGCAGAGGGGGTGACCCACATGCATTGAGAGCACGTCATGTTTGTGAGAAGGGATGCAACTACCCTACAAAAATTACCGCAAGTCAATCACTCAAACGGTTGCCGAGATAAAAGCCTCTCAAAATCGCCACTTTTACAAACAGAGGCCTGTTTCACTAACAAATAACGTTTGCAATTACAAAGAAAAAGCTTAAGATTAAAAGAAACAATAACCAAACATTTGAGATTTGGATTTCAGAAAACCTCCGAGCATGAATTTTGAGTTAACACTTAAAAAACTTTTTATTAGAGAAAAGGTCTGTAAGAAACATTGAGATCGCATACTTTCTGTTTAACGAAGACCAAAGACTTGAAAGAAAACGTTGTACAACAAACCAAAAATTCCAGTGGCCCTGACGCTCGGAATTTTGTTACGCTTTTTGCAATAATGCAAAGCAAACAATTATTAATATAATGAGGCTTGAAATGATCTCACGCATGTCAAAGTGTTTTATTTTAGGCAAAATAAATATCTAAAACAGTAAAACAAGCTTTCGGCATTACGCCATCATCAAGTTTGAATAAATTAACATGTTTTTGATTTTCAAAAGCTAGAGCACAATCATATTGTTCCAGGCATCCTCATAGCAGCTCACTTTTTTCAAACGTATTGCAATACGTTGCAAATAGTGTGGTACATTGCACATGGCAAGTAAATAATGTACAACAATGTATCATTACGTACGCTACAACATGACATGCACACAATATATCAAAGGTACAACAAGGTCAATAAATCTCATCTCAACATCAGCCGCATACATCATCAACACCCGGTTGCAGTAAACATTGACATTATAATCATATTGAAAAACATTGCCGCTGTTCTTAGCTCGATTCCAGTCAACCAGTCGTGAGTCGGGCAAGTCAGTTAGGTGCATGTGTACGTGTGCGTGTGCGTGGTAGAGTAAACATGTGAAACAAAGGGTAGAGATAAGTGAGTGAGTGTATAAGTTTGTGAGAGAGTGAGTGTGTGAGTGAGTGAGGGGTGAGTGAATGAGAGAGAAGTGTGTGTGTGTGTGTGTGTGTGTTATGACCTATGGTTTACGAGCGAGGGGCCATGAGCTTTTCATCATGTTTAATGTGGGCCTTAGGTCTCTAATTTTGATGGATTCAGTGATTTTTAGTTCAGCAGAATCCCGTCCCCAACCGATTATATCAATAGTAAAGGCGGAGTTGATTTCAGTGCTACTTGCGTTAAAGTGCGAATCAGCAATATGTTCACCTAGTGGGGTGTCTGGTTTTCTCAGGCGAGCGTCACTTAAGTGCTCGTTGAATCGATAACGTACAGGGCGGGTGCTTTCTCCGATATAAAATTCAGTTCGTCCGTTTCTTTCACAGAGGCTACAGGTAATTTTATAGACTATGTTTTTCTTAGTACACTTACCCTTCAGCCCACTCTCACAGGTGTGACAGTGCTTAGTCCCGGCTTACGCTACATTGACGATATTGTCGGGGTCTGGACACATGGGATTGATCGCCTGAACCATTTTTTCAACTGTATTAATGCTTACAACCGATCCATAAGCTTCACAATGGAGTCTACCTTCAGCACCGGTCAACTTCCTTTCTTAGATACCCTCATAACAGTATACCCCACCGGTGAGTACACCACGGAATTATACTTTAAACCGATGGCAGCCCCGATCATTCTCCACTTTACGTCCGCCCACCCCATGAGTACCAAGAAGGCCGTTCTCAATTCCCAGATCAAGCGAGCGATGAGGGTGTCATCTGACGACCGAACGAGGGATCGCAGCGTAAAGCGGGTAAAACTTCTGTTTGAGCAGAACGGGTACAGGGACCCGCAGTTGCTACTGTACACATATATTACCAATTTAGAATTGCGCTATTATTTGCTAAGTGCTGGCCATTGGAGAAAGGAAATGTAGCGCATAGTATGGAGGAATAACACATGTTTGCTCCTAGGCCGTATTTTTTGTATAATTCCTCTTACCGCAACATATATTCTTCCAAAACTACAATCGTGCTATTTTTCCGCGCCCGTTGCCTCCCCAGAGCCCGTCCTTGGTATCGCCTATAGCTTCCCTTCCCGCTACGTGAATGAAAGTCACGTGACTACTACAGGTTTGCGCTCAGTACTAACACGCCTAGCCCGAGGGCCGGTCCGTAGCGGGGAGGGGTAGAACGCCAGAGCTCCAGCGCGGTGGAGGTGGTGGTGGCCCGTATCATAAAGAGGCAACCGTAAGCAGAACTAAAATTGCCGCAGTATAAGATTATGATCAAGTTTTCTTTAAATGTATTGATTGACAAGAAAGTGCAATGCTTATTCGATATAATAAAACGGTGTCCAACGCCTTGGAAGAACTATAAAACATATTCAGCAACGTATAAATTTATGATACAGACCATGACCTTTCACCTTGCCTCCGGGGAGGACCGCTCAGGAAGCCACATACCGAACGAATCGAGGCCTCGCAGCGCGGCGGCAGAGGAGGTGGATAAACCATCGCCAGATCTTTCGGTTACTTATGTTTCAAGAAGAAGGAGGAGGGGGGGGGGGGGTGGAGGGTGAGGGCTGTTTTCAACCCACTCACCAATCCTTTCCTTATTAACTTATAGCTTACCGAAAAAATGCAACACAATGGTGGCCGTCACGAGATGTAGCGAAGAGTGCCTCAGCCACATTTGTTTTGAGTAAACCTTTAGCATTGGAATTCAGGCCAGTGATCCTGAAGCATTATTTTATTTTTGTCGTGCATAAGCTGGGATGAAGTGCTCCAAGTTAATTGCGAAGAAACTGTTTTAGTTTCAGAACATTTATGAGGCTAGTCGCGCCAAATAGTATACGTTTGTTGCAAAATGCAAAAAAATGCAAAATTTGTTGACATGCTATCCAGATGATGGAATTTATTTGAAACAAGAAGTCAAAAAGTGGCATCGTTAGTCATCCTGCATACCTATAAATCGATTCGTCACCTTGGTTCGAGCTCAATAGTTCTTTTCGCGGATGATCGGTTTCGTTTTCTTTCTTTTTTTGGGGGGGGGGGGGGAGTTTATGAGCCAGTAGCCACCCTCCCCAGTCCCCCAAACAACAATTGTTGACAAATACTGTGATGGCCTAAAAAAATGCCCTCAATTGTGTTACGTAGAGGAGAATGAGGTAAGTTGAGCCGCTTTTTGTTTTTCGTTAGCTACAGGCTAACTTACTGATCATTTTTCTGCGTTTACGGGTTGGACGGACAGAGTGGTCATTTGTGCATGTAATGGTGGCCAGAAATGTTTCATACCGCTTATTTTTGTACTGAAAAGGCTACGTCAAAAATTATCTTGCACGTTGCTCATCTTACCCCATGGGCGGGGTAAGTTGAGACACGTCGTGGGGAAAGTTGAGCATGGATAGAAAAAGCGAACCTCTTCTTTTCCCGGGCGTGGCGAAGAGTGGGCTCTTTTATTTACTCCATGGCATACATACTTATGGCAAAGTTTTTTTCCTCCATCAAAAAGTGACTGTTTAAAGCCTTCCAATAACTCATCAAGTTTTCTATCGCGGAAGAAATCATTTTATCCTTCAGATAATCTGCAAATCACTTACAACTTGTGTAATCAACAAAGAAAAACAATTTCCTACCATTTTTATTCAGCAGAAACAAGCGCAGCTCAGTTAGGTTTTCGACAGCGGAGACAACAATGGCTTATCCGGCTCATCTTCCCCCAGGAGAAAATGGCTCATCTTGCCCTGCAACCGTGGCCATTTTAGATTAATGACACCCGCTAAGGAAAATAACCATGCACCGCAGATAACAACCATCTCATTTTAAAGGCAAAACATGTCTTAGTTACCAGGGGCGATACCAGGCCGTTACCGGGTGCTGAGCGTGAGAACGTTGCCGTCTCACGTGAAAGACTGCAGCATCGTAAGCAAACGGCACATGGAAGCTCAAGTCAATTAGCGCCATAGGAGCTGAGAAACGTGGGGTGGCTAAACTTGCCCCTTGGCTCATCTTACCTCACTCTCCCCTATTTGCGTCTCTCAGCTTTGATAGCTTTGATTTGTTAAAGTTATTTGTCTGTTCATTATAAAAGCTGTCAAATTTGCCGTATCATCAAACTTTTATTGAGTTTGTATTTATTTCACACTTATTACGAGCGAGCGAGCGCAGCGAGCGAAGCGAGTCTTTTCAATATAACGGAAAAATCTCAGTATGAGCGGCCCGGCCCGGCCCGGCCCGGCCCGGCCCGGCCCGGCCTGTAACGCTTTTGAGAGGCTTATATCTCAGCAACCGCTGGACCGATTGGCCTGCGGTCTTTTTTGCTGGGTAGCCCCATCCCTTCTACCCCGTAATTGACTACTTTTGATACATCTCAGTGACCGTCGTGGCACGTGCCACGTGAAAAGTCAAGGGTGTTCAAGCTGTTTTGCAAAAGTAGTGATTTTGAGAGGCTCATATCTCAGCAGCCGCTTGGGCGATTGACTTGCGGTAATTTTTATAGGGTAGCTGCATCCTTTCTACCAAAAATAGGATACTCTCGATGCATGTGGGTCACCCCCAGTGCACGTGCAAAATACAACAATAAGAGGTGTCAAATTTGTTCCCATTTTAATAACTCAGTAATTACTGGGGCGATTTCGCTGAAACTTGGCATACAGGTAGGCACCCACCAGGCAATGCATTCCCATGTGTTGCGGTTAGGGTGCTACTGCACGTGCGCACGTGCAGGGGGCGCTTCCCGATCTCGAGAACGGCTGGGCCGATTGCGCTCAAATTTGGTACACGGTTGGAGACCGGTTAGTAGGGTGCCGTGCAAAAGTCAGTTTGGACCCCGTTTGCACGTGCGCACGTGCAGAATGCCGCTTCCAGATCTCAGGAACGGCTGGGCCGATTGCGCTCAAATTTGGTACACCGCTAGCGACCGGTTAGAAGGGTGCTTTGCGCCAGCCCGTTGGAAGTACCCTCTCGCCCTTCCGCACGTGCAGGGCTCACTATCTCGCTCGCTCGTTCTTCGCCCAAAAGGCGTTTTACTGGTCTAAAATGAACAATTTTGTCACTGGCTTCTTTATGAATGGAATTGGATGGTCGCATGAATGAACAAATGAATAGCTCCATTTGAGTATCAGCTGAAATCAATCCTAAAATTTAATCTACCAGTCTGCAACTAAAAGGTTTAAAACCAGTGCAAGTTACCTAGGTGCAGTTTCTAATCTATGCCGTTTTAATTAAAACCCTCGCCCGCACATGCCATTTTCCCATCCTAGAACGCACATGGGGGGTGGTTGCCACCCCCCCCCGCACCGTTTCGTTCCTGTTGGAGATAGAGCTTAGCGGTAAGGACCAAAAAGATTCTTTGGGAAGAGACGAATCCAATGATACCCAGTTTTACCTTCTCAGGTCAGTCATTGACCTTCCAGGTCAGGTCAAACTAAAAAATGTTGCTGTTTTGGGTCACCGTCGAATATCAAGTGCGCTGCTTACCATATACCGATGACGATGCCGTTTTCTGGTGCCAAGCCAGCTAGAACCTCTTTGTCACTCTGCCCGACCAGGTTTTTGCTGCTGAGGTCATTTCAGGTCAAGTTAGGTCAAGGTCAATTATATGTGTTTGTATGTCTGTGTGTGTCTGTGTGTATACTGATGTGTGCACCGATTGTTTATGTGTCCATATTACATGAAATCATGATCTGAGAAGCTTTTACCAAAAATGCAGTCAAAAAACTTCCCAAAAAGTAATTTCCGCTTGCCTAAAACGCTATTATCTTAGATGACTTAGGTTGACCTTGACCTTGACCTTGACATTTGTACATCGTCGAACAACATGTTCCATGATAGGTGGGAGGTAAGACTGGCAAAAAAGGCCGAAATCAAGGTGTCAAAAGCTCACAAGGCCCATAGCCAACGCAAGATGTTGAGAATTGGCCATTTGGGTCATGACATGACCTGAAAAACAAGGTCATACCTCCGAAACAAAAAAACCACAGAAACTTGAAATTTTCAGTGGACATAAAAAAGGATAGAGGAGCAGCTATACCAAAAATCAGCCTTCTAGCTCTAAAAATGTTGAGTGCAGAGCAGAAAGACTACCTGGGGGGGGGGGGGCAACCACCCCCCCATGTGCGGGCGAGGGTTAAGTGTCTATAGCTCCTTAATCTTGAGCCGCTTCTCTCACAATTCATTTTACGTGGTGCTTACTGCTTACATTGTTCAAGAAGTTATAGTATTCGAGCTCGTTGGTCTTAAAAACTGCTATCGAAGTAAATTAAAGTGCTTCGGGCTTCGGCACTTAAAAACCAATCGATATTTAACACTCACCCATTTAGGCATTTCTTTTCAGCGTCTTACATGTAGCGGAGGGGCGTAGAAACCCTCAGCTATTCGGCTCTTGATAAAAAGAGCCAGAGCTTCGCTGAAAAAAAAAAAAATAAAAAAGAGCGAGCTGCTCGTGACGAGAGAAATCCGATGATTTGAGGGTCCTGGTCATCGTTGACGAGAGAAAGCCAATTATGTTTATGTCCTGGTCAATGCTGAGATCCTAGGTCACTGGTTGACCTCCCAGATCAGGTTAATAACCCAAAAGCACGGAAAATTGGGTCCTGCTAGAATTTCTACAAGTGAAGTTTGCTGGGACTTGGCTTGCTTCTGACTCCGAATTTGCACTTGCTTTGATCAAAGATGATGTATCAAAGCATTTTGGGTAGGACGGGTCGCGCCAGATCACCCATTAGGCGTTCTGCCGGGCTATCCATAGAATGTTAACCAGCACTTACAGCCTTGCAACATATTGCATAGGCACTATAACTGATGCCTAAGTATGCCTAGTTTTCAAATGCTACAATGGGTGCTAAATTTCAAACCAACACTTCCTAAAAACCACAGTGAAAAGGTATAAATTTAAGGAAGTTAACCGAGATCATTTCAAGTAAATGACCTTAACCTGAGTTTCACGTGACCTTGGCACCCACAACAATCAATGAGCCAAACATTAGAAAGTATATTTCACATGTTGTCACGTTGCTAATCACGAAACGACTATGGAAACACACAGAAGATGTGCGCTGACTTTCAATTGCTATTCTGGCCTGACATGATCTTGAGAAAAATAATCTCAGGTTAAATGTAATTTGGCTCAGGAATTTAAAATTCTCAGACAAGATGCAAAAATGATAAGGGCTATTTAATTTTCCGGGAAGTTGTAAAATTGATTGATTAAAGGTAGTGTGCCAGCTTTCCTGGACCGTATGGAGTTAATGGCCCAGATAAGGAGAACCGGATTTTTAGAACTTATCCATACCTTCAAAACTCATGGAAACGTCTTAAATTCTTCAAATTTTGAGTACCCCAGTGCGAAATTCGCCCCGACGGGTTGTCGGTCGTACCCCAACCACATTTCACACCACTATGAACAATAAATGCACACACTGAAATCGCTAATACCGATATGCTCATCCAATCAAGTTTCGATAAACCCGTTCATCATCAGCTCCTGCGGTTTACGAACACGCCTGTTAGGTGGTGCGGTAGACCGCGCCCAAAGCCAGGGCCCCGGTAACGTGAGGTAGCCGAGTCAGGGCAGCGTGCGCTGACCCAAGCCGGAGCCGCGCGTCCTCCCGGTGTCATGTGATAGCCCGGGGCTGCCCGCGGGGATGCGGTAGACCGCGCCCAAAGCTGCGGCCCCGGCTTGGGTCAGCGCACGCTGCCCCGACTCGGCTACCTCACGTTACCGGGGCCCTGGCTTTGGGCGCGGCTTCTGCTCATACTTTGTGGTGCGGTGGTGGCGCGTCGGGCTGCGCGCTCTGACTTCGGCCAAGAAAAATGCGTCAGCTGATCATGGTCATTTCTGCCACTTGCGTGTGGTGAAATGGGGTCATAACTTATGAGACGGCTTTTTCATATCAATTATTTTACATAAAATCATATTTCAAACCATAAATAATGTTCGACAGCCAAATAAAAGAAACAATACCAATACAGGCTTACTAAGGCTCGACATTGTGTTGTCTACGATTAGACAGCTGATAACTCATTCCCGTACGTCGTAACACTATAATGACCTTTGCTTATTGTCACATGTGCGCCGCATTCGCGATTGTTGCCGACGCCTGTTTGCAGGTGAGCCCACTACAGTTGTTATACATATCGAAAAACCGATAAACTTTTAGGCGAAAAAGGCACTATTCCAGGCCCATTTTTGATTTTTTTTTTGCGATATTAGGTAAAAACAGAAGCTTCTTATCATAGGAAAAATAAAATGGGAAATCTTTCAAAGGTGGCACACTACCTTTAACTTCAGGGCACCAAAGAATCGTCGCAATCCTTCGCTTTGCCGCGATTTATTGGTGAAAAACAGGGGGCGCGGTCTACTTACCTCTACTTATATATGTGGTGAGGTCTAATATTCATTTTATCTGTGTTGATGAATGTGCAACAATTTCTACATGAGCTGAGACCAGTCCATATGAGTATGTTTTTCTCACGGACAATGACAATATAAAAACAATGCGAATAAAACAAAACGTTTCGGACAACAACGTGCCTTCGTCAGTGGAGAAAAATAAGTGTATAGGTTTAACATGGATGAGAACTATATGCGGCACCGTCTCGGTCTGGCCAACCGGGTTGCCGATAAAATATACAAATGTTTATAAGCTTCCATGATGTGCCTAAAAAAACTGCTGAAAATATATCTTTAAAAAATAAAGATAACTACTTCATCGATTTTATCGAAATAAAACATGCATGCCTTATTACTTATTTCTTGCCACTGACGGAGGCACTTTTTTGTGCGAAACGTCTGGTTTTATTCGTATTGTTATTGTATTGTCATTCCCTGTGAGAAAAAAGGATAACTCTTCAGTAAGTAACCATAAAAGCGAAACGGCTTAATGTAACACAATTCACTGTGTATACGAAACCTATACCTAAGTCCCTAAAAATAATCCTATTTACAACTTTTAGAAAGATATACAGCTTATACAGCTTAGGCATACAATTTTTCTGCATTAACCCTCGCATGTGTAGGGGGGGGGTCGGATGGACCCCCCCCCATGGTTTTTCGCGAATAACTCGCGTAAAAAGCGGCCGATCGCGACGAAACTTTCAGTACCCTCGCATTGATCAATTTGACACCTACCCTGAAAATTTCATGACCCTGACCCAAATGACCTTTGACCTGTGACCTCTTTTCCGAGACCATGTTTGGCCGGAATCGCGATTTCGCGTATGTCAGCTCGCACTAGCCGCGTGTTTGCAAGCTTTTCGTGGTTTCAAACGTTCAAACATGTGATTTGATGTTACTCCCGTGTGTGTCAAGGTCACCTGAAGGTCAGGTCAGGTCATTGACCTTTGGTGACCTCGGGTGACCTCGGGTCACTTTTTCGAGTTTTACATGTTTCTAGGCTAGTTTTTGGAGCTGAATTCGAATTTAGCAACCATTTGAACATTTACGAAGTAGTTTTGATGACTTCGTAACATGTTACGAAGCTGTCAGAGGCGGTTGACACGTACTACGAATATCCGTCACGACGCCTACTGGTTGACCTGACCTGACCTGACCCGACCTGGTCTAAATGCTTCAAGACATCATCTGTGATAAAAACTAACACGATATTCGTGATCAGCACCCCGAAAAACCCCTTAGCAGCCACACTTTACGACTTTCTAACAGGTCCCGATTTTCCCGACTTTGGGTCATTGACCTGACCTGGAAGGTCAACCAATGACCTAGGACCTTAAAATTGGGTATCATCGGCTTCCTCTCGTCACGGGCAACACGCTCGTTTTTTCCGCGAAGCTCTAGCTCGATCAGGGGCCAAACGGCAAGGGGGGGGTCCAACCGACCCCCCCCCCCCCTACACATTAGAAGCTGGCAAACGCCGCACACATGCGAGGGTTAAGATAATATTCATTTATCTCCACAGAATATGGTAAATTAGTGTTGCTGAAGTTCGCTTTCGAAGCGTCTTCTCCAGGCATTCCACAGCTCTCGTGCCATTTTGGATCACGGAACATGGCTGGGCGCAGGACAGGTCGTCTGCGAGCTTGGACGGACCACGTGACCACTTCCCCCCTCCCCCTCACTCCCGTCCCCTTCCCCAGCAGGGCGTCCGATCTAACCGCGCCCCAGGCAGTCGGCTCGGTCCGACCCTCCCTGGTCGAGCCACGGCCCGGTGCCGCCTGAGTTTGTGCCGGGTGCAAAACTGGAGCAGTAACTAGCGCCGGAACTAGTAGTCAGCACGACCATCGTCAGATGGCAGGAGTAAATGGAATAAGCGGTTCCAGGTTTCCGAAGGAATGGGGCAGGAAAAAGCGCTGAAAACAATGTTTTGCTGATATAGCCATAAAAAGTTCACTGAATTAGGAGAGCAGCACATCAGTTTAAAGCCCCTCAGATGGTGGTTTTAATAAACACTCAATCATTTCCCAATTCGCCTCCAACGGTGTCACAGGCAAAGAATACGTTGAAATACTAGTGTGTACAGAAGCAACTGCGGGTCCCTGTACCCAACAGCCATGTTAGACACGAGCATAAAGAATAACTTTCGCAAGCGTAGTGAACGTAAAACTCGGCGCAACAAAGAAAACGAGATATTCATGCGGCTTCCCTATTTAGACGAAAACGTCGTTAGAAGAGTCAATGGTGTTTTGAGAAGATCTAAAACTAATATCAAAGTAGCCTGGATTAGTGGTCCCACAATAGGAAACAAACTTATCTCTTCCGCCTTCTCTAAACCGCCCTGCCCAGCCGGGACTAAGCACTGTCACACCTGTGAGAGTGGGCTGAAGGGTAAGTGTACTAAGAAAAACATAGTCTATAAAATTACCTGTAGCCTCTGTGAAAGAAACGGACGAACTGAATTTTATATCGGAGAAAGCACCCGCCCTGTACGTTATCGATTCAACGAGCACTTAAGTGACGCTCGCCTGAGAAAACCAGACACCCCACTAGGTGAACATATTGCTGATTCGCACTTTAACGCAAGTAGCACTGAAATCAACTCCGCCTTTACTATTGATATAATCGGTTGGGGACGGGATTCTGCTGAACTAAAAATCACTGAATCCATCAAAATTAGAGACCTAAGGCCCACATTAAACATGATGAAAAGCTCATGGCCCCTCGCTCGTAAACCATAGGTCATAACACACACACACACACACACTTCTCTCTCATTCACTCACCCCTCACTCACTCACACACTCACTCTCTCACAAACTTATACACTCACTCACTTATCTCTACCCTTTGTTTCACATGTTTACTCTACCACGCACACGCACACGTACACATGCACCTAACTGACTTGCCCGACTCACGACTGGTTGACTGGAATCGAGCTAAGAACAGCGGCAATGTTTTTCAATATGATTATAATGTCAATGTTTACTGCAACCGGGTGTTGATGATGTATGCGGCTGATGTTGAGATGAGATTTATTGACCTTGTTGTACCTTTGATATATTGTGTGCATGTCATGTTGTAGCGTACGTAATGATACATTGTTGTACATTATTTACTTGCCATGTGCAATGTACCACACTATTTGCAACGTATTGCAATACGTTTGAAAAAAGTGAGCTGCTATGAGGATGCCTGGAACAATATGATTGTGCTCTAGCTTTTGAAAATCAAAAACATGTTAATTTATTCAAACTTGATGATGGCGTAATGCCGAAAGCTTGTTTTACTGTTTTAGATATTTATTTTGCCTAAAATAAAACACTTTGACATGCGTGAGATCATTTCAAGCCTTATTATATTAATAATAATCATGTCATCCATCCTCGCCCACATAAAAGCAATCAATTATTACGGAGCGAGCGAAGCGAGCGGAGTCTTTCCTTAGATTAACGGAAATTTCTGAGTGTGAGCGGCCGGCCGGCCGTGCGGACGTTTTTGCGAGGCTTATATCTCAGCAACCACTTGACCGATTTACATGCGGTAATTTTTGTAGGGTAGCTTCATTGCTTCTACCAAGTATTGGACTATTCCTGATGCATGTGGGTGATCTTTTATGCACGTGCCACGTACAAAACGAAGAGGTGTCAGTTTTATAATTGTTGCAATATCTCGGTAACTACTTGGCCGATTGCGCTGAGAGTTAGCATGTAGGTAGGCACCCACTAGGCACTGCATATCCATGTGCCAGAGTTGGGGTACTGCTGCACGTGCGCACGTGCAGGGGTCGTTTCCAGATCTCGAGAACGGCTGGACCGATGCCGCTCAAATTTGGTACACGGTTAGGGACCAGTTAGTAGGGTGCCGTGCACAAGTCAATTGGGACCCATTTTGCACGTGCGCACGTGCAGTTGCCGCTTCCAGATCTCGAGAACGGTTGGGCCGATTGTGCTCAAATTTGGCACATCGCTTGAGACCGGTTAGTAGGGTGCCGTGCAAAACTCAGTCGGAGGTGCCCCCTCGCAATTTCGCACGTGCAAGGCTCACCCTCTCGCTCGCTCCGATAGTCGCCCCAAAAGGTGTTATACTGGTTTTAACCATTGACCTATAATAAGTATAGACGAACTACTCGCGTCTTTGCGGCGTTCCTCGTCGAGCAAAGAAGCAAATTGTTTTCTGAAATTACAGCGCAGGATAAGGGCAATCCTAACCTTTAAGCACGGACGTAGAAATAAAAGTTTGTTAAATATTTGTCGTTAATTTATTTTAAAATGTGTAACAGAACGCTAACATTTACTACAAAACATTTATTTAAACGTATAAGGTTTGAAGTCAAGCCTCACGAAATCGTCTCCATGGTAACGGAATAAACAAAGTCCTCGGCATCATTTATTGCTGCCGCCAAGCTGCCGCATTGCAAATTGCGTAAGGTGTGTTGACAGTCTTGTGCATATTAAACAAGAAAAGATAGTTTGTCACCAATAAAGAGCACAAACAAATATCAAGCACATATTGCACGTGATAAGTGAATCATTTCAAGGCGATAAAATTGACTAACGTTATTACAGCAAGCATTTTAAACAGTGTGATCTGAGATATGTGGTATTTATGTAATTAAAGCATTTTATTTCATTTTCTTTAAATTTATCCTGTTTATCTGCTAGAGCAGTCAGACACTGATAATTTTATCATAATGGCTAGAGTCAAGAGAAGAAAAAAATGTGAGACACTTGCAATCTTCGCAAATGTCAAGAGAAACGGTTTGGAAGAGGTCTACCCAAGGTATACCTAAGAAGGCACAGGCCTATGTTCCTGTTGCTGGAAGGCTTCTGGTGTGTGCTGAAATTCATCTGCCAACCAACTGAACCAGACATAGCCCGACTTATGGCCAAGATATAAAGTAAAAAAGATTGACGAACTTCAGTTGTAAGTTGCTACTGCAATTAAACACGATGGAGGCTGGAACCGTCAAGAAAACTTAATGTAAGCTCAGCAAGACTGCAACAGTCGAAATGCCTACCAAGTGTGACCTGCTAATGACTGGCTTAATTTCTTGCGTGGCTTAACATAAGTGCTCAAGAGCAGAAGGCCCCTCATTTACTTGTGTGTGCGGTGATTTGTGGAACATTGTTAAAATCGGAAACCAGAAATCGTGAATTTTTGGTGATCACCACCTTTAGCGATGACTTGATCGGAAAATTGTCTAGATGATTCTCAAAGTTCTTACAGCGAGCTACCTACTGCCCTTTCCGCATCTTTCTACCATTCTTCCTTTGCGAGATAATATGGCGTGGACAAATACGTCTCCCCTCTTCCCATCACTATGGCGAAGTTGGCTGAAAGGCCCACCCGGGCGCGGGTTAAAGAGGCTCATGGGTGAATGAAATGATGCATCATTATGTACACTCAAGTTGGTATGAGTATATCGCCACTCATCCCACAGTCTCTAGTACCATGTACATTATTTTCAGGTTCATATGCTTTGACGATGCTTTGATGATCGTTAGGCGGCACGGGCGGACATCGATAGCAGCGCCTCTATCGGTCACTAGGGAAAGCTTGGCTGAAGGCGACGAAATACCGGCTGAGTTGTCACACGTTGAATAGGTTTATAAACATCCGTCTTGTGAAAAATTGAACTTTTGCCTTCAATATTTCTACAGGCAATTTAAGAAGTGTCTTCACATGGATTACAAAACCATTTAGATTATTGTATTCACTTCAAACCTTTCCTATTGTTCTTGACGATGATGCGGGAACTATTTCTAATTAGTGTTTCTAGCTTAGTAAAAGAACATATTATGCAAACGATGAAAAAAGCATAAATGGAAGGTTTTATATGCAATTTTCTCTAACAATTAATGGTAAATTATCTACATATCAAGGAAAAGATGCATGCTAACTGATAATTTAAAGTTCTTGGGGCCAATTGTTTTCCTCTTTTCTTACGTCGCCCCAATGGCCGCGAATACACTTGTGATAACGCCTATCGTGTTATGAATGTTACTGCTCAGCTTCATCTTAAATACACAATACATAATGTTAAATCAACTAACAAACTGTATTAATCGAATTCGCCCCCATGAAGAGAAACGCGCATGAGACCTGCAAAACTACGTGATAGTGAGGCCGAATGCTCCTTTAACGGATCAAGAAATGATGATTCTAAGCGCAATGGCAAAGCCGCTCATTCGAGATGTGGAAGTGTGCACGTGCTAACTGGACCCAAATGGACTTGAGCACGGCACCCTCTTTAACGGTCGCTACCGGTGTACCAAATTTGAGCGCAATCTCCCCAGCCGTTCTCGAGATGTGAAAGCGACCCCTCGCGCGTGCGCACGTGCAAGCTGGACCCAAACTGACTTGTGCACGGCACCCTGCCAAACGGTCCCTAACGGTGTACCAAAGTTGAGCACAATCTGCCCAGCCACTCTCGAGATGTGGAAGCGACCCCTGCACGTGCGCACGTGCAGCAGCACCCCAACTGTGACACGTGGAAATGCATCATCATTTGCATGTCCACCGACATGCCAAGTTTCAGCTCAATCAACCCAGTCGTTGTAAAGTTATTGTTGATCGAACGAATTTGTCACTACTTAGTTGGCACGTGGCGCGTGCCGTGTCCCTGACCCTATGACTTTGTGCTATGTTCAAGTGATTGAGCTTGGACGCTTCTACATTGTAGACTTAGTCTCGTTCCGTTCCATCGTGCTATTTACGAGAAAGAAGTTGATAAACTTTCGCGTTTTTCCCATAGACAAAGCATTGTGTCATTAGTTCGTGCCCTTACACGTACGGTGGCGCTAGTGTCGCTCAGCGGGAACGGCCTTCAGGCTCTGATTAAGCCAGTGTAGTCTGTCTATACTTATTATAGCTTCCCAGGACACTGATCCTCCAACTGAACCGGTGTGTCTTTCTGGGGGATGAGGCGAAGAAGATCCGGACCAAAGTGAGCATCCCCAAGTTCCTCTCGCTGAACGAGTTTGTCGCGGACGACGTCACCCGGCCTCCCGAGTGGACCTGCACAAATCCTTCCCTGTGTACTAGGGAGTCGGAGGTTCCCTCAGGCCCACCGGCCGCCACCGCCGCCCCAACAGCGCCCACCACTGCAGGCTCTCCAGTGTCGGCCGGAGCCACGGCGCCGGCTCGTCCTTCGCCATCGGCGACTGCTGCTGCTGAGTCGCCGCCATTGCCGCCACCCGAGCTGCAGGTGTTGGACGCCGCCAACTCATACTCGAAGCCGGGGCGGACCCGTGAGGACAAGGGTCGCGAGCTCCATGTTATCAGGAGGTCACAGGAGAGAGAGCCGGCCGGCGCCGTGGAACAGGTGCACCTTTCCGAGTTTTGCGTCCAGGAAGATCAGTCGCTCCGTCCCGTCGACCTGGTCGGCGACTCTACGTATCGGCTGGTGGGCGTCATCAGCCACTACGGCGGCACCGCGCACTCGGGACACTATGTGTCTGACGTGTACAGTGTAGGACGGGACATGTGGTTCCATTACGACGACCAGCGAGTCAGCTGCGTGGACGAGGCGTACGTCCTGAATGAAGGTCACCAACGGGACGGTTATACCTTCTTTTACCTCCACAAGGAGCTCTGCAGCCAGATAGTCAGGATGGAGGGTGGGGGACTGTAACTGCCGCACGGAGGATTGGCGCTTGAACGCCTCCTGACCGTGTCCGAGCGGGCATGTGTGTATGGGTTTGTGTGTGCGTGTGTGTGGATATGTACCGGAAATGTTTTGTATCACCTTTTTATCGACGCCTATAAAAGATGATCTTATTATAGGTCAATGGTTTAAACCCTCGCATGTGTGCGGCGTTTGCCAGCTTCTAATGTGTGGGGGGGGGGGGTCGGTTGGACCCCCCTTGCCGTTTGGCCCCTGATCGAGCTAGAGCTTCGCGGAAAAAACGAGCGTATTGCCCGTGACGAGAGGAAGCCGATGATACCCAATTTTAAGGTCCTAGGTCATTGGTTGACCTTCCAGGTCAGGTCAATGACCCAAAGTCGGGAAAATCGGGACCTATTAGAAAGTCGTAAAGTGTGGCTGCTAAGGGTTTTTTCGGGGTGCTGATCACGAATATCGTGTTAGTTTTGATCACAGATGATGTCTTTAACCCGCGCACCGACGGGGGTCTGCGCCAACTTAGTACCGACGGGGGGGGCGGATGACCGCCCCCCCCTGAGATCTCGAGAACGAAGCAAGATAGCGACAAGCGGTAAACGGCATCGGATACGCACGGTCAAGATCTACAATTTTTACAAAGGTCATTTTCAGGTCAGGTCAAAGATGACGTCACAGGGGTCGAAAAAGTCAAAATGGCGGCACTAAATATGGAGAGAGTTTTTCTCGAATAACTTTCGAATTAGTCAAGATAGGAACAAACTAAGGGCATCATCGTGATCCTCTCGTCAATCCGCATCGAATGATATATGTTGACCTCGAAAGGTCAAGGTCAAAGGTTGACCTCAGGTCACGTGACCTCGAGGTCATCATGTATATCATTCGATGCGTCTTGACGAGCTGAACACAATGAGACCATCCACGCGTCTGTATCTTGTTCCTGTACGGAGTTATTGGCCAAAAACCTTTGGTGACCTTTGATGACGTCACATGACCTCACAGCTGCCCAACAGCAAAACAGACCTCAAGGTAGTGAAGGTTGATCGTATATGAAGTCATGTATGGTATATGGGGCCATTCCGACCCGTTTTGGTGGTAAAAACAGGGAGTTGATTTTTCCCCCATTGACTTATAATGGGGAGGTCGCGAAATTGACCTGACCTTAGGTCACCGATATCAAAATTCCGAGATATACAAATTGTAGCTACTAATGACCTAATAACATCCTGCGACTTTCAAAGGCCTCCGACATCTACTGTAGCTCTGGCACGGTGACAAAGTTGCAAAAAAGTGACTTGAGGTTGGGTCATTCAAAGTGACCTGGTGACCTGACCTTGAAAGGTAGGAGGTTCAAACTTGCACACCATGTGTAAAATTGATAAGGGAATAGTCATACCAAATTTCGCGGCGCTACGCGCCGCGGTTTTCCCGCTATTCGCGAAAAACCTCAGGGGGGGGCGGATATCCGCCCCCCCCCGTCGGTGCGCGGGTTAAGCATTTAGACCAGGTCGGGTCAGGTCAGGTCAGGTCAACCAGTAGGCGTCGTGACGGGTATTCGTAGTACGTGTCAACCGCCTCTGACAGCTTCGTAACATGTTACGAAGGCACCAAAACTACTTCGTAAATGTTCAAATGGTTGCTAAATTCTAATTCAGCTCCAAAAACTAGCCTAGAAACATGTAAAACTCGAAAAAGTGAACCGAGGTCACCCGAGGTCACCAAAGGTCAATGACCTGACCTGACCTTCAGGTGACCTTGACACCCACTCTAATGCATGGGAGCAACATCAAATCATATGTTTGAACGTTTGAAACCACGAAAATCTTGCAAACGCGCTGCTAATGCGAGCCGACATACGCGGAATCGCGATTCCGGCCAAACATGGTCTCGGAAAAGAGGTCACAGGTCAAAGGTCATTGGGGTCATGGTCATGAAATTTTCAGGGTAGGTGTAAAATTGATCAATGCGAGGGTACTGAAAGTTTCGTCGCGATCGGCCGCTTTTTACGCGAGTTATTCGCGAAAAACCATGGGGGGTCCATCCGACCCCCCCCCCTACACATGCGAGTGTTAATTATGTTAATATAGTATGCTGAGTCATTTTATGCTCGTTTTTACCTACCTTCCTGCTTACCACAATCCCTATGAACCAGCTACGAACAATATTTAAATATGGTCATGTTTTGTCACTCGCGCGCCATAGTTGCATTGAACAGTCTTCTGCTGTCAAATGTTTGGCGTGCTATTTTCTTTTAATAAGATATTGTGAACTATTATTTATATTATTTTGCAACAGCATCATTATTTGTAATTCAATGATGCAAATTTTGTCATGAAAACTAAACATAATTTGATAAAAAGATGCAATATCGGTAACATGATATTGTTCTTGATTAAAAACAATTTTACTGTTCACAAGTTTATTTGCAAACTCTTTTTATCGGAGGTGTCGCTGGTGGTGAAGTTGAGTGAAATCCGATTTTACATAGTTTGCAAAAATACTTATGAATTGTTAAGTTCAAACACTTGCAATCGCAAGTTTTTAGTGAAACAGGCCTCAGCTTGAACACCCGCTCAGCTTGATGTTCACCATTATGCAGGGGCTGGTCATCTCGCGCGTGAGGTATTGTATGTATCGCTGTTTATGGAAATGGTTCGGCGTTGAATGATCGGAGGCTGATGAAAGTGCTAAATTTCGCTGTTTCGAATTCTGACGGGACTAAAAAAGTTCGATCATGTATCTCGCGCGCGGGATGACCTGCGCCTGCTCACGCCCAGTCAGATGTGCAGCGCGCAGACCGCAATCGCCGCCCACAAGGCCCTCTTGCATCGAGAGCCTGGCGACCTTGTCGAGCTGTTACGCACCCATGGCGAGACACGGGATGGTGACCGGGTGACTCGACAGGACCGGCGCCTGCGCCCGCCAGCCATGCGTACAGCAGCCGGACAGCGTTCATTTGAATATCGCGCGGCGCACCTACTAAACTCGATCCCTGAGTGTGTTATAGAACTAGGTCTGGTGGGTTTTAAAACAGCCGCCAGACAATTTTTCCGGCGATAGAGTGACGAGGCGTTTTTCTGTGTGTGTGGGTATGTGTGTGTGTGACTATGCGAGTTTCACTTTAACCTGTCTTTTACCGTGACATTAATCACCCCTTTTACTTACCATCTGACTAAGGACACGTAATAGCCACGAATTGTCTGTGGAGTGTCTGCTGTGGTCAATTACAAATACCCTTGAATTTTCACGTGGCACGTGCCACGATGGTCACCTAGATGCATCTAGAGTAGTTAATTACGGGGCAGAAGCGATGGGGCTGCCCCCCCCCCCCAAACTGCATATCAATCGGCCCAGCGGTTGCTGAGTGCCTCTCAAAAGCGTTACGGGTAGGGCCGCTCATACTGAGATTTTTCCGTTACATTGAAAAGACTCGCTTCGCGCCTCGCGCTCGCTCGTAACTAGCGGACGTTACGTAAGTTTTATGTTACTTTGTAAGGCACCCTGTTAACTTAGAAATATATAAATATTCAACAACTTCAGACGTAAGGGAAGGCGGTGTAATTTAAGCCATGTTTTCTTCTTTCCGTCTTTTACGCCCTTCTACGGTGAACTTTGAATTAACTCATAGGTATACAAAACGACAGCTTGGTCCCTTTCGTTCATTTACAATAGCTTTTCATCATAATCAAGATAAGGCAAAATTTAAAAAAAGAAAAATCATACAGGTATCTGAGAAGAACTATCTTCCTTCTTTGGTATAAAGGCTGAACAACGGGTGTGCACTTAGCATTTGGGAAAAGTTTGTGCTGCCATAACTTAACCCTGGCCGGACCTATTGGTTTTCTACATATCTACGCGCCGGCCGAGGGGGGGGGGGGCCGGTACGATCCTCCCTCGCCGTTTCGCCATTGGTAGAGCTAGCGCGTCGCGGAAAAACGAGCGTGTGCGCCGTTACGAGACGCAGAGATTGATACCCGATTTTAAGGTCCTAGCCCCTAGGTCAACCGGTGACTGAGGTCAGGTCAAGTGCCCTAAGGTACCGAATTTTCTTTTTATATTCTTCAGACTTCAGGTAAAGTGATTGTATTTCTAATTTTCAGTTTTCGGCAACAAGGCTGCTCAATAAAGCCAAAATATTTGTTTTAATAAAGTTTTACCTCAGCATAGCCAGAAACTGAAAAAATGGTACCTGAATGTGTTTACAATCCCAAGTTGTAGAGTGCCTTGCGTGCTCGAATACACGATCTGAAGAGTCCGGAATCTGGACGGACGGAAGCCAGTTGGGAGGTGAGGACTAATGGCTGTCGTGAAAGCTAGTTCATATGCTTCATAACATGCATCAAACGGCACAACAGGTGGCACCGGTATGCTGTATTTTTTCTTAGCAAGCAGAATGCGGAGGTTGTCCTTGGCGTGCGGTGAGCGCGACGCCAGAGCCGGTTCCACCAGTCGGGATATTATGAGCGAGTGGCCTCCTCACTGGCGGCGGGATCAGACCGGGCTTTCTAATATGTACTTACCGGACTGCGGGACGCCGCTCCACTACAGGAATGGGACGCCGATCGCCGGAACTTATGGACCCATACCAGCTCTTAGAACCCCATCACATCAACTCTCGGGGCCGACAAACTGGCTCTTAAAGGGACTATCCCACCTTCTAAAATGTTGTTAAAACCAGTTAAATTGTGCCCGACTTTATATGTAGATTGGATGACCAGGAACACGGTTCTGGCATTTATTTTTCATTAAACATCTTAGGCTTCCCATATTCCAAACACAAACTTTCAAATATGCGACGTCACAGCCCAAAATTACCTCCTTCCCCAGGCCACATTGCTGTCATAAAGCTGACTCTTTTTACTCTGTAGGCATCACAACAAAGTTCAGACCAAGTTTTAAGCGATTTTTCAACGAACAAACCCATTTAAATCAGAATGACTAGAGGTAACGTCACACTAACGGTCGCTCCATGTTGAAGATAGGGCCTTGCGCAAGGCCCATTTTCAAATGAAGGGAACGAATTTCCTCAACACCAAGAGGCCGCGGGGGTTGCAACCTAGATAGATAGTGGTTTCTGAACCTCGCCGCAAACTTGGCTATCTCAACTCAAACCCCATGTTAACCCTATTAGTGGCAGGGGGGAGGGGGTTGTTTTCATCCACCCCTCAGGTTTTTCGGGAATATCTCCGAAACCGCTGAAGCTACGATGCTGAAATTTTCTGACTTTTCCTAAAACTAAATTGGGCACATTCCCTGAAAATTTCAAGTTCATAACTTTACCAGGGACGGCTCCAGAGCACTGGGAATTGGGGGGTCCTTTTCTTGAAGCGAGTCATTTGGGCGAAGATCACAATGCTGATGTATTATAACTGTATGCACCAGTTTTACGAACAGTGAATGAAAGGTATCATGTGATAACATATACAAAGTTATTGTGCATCCTCTTTTGACACGTTTTTGCTATAATAGGTGGATCCAGGCGTCCAAAAAGGGGGGTTATGTTTTACCTCCCAACATAGGTGCCCTGACACCGCCTTTGCATGACCAATACAATTGTAGTCGTTCTCTCATAAGAAAATTGCAACATAGCAAGACCATTACCACCCTTTTTAGAAACAGTACCTACAAAAACCTTATTTACCATACTTTTTGTGTACCCCCAATATCAATGATCTGTATCCTCCTATGATTTTTGAAAATGCATTTTTTTAGGATCCATGTGAATTCCGGGTTCATTCTCTATCGATCGGCAAAAGTTGCGTTAAGATTGGTTCAGAAACCTGGCCGTTATAAACAGTCTAAAATGTATCTGCAGTTTGCCCGTTTTTACCCCCCTCTACCCCCCTATTGACATTTTTTAATTTTTATTTTTTAGAAATGTAGATCACGTTGAGCGAAATCGAATGCCGTTTGAATTTTGAAAATCGGCCCGTTAGATCTCGAGATATCAAGGGGGGTCGTAAATAGCCCCCTGCCACTAATAGGGGTAGCCAGGAGCCTGCCACTAATAGGGTTAAAGGTGGGATAGTCCCTTTAATGACACCACGCAGACCCCTGAGGTCCGTACACCGCCTCCTGGGCCCCAAGCGGCTTCTAACAGGACCTCCTCTAAAAAAAATTCACTGGGGCGGGGGGGGGGGGGGTGTGCAGATGCTCAAAAGCCAAGTCTTGTGCAGGTGGGTGACGGCACGTGATCGCCTGAGGCGGTGGGGGATAAACATATTACGTCATTTAATGCCCAATGCAAGCACTGCGACTTTTTACAAGACCTTCTCCTCGTCGATATTTCTTGCTTTCAACTACTGCTCCCCGAATGGTGACTATCCTCACACAAGCCAGGCCATACGGAAGGTCACAGACGCCGAAAGTGTTGGTGCGGCGCCTCGCGTCTAGGGTGGGTCTCAGCAAGTCCTCCACTCACACAGGATTCCCAAGAATGATCTCGCCTTATCTGCCTTTAAGCTTAAAGTGTCTCAAAAGCTGTTTGCTGCGGATTTTGAGCAGAGGGAACAATTTGGGAAATGTTTTTTTTTTTGGAAGAGTGCACAAACAACCCAAACTTCTTGTCTTGTGTTTGGTGGTCTGGTGAGGCCCATTTTCATCTGAACGGGCAAGTGAACCGCCAAAATTACAGGTTTGGGGCGGAACGGCCACCAGAGGAAGTTCTCGAGGCTCTGCTGCATTCCCCAAAGGTGACTATGTGGTGTGCGTTGAGCGCGCAGGGAGTCATTGGCCCATGCTTTTTTGAAAATGGTGCTGGCGAGACGGTCACCGTCAATTCCCGGCGCTACCTTACTATGCTCAAACGCTTTTTGCGGGCCCTCGCAGCGAGGTGTGCGGACACGCTGAACCAGCAGTGGCTGTAGCAAGATGGCGCAACGGCGCATACATCACGGGCCAACTTGGCCTGGCTGCACGAGTGTCTAGGGGGGCGTGTCATCTCCCGGCGGGCCGGGGTGACGTGGCCGCCGCCTCTCCTGACATCACGCCCCTCGACTTCTACCTGTGGGGTTATCTGAAAAGTGTATCAGGAAGCACCAGAAGACCTAGCAACACTGAAACGGGCGATTCGCGCGGCCATTCGCGCGATTCCACCTTCTGCATGTTTTCGGGTCGCAGAGGAAGCCACGTGCAGGGCGGAGCGGTGCCTGGCCCAAGAAGGCAGGCACTTCGAACATGTGCCGGTGTGACAGGAAGGAGTGGCATGGTCCGTTTGCAGTGCAAATAAATATCCATGGAACTGGCTCGCTTTTGATATGCGTCTAAAGCATTCGTGCCGAATAACAAAAACAAAAAAAATTGTCTAAACAAATGTGGTATTTTCTGGGACACACTGTATATATTACAGGCAGGGGTGTAGGATCGCAAAATAGGTTGGGGGGGGGGGGCTGAACCCCGGACGCCGCGCCGGTGTTCAGTGGGGGCGCCGGTGGGGGCGGCGAAGAAAGGTGTTGACCGGTGGGGGGGGGGGGAGGGGGAGCGTGGACCGTGGTGGTGAAAAGCGGGTCTATGACTTGAGTGATATGACTTAATCTCTCCCCCTAGATCCAAGTTCAGGCTTATAAAATAAGGCGTAGGTATTTATATTCCGGCCCAACGTTTTGCAACCACATTTATGCAGTGTATGTTCCCGCTCTTTTCGAATGCAAAGTGATGCCACTAAAACGGTATATGTATGCTCTTATTATACTTAACCCGCGCCCCGCTGGGCTATTCAGCCATACGCGCCCTGCTGGGGGGGGGGGGCAGATTCTGCCCCCCCTGTCTAACTTCCGAACCGATGGTCGTAGAAAGACGGGGAAAACGGCAATCGAAAGCTCTCAACAAGGCGGATCTTAAGAGCCCATTTTTTTTGCTTAAGTAGGTCAGAGGTCAGGTCAAGGTCAGGTCAAGGGTACAAGATGCAAGTTTCTACAGTATCGGCCTTGCACCGTAGTTGCCGAAGAATGGACTGAGACTGATTGCCCAAAACGTGTTCTTAGACTACCAAGACAATATTCGTTGCATACAATGTCATTCAAAGGTCAAGTTCAAGGTCAGGTCATGTCAGGTCACCAAAAACAAAATATAGAAAAGGGCATGTGCGACACATGTTTTATGGGTCATTTTACTCATAGAATTCAATAGGCACACTTAATAAGTGATATGGACCAGCTCTGGATGAATTTCAGGTCGAGGTCAGGTCAAGGTCAGGTCAAGTGAGGTCAAATTTTAAAGTTGGTTGTTAAGGCCTAAAAAGGTGTCTATCTGATGCAGTTTTTCACGGCGAATCGAATGGTGCTATTTTTGTTTCCGTACAAGGTCTAGAACTTCCAAAAAATCATTTTCCAATTTTTTTTGTGTCGTGACGTCATAAAATTTTGAATAACTTCCACATTTTTGAACCGATTCTTCTAAAAATTGGTATGTAGGTGCACATAGACCACTTCTTTGATATATATTCCGGTTTTTCGATACACTCAAGATTTTGGATTTTATAAATATTTTCCCAAAAAAGTCAGTTTTTTTAGAAAAAAAAATCGGCCAAAATCCAAAATTTTCAAAAAACCGAGATAACCATTTGATAGACAAAGTAGAATCACGTATAACCTTTTTTGTTACGTCTTGATTCCTTTAAAAATGAAGATGTTAGCGGCGTTTGAAATTTTGCCATTTTTTAGGCGAAAATGGCGAACATGACGTCACTAAAACGTCATTTTCTCAAAAATTGTCCGATGGATTTCGCTCCAATTTTCAGGGAACGTGTCAAATTGATGTATGATAAGGTACTGAAAGTTTGACGTCGCTGGCGTAACGCGTTTAGAAGTTATTGGCGAAAAACGGGAGGGGGGGGGGGAGATTCTGCCCCCGCCCCCCCCCAGCGGGGCGCGGGTCACAGGCTGACAGAGATTCAATTTCTTGATTGATTCAGTATTTAAATTCCTATCCCCTAGTTTGGCAAACTGTTTTATGAACTCCTTAGAGGGACCCTCACTTTCCTAAAATCTAGGTACTCATTTTTCACCAATCACCCACTTCATTTCGGAAAGGTCAAGTTTTTGTGTTAAGATTGTAGACTGTTTAATGGGTTTTTAAGTCGGTCGATACAACCTTCCCCCCCCCCCGTAAGAAATTCGTGGCGACGCACTTATATATAGGTGGATTTAACTAAAACTACTGAGCCGAGCGACTTACATACTAACGATAAAGCTTCATCTTAGAAACGACGAAGACAAAATGCCTTTTGATCTCGACATACTCGCTCCCCTCCCCCGGTCGTCAGAATTCATCCATCAGACCCGGCATGTCGGCCGACCTGTACGACCCCGACCCCGCCCACACACAAAAAAAACGTTCGCCTAGATCCTCTCTTGCCCTCTGTAGACAGGAGGCCCCTGTAGAGAGGAGACCTCCCGGGATCCTCCGCCCCCCCCCCCCCTTGGCCAAATCCTAGGTACGTGCCTGCAATTGTTTCGTACATTTTGGGAGTATTCGTGTGGCTACACGACCTACAACTAAAAATAAAATTATGCTTCCAATGATATGCAGAATGCGGGTGTTTTGCTAAATACTACAACAGAAATTGTTATGTGACGGTCCTGCTTTGCCGATCACGATCGCCTACTTTGTCGATACCGCTATCATGGCCACCCAGAAGTTGATATTGTTACCGCACTTTTGACTTTTAGTCTAATGCATTAGTAGTATACAGTAGCGATCTCTCTTATTGACCTGTTTATGAATCGACGGAGCGAAGCGCGGCGAAAATTTGCAAAATACATTTGTGAAACATTGAAAACACAGCTCCCAAACACAAATTTTCCGACCCTTTTAGCATGCTAGTACAAGCCGGAGTTCCTTAACAGTACACATATGAATTTTGATTGTATTTGACACGGTTGATGTTATTACAGTCACGATCTTTCTTATTGATTGGTGTATGAATCGGAGGCGCGGAGCGCCGAGAAAATTTGCAAAAGCATTTGTCAAAACACAGCTCCAAATCACAAATTTTACCACTCTTTTAGCATGGTAGTACAAGCCGGAGTTCCTTCACACTCCACAGTACACATATGAATTCCGATTCAATTTGACACGGTTGGTTGGTGTAATTACAGTCACGATCTCGTATTGACCTGTACGTACAAAAATTTGCAAAAAAAAAAACACACAGAGGGGCCTCCTCTCTACAGAGGACCACCTCTCTACTGTGGGCCTCCAATTTTCACAGGGCCTCTCAACTACAGAAGGCCTCCACTCTACAAAGGACTTCCTTTCTACTGAGGGTCTATCCCTTTCAGAGGGCATCCTTTCTTCAGAGGGCTTCCTCGCTAGTCTTGACAGGGGACCTCCTCTCTACAGAGGACCTCATCTCTGCAAATGGCCTCCGGCCTCTTCTCTACAGACGGCATCCTCTCTTCAGAGGGTCTCCTCTATACAGCGGGCCTCCTCTCTACACAGGGCCTTCTTTCTACAGATGGTCTCCTCTCTACATAGGGCCTCCTCTCTAAAGGGCCTCCTCTCTACTGAGGAGTCAGAGTGGCCCTAGCAGTCAGACACAGACACTAGCGGTTATTCACAGGAGGCCCCAGGAAGTAAGAAGGACCCTAGCTGTCAGGCTGGTCAGAGGCCCTGAATGTCTTGACGTGATTTTTGGGATTCCCTTGAATTTCTTTCGCCTCCGACTTGATTTCGGCCCCCGTGGCCTTCGGCCCACGGGGGCCTCCTGAAAACTCCAAGGGGGCGCCCCGTCCGCCCCCCCCCCTTGGGTACGTCCCTGAACATTGAACAATTGTCCTCATCGTCCGTCCTTCCGTCCGAGCTCCACCCATATGGCTTTGCACCCACCCCTGGCCTAAACAAACGAAACGAAGCTGTCGAGTGTCACGCCTTTGTTTTGTTGTTTTTTCTGCTTTCTGCACCGCTTTAGCGTGCGTTTGGCATCCGGAAAATATTATCGTTTGGATATTCTTGGCCGGGAAATTATTGGTGAGCGCTTATCTTCAGCATGTTTCGCTATCGCGATACCGAACGTAATTCCCGATCATTATCGCTGATCCCGGATAATTTTCCCTGATTTTCCGGATGCCGAACGCACGCATAGTAACATCCAAAGGTTTTGTGCCGTATCGTCAGCTGATTATGCCTACGATGGCGTCAAAATCCGTAAAAAGGATTTGGCCTTCTTCTGAAGGCGGGAGATAAGAGATATCTTAGAAAAAAAGATGAAAAACAGTGAAAAGTTAGTGAACGTGCAAATTTCTTTCACCAAAAAGCTTTAAGATAATGTCTGTTTTTTTCTTCGTTATGACGTTATCATTATTGAAAGATTTGATATAATCATAAACATAATCAGCTGACGATATTTCACTGGCCTTGATTTCACCTCTATTTTACTGATTTTACTAGTCTTGTTGCAAAAACGGTGTGACAGATAACTGAAAATAAAATTAGTTTTCGAGTGATATGCAGAATGCTTGGTTCTTGTAAAATACCGCAACCGAAATTGCTTGGTGACGCCTGCCTGTCCTGGTGGCTTGCTAAAATCACAGTTGATTTTGTTTTGCTAGTATGTTCCTTCTAATGACTTGAAAGTCATTTTTTAAATTAAGTTTACTCCCTCCATTGCAATGCACATTTTCAAAGCCCCCAGTTAGTTTTAAGGCCAAAATTGGGTAGTCGTAAAGCAGAGAGGCGTTATACCACCCAGACTCCAGAGATGCTTTCTAATCTGACCAAACCAAACCTAACCAAACCTGACCTCTAAATAGGTTGCAGGTTTTTGGTTGTAGGTTGTAACCTACAATCAAAAACCTGCAACCTACAACCTACAACCTAAGACCTACCACCTAAAACCTAAAATCGCGTGAGTGACGTCATCAATGAACGTGGCTGGCTTCATGCTGATAGCATGTACATGTATCACCGACTTGTGTCGATTCACAAAATGTTAGCCACGTCTGAGCCTACGGCGCTGTCGGCTAACCTGTCCATTAGACGGAGTGTACACGGGAGAGACACCCGTAGCAGTGACATGCTGGTGACTCCCACGATCAGGTCGGAGTTTGGGAGGCGCCGCTTTCTCTACTCGGCGGTATCTGACTATAACGAGCTGCCACAGACATTGCGAGAGTCAACTCCGGCTGTCTTTAAGCCCACGCTCAGGAAGTTCTTGTTAGAACACCAGCGTGAGCCCCAGCATGTCAACCATGGAATGTGATGCTACATTCTGTGATGATGTAGTGTTGTTCCTGTTAGCATGTGTCAAGTATGTGCGTTATGTATGTAGTCTCGTTTCCCCAGTCCATTGCTATATGATGACACGAGCATGTAATAGCCTCTTGTTTTGACGGAATTGCTCACGATGTAAAATAAATAAATAAATAAATAAATAAAACCTACAACCTACAGCCTAACCTATACAGCGCCTCTCCTTGGTTGCAAAAAGAAGTGTGACGGCTGCTTTACTATCTAAAATGGTACCATTTAACCTTGCCAAGTTGAGCTTTCTTTGATTTGTCCATATTTTATAATGTTGGGGGGGGGCTGCCTGGCAAGTTGGGGGGCCGACCAGCAAGTTGGGGGGGCTGAAGCCCCCCCCCCCCAACTGTATAGGATCCTACGCCCCTGATTACAGGTCAATGGCTTTTACCCTTTACGCTGGCTAAAACGCGTTCTAAGTAAAAAACAACGTACTTGGAGCCAAACCGGGTTTAAAAAAGAAACGAACTAAGGCCGCCCGTGATCGAATATGATCTAGTAAATGAAACTCTATTCTGACGCGTTTTAGTGGAAAAACAGGGAGTTGATTTTTCTCCCTTGCAAAAAGGGATTTGAGGTTGGGTCATTCGAAGTGACCTGGTGACCTGACCTTTAAAGGTAGGAGGTTCAAACTTGCGCACCACGTGTAAAATTGATATGGGAAAGCCATGCCAAATTTCGCGCGCCGCGGTTATTGCGCTATTCACGAAAAACCTCGGGGGGGGGGGGGGGGGGGGCGTTCAACCGCCGACCGTCGGTGCGCGGGATAGGATGTGGTTGCTCTATGCCCAGCAGTTGCTTGGTTATTTCACCACACATCGCTTGCTGGGGGGGGGGGAGGGGATAAACCCAATAAGCACATTACAACGACTATTTAAAGAGTTTGTGCACTCCGGAGACTGAACGGTTGATCCCAGGTCAAACAGGAGAGCTTATTCCGAACGAGCATTACCACGCGCTGTGGAAGGGTTCAGACTTCCGAGAACTACGCCTGGTGGAAGAACGCTGTTCCGGCATAAACATTTTTCTCACGGATTAAATTTTAGAATTATCTATGAAATCCGGAAAATGCTGTTTCCGAAAATAGGCTGATTTCATACGTAGTTGAATAAAAACTCAAAATCACGGTAAGTTGAATTGTATCGTTTTGTTTATTTTCATATCCGCATGATTTTGAATCATATTTGAATATGCTCAACAGGGAGTTGGGCGCTATTGCGGCACCCATCTTATCTGCTCATTCATTTGTCCGTCTATCATGACACTCCAATCGCGGAACAATTAGTTTTCAGGACGGCCGAGTGGTTTTCGTGAGAAGGGTATGTACCAAAATCTGCGCCATTTTGAGATCCTTCACATTGAACCCTATGGGAGACGGTGACATCACGGGATAAATGAATAATGCGCTCCATTTTTAGCTGATTTCCCTGGTAAGTCACCAACTGTTACAAATAGTGAGCCACTTAAAGGGACCCTCCCACCTTCAAAAAAGTTAATGAATTGGCATGAAAGTGATGTCCCTTGGTTCAGAAAGAGCGAAAACGAATATCTACCAAATTTCACCGAAAAATATTCACTGGTTTTCAAGATATTAGGTTTTTACTTTTGTTTACTTTTTGGGATTTCCCCTGTTACTAGCGACTTTATTTGGAAGCAATAATTTGGCAGCCTTAAAGTGCGGCAGACGTTGCGCGCAAAGCAGCGTATACCACCACGTGTTAACGATGGTTTTAGTCTAAGATTTAAAAATCGTTAGATCTCCGCTGACGTCACAAATTCTAAGGGGGCATTCCAATGCATTCGCCCCTTAGAATCCGAAAACTGCAAGTTTGAAATTCCATATCTTCGAATTAAAGCATTTTTCGATGTTGTGAGTGCCCAAACCGGTATTTGCAGGCCATGGCCACCAATTTGGCTATCTCAACTCAAAACTAATGTTAAGGTGGGAGTGTCCCTTTAACTCCGACAAAAAAGACATCTAAAATGGCTGTAACTGAACAGGATCTTTGACATATGAGTTGAGCTGCCTGAAGCCGCTGAGCTAGTGTCGGTGTGATGACACTACCGGCGTGTTCGAGGTAATGCTCGGCCGTTGGACCAAGACGAGACGTCCAAAGACGTCACGGCGGAACGTCCGCGCGCCGCGCTGTGACGTCGGCCGGCGCCGCCGCTGACTGGCCGGGCCGTCCCGCCGCGGCCGGCGCGGCCGGTACAATCCCGCCGGCAGCTCGCGGCTGAGCCTTCTCCGTTCCCGGGAGGAGGCCGCTCCATCCGGCACGCCGCTGCGCCATTAAATGCCGCCCTGGCGGCGCGGCCGAGCCCAGACCGACTGCGGCCGCTGCCGATAGCCCGCGCCCGCCAGCCGCTGCGGCCGTGTCGCTCGTGCCTGGACCTCCGCTGTTGCCGAGATGGACGCCACCGCGTTCCGCACGGCGGCCGTGCAGCTGATCGACTTCATCACCGACTACCAGGAGAATATTCGCAGCCGGCCCGTGTCGCCCAGCGTCAGCCCCGGATACCTGCGGCACCTGGTGCCCGCCAGCGCGCCCCAGCACGCCGAGACCTGGGACCAGGTGCGTAGGGGAGGATGGCGCAATTTGGCCGCTTTTTTAGGAAGCGCTGTAGCTCGAAATAAGCGACATTCAATTTGACGTTTTACAACGGTCTGCAAAGCGGCCAAATTGCCCCGCTAGCAGGATTATTTGGCCTGTGGGGTGGGGCGATTTGTCCGGTGTTTATCTAAGGCCTTGATTTTATTTTTACAGGCGAGTCAGCTTCAGAGTCAGCAATGACATGTGTCCTATGCGCATATTTATGCTGACTCGGTTTCGGACTTATATTCGAATGATTTTGGCTCAGATCTTTTTTCAGCATTTTCCTGCACAACTGAAAATGCGGTTCCTTTGCATACACTGCTCAATGAAACATTTGCATTTTATTTGTGATAAACATATTTTCGCAATGAAACTTATCATTAGTGAATAGTGAGAGGACATTGTTTGGGAAAAACGTTAACTTTTTATTCTAGTAAGGAAATAATCGCCTAATTTCAATTGAGAAATCTTAGCAAGCAATGAAATAACTCAACTCAGTCTCAAATCCTCACATCTCGTAAAGTTCCGATGTCTACAAACATGTTGTCGATAGCGTTTGCGAGCTGGAGATGTGACTATCAGTTTGGTTTGTTCAGATCCCTAGCATCTTCGTCGTATTGCATTGCGCAATGTCTTGATGAGCCCATAGGCCCCACCAGAATGTTTGCTTCACATGATCGCTGGAACATTCTCGATGCAATCCGCTATGTATCATATTATCATACCATTCTTTTTTATCGTTTTTTTAGTCTGTGGTGAGATTTTTGGTCGCGGCTGAAGTTGTGAACATTGCTTCTCGTCAATGTGCTCAAGAGCCTTCTGTCGATATTCAAGCGAGTCATCTTTATGTCCTCTGCTACGAGTTATTTTACGAGGATTACATAAACCTCTGCCCTAAGCATTCCCACATCATCCTTATCGCCGTTGATAACACGTTGACCTGTCCAGCCTTTTCCCTCCGGGCCTTTTCGTGCACTTGCAGGGGAAATGACCCCTTCATTTGAACGTGAAGGATTTCCTATGATGACGTCACCACGGCGCCTTTATTTCCGTAGTAAACCAACCTGAGCAGTAAAGGAATCTTGTTGTAAATGTTTTATTCTAAAACGTACAGGTCTCGCGAGATTAAGCGGTAGGTTTTGCACTTTTACATTTCCGGTTATATCTCAGAAACTAATCGATCTACGATGAAGCCATTTTACACGATCATGGCCGGCTTGTTACCCAACAAGTCGATCGCATCTTCAACACTTAAAAGCTTAAGACGACGAAGATATAGCCTGAAGTACACTAAATTTTCTAGGTACAAAACCTATCGCTAAAACCCGCGCGACCTGTACCTTGGCACCTTTAGAGGAGCAGACGTTCGAATCATGCCGCATTACTCCTGTCAGTGACGGAGGCGCCTGGCGGGACGAGGAGTGTTGTGTGGCCCTGGCCGCATGCCTCTGCTGTTGGTCTGATCAGTCGGCTCGGCTCTGCCGTGCAGTCAGGGCTGGTAAAAAAAAGCAAATTGCGTCCCCGACCAAAAAATGAGAGCGAAAAATGACCCCGACCTTTTTACGATTCATGTATGCAGGCTGCATGCAACTACGATGCGCGTTTCCTTAGGTTTCATTTCTATATTATTTTTTTACGAGCAGTCATATGTACTAAATTGCTTATCAGATTCGCGCTTCGAAATTTCCAGTTTGTTAATTAAATGTCACGGCATCACTCGGTCAGCGGGTAGCGTAACAGACGAAGAACCCGGAAGGGGTAGGGGGCGCTACGATCGTCGAACAGATGCAGTAGGTGTCGCTATTGTATCGGTAGCTCACAACGACAACGGCTAGAAACTATCGACCCCGCATGAATTTACCATGTCCAACCAGTCCGACCCCGGTTCCGAATCTAGTCGTTTGTCTAGTCGTATAGCTGGCTACAACTGGTCGTCAATCAACCCCGCTTGAAATAGCACAGCCGACAGCGGGGTCGGTGTCTAAGCGTCTGTTAGCCCGCGCCCAGCTGGGGGTCCTGGATTTCCACGCCCTGCTGGGGGGGGGGTGTTTGAACACCCCCCCTTGTAACTCGGCTCCTGGGCCACGTAGCGATACGCGGAAGGCGGCGTTCGAAAGAGCGTAAAAAATAATGACGAAATCACTTCGGTCAATTTTTTGCTCAGGTCAAAGGTCAGGTCACCAGAGGTCATTGAAGGCAAAATTTCGCCGATTTCCAGGTCGAATGTCGAAAATTTCCAAGAAGCCAACGCATAACTCGGGAACCAATAGAGCTACAGCGCCGCGGAAAAGCGCATTCGATAGCCCTATTAACGCCCTTTCTGAGTAATTCTCTCAGATTTGACCTACCGTCAACGGTTTTGCCTGCAGGGGGCAAAAACTGCAAAAATAGCCGATTTTTTCGCAAACAGTTTTTCTGCAATAACTTTTGACCCAAGCCTTGTACGAGCTTACTTTTACCAGCATCGTGTTCCTCTCGTCAAGACGCATCGAATGAACTATAACTTGACCTTGAAAGGTCAACTTGAAAATTTGACCTCAGGTCAAGGTCATGACCTGACCGGAAAGGGTCATGTTGCATATCAGTCGATCCGTATCGTCTAGCTGAACACATCTAAGGCGTTTTCATCGCTTTAGCATGCCTCTATCAAAAGTTATTTGCGAAAAACTGTTAGATACCATTCGTGACCTAAGATGACCCCAGGGCATAAACAAGGGTCACGGACACCATTTTCATGTTCAGTGTGTCTAAACCACTTGTAATTCGGTGTTTGGGAGTGTTTATAATGTCTTTCGTCCAAAAGAGGCGCATTTCAATTTTCTCCCATTGACTTATAATGGGGAGGTCGCAAAATTGACCTGACCTTAGGTCATCGATATCAAAATTCTGAGATATACATTTTGTACATGCTATTGCTCTTAGCAATCGCTGAAAGTTTCAAAGCGATCGGTCACTCGGTGTAGCTATGACAGACATTGAAACTTTTTATGAGGTGAGGTCACTTCAAGTGACCTGGTGACCTGACCTTGAATAACCTTGGTCTGAAATTTTCACAACATGTGTAGAATTGATGTATGATAAGGTGTACCAAAAACGGCGGCGCTCCGCGCCGCCGTTTTTGAGATATTCGCGAAAAACCACAAGGGGGGGTGTTCAAACACCCCCCCCCCCAGCAGGGCGCGGGTTAGTATGTGTTTGATCAGCTAGTTTGATCTAGTTTTCGTTAGCAACTGTCGACGGTAGTTTTGCTGTTAACGGAAGTGAGTTGTGGCTATTAATTGTTCATAACCATGTTGTAGGTATGTATTAGGTATAGGGGCTTTTTATGTCCTTGTTAAAGGGGATATACGTTGTGGATTCAATGATATCTTTTACTTGCGTTTAGTTTCTGCTTTATTTGAAAGTTATTTATTACTGTAAAAGTTTACTAAATGTGGTAATTTTGACCCCGGGTACTTGAACTTTTACTGGTACTGTGTCCCCGACGACGTCAATAGGACATAACACTTTACCAGCCCTGCGTGCAGTGTTGTTGTGTGGCCCTGGCCGTGCCTCTGCTGTTGGTCTGATCAGTCGGCTCGGCTCTGCCGTGCAGTGTTGTTGTGTGGCCCTGGCCGTGCCTCTGCTGTTGGTCTGATCAGTCGGCTCGGCTCTGCCGTGCAGTGTTGTTGTGTGGCCCTGGCCGTGCCTCTGCTGTTGGTCTGATCAGTCGGCTCGGCTCTGCCGTGCAGTGTTGTTGTGTGGCCCTGGCCGTGCCTCTGCTGTTGGTCTGATCAGTCGGCTCGGCTCTGCCGTGCAGTGTTGTTGTGTGGCCCTGGCCGTGCCTCTGCTGTTGGTCTGATCAGTCGGCTCGGCTCTGTCCTGCAGCTGATGCCGGACATCGAGCGGGTCATCATGCCGGGCATGCTGCACTGGCACTCGCCACAGTTCCACGCCTACTTTGCCGGCGCCACCTCGTACCCGTCCATCCTGGCCGATATGCTGACGGACGCGCTCGGCTGCATGGGCATCTCCTGGGCGTCGGCGCCCGTTCTCACTGAGCTCGAGGTAAGATATGGTTGATGGCAAATCTGGGTGAAAACATCACTGAGCTCATGTAGGTAGGTATACTCGGCAGTTGAACGCACACATTCTCGTATTAACCATCGCCCGCACATGGGGAGGGCGGGGGTTGATACACCAGGTAGTTCTTTTCTGCTCTACACTTAACATTTTTAAAGCTAGAAGCCTGCTTTTTCGTATAGCTGTTCCTTTATCCTTTCTCAGCGTCTACTGAAAATTTCATTGAAAGGTCAACTTGAAAATTTGAGCTCAGGTCAAGGTCGTGACCTGACCGGAAAAGGTCATGTTGCATATCAGTCGATCCGCAACGTCGAGCCGAACACATCTAAGGCGTTTTCAGCGCTCTAGCACGCCTCTATCAGAAGTATTAGCGAAAAACTGTTAGATTCTGTTCGTGACCTGAGATGACCTTGGGGACATAACGAGGGGTCACAGTTGCCATTTTCCGGTTCAGTGTGTCAATTTTACCTACATCTCGATGTTTGAGAGTGTCTAGAATAGCGTCCGTGCAAAAAAGACGCTTTTCAATTTTCTCCCATTGACTTATAATGGAGAGGCCGCAAAATTGACCTGACCTTAGGTCACCGATAACAAAATTCCGAGATAAACATTTTATAGATAATGATGCTCTAATCAATCGCTGAAAGTTTCAAGGCAATCGATCAATCGGTGTAGCTATGGCGAGCATTCTTATTTTTCTGAGGTGAGGTCACTTGGCGTGACCTGGTGACCTGACCTAAGGCGACCTGGGTCTGAAATTTTCACAACATGTGCGGAACAGATGCACGAACAGGTGTGCCAAAAACGGCGGCGCTCCGTTTTTGAGATATCTGCGAAAAAACGCAGGGGGAGTGTTCAAACACCCCCCCCCCCCCCGGCCCAGCGCGGGTTAAGAGAGGATGAATGTTTATTTTGCCATCGTTCGCCTGTAGGTAGGTAAAAAATCCAAGGACATTCGTGGAAAAACATTGAATTGCATTTTGGGGGGATAACTTATGAGTAACCGAAAAGTGCCCGAGATGAAGATGACAATAGGTACATACATTTCAATATTAGTAGGTCTAACGGTTGTTGTACAGGAGGAAGCAATTTATAGAATTAGGGTCTGTTCACTCTGCCCGTCAACTTTGCCCCGCGCCTCCCATCCGAGACAAAACAACTTCCAGCTCTGTTAGTTTTTACATTAATAACGCCCTCCAACCCCCTAAATATTGACCAACAGCAACCAAATTTGCACAGAGGCGAGAATTCCGGGGGGCCCACCTGCCTACCAAATTTGGTGTTTCTAGGTGCCATAGGAGCCATTGCGAGGGGGGTCGCATCGACCCCCTCCCCCATGCCAGGCCGCGTTATGAAAAAAGCCCTGCCAGGGCGAGGGTTAAGATCAAGTATCATTAACTTTCTCTTGTCACGGAAAAGACGCTCGATCAGGGGCCGAACGGCAAGGGATCCTATACCTTAGCGGCTGCCAAAGCACCAGTACCGGCGAGGATTAAGTTCATTCTAAGCTCTTATGTACCAAGTTCACAACTCCAAGATGTGAACTTCCGGTTTCACATCCCCGAAGCATCAGGTCTCGGAGCTATCTGCACACAAAGCGCAAAGGGGTGGGCAGCTTAATGCCCGCTCCCCCCCCCCCCAGCGGCTCGTGACTTACCGGTGGTCAAAAGAACGTTTCATTTTAAAATCACTTAAGATTTGCGTGTGATTGTGATTGTGAGGTGATTATCCGGGCAAAACAGAGACGGCAGGATTTACTCCGCTGCAGGCCTTTGCGGATAGGTACAGGTCAGTTGGGCAAACTAGACCTTTGGAATCAAAATATGGAGGTATCAAAAGATTGATTCTTTTTGGGCATAAATGCAGGCTATTTCTAACTTACTAATCACATAAAAATAAGAGTGTTTCAAGAAGGAGCATGCCTGATCTTGAACAGAAATGCTTGAACTATCTCCTAAGCAAAATAATATTGCTCCTATCATAACAATTTGAATTCTATAGGTAGTCAAAGGCAATCAAGGAATTGATTCACTTTAAACATATAATCATAATATTGATTCCCCATCAGCTGGCTAATCATTAGGGGAGAGTGGGGAAAGATGCCCAGGGTTTGACTATGTCATATATTATTCGAAAAAGACGATCGGAAAGCCAAAACTTGGAGTTTCAACGGAAGCCGGCATCATTTTTCTCCAAAAATATCACACTTTCGTGCCTGAAATATGATAACTGTTTTTGCTATTAAGCATTTTCCTGAAGAAGTGAAAGGGGGCATCTTACCCCACAGGGTGGAAAAGACGCCCCCTGGCGTTGGGTAAGATGCCCCCCTGCACTATAAGTGACATATATAGGCACGTGAATCGCCTGAACGAATCAGTAGTCCCTTCGAGCCTGCAGTAGACACCAAACGTCATCGTAAGGGCCCTCAAAAGTAGTCGTAAGGGGCAATCAGAGGTCATCGCTAGGGCCATCATAGTCCAGCGTGGCCAAACAAGCCTCCGTGGTGGCGTTCGGAGACCACTGTGGGGCCCTTATAGGTCTTCATGATGCTTGAGGGCCCTCGAGCCCATCGTGGGGACCTCAGATGCCAGCGCGGCCCGTGGAGCCAACGTGGGAGCCCTCAAAGGATGTCGTGAGGGGCCCTGGAACCAATAATGGGGCCCACAGAGGCCGTCGTGAGGGCTCTCAGAGTCAGATGCCGCCCAAAAAGTCGCTGTGTGGGCCGAGAGACCGGCATGGGAGCACTCGACCGCACCGGACTCTCAATAGTCCCAGATCGGCTTTTGTCTCACATCACAAGTATGTAATAAATGATTTGACGGGCTGCTTGAAGGACAGCCTACGGATTTAGGGGGGCGTCTTTCCCCATCAGGACAGGGGGCATCTTACCCCAAGGTACCGAAGTAACATTAAATCAGCACAATTTGTTAGCCATAAAGCTACACCCTGAAACAAACTGTTTGGGACACAGTACACGCATGTTAATGTATCACGACTATAGCAAGGGACGCAAAAATTATCTACCTTCTTTTGATATTTACAATGTTTTGACGCCAAAATATTTTTTGAAAGCAGCAAATAAAAAACATGCAATCACCAGCCAGCCGTTGCCCAACTGAGCTTCACAAATTTTTGTGCAGTTAACAAGGCAGGCTTCCACTTTACGCTAAGAACATTAATTTCCAGGTCCGATTCTTAGTTTCCCCGCTAGAGGGGGTGGGGCGTCTTTCCCACCCTGGGCATCTTACCCCACTCTCCCCTATTTTGATTCACAGGTAATGTTAACAGATAGGCAACAATGACTTGCAAGAATACAGCATTTATCTTGCTATTATTCTCATTTAGTGGTATCCTCAGCACCACAACTGATACCTATGGCATTGTTGTACTTTACCTTCACTACATTTGATAACAATTCACAATTTTTAAATGTCAAGAATACAAAAACTGAAGCAACAGGTAAAAACCATATAAATAATATAAAAGCACTACAACAATGATAATTAGGGGTTTAAAAATTTCATTTTGCCATTTTACACAAATACTGATTGGTTAGCATGTGATTCATGATACAAAAATAACATACAGTGTGATTTCCTCAAAGCATCTTTTACGTGATGGACAGTGGCTCTGTCTTTTTCCCATTCACAAGGCCAAAGGGACAATTTCTTAGCTTTGAGGTAACACTTTTTGCAAACCTACCACATTTGTCTACCTTTTAAAAGGAAAATCTCACCGTCATGGGCCTTTTTTCAACCGTAACGATTCATTTGAAGTCAAAAGTGTACCCAAATGAATCAAAAAATTGATTCCAAGCCCATATTTGGTCATGGTTCCTCCCACCAGAATCAAATTATTGATGCCTCCATATTTTGATTCCAAAAGTCTAGTTTGCCCAACTGAGGTATCAAAGGACATGCGAATTTCGGGTGGGAACACCGACAGTGAATCACGCTTAGCGTTGTCATCCACTATGTCAAGACATCATTGAGCCTAGCTCAGCAGTAAAGGTTCTTATAACGGCCCATCCATAGCGGTGAAAAATTAATACGATTAGCTTTGAAGTCGACGTTTTGCCGTTTGCTAAATTTAGGAGCAAAAAAGCATCTCAGTGACTCGCTCAGGGACGGGCGACAGGTTCTAGGAAGTTGTGAAATTAAATAGTGAAATATCAATTAGATTTGTCAAGCCCAGATGCTTTTCCAGCTCTACTAATGTCAGGTCAGGATGGGAAATATGATGTATTTATGAAAGAACTTCGGAGGTCTATGCTGAAGGATTTATTAACCCTCGAGCCGCTGGGGGGGCATAAAGTTGCCCCCCTTTACGTTTTGTGGAATATCTCCGAAACCTGATGAGCTACGAACGTGAAACTTGGCATAGCTTCAAATGAATACCTAGGCAATGTTTGGATAAAGTTTGGTGGTTATGGCACCAAAGATGACGTCACAGTGACGTCATAAAGTTTTGTTGTTTTCCGATATGGACCGTTTCTGATGACGCTGAGCATGAAACTTAACTGTAAATGAACTAGACAGCACCTGCTGTCATCCTTAAACATCTAAGCACACTTCCATCTAGTTCCTGACCAATAATCGGCTCTTTATATTCGGTCCCATACATCTGATGTATCGTGAGGAAACTGAGAGTCGCAAATCTATAATTTGACTTATGACGTCACTGTGACGTCATTTCAAATGGGATCAACACCAAATTTGGACACAACCTCGGCTAGGTATTCAGAAAGATGTGTGCAAAGTTTCGCTCCTCTATCTCTTCGCGTTGCGACGATATCGTCGCGGAAGTAAAGGGGGGGGGGCAACTATATGCCCCCCCCCCCAGCGGCCGGCGGGTGGCGCGGAGGCCCAGCGGCCGCCGGGTTAAAGGTTATAACATCATCACGCGGCTCAGTGATTGACAGCTAACTGCCAGTAGTTTGGCAATATTAACGTACCAAACGAATTTAGGGACATCGAATGGAGAGAGTTCTTCGTGATAAGGTTGATGAAAACGATCGCACAAGGTATTGGCGATCGAGAACGATGATTATGCTGTTTTGGCCCTTACCTGCAGGTGCTTGTGATGGACTGGCTCGGCCAGATGCTCCAGCTGCCCGACGAGTTCCTCTTCAGCTCGGGTAAGGGCGGCGGCGGCAACATCCAGGGCTCGGCCTGTGAAAGCACGCTCATCACCATGCTGGCGGCACGCGCGCGAGCCATCACCCGTCTGCGGAGCGAGCGTCCCGAGCTGTCCGAGGCCGACATCAGCGGCCGGCTGGTGGGTCTCACCTCCGACCAGGCGCACTCCTCAGTGGCGCGCGCCGGACTGCTGGCCGGCCTCCGGGTGCGGCCCGTCCGCTCCAACACCCGGAACGCGCTCACCGGCGAGGCGGTGGAGGCGGCTGTCGCCGAGGAGCTGGCCGCCGGTAACATCCCCTTCTTCGTGGCGGCCACGCTGGGCAGGACGGCGTCGTGCGCCTTCGACCACCTGCGCGACGTCGGCGCCGTGTGCGCCCGGCGCGCTCTGTGGCTGCACATCGACGCCGCGTACGCCGGGCCGGCCTTCATCTGCCCCGAGTTCCGACCGCTGCTCGACGGCGTCGAGCTGGCCGACTCGTTCAACATGAACCCGCACAAGTTTATGCTGACCGCCCACGACTGCTCCACGCTGTGGGTGCGCCGTGCCACCGACCTCACCGACGTGTTCCACGTGGACGCCAAGTACCTGGCCACGGCGCGCAACAGCATGCCCAGCTTCCGGCACTGGGCCATCCAGCTGAGCAGGCGGTTCCGCGCGCTCAAGCTCTGGTTCGTCATCCGGCTGTACGGCGTCGAAGGCATTCGCTCGTACATCCGGCAGCAGGTCTCGCTGGCCAAGGAGTTTGAGCGGCTGGTGCGCTCCGACCGGCGCTTTGAGGTGGCCGCGCCGGCCGTGCTCGGCCTCGTCTGCTTCCGTCTGCGCGACAAGGAGTTCGGAAACTCTCTGACGGACGCGCTGCTCAGCCGCGTCAACGCCGCCCGGCGCGTGCACATGATCCCGTCGATGCTGCGCGGCGGCACCCAATACGTGATCCGCTTTGTGGTGTGTTCGCGCTACACGGAGCTGCGCGACGTGCAGCTGGCGTGGAGCGAGGTGCAGCGGCACGCCGACCAGCTGCTGGCCCAGCCGGAGCGGGTGGTGCGGGCCAAGGCGCGCTGGGGGGCCGTGCGGGCCGCCACCGGGCTCGGTCTGCTGCGACATACCAACATGGCGCTGTTCGAGCGCTGGAACTCGACCGACTCGTCCAGCTCGGCGGGCGAGGTGCACCCGGACCAGCTGCTGTTCGAGTGCAGCGCGCTGGACAGCGAGGCGTCCGACTCCGAGTCAGAGCCCGAGCCACCCCCGGATGGCGCCCTCCCGACACAGGAGCCGGACCCAGCCGGCACTGAACCACCTACGAAGGAGAGCGGAGACGCTGCCGATGAGGAAAACATGCACAGGGACGCCCAGTCCGATGTAGTATCAGCTCTTGCCAGCTGCGAACTCTAAACCACTGTACAACATGATGTTAACTATAAACCAATATCAAAATAAATGCATTTCAAGTATATTTTAAGAAACACGCAAAGCTTTCCGTCCATGAAAAGTTGATCACCGTTCAAAATTACGCATTTTTTTTTAGAGAGAGTGATCAAGCTTCCAAAACCAAACGCTTTGTGTGTACTTTTCTATTCTATGCTTCGAATGTATTTTTACTTATTGATTTATGATGTACAGTTGACTACAGAATGCTTCGAATGTATTTTTACTTATTGATTTATGATGTACAGTTGACTACAAAATGCTTCGAATGTATTTTTACTTATTGATTTATGATGTAGGGGAGAGTGGGGTGGTTTGTATCAGTTTTTACTCCGAGACCCATAACCTCGTAACTATCCGTGATAAACTCATTATTTACATACTATCTCCTTCCTTGCTTCTTCTGCTTTTTTGTGCAAAGTAACTTTTCCGCTACCTCTACCAGTTTTTCTTCTACGGTCTGCCGAATAGAACAATGTTTTTGATACAACTTGCCCCATGGCTTGGGTGAGTTGTATCACATGGTGGGGTAATTTGTATCACTAGGTATTTCACGTTTCAGGGAGTGTGCTTGCTACTGGTTTTGAACATAACAACAACATTAAATGGGGTTAAAACAATGTATATGCTCAAAGGCTTCACTTTTATTAGACCAAACTTAGGTCAATGCAATCCGAACGAAACATCGAAACGAACGAAACATCAACAGACTAGATGCAAAAGTGGCCCGTTAAGAGCAAAGAAGCCAACACATTGTGCCGAAATGGAACGAGTATTGACTAGCTATCTACAAACGCGAGACAGGGCTTAGCTTTCGCGATCAAAAGCAACATAGGTACCCATACATACATACATGTTACAACATACCCCACCCGGCTCTGATACAACATGTACCTCGCCGCCATCTTGGAAAAAACATCCTCGTGCTCAAAAACAGCGGACAGCTGGAGAAACCCATTTTCACTCACGCAGCCTTAGAACCTACCCTCACCACCGCTACGGAGATCTTTCAAATTCGTGCACATCTAAATGCCCAAAACACACATTTTCTTGCAACTCATTTTTTTAGAATGACATTAAAAAAACATAAAATCGGCTCTCAGCTCGAGACGCGTCCACCCAGCCACACGACAGAACAGGGAAAGATGGCGCCCGGAAAACCTCGTCGGCTGGTCGTGTCACGAGCGCTATCTATTGGATAAGTTTGGCACAATTCGCCCTGATACAACTTGGACATGATACAACTCTCCCCACTCTCCCCTACAGTTGACTACAGAATGCTGTTCCACTCCTCAGAAGCTGTCATATGAATGAAATACTGCAGTAGGTTGTGCCATTTATCACGCAATAAACATCATTCTCCAGTCAACTGTTACTCTGTGCATCAACATCCAACCTGTAATACAGGGTGTCCAAGAAGTTTGTTCTCACATTTTATTTGCATGTAAAACAGAGTACCTACATTGCGTTTTGATATATTTAAAGGAAATATGCCATTTTAACATGGGGTTTTGAACTGAAATAGCACTTACGTAGGTTTAGCTGAGACTATATAATACCAGTATAACGCCTTTTGGGGCGACTAACGGAGCGAGCGAGAGGGTGGGCCTTGCACGTGCGAAATTGCGAGGGAGTACCTCCAACTGACTTGTGCATGGCATCCAATGGCATGGCAATCGGCCCAGCCGTTCTCGAGATCTGGAAGCGGCACCCTGCACGTGCGCACGTGCAAAATGGGTCCCAACTGACTTGTGCACGGCACCCTACTAACCGGTCCCTAACTGTGTACCAAATTTGAGGGTAATTGGTCGAGCCGTTCTCGAGATCTGGAAACGACCCCTGCACGTGCGAACGTGCAGCAGCGCCCCAACTCTAGCACATGGATATGCAGTGCCTAGTGGGTGCCTACCTACATGCCAACTTTCAGCGCAATCGGCCAAGTAGTTACAGAGATATTGCAACAATTACAAAACGGACACCTCTTCGTTTTGCACGTGGCACGTGCATAAGGGGTCACCCACATGCATCAGGAATAGTCCAATACTTGGTAGAAGGAATGAAGCTACCCTACAAAAATTACTGCGTGTAAATCGGTCAAGTGGTTGCTGAGATATAAGTCTCGCAAAAGCGTGACCACGGCCGGCCGGCCGCTCATACTCAGAAATTTCCGTTAAAGGGACTATCCCACCTTCTAAAATGTTGTTAAAACCAGTTAAATTGTGCCCGACTTTATAGATTGGATGACCAGGAACACGGTTCTGGCATTTATTTTTCATTAAACATCTTAGGCTTCCCATATTCCAAACACAAACCTTCAAATATGTGACGTCACAGCCCAAAATTACCTCCTTCCCCAGGCCACATTACTGTCATAAAGCTGATTCTTTTTACTCTGTAGGCACCACAACAAAGTTGAGACCAAGTTTTAAGCGATTTTTCAACGAACAAACCCATTTAAATCAGAATGACTAAACGAGGTGACGTCACACTAACGGTCGCTCCATGTTGAAGATAGGGCCTTGTACAAGGCCCACACTTGTACAAGGCCCACACTGAAAACTTTTTTACTCCCGGCTGGGGGGTAAACCCGCTGTTACGGAGTAGCGTACTCCGCAGACGTTTTTTACACCCCACCGTGGAGTAACTCTTCTAGGATACCCTCGCACAGGGAGTAAACCCTTTCGATTTTACCCCCGATCCAGGGGTAAACCCTTTTAATTACACTCGCACAGAGGGTAGACCCTTTTCATTTACCCTCTGACAGGGAGTTACCCCCGGCGTTAACCTTCTGACAAGGAGTTACCCCCGTTCTTTACCCTTTATAATGGGGTAAAAATTACCCAACGACAGGGGGTAAATGGAAAGGGTAACCCTTTGTCGTGGAGAAAAACGTCTGCGTAGGGGATCGAGAACGAGAAAGACAAAGGCAAATAACTACCGAAAGAAGAAGAGATAGAGGACAGAGGGAGAGAGAGAGAGAGAGAGAGAGAGAGAGAGAGAGAGAGAGAGAGAGAGAGAGAGAGAGAGAGAGAGAGAGAGGGAGACAGAGAGTTTCAATTGGATACAATACACATTAAAAATCTCACCTCTCGTCCTTCCAACGGCCCCTCAGCATCTTTCATCTTCTTGGCAAGCTTTTGTATTTTGAAATGATGGGATGAATTTGTCGTGCTTATTGATCGATCAGTCTTCATTTTTCCTTTGCTTAGATGCTATTGATTCACTGCTGCACCGCTTTTTGCCGCACCAACACGCTGAGCACTGCTGCACAACCAACGCCTCTCGAGACACAATATGGCGTCGCGACGCAGTTCCTCCCGCGCATGCGCGGCAAAATTACTCCCGAAACGAGGGTCGGTTACCCGCTCGACCTGAACCCGTGACCCTCGAATCGAGAGTAAAACGACAGATCCGCTTTTTGAGGGTTATGTACCCCAGATCCCATATGCCGCTTCGTTTGCATATTTAAGCATATTAAACAACATTATAAGCCCGAAAGAAGTGAAAAAGCAAGACGGAACATCGAGAGGCCAAAAAAGTGTATCTTCTCTGACCAAGGCCATGAACCAAACCGGCTCAAGATCGCTGTGTGTCATCCTTGCGTCTAGATCTGAGTTGGATTCATATAAAATCAAGAGCATATACTTTAATCTATGTCATAGCAGAGGCTCAAACGTTTGTTTTCAATAATTAGCGAAGAGTGGAGGGTGTACAAATACTGTGAAGTGAATGTAATTGGTAGTTCATCCATGACGGTATGAATAAAGCTTCTGCTCATCAATGTGAAATGCGTTTCTTGCCAGGTCCAAGCAGTTAAAAAGACATAAAATTGATGCTAAAATGTAGGTGGTTAATTAATCGATAAGCACATTAGGATCTTAAATGCTATCGTATCGGAAAGCAATAATTGAATTATGTTTAATAGACGATATCGATAGTCAAAATGCAACTCGTATGTTTGCGAATTAAATTTCTATTATTTTAGCTGTTTTCCAGCACCTTCCTCCGCCTCAGGAAATGATACAAAATCTCGCTGATAAAATGTTTTGCCCATGGGCCGAAACCTTTGCTCAATTGACTTCAACATTATGCGGTTTAGTCCAAAAAGCTTTTACCGCACGCTCGCCCTAATGCTAGACATACAGGGTGGGGCAGAAAGATTTACCTCTTGATTTTTGAAAATATTTCGGTCCAGAACGAAGATATTCAAATGATTTTTGGTACACGTATTCAGTAGCATGTACACATCTCAGCAACGGCACTATGAACCAATTTGACCACCTTTGGTCTTCACCCCTGCCCCGAAACCTCTCCCTGCGGAGAGGCGCGAGCGCCGCACGGTGTCTTCGTCGAAATTCGACCATGCCGTCTCGAGTGCCAGCTTCAGAGCGGCGATGCTGCTGTGTGGTGTTGCACACTTCTCCCTCTCCAGGATGGCCCAGGTGGTGAAGTCCATCGGGTTCAGGTCTGGACTTGATGGTGTCCGCATGTCCTTGTCCCAGAATCCAGGCATGTGGGTCTTGCACCACTGTTGAGTGAAGTTGGCCGTCTGAGACGACGCAACGTCCTGGACGACGACGTATCCGTCTCGGAACGACTGAGTGATCCAAGGCAGAGCATGTTACTCCAGCAGATGGACATTAACGTGTGAACTGACTTTCACACCCGCCTCGATGAAGATCAAGGGTCTTTTTGAGCCGTCGGATGCGACGGCAGCTCAAACCATGACACCAGCAAGGTTGTAGCGACCAAAACTGGCCTGGATAGCAGGATCAATGCTGGATGTAACATCTGCCAAGATTCTGACGCCTTGAGAGCTCATCTGGGGCTCAACCGTGGAAATCTTTTTATCAGATCAGAGGAAGACCTTGCTACCGGCGCTTCTGATTTCCTCCAATATCTTTTGGGCCATGTGAAGCCGCTTCTCCTTGGATGCCGCCGAAATTAGGCGTCGACGTTGCATCGTGTATGACTCAAGGCCCAAATCATCGTTTATGATTCTCCTGATCGTTTTAGGCGAAAAATCGAGGTCCTTTGCCAGTTTGCGCATGTTTCGCCAAGGAGTTCGAGACACCATCTTGTGCACGATATCAACCAGCTCTTTGGCGCGGACATGTCTTGTTCTGCCTGGGATGGGCTTCCTCGACACCGTACCTGTCCCTTTAAGGCATTTAATTATACTGTTAGCAGTTTTTATGGCAACACCGAGCTGTTTGGGAACGCTTCGGACGCTGTGGCCAGCCTGCATCGGCGCCGCAATTTGGGTTCTTTTTGCAATCTCCGCCATAGCTCATCAACAACCATGACGAAATAAAACACAATCATAAAAATTATACACGAGTCAGTTGGGAAGCCGCATGCAAAATTTCACTAAAATCCGTCCAAAACTTTTTGAGTTATGGGCTGAAAACAAACAGGTAAATCTTTCTGCCCCACCCTGTACTCCGGCATATGGTAATAGCTCAAACTAGGAGCTATTACGGCCCAACGATCACCCCAGGCAAATATATTCCATTTCTCGTTCCAAAATGAGTGACTTACGCAGGAGTGTGGTGACTTATAGAAGACTGCCCAGAAAGCAGCCACTTCAACCTCAGCCAATCAGCATGCAGCTGGTTTTGAACTACGCAATATGATTATTGATTGGTCAACGCTTAATAAGCTTCCGCGACAAACACTTGGATTGAATATACATAGGTAGTTCTTCCTAAATGAAAATTGTTTCTTTTTTAAATATTACCTAATCTTTTTCTTTTCTGATCATTTTAAGCATAAAAATTCATAAACCTTAGCAAAAATTGATTTGAGGAAAGTGGTATATTTCCTTTAAAGGGAGATAATGACCTTTTTCCACAAAATCTGAGTTAGGACCATTTTCTGACAAAACACACAAGTTATAATGTAAATTAAAACCATTTTGCTCAATTCGGTACCTTGCCGCAAATATCTCAACTTGAAGTCACGTTAGCGGGGAGCGCTGAAAATGACCGTTGAATAAGTACTTACATCACTTTTTGGTACTTGCATGTAATTTTGTAAAATGAGCGTATTCCTTACATTTGATCTTCATCACATCTAGTTAGTTAATGGTCGTCTATAGTGCCTTCAAAAGATATTCATGGTTTGGGGGTGGTTTATGTCTAAATTTACGCAACTATTTTTCCTGTTCATCATCTGACGCCATATGCTGCTATTTTAGTAGCAACGACTCAATTTTGAATCGGCCCCGCCGACTGCACAATAAAAGAAGATAGATACAACACTTTTGCGGCATCACTGAAAAACTTATGCAGTACTGTTATCAAAATTCTCATAACACCGTTCGACAAACCTGAAGTCTTTTTGAAATAAATATGCTTGTATTTTTCGCTTCAGGCTCTGACGCCAAAATAATGAATTTCGTAGTCGCAATCGCAAGATTTGGCTGCGTTTCTGGCGCATGCCGTTCATTTGTGCCGCATGCCGCATGCCGAAACAAAGAAGAGTAGGCACTACGTACCCCCGAATTAGAATCTAATTAATTCTAAACCGAATTAACTCTAATTCAAATTAGAATCCTTACAACCAAGCAACGACAAGGCGATAACATTAACAAAAACCCAAGCGTCGCTGTTTGAAACAAAAGCGCCATATACTGCGACTTTTTTATAGAGAAGGACAACGCATTTCGGTGGGTGTTACAAGTACTGCAAGTACTGCTTCTTTTTTTGCAAAAATAAAAACCTTTTTCACATACGAAAATGTGCTAGGAAATTTTCATATTTTATAGAAACTACAGTAGAAATAGTATAGATGTCGAGTAATTTTTATTTAAGAAAAGAGAAAGCTCATTATCTCCCTTTAAGACATTGTCGACCGTTTTGCCTAAGTGACCATTAGTAGGTAGGTACCTCGAAAGTATCCTACTCTAAGACAACTGGTAGTTCAATCTGGAAAGTCCGGTTATCAGCATCCTAACGCTTTGACCTTTTCTTGAGCCGTTTTGGCGCCACACACTTTTGGTCACTTGACGCATTTCTTAGGGTTGACTGGAAAGAGGATGAACTTACAATGATTGACTCCCGACAAATCATCGGCGCCACGTTTTGACTGTGCGTACAGTTAGCGACAGACCTTCGCTACAGTCTGGTTGGCTACAGCCACCTTCAAACGTCCCGAATGGCCCACGTGTTGACTTAACCCGCGCCCCTTAGGGCTATCGGCGGGCCCAACCACCCGTATGGGGGGGGGGGGGGGCTTTTCGCCCCCCCCCCCCCAAGATCTCGGAAATTTACCGGCCGATTTTCAAAATTCAAACGGTGCTCGATAGCCCCACCGGGGGAACTACCTTGCGACCAAATTTCATTGACCTAGGTCAAACCGATGACGTCACAGGTCAGGTCAAAGGTCGGATTTTCACTGTCACAGGCATTTCAAGAAATGTGTTGTGAAATCGAGTAAATTGGTAAGTTATTGAAAATCATCGATGGTAAATTGTTCGTCAAACACATACTTTGCTATCTGAGGTCACTGATGCCAGGTCAGGTCAGGTCACAGAGGTCAGGTCACTGGGGGTCACAATATGAAAGTGTCGTGTGATACATGTTTTTGGTCCATTTTACATGACAAATGCGATTATGTGGGTCAGGCAGCCTTTGGGGCCAGCTTAGGTCACGTTTTGGTGAAGGTCAGGTCAAATTAGGTCAAATTTCAAAGTTGATATTTGTGCATAAATTGGGTATCGATCGATTCGATGCAGCTCTTCACGGGGAGTCTAATGGTGGTCTTTGTTTTGCCCTACGTGGTCTAGAACTGCCAAAATTAAGTTTGAAAATTTGACGTCATCATTTTTGAACAGTTTCTAGGCTATAACTTAACTAAAAAAGAGATATCGATCTGAAATTGGGTATGTAGATAGAAGACGGTAGATACTATCATATATATTCCGTTTTTTGAAACTGAAAAAATTGGATTTTTTGGCTTATGTACTGTAATATAATGTAATATAATGTATAATGGCTAATATCATGTATTCAAGCAATTACTTTTTTGATTTTTGGGACAAAGTTCAAAAACTTTAAAAATCCGAGATAGCAGTTTTGTAGCCCTGTCAATTCTACACCTTTTATGTCTTGATCATTTTTCTATTTTTCTGTATGTTTAAAGCTGTAGGCCTGACAGCTCTTCTCGCGAAGCTCTTTTTTCGGTCGAAAATGGCAGAACATGACGTCATTTTGACGTCATTTGTGGCCAACCTATCATAGCCCCTGGAAATGTTTTGGTCACAATAGCCGTTTTCACGACGGAACTTTCGCAGAGGAACCTATTTGATACCTGAAAAGTACCTACTCTTTGAGGCCTTAACATCCCTCAAACTGAGATATTTTATGTTCAAAATAATTTTAGAAGTTTAAATCCGGGCATTCTTTGCCCTCAAATCACTTATTTATTTACAAACACAGCAATTTTCGGTTCTAGTAGCCCACCTTTCGACTATGAGGTATCAAATCAGCGTGGCAACTTGCTCCCTCTTTGCTCCCTCGGGTATCTAATTCCGGAATTCTTAAAAACAAGGAAAGTATATATCGAGTTCTCTTTTATACCTATTCACTAATGTTTTAATGGTGATTAAAATATGGCAATTTTTTTTTAATTACATTTCATATAAGAAAACACGCAAAACAATGAAAGAAAAATAACTACGGCAGATAATTACCTTCAGGTATCTAATTCCGACCAATCAGCACCTCAGTAGGATATGACGTCATACAAGAATGGTGGTGAAGGCCGTTTGCAGTCCCGGCCGGTAGGTCCGGGCCCTGTTTCACCGGTGATAGCAGCACGCTGCTATCACGTTTCGCGAGCTGACGTCATGTCATGACGCCATACTGTTGACGTGATGGGCAGTTCTGGCGCACGATTGCCGCGACCTTGGCCGCGGCATTAAGTGACGTATGAGCCTCTAAAAGTAAGAGTTTACGCAGTCATGATAGTATATTTATTTTTAATATATATATTTTTTAATATAATGTATTTAAAATAAGTTGGGTTTAAGGAAAATTTGGACGTAAACTTCGAACATTTAGTTGATGACGTAAAACAATATTGCGGCAATCGTGCGCCAGAATTGCCCCTTACGTCAGCAGTATGACGTCATCACATTACGTCAGCTCGCGCAATTTGATAGTAGCTTGCTGCTATCACCGGTGAAACAGGGCCCCGGTGACCGCCGGGCGCCTCGGGTCACGCGGCGGTCGGGAGTCGGACGCGGGGCGTGGTCGCGGGCGGACGCGCGGGGCATCATGCTTTGCTTTGCTTGCTTTGTCAACTTCATATAACTTACTATCGCATTCGTGTGAAAGCCAAACACTGCTCAGTGCCCTTAGAAATTGAGTTTTGGAAAGCTCAAGTCCCTATAGCTCCTCAGGTCGGCACAGTTGAAGCCTCATCTGAACCCATGTGAAAAAAAAACGAGGGTAAGGAACCTTGTGTTGCTTTTTCTTTTACCGTCATAATTATCTCAAGCCATCACAATTTTGAGTTGCCACATTGTCTGGTTCACTACATTCGTGTAAAACTTGGGTGAAGGCTGGTGGCTCAAAGAAAGGTGAAGATATTTCTTTAAGTGCCTAATCCGTGAAATATCCCGGCTTTACAAATCTACACTTTTCATTTTCTCCACGATACATTTTTTAAAATTGTTTAAATTTAATCTACATTTGTTAAAATCGGGGCTTCGGTTTTGTGTAAACTAGATCATAAAGTTTACTATAGTTTTGTGTAACCTGATGGCTGAAGAAAATAGTAATTTTGCTAAAATGATGTGCGGAAATTTGTTGCTTTCCAAATCAAATTACTCATACCTATATTTCATTCAAAATTAGGAGGCATTATTACTGTTTTTTTTGTAACATGAACTGAGTTTGGGTACGGTGCTCCGGAAACGTTGTGGAACTTTAAGCTAGCTAGAGCAGTTTCCATAAAAATTGTTTAGATAGTTGACATGGCTTGTTGACAACTCTTTTGCTGTTTCTAAAAAGTGAAAAAAATATTTTCCTGCATTAAGCACACAAGGCATGTTATTCTCATAAGCTATCGAATGTGTGTGTGTGTTTTTAAGCTGTTTTTTTTTTAAAGCTTTTAAGCTGTAACTTCAGTTACTTCACTTTAGAACATATTGCCCAGAATGCGTCACTGATCATGAGCTGGTATATCATATCATATGTAGCAAATACATAAATGAGAATAGTGTGTCATGAATTTTTGTGCATGCTTCTGGATCATCTGTAATTACATCAAAGGCTCGGCTCAAGAGTGTCCTGCCGGCCAGCTTATGCCCAACCCTTTCTGTCCGCAGAACGTCGCCTGCGACTCCCGCACGACGTTTGCCCCGGCCGTCCGTACTGGTCTTCGCGCTGCGAGCCGCGCTGGAGTTCGCGGCGGCGTCGTGGAGCTCCCATCGGGACGGCGTGTGATGCCCGCTTCGAGCTTATAAGCCGTGAGCTTCGATTGGCGGCTCACGCGGTCACCAGCTGTATGTACAGCCTCGGCCCCGACGACCCCGCTAATGGCCGAGACCGGCATACCCCCGGCATGGGTCCGCTGTCCGGCGCAGCGCTGGCCGCCCGCATGCTACTTTTGGCTGTATCGCTGCCCAGCGGGAGCGCGCTCCACGCTGCGGAAGAGGTACACGTTGCGACCCGACTGAGGACCGCAACCGGAGTTGCGACCCGACTGAGGACCGCAACCGGATGGTGACACGTCGGCCTCTGCGCCCTGGCCGGGGCAGGCGTGACCGACGTCACAGTGGAGGAACGCCCAAACAAGACCAGCCCACCGTCGGAGCAGCATGGAAATATCATGTTCTGCCTGGACGTCGGACCCGGCGGCCGCAGTGCACCTGCACACGTGCGGAGAGGGGCGCTGGAGGCTACTCTGGAGCTTCTGCCATTCCGCGGCGCGACTGCTGGCAAAACGGCGGCGATTGAGGCGGTTGGGAACAGCTGCAGCAATGGTGATGGCGGTGATGGCGACATGGCGGTTTGGGACTTCATCTCAGTGCGGCCGCCGCCCAGGCGCCGCTGCGCCCGGCTGCTCAGCCACCTACCGGATGGCGGGGTGGCCCTTACGGCCCTCACGCCCATTCGGTCTGCGGCCACGTTGTGGGGTGGCGGTCGCGGGGTTAGCGGCGTTGGACTTCGTCCTTTATCCAGACTGCACCGTACCATCTGAACGGATGGATCTGCCAAGAAAGATGACATCCAAGGCGGCTATGAGGCGATCACAAAGCTTCACCAAGAGCTTCTCCTTCATGGGGCCGGCCGGCCGTTAAGTCGCAACACCGGCTGCCGAGTGCCAACAGCTGCGTGCGCTGGCGCCGACGCGTTGTGGGCCGCGCTGCTGACGCCCAAGCTGCGATATCAACCATCTATGAATAAGTGGCAGCGGTGGCGGCTTGTCAGTTGTTAACGTGCCTTAACAGACGTTGCGAATAGCCCGCGTTGGAATCGCATGGTTGGCAACACAACGCAAGTAAAAATGGACTTCCTTGATGAACCTACTTTTTAAGCATTGTAGCCTTTGTAATTTTGGATGTTTGCTGTAGATATTATTTTCTAAATATATACTATATAGGCACTCACGTGCTTTAAATCGCGCAATGCAATTGAACCATGGTAAAGACAATGATAAATGAACTGAGAGCTGACATGCCCCATGCTTTGTGTGTGTATGTGTGTGTGTGTGTGTTTTTTTTTTGGCGAGTCGATAAAAGTGGTTTTGGACACTGGATGAGTTTTTAGGGGTGTGGTGAGGGGGGATGTAATTCCACAGACCTGTCAGATTCACTAATGCAGTAGGTCTGTGCGGTGTTTAGTTATCGGAGCATTCTTTGAAAGTCGTGAATAGGGCCACCGAGTACCTAAAGCCGTGATATTCCCCCACAAAAACTTCTTTTAAATAACCGGGGATAGGTACATGAGCAGAGTAAATGCTATTACGAACGCCTATCACAATGCTGAGCGAATAGGAAAATCCATAGATGGAGAATTGTGCCGCGTTACGGGTGCTCGGGCGCAGCCAATCCACCGTTACCCCAGCGGTGACCTTGACCCGCATCGTCTGTCTCGGCTCCAAAGCCAAACCGGCGTGGAATTGGGAGCGTTCGAGCACTCATGGTCCAGCGCAATTCTCCACCTAAATCCATTCCTGATACACATTTGCTTGCTCATAGTCATGTAACCCCGGTAAATTCACCCAACTTTCATATTGGTCGCTCCATAGACAGATGGCCACAGAGATCAACTTAAAAGGCCATTGTTGCATTCATTTAGTGGAGATCATTAAAGAGCCGTGACAGGCCACAAGTCGCGTGACATCATACGTGTAACGACCAATGACGTCGGCCTGCAAAACCCAATGGAAGCGGCTAGCAGCGTGCAATAAAACAGGGCGCTGCTTTCTAAATGTCTGTCGTGCGCCATAAATGAATATATTCTTTGTAGCCTGGCAACTCAGTATCTTTTTTTAACTATTGTACTAGTATTTAATAATTTCATAATTTTATAATTGTGCTTACGCTTTATTATGATATTAGTGATAAATCCTTAGATAAAGTAAATCGATGTGATATTTAATAGAAAAATAGCAAACTAACGCACCATTCATTCGAAAGCTGGGGAACCTACTAAAAAGAACTACTAAAATTCCTGAGGAACCAAAGGATCAAATGGGGATCAAATAGATGCCTGCTATTCCGTCGTGAAAACGGCCATTGTGTAACATTGATGCCCGGTGGGATCCTGAAAGTTTGGTGGCGATATCTGCAGCCTTTTAGGAGATATTGACGGAAAAGGACAGGGCGCGGGCGTTTCGGCCCCCCTCTCCTACGGGGCGCGGGTTAATACCGAGACGTACCCTTATGGGAAACCCCATGTTTTGGTGTTAGACGTCTCTACAGGAACTAGACTCTTAAGCGAAAAATGTTTTGTCTGGAGAGAAGAGTCATTGTATAGCATATAATCAGTTGCCGTCAGGGACGTATCCAAGGGGGGGGGGCGACGGGGGCGGTCGCCCCTCCCTGGGCCCTGCCGGGCCCCAAAAGCGGGCCCGAAGGGCCCGCTTTTGGGCGTAGCCAGCAGCAGTTTGGGGTCGGCAGGGCCAAAAATCGGAAGGGCCTGTTCAGAAGGATTTGTTCGAGCCTTCGGGTTCAGTGATGGGCCCCTGGGGCCCTGCCGGGCCACAAACAGGTCCGTAACTGGGCCCTTCGGCCCCACTTTTGGGCAGAGCGAGGGCAATTTGATGCCCGGCAGGGCCCCAAAGGCGGAAGGATCCGTTCATGAGGATATGCTCGAGCCTTCAGGCTTGAGGAAGGGCCCCTATAGCCCTGCCGGGCCCCAAACCCTATCAATTTTGGGCCCCAAACCCTTATCGGCCCGAAGGTCCGTCTTTTGACCTTATTGGCCCTGGAGAAGTTATGGAAAGCGGATCCGAAAAAGAAATCCTTTTCCGGGCCCAGTCACAGGGACATCTTGGCCTGTCCGGGCCCTAGAAGTGGAAGGGCCCGCTGAGAAGATCTTGTCCAATGTCCAGGCTTTCGGGTTAAAAAAATGGCCCCATGAGGCCTTACTGGTGCCCATACGGGTCCCTGGCCGGGCCCCAAAAGCGAACCGGGCCAAGCCAATGACAACCTGAGGCCCGGGAGGTCTCCAAAAGCGGAAGGGCCCGCTCAGAAGGTCTTGGACCAGGCTTTTGAGCTTAAGTGATGGGCCCTTGGGCTCGACAATGTATCAAAAAAAACGGGCCCAGATATGCGCTTCTGGGCCCGGTCCCAGAAACAGCTTGTCCTGGCCGGGCCCCAGAAACGGAAGGGCCCGCTGAGAAGGCCTTGCCCAGGTCATCGGGTCCGAGGAACAGGCAACAGCCGATAATGGGCCCCTTTCGACTGACCTCGTGGGGCTGCTCCTGTATACAGTTCTCTAAACAAAATGAGCTCTCTAGTTCGTAGTACTATAAGCATTCTGTACAGAACGTATCATTTCCAATTCAAATGTTTTTTTTTTTCTTTGTACTGCTCACTGAACTGATTTTATATAGTTGAACTGACAAGAATGAGCAATGTGTTAGCGTGAACAATGCAACACAATGGGTGAATGGGTGAAAAATGCAACCCAGATCTCCCCAGCCGGGGAGCCGGGAGGCATCCCCCAGCTCTCCCCGGACCGGGACGTTTGGCCCGTGAGCCAAATTTTGTCTATTTCAACAATTTTCGAAACACCTGAGGACTAACTCGGAAACCAATAGAGCTACAGCGCCGCGGAAAAGCGCATTCGATAGCCCTTATAAATACTTTTTGAGTTGTGTTCTCAGACTTGACCTCAGGTCAATGGTACCTATAGCCTGCAGAGGGCAAAAACTCTAATAATAGCCGTTTTCACAAACTTTTTTTCGGTAATAACTTTTTCTTCAAAACTTTTTCTTTTTCTTCTTCTTCTTCACATTACATCTGCCAGCATCGTGTTCCTCTCGTCGAGACGCGTCGAATGAACTATACGTTGACCTTGAAAGGCCATTTTGAAAAGTTGGCCTCAGGTCAAGGTCATGACCGAACCGGAAAGGGTCATGTTGCATATCAGTCGACCCGTATCGTTGAGCTGAACACATCTAACGTGTTTTCATCGCTCTAGGCATGTCTCTATTAAAAGTTATAGTGAAAAAAACTGCTGGTGACCTTTCATGACCTGATATAACCTCAGGGGCACACAGAGGGATCACAGGTGCAAATTTCCGAGTCATTGTGTCATGTTGACCCAAGAAGCGATGTTTTTGACGGTTTAGAACGACAGTCGTCCAAAAGAGGCGCATTTCAATTTTCTCCCATTGATTTATAATGGAGAGGTCGCAAAACTGACCCGACCTTAGGTCACAAATATAAAAAACGAGTGAAACAATTTTTACATACTGTTACTCTTATCAATCCATTCATTAAAGTTTCAAAGTGATCGTTCAGTCAGTGAAGCTTTAGCAAGCTTTTGGACTTTTTCTGAGGTAAGGTCACTTGACGACCTGACCTTAAACGACCTAGGACTGAATTTTTCCCAGCATGTGCGGAAAAGGATAAACAGGTGTAGAAAAAATGGCGGCGCTGCATGCTGCCATTTTGACATATTCACTAAAAACCTGAGGGGGGGGGCGTGAAAAGGCTCCCCCAGCACGGCGCGGGTTAACAGATTTCAAAGGAAGTGAATTGCAAAAACGATCTTCAACTGAAATTAACTGAAAACATTTTATCAAGGTCGACTAACGCAAGACAATGCATTTTCATTTACAATATGCCGAATTTTATCGTAAAATGACCGTTCTTTCGACATTCTCGATTTTTTCACACCAGGATAAGCAGTCGCCATGGGGCCCCTTTGAGCTGACCTCCGGGCCCTTCTCGGCTGTCGCCCCTCCCTGAGCGAAATCCTGGATACGTGCCTGGTTGCCGTGGCAATCACATAAGCTCATTTACGAATTAGGTTGCTGCTCGTGTAGTGAAACAAGAGAACCCCGCTTAAAGGGACTATCCCACCTTTAACATGGGGTTTGAGTTGAGATAGCCAAGTTTGCGGCGAGGTTCAGAAACCACTATCTATCTAGGTTGCAACCCCCGCGGCCTCTTGGTGTTGAAGAAATTCGTTCCCTTCATTTGAAAATGGGCCTTGTGCAAGGCCCTATCTTCAACATGGAGCGACCGTTAGTGTGACGTCACCTCGTTTAGTCATTCTGATTTAAATGGGTTTGTTCGTTGAAAAATCGCTTAAAACTTGGTCTGAACTTTGTTGTGGTGCCTACAGAGTAAAAAGAATCAGCTTTATGACAGTAATGTGGCCTGGGGAAGGAGGTAATTTTGGGCTGTGACGTCACATATTTGAAATCTTGTGTTTGGAATATGGGAAGCCTAAGATGTTTAATGAAAAATAAATACCAGAACCGTGTTCCTGGTCATCCAATCTATAAAGTCGGGCACAATTTAACTGGTTTTAACAACATTTTAGAAGGTGGGATAGTCCCTTTAAAGTAAACCTTAGGTGAGCGTGAGAACGAACTTATGGAACACCCTGTAGATGCTGCGAATTGTTTATCCCGTTATAAAGGTATAATCAGTTTTTCCGAAATTTCGGAATTAGTTATTCAGTGAAACGTGTAGACTGTAGATGACTATGTGGCTGAGGCCCCAATCCAAAGTCTCAAAATTGGTGAGTCTTCATAGTTTACGCGTCTGCAAGCTTTTTAAAAGTTGATGGAATTTTGGTATAATTCAGTTATATGCTGTCGCATTTGATTTACACAGGCCATAGGCGCGGGAGCCGGGGGGGCAGTGGGGGCAGCTTGCCCCCCCAACTCTGGGGCCGTGGGGGCGGTGCCCCCACAGCTTTGAGATGGAATACCACACTTTTTTTGCAAATGTTTTCTTTTTTTGTTGAAAAAGCCGAGGGGTGAAAAATAAGTGGCCTAAAACCGGTGAGAAAACTAGATTTGGGGGTACCCTAGGTTAATCTCTATTATGGTGTGCCCCCCCCCCAGTCGGAAAGTAGTTCCCGCGCCCCTGACACAGGCTAAGACTTCATCTCAAACTTTCTGGGGAAAATATAAGGGACATTTTTCTTACGTCGCGACGAGTGACTCGGTAGACTGATGCGAACTGGTGATGTGTGATGTGTGGTGAATGTTGTCAGATGCCTATTATGGACCAGTGTGAATATTGTACCTCGACTCAAGCACATGAGTACTTTTGTACTAATCCATACATGCATCTGGATGTTCAAATATATGATATGATATGATATGGAAAAGGGCTGAAGGTGTTAGAACTCAGTCAATTTAGTTATCATCTTTTCGCCCGGTTGTGTCGGCTCGGCCGCCCGTGTTTCTCCTCGGCCGACGCGCGGCCGCTGTATTGCGGCACAGCATTTCTCGCTGGAGCGGGGCTGTGCGGCGCGGACTCGTGCAGTGATTGGTCGGCTGCTGACCACGTGATTGTGAGGTGAGGTCGGGTGAGGGCGCGCCGGCGGAGGGCAGTCGGGCAATGTCTGTTGTCGCGGCTGGTGCGTTGGGACCTCGAATGTTATATGCGTTTGCTGGGGACGTCGGCAGACTCGTCTGAGAGGCTTGCTGTCGGCTTACTCGGCGACGCATATACATTCGAGGGTCTAAATCTGGGACTGAGTCTGTCCGGCTCGTTCCTCATTCGCTTTTTGGCCCCAACCACCGATATCACAGCGCCGTGAATATGTAAGCCTTACTAGTCTGAGCGGCCTGTTCGGCGAGCATATTCACGGAGCTGTTCGTAACATTTGAGCGTGCCTTGGAAAGGTCGCTATTTCACACGGCTGTCAGCCTATTCAAGGGCGGTATTTTCTTGGGGTTCCTCGAGCGTCTCTCGAGATTCACTTGTATATTTCTACGCCAGTTGCGATTGGTCGCTGTTTATATCGAGTCCATCAATAGCCGGTGTTTTTAGCAAGTGGTCATCTTGTTTGTCTGGGTTTGTTGACAAAAAATACATCCGCCTGGTGTATTCATACGTTCTTTAATTTTGAATCGCAACATAGTCCACCGGGGCCGGATCATTTATTCAGTGGCGGACACAGTCCCCATGGCTACCGGACATTAAATTTGTTAAGTCCACTGGGTAAATTGATAGTTTGTTTTTGAACATACAGTCCACTTTGTACTTTGATTTAGTTCCCATTTCACTCAAACATGGAGGAGCTACTGGCTGCTAGGTCGCGTCTCCGCACAAAGGCTACTAAAGCGTGCAACGATCTCCGAGCCTACAGGGAGGGAGATCGGAAAGCGCTAGACCCGGACCAACTTGCCCTAAAACTCCACCATGTGGAGAAGATCCAAACTGAGTTGCAGGGCTTGCAGGTCCAGCTGGACAAACAGGGTCAAGCCGATGAGACGAATCATGTTCAGACTCTGGATGATGAGGCCTTCCTCGGTTCCCGCCTTTTGGCTCGCCTCGAGAAGGCAGAGCAGGCCCAGTTCAGGGCAGAGTCGATGAAGGCAGCTGGTAGTGCCGATTTGAAATCATCTCTCACCGTGGCGATTCCCACATTCCATGGTGATATGATGAGATGGCCCGAGTTCTGGGAACTCTTTTCACTTTCTGTGCACGATAACCCTTGCTATGCTAACGTGCAGAAATTCGTGGTCCTCAAGTCGCACCTTGCTGGAGCGGCATTGAGGGCCATCCAGGGCATCCCAGTCACGGGCGATGGCTATGTTCAGGCAGTGTCGGCTCTCAAAGAGCGATTTGACCTCGAGGATGTGCGAAGAGAGACTCTTCTGAGGGAGCTGCTCAACATGCCCTCAGTTCGACAGGGCGACTTGAAAGCCATGCGATCATTCATTGATCACTTGTCCGCTCACACGAGAGCTCTCTGCACGCTTGGAGTCTCTTCAGAGAGCCTGTCCAGCCTGCTGCTGCCCATGACGAAGGGCAAGATCCCCGAAGACTGGTGCCTGGAGTGGGCCAGGCGAGCGACTGGCAGATTTGAGGATTTTCTGAATTTTCTCCACCAGGAAATTCGGATCAGAGAGTCCGCCAAGGGTGTGGTGCACCATCGACCCTCTGTTGCTCCACCAGCGACCCTCTCGGTGACCACTAACTTGAATGCCCAGCGTGATTTGCACAAAACGCACAAAGCTCCGTCACGGCCGCCATCAAGGTCGTATAATGAGTGCGCGTGTGGGCAGGGTCACCATAAGCTCGACCACTGTCAGAGCTTCCTTGAAATGACAGTGGAGGATCGCTGGAAGCTCGTCCAATCCTGGAGAGTGTGCTTCAGATGCCTCGACGCTGAGCACATGGCCAGAGAGTGTTTGGGCAACCTGTGTGCTGAGTGTGGCCGCCAGCATCACTCGCTGCTGCATGATGCAGAGCTTTGGGCACAGCGCTCGTCCTCCTCAGCCTCCGAGTTGAGGCCCGAGGCTGAGCCACTCTCGCCCACCGGGCCTTCTGCTTCGGACACTTGTGCAGAGGCTCAGACGCACGGTGTTGAGCTGCCCAGCCGTCACCGATACAATGTCAGCTCTACAGAAAAGAGCTTCTTGCAGACCTCTGCTGTTGTGGCTGCAGCCTGCAGGTCCCAGTGGTCGGAAACCGACATGCGGTCCCCTTGTTGGAGGATCTCACGCCTCCGAACTTGACATGAGGAGCACAGACGTGCTGTACTCACCACCCCCAACTGCTCAGCCGCCTCGGTTGCCGTCTGAGATCCAGACGGCTGATGATTTCCGGGGCGGTGAGGTTGACGTCCTCGTAGCGGCTGATGACGTGCATCAGGTCGTCCTACAGGATCAGTTGGAGGCTTATGGGCTGAGAGCCATCGATACTAGTTTTGACTATGGGCTGAAAGGTGGAGACAGTGATGGTCCCCACATGAGCCAGTGCGTTCCAAGTCGGCACGATGCTGCCGACCTGGACGCGAGCCCAACTGGCATCGGTGATACCGAGCTGAACGACTCTCGCTCCAACTCACAACTGATGTGGAGTGAGAAGCTCCACGAGCCGCCCCCGATTTGGGGCTCTGGCGAGAGGCCGACATATGGCCGCCGCTCCCGGCCGTCGTGGTGCCGTGCGGCGCCCTCGATCGTCGGCTCCCGACCCATCCCGTCGGTGCAGAGGAAGCACCCCGGCGGGATCTGGCGGTGGCATCGGTGGCGCCGTCGAGGGTGAACCCACCGCAACGCGCCCCAGTGAGGTTCATCCCCGAGGCTGTCCCATGGTGGGGAGGCTTTTGGCAGTGATTCGTGGGGTCTGAGAAGCATAGTAGGTTAACTGTAGGATAAGCTTAGTTAAGTGTTTAGATTATTTGGTCGCAGAAAGACAACATAGGCGGTAGAAAGATGGCAAACTCAGTCTGTCGGCTGAGTGCATGGCAGCTTGGCAGCTCCATATTGCCGCTGGATTATGCGATCTGCTGTTCTCGCTACTCACGAATCTTTTTTGTCTTTTTAGTGTCATCGTTGACGTCCTGGAGATGCTTCAGAAGGACGACTGCCGGTCGCAGCGGGAGGCCGTCCGGGTGATGGTGATCCGCAACCTGACGTCGGGCGGCTCCCAGGAGCTGGTGGCCGAGCTGTGCCGACTGGGTGCCACCAGGCCTCGCTGTGACCTGCTGGCCGCCGGGGACGCTAAACTCATCATGGTTTTCCCGGACACGCTGTCGAACGTCCTGAGGTGCGCCGATCAGGTGAACCGGGAGGGCAACGTGGCTCTCCAGGTGGATGAGTGCGGCGGCCTGGACCGCATCGAGTCGCTGCAGACGTACGAGGACGAGCCGTCCTCATCATCGGCAGGCACTTCGACGACGACGACGAGGGGGACGCTCGGGCGGCGCCGACACAGACGCGGCCACGGCCGGCGGCCTCCAGTTCTATGACGGCGGTCTGCGCGGGACAGTCATGAGAGTGGTGCGCTGGTGATGTGCTAAAGCGGACTTAGTTATGAAAATGGGGCAAGCAAGCCCCATTTTGGTGGGGAGTATGTTAGAACTCAGTCAATTTAGTTATCATCTTTTCGCCCGGTTGTGTCGGCTCGGCCGCCCGTGTTTCTCCTCGGCCGACGCGCGGCCGCTGTATTGCGGCACAGCATTTCTCGCTGGAGCGGGGCTGTGCGGCGCGGACTCGTGCAGTGATTGGTCGGCTGCTGACCACGTGATTGTGAGGTGAGGTCGGGTGAGGGCGCGCCGGCGGAGGGCAGTCGGGCAATGTCTGTTGTCGCGGCTGGTGCGTTGGGACCTCGAATGTTATATGCGTTTGCTGGGGACGTCGGCAGACTCGTCTGAGAGGCTTGCTGTCGGCTTACTCGGCGACGCATATACATTCGAGGGTCTAAATCTGGGACTGAGTCTGTCCGGCTCGTTCCTCATTCGCTTTTTGGCCCCAACCACCGATATCACAGCGCCGTGAATATGTAAGCCTTACTAGTCTGAGCGGCCTGTTCGGCGAGCATATTCACGGAGCTGTTCGTAACATTTGAGCGTGCCTTGGAAAGGTCGCTATTTCACACGGCTGTCAGCCTATTCAAGGGCGGTATTTTCTTGGGGTTCCTCGAGCGTCTCTCGAGATTCACTTGTATATTTCTACGCCAGTTGCGATTGGTCGCTGTTTATATCGAGTCCATCAATAGCCGGTGTTTTTAGCAAGTGGTCATCTTGTTTGTCTGGGTTTGTTGACAAAAAATACATCCGCCTGGTGTATTCATACGTTCTTTAATTTTGAATCGCAACAGAAGGTGAGCCCTTATATTTTCTCAAGAAATATGGGGATTTCTGTAAAAGATCTAACGAGTTGTAACTGTATTTCTGTATAGCAAGTGCGTTCAGGTCTGCTTATTTGAAAATATTAACCCGCGCCGGGCCGGTGCTCTGAGATTCCGCGCCGGGCCGGGGGGGGGGGTCTGAACACCCCTCTTCTAGACGTAACTCGGCTCCTGGGCCATGTTGTGACACCCGGTAAGCGGCAATCGAAAGAACGTCCAAAATAAGGACGAAAACACTTCGGTCATTTTTTGGGTTAGGTCAAAGGTCAGGTCACCAGAGGTCACCAAAGATAAAATGTTGACTATTTCAACATTTTGGAAACTGCCAACGGCTATCTCGGGAACCGATAGAGCTACAGCGCCGCGGAAAAGCGCATTCGATAGCCCTTTTACAGACCTTTCTGACTAATGTTCTCAGATTTGACCTCAGGTCAACGGTTTAGCCTCCAGTGGGCAAAAACTAAAAAAAGTTTTTTTTTCGAAAAACGTTTTTATCGGCAATAACTTTTAACTCAAAAGAGCCATGACATTACTTTTGCCAGTATCGTGTTCCTCTTGTCGAGACGCGTCGAATGAATTATAATTTGACCTTGAAAGGTCATTTTGAAAATTTGACCTCAGGTCAAGGTCACCTGACCGGAAAAGGTCATGTTGCATATCAGCCAGTCTGTATCGTCGAGCTGTATACATCTGAGGTGTTTTCATCGCTCTGGCATGTCCCTATCAGGAGTTAGTGTTAAAAAAACTGCTGGGGAGCTTTCATGACCTGAGATGACCTCAGGACATAAGAATTTGTTATGTCCCGTCTGTGCCCGCCGTCATTCTCCCCGCTTAGAGCGCGGTCGCGTCTCGGTAGACTCAACCTGAAACGTGCCGGAACCTCCGGAACATACCCTGTGTATTCTCAGGCCGTCCTCCAACACAAACCCCCCAATGGCCGCCCCGCCATTTCCTTTCCGATCGCGGCGCACATAAACAACTCCATAGCGCTGTTCGGCAGCCGGCTATTTTGTGTGCAGGGTATGACGCATTCCGCGGGCCGACGTCACGGGTGATGACGTCGGCTCGCGCGCGAGCCGAGCGCCAACGCCAAACTAACGGGAGCCCTCGGACACCCTCGGGGCATAAACCGCGGAGTAGCATATTGAGCGAGTCTTATAAGGGAAATTCATATACTTTCGTTTCTCAAATGATAATCAGGGTGTCTCTTACCTATTTACGTATCATTTAGGCTTACCTAACACTTCAGTTGCCAACAATCTGCAATTTATTCAAACGAAGATATTTTCAGTAAATATCAATGCTATAGACCGAAATGTTTTGAATAAAAACTCCTACCAATAGAAATAAAAATAACTTATTTTATTCCAACCAATTCCTCCAAATTAACAACATAAAAACTCACTTTTACACACATAAATCATAATAAAGCATATTAACACGCCGCTTTTGACAATTGCGGCGTCGAGTGGCGCGCTGCTAGCACTCTTTTTCGATCGCAGAGACCCTGCACGCGCGCGAGCACACTACGTCACGTCCGGGGGGCACAGGTATATGAAAAATCGCAGTGACGTAGCACTTTTCTCGCTTCTCATTGGTCAATAGCCCGTTGCCGGGGTAACGTGCACGTATGTGAGCGCGGGCAAGAGTACTAGCCGGCCGCCGATCAGGGCTCATGCCGCGCTCAGTTTGAGACGGCACAACTAAATAAACGACAACAGAACACAACAACCGCCCCTCTCGTGAACCGTAACTCCCCCTTCTACGGACTGTAGTGGACCGGGGGCCGCCTCTCACGCCTCGACCAGCTGGAACGAGAAGGCGTCATCGAGAAGGTAGAGGCGGCAGAGAGGGCGTCCCCTCTGGTAGTTGGTCGTAAACGTGATGGGGGCGTGCGTCTCTGTGTAGGCATGAGACAGGTGAATCGTGCTGTGGTCACTGATGGCTATCCGTTCCCACGCATCGAAGAGGTGCTCCACCGTCTTAACCATTCCAAGTTTTTCTCGCGTTTCGATCTCAAGGAGGCCTACCATCAGTTGGAACTACCCCCGGACAGCCGCCACCTCACAACATTCATTTCCCACCAGGGTTTATATCGGTTCACTAGGGTCAACTTCGGCCTAGCCAGCGCGGGACCATGTTTCCAGCGCGTGATGACTGCTATCCTGGCAGGTCTGGAAGGGGTCGAGGTGTACCTTGATGACGTCGTGGTACACGCGCCGACGCGGTCGGCGCTCGAGACGCGAGAAGCGGCGGTACTGGAGGCGTTCCGGCGCCACCGCGTCCGCGTCAACTGGTCGAAGTCGCTCCGGTGCGCCGAGTCACTGTCGTTCCTCGGATACGTCATCTCCGCTGATGGCGTGCAGATCGACCGAGAGCGCGTGGCCCCCCTGCTGGCCGCGCCGGAGCCGACGGACGAGCGCACCCTTCGTGCCTTTCTCGGTTCGGTAAGCTATCACGCTCGCTTCATTCCTGGGTTCTCGACTCTGATCGAGCCGCTGCGCGCTGTTCTGAGAGGGCACACGTTCCGCTGGGGACCGGAACTGTCGGCGACAGTCGAGAGAGTAAAAGACGCTATTCGTGAGGCTCCAACCCTGTCCATGTTCGACCCGGAGCTTCAGACAGTCCTGACAACGGACGCGAGCGACGTAGGCTGTGGAGCGTACCTGAGTCAGGTGGGCGCTGACGGGGAGCGAGTGATCGCATACGCTTCGCGTGCGTTTTCCCCTGCCGAACGCTCGCAAGGCCCTATATACCAGGTAGGGTCGTCCGGCGATTCTACCTGATCGTGACGTCAGCTCGTGACGTCATCTGGGGGCAAGTCTTGAAGTCCCGTTTGAGTCCCATGTAAATGCGCGATTTTTGAAGCGCTGTAGAACAAACGCTGCTAGAGCTAGCACAAAGCTAAGTGCATCATCGGAAAGACGAGACATTTTTCTTCGAATTATCTAAGAGGCGTTTTTCACCAAAACCATTAGTTTTTCCGAAAATACGTAAAAATGCCCCCATGCCTCCGCAGCCTCCCTTCCGCCCGCCGCTGCGCCTCCGCGGTAGTGTAGTGGTTAGGATGCTTGCGCCGTGATCCAAAGATCGTGAGTTCAAATCTAGGCGCGGGTCGGACTTAAATCAAAATTGCAAGCAGAATATGAATTTTTCTTAAAAAAAATAACTTAAATTACAGCTAACCGTTCATAAAACTATCGATAACAATTGACTGAAAGCCAAAATATAGCATATAATCAGTAAATAATAAAACGTTGCAGTTTTGTAAGGAGTTTGCAGTTTTGCAGTTTTGTACGGCGCTGGAGCGGCCTCCACTGCCACCGCCGGGCCGTACTGATACCGCGGGATGCAGTGTGCCGACGCTGGAGCGGCCTCCGCTGCCACCGCCGGGCTGTACTCAGCCCCCGTTCACGAGCTTCAGAATTCCTTTACCGTGACGTCATCACGGCGCATGAATTTTCCTTCACCCATAGAAATGCATGCAAAGCATGGTGTGTTTCAGGCGGGCTAAGGAGAAATCTAAGGCCTACATGTGTTCAAAAGACGTACCACTAAGCCAATGGATTCTTCTCATTACGATAAATGGGGTTGAAATCGAAACATTCGGCCTATATTTATCTAAAATGGGCCAATCAAATGGTCCCTGCAACTCATTACGAAGGATTTCCTCTGCGTTGAAAAATTTGTTTCAAGTGTTTTTTATCAGCGACAGGGGAAATCCTTCATAATTGCTACCAGATTACTACCATATTCCCTCGCATTTCTGTTGCGCATTCCCACACAAATAAGAGTTTTGTGAAGTTAATATTAATTTAACTGTCATATTTTGACTGATTTTGGCGATTTTCAATTATTTCAACGCAGCATGGATCAGATAGCTCTCATAGTTTGCTGAAGAATGTGGCTTTTGCTTGGTTATTTTCAAGTTATCTGTGATTTGGTGCGCCGTGATCGTAGCATTATACAAATTATAAAATTGAATCAACTTTTGAAGTGAAGTTCACATGAAAAACCAAAAGTTCAAGCATAATAATTGTTTAAACATAATGATGCAACATGTGTCTCCCAGATGGAACTTATAATTCAATTGAAAACTGAAAATGGGAAACAGAAGATGGATCTGCGGAGTTACTGAGATCACAAGGTGCTCTTGATTGTTGGTAATTGAAGATGTTGAGAGAACTTGTGAATCTGCATACCAGTCCTGACTTGCTTGATTGTTTAAAACTATTTTAATTCTCATTATTGTGTAATGTGTAGTGACTGTGCACATTGCGCAGCACGTGCGCAGAAATGTGCAGGTGGCTGGTAGGTGGGTTAAACTTCGGAGATGCGAATTTGGATATCAGTTATAAAATTAATGGTTATGCCTTGTAGAGTAAGCTCTGCTGTTTTTTTGTAATTGTCTTTTTTATAATTGTAACCTACAATGCTGTTAGTTTCATTTTTAATGAAATGCTCGACCAGAATTTGCACTTGTTCATGCATGAATGGCTAAGTTTGGGGTGTTTATTCAACCCTGACTGCTCAAGTTTTTCAAAGGCACATGACCCAGCACGGCTAGATCAGCTGGTACCTACCTGTTGACTATTTTTGTTTTTGGTGGTGATGTGTTTGCTGTTTGTCTTTTGCAAGGTGGTCAATGAAATAAAATAATGCATTATTTTGGAATGTTTCCTTGACAGAAGCCTGGAGCCGGATTGATGTGTGCTGGTGAATGAGATGGTTCAAAAGCATTATCTGATGTTTTTCAATGTGCATAAGCCATAACATCCCTTTCATACGCTGAGGTTTTAATAGCTTCTCAGTCTCATTTTCATTCTCATTTTCATTCTCATTTTCAGTCTCAGTCTCATTCTCAGTCATTTTCCTGAAATATTTGGTGTAGATAAGAGATATCAGTACCTTCTCAGAGGTACCTGCCTTCTGCTGGATGAATATTTAATTTGTTGGACGAAATGGACAGGTAGCCTTATGATAATGTAATGTGAAATCTTATTTCTATAAAACTTTGAAAATGAAGTTCTAATTATTCATATGTGCATACATTTTTGATGACTAAGAAAGTTTTCCACAAGAGTAGAAAATGTGGGAAAGTCTATCAAATGACACATTCTGAAGGCTCAATGCTGACAGAGTGCTGCCTCAAAGAATAACTGACTTGCTGGGTTACGAATATTTCTTTATTTTAATTTTCAAATGTAATGTACAATACATTGCAGTGAAATAACAAAATAGTGCAGTAAAATAGTATTGGCGACGATCAAACAACACGTGCGCCATTGATGTCTGCAAAAATTGCTACCAGATTGCTACCAAATCCGTGACGTAGCTACGGCGCCTTTATTTCCCTAGTGAACCAACCTGAGTAGTAAAGTAATCTTGGGCTGTACTGCCGCCGCGGGATGCAGTGTGCCGGCGCTGGAGCGGCCTCCACTGCCACCGCCGGGCCGTGCTGATACCGCGGGATGCAGTGTGTCGGCGCGCGTATTTACAAATTGCAACCGAGCTCCGCCGTAGGGTATTTTATTTCCGCCGTAGTGTATTTCACTTGGGGTATTTTCCACCATACATCTGCCCGAGCGTGGGGTAATTACAATTTGTCGGCGACGTTAAAAATGATGCACCTTTTTTCGCAGTATAGGTTATCGCATGTGCATATTTGTTTGCATTTTTGGTTGCGAAGTTGAACGGACCCCATCAGTTTTTCGTGAGTAACTCGCGTAAAAACCGTCCGATCGCGACGAAACTTTCAAAACCCCCGAGTTATTCAATTTTACACCTACCCTGAAAATTTCATGACCCTGACCCAAATGACCTTTGACCTGTAACCTATTTCTCGAGACCATGTTTGGTCCGAATCGCGATTCGGCGTATGTCGGCTCGCATTAGCCGCGCGTTTACAATCCTTACGTGGTTTCAAACGTTGAAACATGTGATATGATGCTGGTCCCATGCATTAGGGTGGGTGTCAATGTCACCTGAAGGTCAGGTCAGCTCAATGACCTTTGATGACCCTGGTTCACTTTTTCAAGTTTCACATGCTTCTAGGCTTGTTTTTGGAGCTGAATTCGAATTTAGCAACCATTTAAACATTACAGGGGGTGTAACGAAATTATCCGGACACCTTTCTTCCCGCTGTAATTCAAAAGCAAAACAATCTGGTACCTTTTCTTTTATCTGAGCATGTAGCCAACTTTCATAAAAAACACAGTGGCGAATGTTCTGGAGCATTTCAGCCACTGGATTCTCCAGCACACTGACTTTGATGGCTGATGCAGACCAACGCCGTCTAAACCTTTGCCTGCGGTTGGGCGGTGCTTGTGGTGGGTGGCTCTTCAGACACCTGCTGAACAAGAAAGAACCCACAGGTTTTCGATTGAATTGGGATCGCGACTTTTTCCAAGTCATATGCTGTTAGCCCAGAATGATTGAAGGTTCTATCGGCATCACTCCCCGTTCTTTTAGGGACTTTTAGGTAGCGCGCCGCCCCGCATTAATACAGCGTGGCTTGAATCAGGCATCAGTGCGCGTTCGGAAACCGAGCCCTCCTATGCCGTCTGGTTGAGCGCCTCCAACCATTCATTGGCCAGTGTTGCTCCGGTAATACTTGACGTTGGTGGCGGTATTCTGTGACACTATGTCCTATTGGAGCATCGCTAAGCAGCTGAACATGCTCCAGATCTGGATATTGCCCTGATGTTTGACGGTGGCGAAGGCCAGCAAGTTCACGCTGCTGGCCGCCCATACATGGCCAATTTGACGGTTCAAAGGATAATACAGCTCGAACGGCTACCCATCCAACCAGACCACCTTACCCTTATCTTTCTTCGACCAGTGAACGCGACCTGGCGTGAGGCCAAAGGTGGTGAACTGGTTGTTTTCCCGTCAGTTTCGCTGCCTTTTTCAGTTTGAAGGGCACTAGAACCAAGTTAAAGGGGGTTAGCGGTGAACCATGATATGGGACCTCTTATTATCCGAATTGGTAAGAATCCGAGTCAATTTGCGGATTGATTGGTGCCGTTTCCTTGCCGCTATCTTGATGACTCTCCTCACCACTTGACAAAGGGCGGCTTTTTGTGGTCGCGGCCGGGCTGAGTCTACCACCGAAGTCCCAGCTTATTACGCCTCCGGCAGATGTGCAATTGGCTGCTGCTGATGTCCAGCTTCTGGCTCATGACGCCGTGGATGCCGCCATGCAATTTTACCACGAAAGCCGAAAGGAGAGATTGCATCCCTTTCTCGCAAATGCCTTGGACAACTACCATGTGAACCCGTCTGTGAATCGACTCCGAGCAAGAGTCACATGACAAGGGTCAAGACAAAAGTCTTGACAAGAGTCACATGAGTCACATGACATTTTTTTACCACTGTTGGGCAGTAATCGCCACGCCATGTGTGGATCGCCCATGATCGTAAATACAAATACAAATACAAATACAAATACAAGGTCAGGTCACTGCTGAGTTGAAAACCGATAGCGGAGGCACGTATTCATCCAATATTCCCACTTCTAACATCAGAAAGGAAACTGTGCAAACAGATATGGCGAAAAAATAGATGTCCGGATAATTTCGTTACACCCTGTACTGAAGTAGTTTTGGCGCCTTCGTAACATGTTACGAAGCTGCCAGAGAAACGTAACATGTTACGAAACTCTCAGAGAAATAAAATTAGCGTTCTGTCCCTCAAACTTTTGCTGATTTTTAGAACTTCGTTGCTTAGCAAACCAATCTTGTTCACAATAAGGAGGTTTGAAATGTCTGTGTAATGCAAAATGTTGGTTCTGTAATTAAAAGAATTGATTCAGTGTTGCACATTATCTAACTTAAGTTCTTAACAACCGGGCATTGTAAGTTTGACAGCTTTTCGCCCCACCAATTTTCCTGGAAAAGCTCCACCGTTTCTTATAGGTATCATGGCTCCAACCTTGCCTATGGGGTAAAACATAAGGGACAAAAACACAAAACAAGACAGATAAAAAATAAAACAAAATGAACTCATTACCTAATGAAGTTCAGGCTGGAGCAAAACATAGGTAATAGGCATCTATGTCAAATTAGAATGAAAGATTAAAATCAACCTGACCAGGTCTTACTGTCTAACCTGATCCTGACCACCTTACTTCGCCTGACTTAACCCAATTCAGCATAACCTACCACAACACCTGCAAAGGTACCTCACTGGAAAAGGACGCCCAGGGTCATCATGCGCTGGTTTCACAAGTGATATAATTATATAACAAAGGTGCTATTTCATAATTGTCTCCTGACAGTTGAGTGATCAAAAGATTCAAATAATCAGGGTACAATGCTTTGCATAGTGAACACTAATCATGTTGTTTTTGTGTAGGCCCTCTGTGCATTGTTGTGTGCACTGCAGTGCTATGTGCGCCTTTAGTATATAAAAAAATGTGACTGGTGGTACATGACAAAAAGGTTGCACAACTGTGAAGTTCATGCCCTTGGGCTTCCTGGTACCAAATGCCTATTAGCAGAATCAGTGAGGGCTGTAGCCATGCTACATACACTGTGCATTGAAGATATTGGCACAAAGTTGATCCGTAACTACTATGCTTAACACCTAATCTAAGAAGAAACAATACCCAAATGATACAGCTCTCTGGTCAACATCACACAAATTTATTGACATACTTTGCAGGTAGGTACATATTTACATTCATAGCAAATACTTTCAATTTGAATAATGATTCAGCAACTAGGTTCTAGTAGGCTCGCATTTTTGCAGGTACAACATGAGTGACCAAATATGAAATCATAAAAAACTTCTCATGGCACTCATCACATACCATTTTACTCAATACGTACCTATTTACCATGCAATGATTCTAAATTTTGTCCGCCATCTATCTATTTCTCAATTGACACATTGAAATTGAAATACCCTAACAAAACCTGGAAACGTACATAAGGAGAATGCAATACTACAAGAACTATGAAGTTCTGAAGTTATTCTCACATGTCAGAATGTTGAAACTCTACTTTTGTCGTCCATTTCCACGTTTGATTGAGCCATCATATAAAACTGTTTTCGCTCTTGAGTCATAAGCTTTTGCACAAACCTTGAATATTTACTACATTATCTTGAACCATGCTCCCAGCTCCAGTCTTTCCAACAAGGTACTATGTATGTAGCATCAAAGCAATTTTGATTTGTTACAACAGCTTCAGATCATGATAGACTTGAAGTTTGTTACACCATTTGCCAGACAAACCTCTACAAAATGTGTATAAATTCCCAAACTAAGCAATTGACGATATCAGTATTTGCAGTTTCCACACAATGTTTCAAAATATTATTCTATTTTTATATCAAGAAACTCAATAATCCACAAATTGTTATTGAAACACTCCCACTTCAAGAGTTCCAGAAGCAAACAAACATTGCGCCAGATTTCGTATGAAACGCGCCATCATCCTGAGTTTCTACCACAGACGGTAGTTCAACCGCAGCCGTAGTGCGAAAACCCCTGCCAACCTTACCCCACGGCGGAGCTCGGTTGCAATTTGTAAATACGCTGTCGGCGCTAGAGCGGCCTCCGCTGCCACCGCCGGGCTGTACTGCCGCCGCAGGATGCAGTGTGCCGGCGCTGGAGCGGCCTCCACTGCCACCGCCCGGCCGTACTGATACCGCGGGATGCAGTGTGCCGGCCATAGGCGTAGGAACAGGGGGGGCCAGGTGGGCAAGTGCCCACCCACTTTTCGAGGTGGGGGGGCCAACCATGTGTTTTGGCCCACCCACTTTTTACTCGAGGCCCCTCGTCTCGATTTGAGAGGACGTCGTCACCTTCCAGAATAAACAAACTCCGTAAAAATAAGTTCCACGAATCCCCACGCACGGACTCCAAGGGGCCGTGATGGATCCAAGGAGGCCCTCTGTTCATACTTGTCAGTGGAAGCCCCTGAGACTGATGGCCTGAGAGGCCCTAGTGGATCTGAGGAGGCCCCAATATCCACACTGGTCTGGGGAGGCCCCTGACACTGGCAGTCTGGGAGGCCCCTCTATCCACACTAGTCAGGTGTCTGAGACTGGTGGTCTGGGAGGCCCCTCCATCCACACTAGTCAGAATAGGCCCCTGACACTGGCGGTCTAGCCGAGGCCCCCTACCCTCACTAGTCAGAGGAGGCCCCTCTATCCGCAATAGTCAGATGAGGCCCCTGAGATTGATGGTCTGGGAGGCCTATCCATCTACACTGTAGTCAGAGGAGACCCCTGAGACTGATGACCTGAGAGGCCCTTATAATCACACCATGCAGAAGAGGCCCATGAGACTGATGGACTGAGAGGCCCTTCTATTCATACTGGCCAGAGGAGACCCCCAAAACTTTCGGTCTAGGAGGTCCCTCAATCCGGCACCAGCCAGAAGAGTCCCCTGAGACTGATGGCCTGGGAAGCCCTTATATTCACACTAGGCAGAGGAGGCCCCTGAGACTGATGGTATGAGAGGCCCTCATATTCACACCAGTCAGAAGAGGCCCCTGAGGCTGATGGCTGTGAGGCCCTTCTGTTCATATAACTGGCCACTGGAGGCCCCTGAAAGCGGTGGTCTGGGAGGGCCCTCTATCCACACTAGTCAGAAGAGGCCCCTGAGACCGATGATCTGAGAGGCTCTTATATTCATACTGGCCACAAGAGGCCCCTGAGACTGATAGTCAGAGAGGTCCACTCCTAATGAATCTGAGGGGGCCCTCTATCCACATTTACACTTTTCTAGGGAGGCCCCCGAGACTGATGGTCTGAGAGGCCCTTTTATTTATACTGTCCACAACAGGAGCCCCCTGAGATTAATGGTCTGAGAGGCTCTTCTATTTATACTAACCAGAGGAGGCCCCTAGGATTGATGGTCTAACAGGCCCTTCTATTTATACTAGCCAGAGGAGGCCCATGAGACTGATGGTCTGAGAGGCCTTTCTATTCAAACTAGGCAGATGAGGCCCCTGAGAATGATAGTCCGAAGAGCCATGCGGCGGCAACTGGCCGTGGCCATATTACGGCTCGGTAGGGCCCCACAGAGCTCATGAGAGCACCTCAAGGGCTCCTAAGTAGACACGCTTATCCCCATAAGGATGCCACGACGGCTTCTGAAGGCTCCTTGTAGGCATCTAAGGGCCCTTTCCGGCCTCTAACGGCTCCACCCGCCTGTGGTGGCTCCACGCCAGTGTTTATGAGCGCCACACACAGGCCACACAGCGCCTTTGAGGGTCATACTAGTGTCTCTTAGGGCCCTATATCGGTGGCTCTGGGGGCCCCACACCGGCGCCTCTGTGGGCCACCACACCTGTGCATCTCAAGGCTCTATAGGTACATTTGAAGGACCCACACCGACACCTCTGAGGGCCCCACACCAGTATCTCGGAGCTCTGAAGGCCCCCAGTGACTCCGAGGACTCACCGGCTCCTGAGAGCACCATGCTGATGTCTAACGGCTCCACAAGGCCACTGAAGGCACCACACAAGCTCTCACTGAGCTCCAATGTCCATGTACCGGCCTCTGAGCGATTTAAGCCAACGCATTCATAGCTCCACACCAGCAATTGTAAGAGCTTCACACTGAAGTATCTGAGGGTTCCACACCGGTGTCTCTAAGGGCCACATACCGGCATCTCTGAGGGCCCCATACCGGCGTCTCCGAGGGTCCACATCTGGTGGGCACCCATCAGCGACTGAAGGTCCCACACTGTCGACTCCGAGAGCCCCATCTGCGTCTGGGAGCACCTCTAAGTCTAATCTCTAAGAACCACAGCGGCTCCTCCGTACGAAAGATGGGCGTCTGCATGCCAAAGGGGAGCGGTTCTGAGACAGTAGGGCACCTACGTGCAATAGAGGGGCGCCTATGAAGCCCATAGGGGCGCCTCAATGCGAAAGAGGGGCGCCTCTGAAGCCTACATACCTATATGGGCGTCCACATGCAATAGAGATCTGCAGACTGCAATTGATCAATGCCATGGGGCCTGGGGGTGCATTCATAAGAAACAGGAGCGCCGGCATGGCAAAGAGAGGCGCCTTCAAGTGTCCATAAAAGAGAGACGTCTATGATAAGCGCACATTGTATGCGACAACGGGGCGACTGTGGGACATATAGGGATGTCTCTGATGACTATACATAGGGCGCTTATATGCCAAAGAGGGCGCCTATGAAGCTAATGGGGGCACCTGGGAAACGAGGAAGACATTTGTGTAAGGGTTTTCAGGGGTCATGCGCCGTTTGCGGCAAATAGATTCTAAAAAAATCGGAGGGGAATAAGTTTTAAAAATGGTGCGCGGACTTTCCGCACTGTTCGCTTAAGCGGTTACGCCCCTGGGTACATCTGCCCGAGCTCAGAAGCTAGATTTGGAGGTCATACTTGAAAGCAGCCAGCAGGACGAGGCAAAAGTTGGAGGCCCCTGAAAATAGGAGGCCCCCTGGAAAAGGAGGCCCCTTGACAGGGTGGCCCACCCACTTTTCATGACGTTCCTACGCCCGTGGTGCCGGCCCAGGATTGCACTTCGTCTGAACGGGACAGCGGTTCTCCACTGTCAAGAAATCCTTTTATAGGACATCAGCTGAGACTGGCCCAAGATATCGCTGCCAACCTTGACCTGCGCTCCCTTGGGATGGCGATCGCCTGCGCCATGCAGTCGCGGGCGGGTGACTCGACAGTGAGGCCGGAGATGGTCTGCGCCCGGACTCCAGTCGATGGTCGCCTGCTGACCGTACTGAGCCACGCACCATATCGCCTGGTCGGAAGGACACTGTCCCTGTCCTGCCTAGCGCTCACCTGGGTGCCGCCATCAACCGGAAACCGGTATCTGGGACTGAAGAGAACCGAACCGTTCGCCCTGTAAAGATGAAGCTGGTCGAATGTCTATGCTGACCGATCGTTCCAAGCCCATCACAGGCACTGGTGCGCCGTCCCATCTGGTTGCAATCTCTAAGGAAACCGACCAGCTGCCGCGGGCGACATATGTCATAGAAGGTGTCGCTCCGGGTGCTAGGGACAGCGAGGTGCGTGACATGGTCAGCCCCCTAGTGCAGAGACTACACGACTTCAGACGGCTGAGCAGACACCACGGAGCGGCTGACGGCCTGAAGGCATACCGAATTGAAGTGGACGCGACTGATGACCCATGGATTATGAATCCAGTCAACTGGCCAGCGGGTCTTCGAGTGCGTCACTGGACTGAGAAACAGCGAGGACAACGGTAGCCGTTTCCGACACACCAGGTCCCCCAGCAGCCATATCATCAGAGGTCCTCCCGAGATGTCGATGGAAGGTCAGCCAGGGGAGCCGGCTCCACACGAGTGTGGTTTAACCGGAACACACTCCACTTCTAGTAAGTTGGCGCACGGTAGCACGATTCCAGGCGGTAGCAATGTTAGTGGAGTAGATAATACTACCGGCAATATGCGTCCTTTGGCAGTTAATGATACGGTATCAATTTCCACCTACAACTGCGAGGGTCTGATGATTGCCCTGCCCTATGTTTGTAAGCTCATTGAAGCACATGACGTAGTATTTCTTGCTGAAACGTGGATGTCCCGCTCCGAGGAGTGCTATCTTCCTTGTTATGTCAATACCTGCTGCTCATATGCTTGTATAGTGATGCAAAAGTTCGCCATGGATCTTCCTCCTGGTGCGGGCGCCGGACGCCGTCATGGCGGCGTTGCTATGATTTGCCGCAATCGCCCTGGGTTTACGCTATGACGAGATAGACTGTGGAGATGAGCGCCTCTGTGGTGTTAAAATCAGTGATACGCTAGGACCGAGGTTGACAGTATTCGGCTGTTACATGCCCTATTGGGATTCTGAAGAATCTAGATGAATTTTCTCATCTTGTCAGTAAGCTTGATGCTCTTATCACTGCACTTGGCTCCTGTTCTCCTGTTGCTCTTGTGGGTGATTTTAACTGTGCCTTGCCGAGACTGGCTGCTAATGCGCGTCCGACCCGCTGGTATGAGTTTCGTGGGTTCTCGTTGTTTAGCAGCATTCTGCAAGAGCTTCTTGATAAGCATGATTTCTCCGTAGCTGAATTTCAATTTACACAATCTGTCTCCTTCTCATACCAGCGTGGTAGCTCTCAGTGAATGCTTGGAAGGTAGTGAATGCTGATAGGCACTGAATGCTTGGAAGGTCCGGACGTGTTTTAGAGCGTTCCGCAATTTAAGATTTTTTTACCGGTAATAGACAGGTCTGTGAGCTAAAGCTTATTTCTATGTATTCCTAATTTAACGTAGATTGTTTTGATATAATTTGTGAAGTTAGTTGAATAGAATTAATGAAGATATAGACATTCCAAAAAGTATAAAATTTCGAAAATATTCGTAAAATTAGGTTAGCTGAGTAGTTCGGTGCCCTCTTGAATTTCGCTTCGAACTGTCTGAAGTCTCGTGATTAGAAGATCTGAAGCCGCGAAGTCTAAAAGTCGTACTACGGCTAACTACGGCGCTGTGCTTACATAGTTAGTTGACTCTTGTGTATGACAGCAGCTGATCAATGCATTTTGAAATAATTAAATTGAAATATCCTTAAACTGAAACATAATATTACAATGATTGACTTGCAAACATACCGCTTGAGAATAGGAATGTTTTGTAGAAGGTTTAAAGCCAAGCCGAAGCGGAACTTTTTTAAATGTCACCACGATGCCAATGCCATGGGCATTGCGCTTATTTGTACGTTGCTGGTGATTGGAGGTCTTGAGTTAAACCCTGGCCCGTCCTCGTCCACGTCAACGGATGAAAGTCAACCAGTCGCGGGTCCGTCGTTCGTCAACGCCACTCTAATGGACGTCATGCAAGCCATTCACCTCACACAGATTCAGATAGATCAGCTGTCCCGGCAGGTCCATGATCTTACCAAGGTTGTGAAGGGGTTAGCCGGAACTCAGCAAGAAACTCAGTGCCAAAGTGAACGTAAGGAACTACCGAACGATATGCGTATCAGCCAGAGTGATTGTGATCAGGGCGTTGTAAATGTTAGGTACAATCACATGGTGAATGACAGGAAGTTAAGCGCTGACAGGAAGGCAGGAAGGACGGGAGAAGAAAAGATCGCAGGCAGAAAGACTGAAACGACCACAAAGATACAGTCGCGGAAAAGCGGGGCAATTATGATAGGGTCAGAGAATGTGAAGAGGATTGGAGCAGCGATGAAAACAAAAGTTATGCTAGACTCAAACGTGTCTTTCGTTGTGGTCAAAAGTGAGAACGCCATGAAAACTATCTCAACCGCCATGACCAAGTCAAAAGCGCAGGAAATTGACATTGTACTGCATACAGGGGCTGACCAATTAAGAGGAAAAACTGCCGATTTTATCCTGGAAAGCATAGCGAATCAGATCACCCACGTCAAGCAAAAGCGCAAAACCAGTCAGGTGTTCGTGTGTTCGGTTGAACAAAGACAAGACGCTGGCGTACTAGCTTTTGAAACGGCCAAAACAGTGAACCAAGAACTCGTCAATCTTTGCTTAGAACATGGTGCCAAGTACCTTGACCTTCGCCCAAGAATGTCAGAATGCAGGTTCTCTGGTATGAATAAAACGGGACGGCTGTACACATTCGAGGCAACAAGAAACATCTCTGATGAGATCCTAAGTGAAGTCCCCGGTTTTTTAGATTAAACAGTTGTAGCCATAAAGCCGCTGAAGGTGAAATGGTTTTTCTTACTACGAACACGAATGGTATTTGTACAAACACGAAGCTGGACGAGCTCCACGTTACTCTGCAAATGCATAACGTGGACGTCGCGGTAATAAGCGAAACGCACTTGATGCCGAGCGTGGACGATAAGCGCATCTCTTTACCAGGGTATCGCGCTCTGCGTAGAGATAGGAATTTCTCGGTTGTCGGTAAGACTAAAGGCGGAGGTATCGTTGTATACATTAAGAAAGGAGTGACGTATACATTGCCTCAGATAGAAGTTCCACGTGAATTAGAAATAATGTGGTGCATTCTTTGGCCCTCTCGACCACAGAGTATTGTTGTAGCGGGGATCTACCTACCACCGGACGCTTCTGTATCGACACGGCAACTATTCGCTGAGCATATCATAGAAACGGTGGACCATCTCCGATCAACCAGACCCAGATCAAAAACCGTCCTTTTGGGCGATTTTAACAAAGTGTTCAATACTAAGGCATTGGAAGTACCGCTAGGCATAATGAATGTCGTTCATGAACCGACGAGAGGTACTGCCGTGCTGGACAAGATTCTCACGGATATTGCATCGCCCGATGTTCCGGCAATCACCTCTGCCCTGGGGACATCTGACCACAAAGCGGTGCTGTGGAAGACGTACAGTGAGCGGAGCCGGAGCAAATGTTTAACGTTTCGTTCTGTCCGACCACTAAGGGATTCAAGTATCAGGGCGTTTGGAAGTTGGATATGTGAGCAGGACTGGCAGGACATTATCACCCTCAGTAGCATCGATAATGCTGCTGAAGAGTTTGAGAATAAGTTGTGGAAAGCCTACACAAAGTTTTTCCCGGAAATCAAGTACAAATGTAAGGCAGACGAGCCTCCTTGGATGTCACAGCATATAAAAAATCTCATGAAGCAGAGAGATCGTGCCCAAAGTCGTGGCCAAGTTGATAAGTTAGAAATTTTGAGAAAGAAAGTGAGGGAAGAGATAACTGCTGCTAAAGCTCGATGGTACAAGAAGCGTGTGACGTCAATGACTGAATATGGTGACGGGTCCTGGTTCCGTCAGGTCGCAGCCCTTACAAACCGTCAGCGCAAACCATGGAAACTTGAAGTCCCAGAATCTGACATTTCCAAGGCAGATATGGTTAATGACTACTTTACAGACATATGCACCACGTATGGACTACTGGAAACTTCTCAGCTGCCAGCATACCTACCTGCAAACACAATTCCGTTTGACATACAGCCCTGGCAAGTGGCACACCGTCTGGCACATCTCCGGGAAAGTATGGCGGTAGCTCCAAATCAACTACCAGTGCGACTCATTAACCCTATTCCTGGCGGGGGGGGGGGGGGGCCTCAGGAGCCCCCCCCCCTGAGGTTTTTTGGTTATTTCTCCCAAACGCGTTGAGCTAGGAAGCTCAAATTTTCTGACTTTTTCTAAAAGGCTTCTACGCAACATGTCTGAAAATTTTGAGTTGATCTGACCTCAGGTCAGGTCACCAGAGGCGGTTTGGTGACCCTACCTCAAAAAAGTTTGCAATCACGCCAGAGCTAGAGTTTTTGACCGATCAATTTCTTCTCTTCAGGCTTTAGTAAGGGTACCAGTATGTGCAATTTGTATGTCTCGGAATTTTGATATCGGTGACCTAAGGTCAGGTCAGTTTCGCGACCTCCCCATTATAAGTCAATGGGGGAAAAATCAACTCCCTGTTTTTACCACTAAAACGGGTCGGAATGGCCCCATATACCATACATGACTTCATATACGATCAACCTTCACTACCTTGAGGTCTGTTTTGCTGTTGGGCAGCTGTGAGGTCATGTGACGTCATCAAAGGTCACCAAAGGTTTTTGGCCAATAACTCCGTACAGGAACAAGATACAGACGCGTGGATGGTCTCATTGTGTTCAGCTCGTCAAGACGCATCGAATGATATACATGATGACCTCGAGGTCACGTGACCTGAGGTCAACCTTTGACCTTGACCTTTCGAGGTCAACATATATATCATTCGATGCGGATTGACGAGAGGATCACGATGATGCCCTTAGTTTCTTCCTAACTTGACTAATTCGAAAGTTATTCGAGAAAAACTCTCTCCATATCTAGCGCCGCCATTTTGACTTTTTCGACCCCTGTGACGTCATCTTTGACCTGACCTGAAAATGACCTTAGTAAAAATTGTAGACCTTGTCCATGCGTATCCGATGCCGTTTACCGCTTGTCGCTATCTTGCTTCGTTCTCGAGATCTCAGGGGGGGGGGGGCCGAATCGGCCCCCCCCCGCCAGTTTCTTGTCCCGGCGGAGCCCGCCAGGAATAGGGTTAAGGAGTTTTCCATTGAGCTGGCAACTCCCCTGGCTCATATCTATAACCGCTCCATACAAGAGGGTCATGTCCCATTGGTGTGGAGAAGCGCCACCATCACGCCCGTGCCGAAAAAGCCATCACCTGAGACGCCCGGGGATCTGAGGCCGATTAGCCTCACGCCCACATTTAGTTAAGTCTTAGAACAACTTGTGATTCCATTGATAATAGCAGATATAAGGCCTGCCTTGGATTCTTACCAGTACGGTAACATCAAAGGGTCCTCTACAACACACTACCTGATCCGCCTGACCCACAGCCTGTTGACGGAAATCGAGAAACCTGGAAAACTTTTCACTGTGATAATGTTCGACTCAGGGGCGGAGCTTCCTATACAGTTGGTGGGGCGGCTGCCCCACCGACTTGCCATTTTGCCCCACCAATAAGCGTTTTGCCCCACCAACTTTGGCTGATTTCTAAGGCTTTGTTGCTTTGCAAATTTATGTTTTTCGCATTTAAGAGCTTTGGAATGTCTGTTTAATGCACAATATTATATCTGTAATGATAGGAATTGATTCAGTGTGGCATTTTATTCAACTTCATAATCGGACATTGTGGGTTTGACGACTTTTTGCCCCACCAACTTCCCTGGAAAAGCTCCATCCATGGTTCGACTTCAAGAAAGGTTTTGACCTTGTCGACCATACGATATTGATTCAGAAAATGATTCATATAGGACTGAGTGCAAAATACACTAAATGGGTCTCTTCATTCCTGCAAAACAGACAGCAGCGTGTCAAAATGCCGGATGGCTCTCTTAGTGAATGGCGAAAAATCACATGTGGCACTCCTCAAGGTACGTTGCTCGGGCCCATTGCGTTCTTAGCAATGATCAATGATGCAGCTAGAAGCACAGAAAACAGGCTGAAATATGTCGATGACCTGACAGTGTATCAGTCATGCCCAGTTGACAGTGTAAATGACACAAGCACACTTGCTGACTTGGCAAATGATATACATGAATGGGCGAACAGAAACAAGATGGTAATTAACGCCAGCAAAAGTCAAGTGATGCATTTTCAGACAGCGAAAAAGCCTCCAGTGTTGCCGGATATCACTATCGACGGTAAAAGTATCCCAGTGGTTACCTCAAGTAAGCTTCTGGGCGTAAAAATATCAAACAACTTCACGTGGCAGGAACATGTCAACGACGTGGCAGCAAGAAGTTCTAGAGCTTTATACTTGCTTTATGTGCTGAGAAGACTCAACCCTCCCCAAGGACAGCTACTAAAAGTGTATGTTACTTACATTAGACCACTGCTGGGATACTGCGCGCCAGTCTTCCATGCTGGCCTCACCGCCAATCAGGCTCAGCAGATTGAGCGAGTGCAAAAGCGGGCGTTAAAAGTAATCGCTGGGTATGATAACACCTATCAAGATATGTTACGTAAATTTGAACTTGAAAGCCTCGTTGATAGACGGGAGAAGATGTGTCTTAATCTTGGAAAGCAAATGTTAAAAAATGCGACACACAGGAAAATATTACCGCCAACAAGAGAATCAATCAGCGGAAGAAACACCCGCAACATGAAGACGCTGCAACCTTTCTGCTGCAGTGTGCGACTGCGGAAATCTGCAGTTCCGCATATGACGTCGTTGCTCAACGCGGATAAACGCCTGCAGTGATTTCGCTGCTTACTTTCAAAGTGCTACTGGTGTCTGAGCACTGCATTGCATATCCCATGTGCTGTGTGAGTTAACACTCAAAGCCATGTCTATGAAATATACCGCATCTCTCTCTCTCTCTCTCTCTCTCTCTCTCTCTCTCTCTCTCTCTCTCTCTCTCTCTCTCTCTCTCGTACTCACATTGACCATATCATTGTGCCAAAAAATGTTCTTCGGTCAGTGATATCATGCGACATTGTTCCGCCTTCAGAGGAGAACCTAAGCCCTCATCTGCCTCTTAGCTGCTATATGCGACTTGCCCTACGTGGTGAGAAACCCTCATCACCATCAAGCAAAAGTATCCCAGTTAAAAATGGATGTCCTGATGTTCTAAATTGGGATTGCAATAGCCGCAATGAAATGTATAAGTCGGCACTTGAGACACACTTGTCGGCATACCTTGCTAGTAACGTGCAGATGACACCGGAGCTCACCGATTTGTTTTTGTTTTGTTGGGCTAGGCCCTTTCGGTCTGACAAGACCATTGCAGAGCCGGAAGGATAATAGGAATTAGGGGGAGACATTGGTCTGGGCAGGCACCCTAGTGAGTCGCCGGGGCTGAGCCCGTCCAGAGGACATACCACCCAGCCCCAAGGCACTCACTGCACCCGGCTACGGGGTGCGCTCCCTCAGGAGCAGCGGTGCCGCTCCAAGGGAGCAGCCCGCATGAGATAAAGTTGCCTGTCCAGCCCGGAGGGCGGTTGCGGCGTGGAGGAGAAGGATTTCAGTATCCTGAGGATAGAAGCACGGAACGGTGAGCTCACCGATGTGAACGAGTTGGATATGCACATCACTAATGCTATCCATGCTGCGGCCCGGGCGTCGGGCTGTGCTAAACTAAAGCGTTCTCCTAAAAGCTGGTGGACTCCAAGGGTCTCCAGCGCTCGTGATAAGGCTCGCTTCTGGTTTAGATTATGGACAGATTGTGGCCGCCCTGTGAACAGCGTTGTTTACGCGTGTTATTGTGAGGCTCGCCGTGCATACCGCCGCGCCCGTAAAACTGCTTCACGGGGCAGGATAGATGAGGAAGCGCGCCTTCTTCACAGTCTTCGGCGTGATCGTAATGTTAGTGCATTCTGGCGTCGTGTTAACGCTGCGAGAAGAGGTGGGCAGCATGGATGCAGTAATCTTACTGTGGACGACTTCGCCGACCACTTTGGATCGATCAGCCAGGATGACGATTCACAGTTGAGCCCTGGTCAACAGCTGATATGTGACGCTGTTGCCACTCGCTTCTCCGCTGGTTGTGACTCTGCCGAGATCCGTATTGTTACCCCAGATGAGGTATGTGACCTGATCCAGCAGTTAAAGCGAGGTGCTGCTCCGGGGATAGACCACGTAACAGTAGAGCATCTATTGTATGGTAGATCACAAGCTTTGCTGGTTGCGATTGGCCGTCTCCTCACTGCATGTTACGCCACTTTATCGGTCCCTGACGCCTTTTCTGTTAGCGTTGTGAGACCCATCCTAAAGAAGTCAGGTTTGAATCGAGATTGCTTGGACAATTACAGGCCGATATCTCTCACCACTACTATGTCGAAGTTACTTGAGTGTCTTTTGCTAAGTGAGCTGACCGAATCTTTCTCTCCCAGTGATCTACAATTTGGGTTTTTGGAGAACCGTAGTACTATCGAGGCAACGATGCTTGTTACTGAAACCGCGCAGTGGCACAGTCAGAGAGGTTCTCCAGTGTTTGCAGCCAATTTAGATGCGAGGAAATGTTTCGATAAAATTTGGCATGATGGTCTACTTTTTCGCCTAGAGAAGTTCCTGAGCCCCCGGTCCTGGCATTTGGTCACAGTGTGGTATAGACGTCTAAAGGCTTTCGTAACTTATGCTGACCATATGTCGAGTTGTTTTGACATCAAGCGAGGAACGAGACAGGGGGCCATTTTATCGCCAGCGTTTGCAAATGTTTTCTTTCAGCCTCTCTTAAGTCTACTTGATGTTAGCTTGTGCGGATCCTTCATGTTTGGCTACCATGTTCCTACCGTGTGCTACGCAGATGATTTGATGCTGCTCTCTACCAATGCGGGAAACCTAAGTAAACTTTTGGAAATAGTTGATCAATTCGCAGGGTTTTAGAGGCTTGAATTCGTTCATGTAGATCCGATAAAAACCAAAAGTCATTGTATTGTATTTGGTGCTGAACTTTTGTCTGCGCTCCCCGTTTGGTACCTATCTGGTCAGCAGCTTGCTGTACGAGCAGTGACCGAACATTTAGGTGTCACATTGTCAGCGGATCTAGCCGGGTCACTTCATGTACAGCACCGTGTGAGTCGGGCTCGTGGAGCATTCTACGGACTGACTCCTGCTGGAATGCTCAGTGACTGCCTGTCGCCTTCAGATAAAGTCTTTCTTTGGAAAACTGTGGTCATCCCTGCCATAACTTTCGGATGTCAAACAGTCCCCCTTCGCTCGTGTGATGTTGACGATCTGGATGGCCTGCAATCTCGGTGCATAAAAGCTGCCCTCGGATTATCTAAATACGCTCATCATTCTGCTTTGCTTGTAGCTTTAGGTATCCCGAGAATACATGAACGGCTCAGACGAGCGGTGCTGCTAGCCTTATCGGGTATATTCCGAAGCCACCAACACCGACTGAAACACATTATGCTACGAGAGCTGGCTGTTTTAGCTACCGAGCCTAGACAATTGCACGGAACATTTCTGGACCTGGCATACAAACTGTTAAACTGTTCTTTTCAAAACGTGCTTGATGCTGTGAGGGGTCATGTGGACCATAGCTTCATAGGCAGCGCGATCGACAGCGACGGTGTAGTAGATTCGCTCAGATTCCTTTTAAATTCCAGCCAGACAGTGATGTCCCGTCGTCTCGTGAGGCTTCTGTGCTCATAGGTTTTTTTTCACAAATATGTTGACTTGTTAATGTGCTTTGCAATTGCGTTCTTAGTGTTGTGTTCATCGTCCTACATGCAGTATCTGTACTGCTGGTGTGTTTATTGGAAAGTGAAATGTGTATGTGTATTGTCTGAAAAAGACGCATAATAAATTGATGATGATGATGATGATAGATTACATTCTTATAAAACAAATTCAAATATGGCGGCCGTTACGCTAGGCTCCGCCCCCGACTCCGCCCCTTCGTGTGACGTCATCTGAGCTATTGAACACACAGGGAGATAGGGGACGACATGGGCCTGAACGCTCGTACTCTGCGGTGGAGAAAGAGGCGCTGTCGTGCGTCTGGGCAGCCGAGAAATGGCGGCCCTACCTCTGGGGCAGGCGGTTCTTGCTACGTACCGACCACCAGGCCCTCTGTACATACAATATACGGTCCGAAGGGCTCGAACCGGGTCGGTCGCAGGATCGCCCGTTGGGAAGCCAGGCTAATGGAATACAGTTTCGATGTCCGGTACATTCGCTCCGCTGTGAATGTGATCGCCGATGGTCTGTCACGTATACCAGTAGACGACGTCTGGCACGACGATGACACGGTGATGATCGCCCAGGGGGGAGCATTCATTCTGGCCAGGGTTCATAATGTCCAGGGTACGATATGCCCAGTGTCGAAATGGCCAGTGCCTTGAATGGGCCAGAGTTCATAATGTCCAGGGATTTCATGGTCCAAATGCGGCCAACTGGCTGCAGATAGGGTATATTCAAAGAGGCCAGGGTTCATAATGTCCAGGGCACGATGTGTCCAGTGTTCGAAATGGCCAGGGTTCATAATGTCCAGGACACGATGTGTCCAGTGTTCGAAATGGCCAGGGTTCATAATGTCCAGGGCACGATATGTCCAGTGTTCAAAATGGCCAGTGCCTTGAATGGGCCAGAGTGCATAATGTCCAGGGATTACATAGTCACTGATAGTGACGTCATTATGTAAAAAACACGGAACCAGCTCAATGCGAAGCAGTGCAGTGCCGAAGGCAATGCCTTAGGAGAGATTACAGGCAATAGTGAATCAAATATTTTTAGGTTAAGTGGTTATGTATCCCTGATGCATAACCACTTAACCTAAAAATATTTGATTTACTATTCCTTGCAATCTATTCATGCGAGAAACTATTTCCTTATCCCCGGTAGGCAAACATCATTACCTTAGGTTAGGTTAGGTTAGGTTAGGTTAGGTTAGGTAAGGTTAGGTTAGGTTAGGTTAGGTTAGGTTAGGTTAGGTTAGGTTAGGTTAGGTTTGGCTGGGTTGGGTTGACTATGTAATCCCTGGACACTATGAACTCTGGCCCATTCAAGGCACTGGCCATTTTGAACACTGGACACATCGTGCCCTGGACATTATGAACCCTGGCCATTTCGAACACTGGACACATCGTACCCTGGACATTATGAACCCTGGCCATTTCGAACACTGGACACATCGTGCCCTGGACATTATGAACCCTGGCCTCTTTGAATTTACCCTATCTGCAGCCAGTTGGCCACATTTGGACCATGTAATCCCTGGACAATGTGAACACGGGCCAATTCAAGGCACTGGCCATTTCGAGCACTGGACACATTGTGCCCTGGACATTATGAACCCTGGCCTAAATAATACGCACCCTCGCCCAGGTCGGGACGAGCGCCATTTCAGAGTCCGAGTGGGCAGAGCAGTCGGCCGCGGACGCGACGATCAGCGCAGTGACGACGTATCTCGAGTCCGGTACGTGGCCGAACAAGAGTTGCCAGCGGCGGTCATGCCTTTCTTAAGAGTCCGCGCCGAGCTCAGCTGCAGAGGGAATTAGTTTACTGTTCCGGACTGACCGACTGGTCGTCCCAGAGTCGTTGCGGAGTCGCGTGCTCGGGCTCGCGCACGAGGCTCACCAGGGAATGGTGGCAGTGAAGCAGCGGCTGCGGGAGCGGTTCTGGTGGCCGGCGATGGACGCCGACGTCCAGACAGCGCTCCGGGACTGTCCGATATGTTCCCGGCACGACGCGCACGCGACCCAGTGCCGTCCTCCGCTGCAGCCGATCCAGCTCCCGTCTGGACCGTGGAAAGTGCTGCAGATGGACTTCGTCGGGCCGCTGCCGGGCCCAGCCAACGCGCGGTTCGGCCTGGTATTGTGCGACTTGCACAGTCGCTGGCCAGAAGTCGTGTTATGTTCAGACGCAACCGCATCCACAGTGGTGGAGTTTCTTGAGTCTCTGTTCAGTCGCGAGGGGCTGCCAGAGAGTATCGTTTCCTACAATGGGCCACAGTTCCGTTCAGTGGAGCTGCGACGGTTCCTGGAGTCAGTGGGAGTGAAGCACATTTTCAGCTCTCCCTAATCGCCGCAAACGTGCGGCATGGTGGAGAGGGTAAATCGCACAGTGAAAGGTGCTTTTCAGGCAGCTCGGCTCTCTGGGCAGTCGAGAGCAGTCTATCTCCGTCGTTTCTTGCGCGAATACAGGACGACGAAGCATCCGGCGACGGGTTGCACTCCGTTCCTTCTCATGCGAGGGCGGGAGATGAGGACAGCGTTAGACGTCCCTCCCCCCCCCCCCGCGGAGGAGACCAGCGCTGCGCGGGAGCGCGACTCGGAGGTGCGGTCGCGGGTCACTTCGTACCAAAGACGCTACAAGGCGCGCCATGACAAGCGTGCCCGCGCCCGCCAGCCGTCTTGGAAGGCTGGCGACTGGGTAAGAGTACGCCACCCGGTGACGAGAAAGCTGGAGGGACGGGAGCCGGTTCAGATCGCGGAGCAGACTGGCCCCGTTAGCTACCGTTTTAGCACAGGGGAGCGGGTTCACGCGCCGACTGGCACCTGGCCAAGAGCCGACGGTAACGCTAAGCAGGGAGCCGGGTTCGATGGTCACGTGGGGCCTGTAGTGATGCAGTCACATTTAAATTCCGCACGGGCGTATACATATTCTGACGTCACGTGAATCGTCAGGACAACTTAAAATCTCTGTGACCTAGTTGGGAACGCCCCGGTTTTGGGATGGGACTGGACCTTGGAATTGTAACTACAGCAGTGTCTCTGGCCTTAATAAATATGTGACTTGTTACAGGGCCCTACCCCTGGTCCTCAGTCCGATGCCCCACAGACTTTTGACTCGTCCTTCAGTCCCGTCGGCACTCCCCGACGGGAACAGAGCGTTAGGGACGGGGAGAGCCCGCCTCCGTTCTTAACTCCTGAGGCCGTTCCTGCGCCGCGCCGCGGTGAACGTGGGTTGAGTCTACCGAGACGGGACCGCGCTCTGAGCGAGGAGAATGACGGCGGGCACAGACGGGACATAACAGAGGTCACGGGTGTCATTTTACGGTTCAGTGTGTCATGTTTACTTGTTCGGTGTTGCAAAGTGTTAAGCTTGCCTTTAGTCTAAACTACTAGGCGCATATCAATTATATCAATTATTCAATTAATCAATTATATCAATTATCAATCATAGTAGGCGCATATCAATTTTCTCCCATTGACTTATGTATAATGAAGAGGTCGCAAAATTGACCTGACCTTAGGCCGCAGATATAAAATTCCGAGACAATATATACTGCTACCCTCATCAATTGCTCAAAACTGCAAAGTAATCCTCCCCCCCCCCACCAGCACGGTGCGGGTTAAGGTTGGGTACCTACTATCAGCTTCCTCTTATCACGAGCAATGTGCTCATATTGTGCTGCGAAACTCTAATGGCTGAAACAGACTCTTTCCGCGTTCAGGAAATCGCATGCGATAGCCTATTCAAATACATTATAATTATTCCCGAATCAATCGCATCCGGGAGGTGCGTGCGATTGATGCGAGCGTGCTTCCATGTATTTGAATAGGCTCTCGCATGCGATTTCCTGACTGCAGAAAGAGTCTGTTTCAGGCATAAAGGCCGAACACATTCAATAATAAGTGCCATCAAAGCCTGAATTCAAGGGCGCGATTGGACACTGGTGAGATTTTAGCTCTGACGTATCCTGTTGATAGGATTGTTTCGCCAAATGGTGAGCCGGTGTCTCACTATGTTGTGGACGGATGAAACCACGGAACCATTTTTCATAGTGAGACACCACGGAGCCACGGGCAGTCCAGCCTAATAAGGCGTGCAGCCCGGACTCGATTAGTGCCCGCATCGTGAAGGAATGCGCAACGGAACTCTCTGTTCCGCTTAGCATTTTATGTCAACAATCTGTGACCTTGGGAATATTTCCGAATAAGTGGAAGGAAAAGGCTCAATGAGAATGGCCTCGAATTTCCGATCCATTTTCCTTCTTCCACTGTTCGGAAAGGTTCTCGAGAAAGCCGCCTTTGAATCGTTAATGAGCCATGTCCGTCCTGTTTTGTCTGACAAACAACATGTGTTCATGCCTAATCGGTCCTGCAATACCAACCTGTCAACATTGCTAAAAGCTGGATGGGAACAGTGGCGCAGCCAGGATTTCGTTTCGGGGGGGGGGGGGGTCATCGCCTCCAAAGCGGGCCCCCTAGTGTGCGGGCCCCCACTCATTTTTCAGAATCTCTCCATATTTCATACACATTCTGCTGAGCGGGCCCTCTTTACCTGCACGATAACCCTGAGCGAGTACCTATGAATCAGAAAATTTGGATAGAACAATTGCTCGGTAATCACCCGGTGCTCAATTTTTACGCAAATTGACCACAACAGAAATATGTTACTATGACGTATGAATTCGTATCTTTCGAGGCCGAAATGTGCCCCTTCCGCAATATGCATAGCATATATGCAATCGGAACTGTTGCCTGCTTCTGTCGGACAAGATTTAAGTAGGCTCATGTGCCTGTCCTAAGCCATCTATTGGCTGCTGTAGTATCTAGATTATGCCATTATTCTTTTTCATTACGTGAATTCGCTCACAAAAAGTTTTAGCCCTCGCCGGCACAGGGGGGAGGGGTTGATGATGCACCCCCCTAAGGTTTTTTTTTTCGCGAATAACTCGCGTAAAAAGCGGCTGATCGCGACGTAACTTTCAGCACCCTCGCGTTGATCAATTTTACACCTACCTACCCTAGATATTTCATGACCCTGACCCAAATGACCTTTGACCTCCTTTCCGAGACCATGTTTGGCCAGAATCGCGGTTCGGCGTATGCCGGCTCGTATCAGCCGCGCGTTTGTAGTCCTTTCGTGGTTTCAAGCGTTCAAACATGGATTTGATGTTGCTCCCATGCATAAGGGTGATGTCAATGTCACCTGAAGGTCAGGTCAGGTCAGGTATGATGACTTATGATGACCTCGGTATACTTTTTCAAGCAATGCATGTTTCTAGGCTATTTGTTTAAGCTGAATTCGATTTTAGCAACCATTTGAACATTTAAGAAGTAGTTTTGGTGCCTTCGTAACATGTTACGAAGCTGTCAGAGGCGGTTGAGACGTACCACAGAATAAGTCAATGGGAGAACACTGACAACTTGAAAATTGACCTTGGCTCAGCATGGCGAGGGTTCCGTGAGTGTTGTCCTTTTTCAACGAAGCTAACAATCTGTTATAGCGCATTTCCGCAAAGGAGTACAATGAGCACTCGCTAGCTCACCGCACTAAGAAGTATATTTGACGTCAGGACGGGAAACATCACAATAAAGCTCCTCGTGGTCACAAGGCATGGCACCAAATCACAAACACCTCCCCTGCATCAGTACAATGATTGCAAGTTACGCTGAAGCTCTTCTAGCGGAAACATGGTCCGAGGTGGCCCGGTGACTCTGCGACGACCGCGGGTCGGGCCGCTGGCGTCGCACCAGTGCCACCGGGCCGACCGGCGCCCCTCTGCGCGGCTCCACACAGTGAGCGCACACTGGTCCGGCCGGGCCGTCTGCGCGGCTCCCCGCAGTGAGCGCACACTGGTCCGGCCGGGCCGTCTGCGCGGCCCCCGCAGTGAGCGCACACTGGTCCGGCCGGGCCGTCTGCGCGGCCCCCGCAGTGAGCGCACACTGGTCCGGCCGGGCCGTCTGCGCGGCCCCCGCAGTGAGCGCACACTGGTCCGGCGCGCCCCGTCTGCGCGGCCCCCGCAGTGAGCGCACACTGGTCCGGCCGGGCCGTCTGCGCGGCTCCTGCACACTGGTCCGGCCCTCTGCGCACGGGCCGTTCCATAGCCGGCCAGCGAAGGCCGCTGCCGTATTCCTCTAAATCGCTAAGTACAGGCCGAATTCATGGCGCACTGAATCGCGGCGGGGTCGGCCGCCGACCACCGGACGCGCGGCGGGGTCCGCCGCCGCCGGTCCCCGCGCCGGCTCACTCCGCGGCGCTGCAGCACTGTCCTCAGCCGTGAGTCTGAAAACAGCACCAAACTGGGGTCAGGACACCCACGCACCGCAGAAGACCCGAGTACCCAATCAGACCTCTCAGAGGGGACTGGGGTACACACTAACAAACAGGTATGCACCTCTCAGCACCGGAGTACCTATGTAATCAAACACAAGTTCTCCTCACAAGTAACTCTCAGAAAGGACTGCCGCCTCGCACCGGAAACAGCAGTCCGCCTTTAGGCTCCATTCAACCGTAGTTACACGATCGTCAGGGCTGGCTGGGCGGCCAAGTTTGGCCGGGTCGTACCGGCTTTCCAGGAAGGGTGGTGTGGTGCCGTGTGCAATGTGCATACCACTAGGAGTTGGTGCCGAGGTGCAGGCGGTTATGGGGGGCGCCGAGGTCGCCTCGCCAGCCGGGTCGCGTGCCAGGGGTCAATGTGCACCTATGGACGGCGGCGCTGGCCGGTACCCAGTGCTCACGGCCGCCGATCGGCACAGTTTGTCAGTCAAACGACAATTGGAAAATACGACATCGAAAAATATTGTGACGCATGGAAAATATTCATGGAAATTGTAGAATGCATTATTAACAAAGGCAACATCACACGGTCATGCAAACGCGAAATAAACCTTAAACAAGTGCCTTTATGTAAGACCATGCCAGCACATATGCCATGCTACATATCAATCTATCACACCAAGCCACTACACGGCGGCCGAACGGCCACCCTGATTTCTGAACCTGTTCAGCTCCTCAGAAGTCAACGCTCACTGCGGAATAGGATACCTGCTGTTAGTCGAATCTACAATAGCTGCCTCTATTAATCTGTAAATTATGCACGCTTGGCAAACCAGCTCAACAATTATTAGTAACATAAGCAAGGGCCCGGGAACGATTTTCGAGTGTGGGAACCTAAAATACCTTCCTTTCATAATGCATATGAAAAAATACAAAGGCATTACACGTGAAAGGTAATGCACATACGCACGTCCTGGTCATGTTATGCGTTTTCTTTTGCAAACGATCGTTCGTGGATAATGGATATATTGTATGTATCTTATCGCAAAGGGTGCTAAACTCTTACTTATGTCACACCACATGCCGTAACTATAAATTGGCAGAAATAAAATCAAGGATAGACATTTAAGACATGGTGCACCAATTCATCCTAGTTGCGATCCCGGCTCCGACTTTCTGCAACAGCGCATGCTCAACCATATGAGTAAAACCGTAATATATTTACGAATTTATTATTAGGACAAAAGGTGTCAAAACGATGCAGTTAAAGGTACTGCAGGTTTCGTGTTGATACGTTCTGTGCTGCAGAAGATATTGCAGAAAAACGGGAGGGATGATCTGTAGAGCCCCCCCCCCAGCCATGCACGGGTTAACTGGCGCCCCACGGGGGGCATTTTTAGCCCCCCCCCCCCCTGTCGTTTTTCTTCAATATCTTTTAAACCGCCGGACGAATCAACACAAAACTTTCAGTACCTTCGCCTGCATCAATTTGAAAACTCGTGTCCTAACATAACTTCGTAGCTTCGATGGGCCGAAAATGACATCAGAGTGACGTCATGTTCGGCCGATTGATGCAAATCATTGAACGTTACGGTGCAAACTCCATATAGAAGCGGTCATTGGGGTTCATATTGTTATTATGAGTATAATCTAAGTCAATTTCCTCATTAAACGGTTAGTTTTCTATGCGGCGTCCATTTATGAAGTACGTCACACTTAGTTACCATTTACCAACAAGCGGTATCATAATAGCTCCGTTTTTGCCAGTATACTGCAGTTGCCAGTTGCGACCGAGTGCGACGGTGGCGCCGACTATCGGCTACTCATGCACTTAGGTCTCGCGGCGGCCAAACTTTCGATGAAAACGTCCCAGTGTGGAGACCTAACGATTAAAGGGACTATCCCACCTTCTAAAATGTTGTTAAAACCAGTTAAATTGTGCCCGACTCTATAGATTGGATGACCAGGAACACGGTTCTGGCATTTATTTTTCATTAAACATCTTAGGCTTCCCATATTCCAAACACAAACTTTCAAATATGTGACGTCACAGCCCAAAATTACCTCCTTCCCCAGGCCACATTACTGTCATAAAGCTGATTCTTTTTACTCTGTAGGCACCACAACAAAGTTCAGACCAAGTTTTAAGCGATTTTTCAAAGAACAAACCCATTTAAATCAGAATGACTAAACGAGGTGACGTCACACTAACGGTAGCTCCATGTTGAAGATAGGGCCTTGCACAAGGCCCATTTTCAAATGAAGGGAACGAATTTCTTCAACACCAAGAGGCCGCGGGGGCTGCAACCTAGATAGATAGTGGTTTCTGAACCTCGCCGCAAACTTGGCTATCTCAACTCAAACCCCATGTTAAAGGTGGGATAGTCCCTTTAACTGAAAATGTCGGCTTACTGCAATTAATTCAAGTAATATCCGTTTTCCCTTACGTCAGTGGTCGGCAGGTCATTCGGGGTCGTGCCCCCTTTTTGGGCGCCAGGCAGGGCCATTACCCCCACCTACCAGACCCCATTGCTGACACAACCAAGTTTACTGAAATTCCATACCGTCCTGGAACTCTTTGGGTATTTGTGCATTTCCAATGCATCAAATTTAAAACATGACACTTCCTCCACAAAACATTTAATGCCTATATCCCAGTAGCGGCGGAACACCTTCAATTAAGGGGGAGGGGGGGGGGAGCACTGCCGACTTTTGGTCCCATTCTTTCCATGCAACGCCCATAGGACTAATGTTAAAATGCAAAAATCAAAGGGTGCACGGTGCCCCGGTGCCCTCCCCGTTCCGCCGCCTATGCTATATCCCATTTAACCCTTGTACGTATAGGGGCGGCGGGTGGTTTTTCGTTAAAAGTTCACGTAAAAGGCATTGGATCACGACCAAATTGTACCCTCGAGCCCATCATTTTTTTTTTCACCAGCCCGGAAAATATCATGACCTGAGACCAGTTTTACCAACAGAAAAATAACCGCCTGCCGGAATTTTTGCCTCAAGACCGCTTCACATACGGAGCGTAAACGCGATGGGCTCGTAAGCGGATAGGGCTTTACCGTTTACGCTCCATATGTGAAACGATCTTTAGGCAAAAATTCCGGCAGGCGGCTATTTTTCTGTTGGTAAAACTGGCCTCTGGACCCATAATGACCGTTGGCTTATGAGCTTTTTCTGGAGATCATCTTGAGCCATAAAATCTCACTTCAAGAAGTTATAGCGGGTCCCGATTTTCTCGACACTTATCATTGCCCTCTTGAATGAGACGGAATGACCAAGGACCTTAAAAATGGGCAGCAGCGGCTTCCTATGGTCACGGGTAGCACGCTCGTCTTTTTTATGCACAGCTCCATATCAGAGTCCGAGAGGCCGCGGGGGTCCGATCGACTCCTCCCCCTTACGTTAGCGGCTGTTGAAACGCCAACAGACGGGCGACGGTTAAAAGTTGCAGCTGCTTTTGAACGACTGTACGGAGGGGTGAGATGGTGAGGCGAGCAGGTACGTGAAAATTGGTATCTAATCAATGTGTGCTGTGCCTTTGGCCTGGGCTAATCTTTGAACCCTGGGATGCAACAGTCATGATGGCTCCATCACTGGAGCTACAAACTCTAAAAAGATAGGCTTTCTCAGAATCCCTCATTACCCCCACCGAAAGGGCTCCATTACCCCCAAAGGGGGCATGCTCCACCATTTGCCGACCCCTGCCTTACGTACTTTTAACCCATATTTGGGAACAAATAATACCGGACTTTGGCAGCAAAAGATAAAATGTTTATCAGCAATACAGATTGTATCATACCTACAATACCTACATGGTCAAAATATGTCTAAAGATATGCCACACATTATGATGTTTGCCGTAGGATAGCTACATTGTTTCATCAGACTCAATGCAAATATAACTGGATTAATGTGTCTTACTTTCATAAGGTGCTGCAAATATTTCTTTCTTTTATGTCCCAATCCCGGGTCGAATTTTTCTCCCCCATTGATAAAAAATACTGAGGTATGTTTTTCAGTTACTGAACTACAGTGTAGTAGAGCGACATTTTCATTTAACTTGCCTATTCTTAGGAAGCGCAGTTTTGCATACTGCGCTACTTTCCATCGAAATCCGTGCTTCAGCTGATCGATATTTTTTCCTCCATAGCTAAATCCCATGGGTCCAATTTTCTCCGCCATGGATACAGAATACAGAGATGTGTTGCTCAGCTAGCGAACTACAGCGTAATATAGCGACATTTTCATGGCACTTTCCACGGATAACAGTAGTACTACTGTTATCTGTGCACTTTCCTATATGTCGCGAATTACTTTGACATTTCCGATGATACGAACGAGTACGTTACGTTAGATCGTTTAAATCGATGTGTTAAAACGAGCGAATCGAAACGTATTTACCGGATCACTTCATAAATGTATTCACACTCGCCAAATTCTATCGACCTCATTTTCGAAACTATCATTTTTACGCACATTCGTTGACCTCGGCACGTGACCTATAACAAATTCTGACATAGGCTCGTGCGCCCATTTTCGGGGAGCCACAGAGTCGGCGACATCCTCCCCCCTCACTGCGGAAACGGTCGTTAACTACACACGCGCCGGCTACAAAATACAAAACATAGCACTAATCGCATGAACGCATTCTACTAACACTGCGTTCGAACGTTGAACTTTGGACATCCTATTCCTCATCCGAGGCATCCAATACGCACAGTTTGACTACCGGTCGCACGTATGTGCCGCTCTTAGTCTTCAGCTCCACCGTTCTAACGCGACCGTCGGAACCGGGGAAGACCTTCACCACTCGTGCTAGCGGCCATCTTCCACGCGGCAAGTTGTTGTCGGTGACTAGCACAACGTCGCCCACCTGAACTCGTCGGCTCTCTCGCGACCATTTGGTCCTCTTCATCAGGGTTGGCAGATACTCTTTGTGCCAGCGTTTCCAAAAGTGCTCTGCAAGCTGCTGAGCATGACGCCATCGTCTCCGGAAACTCAGTTGTTCCCCAGAAAACATGCCTGGAGCGAGACTGGGAGAGTCGCGACCGAGAATCAAATGGTTCGGAGTCAAGGCCTCTGGATCATCTGCATCGGTGCTCACATACGTGAGCGGCCGACTGTTCAACATGAACTCGACCTCCATGAGAACAGTGCTGAGAACTTCATCTGTGACGAGCTGGTTGCCCAGGACGACGCGTAGTGCTCTTTTCACTGAAGACACCAGTCTCTCCCAGCATCCACCCATGTGAGGACTGCCAGGCGGGTTGAAGCTCCACTTGATGTTCTTCTGTGCCATCGTGTTGCTTATTTGTTCGTTGTTCCAGTTTCTGAGAGCATCACGAAGCTCCTTATCGGCTCTCTTGAAACTTTTCCAGTTGTCACTGAATATCTGAGCTGGTTTCCCGCGCCGAGCGATAAAACGGCGGAGTGCTAGCAGGAAACTATCAGTGTCGAGAGACGGGGTGGTCTCCAAATGTAGCGCTCTTGACGCCAGACAGGTGATAAGCAAGACGTACCGACGCTCCGTCCTGCGGCCTACACGCACTTGGAGAGGACCGAAAAAATCCAGTCCGACTGAGCTGAAAGCGTGCTGAGAATCAAATCTCGCTTCAGGCAGGTCTCCCATCAGAGGGGCCTGGGGGCGGCTGCGCAGTTTCTTGCAAACGGCGCATCCTCGTAGGTATGACTTGATGGTGCTCCTCGCCTTCGGAATCCAATACACCTGCCGAAGCTCATTCAGCGTGTGGTCGACTCCCGAGTGAAGCACTTGACGGTGAACTGAAGTCACTATGAGCCGAGTAACCTCGTGTCGTCTTGGTAGGAGAGCCGGGTGCTTGGCTGAGAATGGAAGTTGACTTGCTTGCAGCCGTCCTCCAACTCGAATGACTCCGCTTGAATCCAGCAGCGGCGTAAGCTGAAGCAGAGTGCTACTGACAGACACCGACTTCCCACGAGAGAGCAGGTCGATTTCCGACTTGAATGCGTCCTGCTGAGTTGCTTTGAGGATGTGGATTTCAGCGAGTCGCAGCTCCTCTGCAGACAGTGGTCCGTTGTTGCCACAGTCTCGATACTGAGCTGAGTGTCTGGCGATGAAGTTGCAGGCGAAGCGCAATACCCAGGCGGTAACACGCCTATAGCGGGTCCACGACGAGTGGCGAGCCGGGTCGACCAGCAGTGTCGGAACTGACTGTCCAACGGTCACGGAGCCCACCGTTTTGACTTCAGGATCGCTAGCACTTGGTTGGGCCGTTTTGGGAGCAGAAGGCCATTCAATTTCCGGTCTGTAGAGAAAGTTTGGACCCCGGAACCACCGGCTGTCAGAGTCGATCTCGGAAAGCGGCTGGCCTCTGGAGCATTCGTCTGCTGGGTTCAGGGAACCAGGGACATGCCTCCACTGATATGGTTCCGATCGGCTTCTGATCTCGGCTACTCTGTTTGCGACGAAGGTCTGGAACCGTCGAGCCTCATTGTTGATATAGCCGAGAACTACTTCACTGTCGGTCCAGTAGAACGTCTGGTTCACTTGAATCGTGAGGGCCGACTGTATGCTGCCATGCAGTCGTGTGGCCAAAACCGCGCCCTGCAGCTCTAACCGCACAATGGTCAGCATTTTCAGCGGTGCCACTCTTGTCCGACTCATCACCAGCGAGCAGGCGATTGTGCCGGTCGAGTCGATCTGCCTGAGGTAGCCGACGGCACCGAATGCCGCTTCCGACGCGTCGCTGAAGATATGGAGCTCTCTTCGAACGACTTCACTCTCCGGCGTAGCAAAACAGCGGGGGATCCTCAGTCGGGAGAGCTGCTCAGCTTCCATCTTCCATGCCGTCCATCGATGTGTATCGTTTTCATTCAGCTCAGAGTCCCATGACAGCTGCTGTTTCCAGAGATCTTGCATGAGAAGTTTCGCTCGAAGGGTGAACGGTGCGACCAGGCCGAGTGGGTCAAAGATCGATGCCGTGGTGGCTAGAACTCCGCGTTTGGTAGGCGGGGCAGTGCGTTTTTCTGGTCGATGAACACCGATCATGTCTGTCTCTGGATCCCAGGCTATACCAAGGACACGCTCGGACGGCAGCGGCATGGACATATCTGTTTTGGCATGAGCCCTGTCTTCAGGTGCTACTGACTCCATCACCTCTCGTGAATTGCTGACCCACTTCCGAAGCTTGAATCCACCTTCAGCGACCAGTTTGACGACAGTATGGAGCATCACTTTAGCCGTCTCCACGGAGTTCTCTGATGTAACGAAATCGTCCATATAGAACTGCCTTGCCACTACAGCGGCCTCATCACGAGAGAGCGTAAGCTCAGAGCCGTTCTTGATGACTAGTTGCAGTGCAAAACTGGCGATTGCTGGTGAGCATTTGGCTCCGAATATCGCTTTGTTCATTTCATACGTGTCAGGAGGTCTGTTCCGCTCCATGTCCCTCCACAAGAAGCTGAGGGCTGGTCGGTCACGCTGTAGAATTTGCACCTGGTGGAACATCTGGTCGATGTCTCCAGCGATTGCGACTGGCCGCTCACGAAACCGAATGAGCAGCCCAGGTAGGTCCTGCAGGAGATCGGGTCCAGTCAACAGGTGATCGTTCAGGGACGTGCCACTGAACTTGGCGGCCGCGTCGAATACGACCCGTATTTTGTCCGGCTTGTTTGGATTGCGAACCGCATGATGCGGCAGGTACCAGCGTTTTGAGCTCGGTTTCAACACTTCCGATTCTTCGAGCTTTCGGGCGTGACCGAGTTGCACGTAGCTTTCGATAGTTTCTTGGTATTTCTTTCTTGTCTCTGGACTTCTATGGAGAGATTTCTCGGTTCGCTCGAGTCGACGGAGCGCACCGAGACGGTTATCCGGCAGCGAGACGTCATCGTCTTTCCACAGCAGTGGGGCTTCAAGGCGCCCGTCCACCAGCTCGACCGTTTCTTCAAGGATTTTCAGAGCTCTTTGGTCTTCATACGATGTAGGCTTCACCTTGGAGTGTGTTGTTCCAAAAGTCTCCATGTCCCACCACTTCTGAACCAGGTTGGTCAGATCGAGGTCCTGTGCTGGGCTCCGATGAACATGCATCACGTGATGTTCTGACGATGGAACGAGGTTTGTTATCGTTCCGGTCAAAGCCCATCCAAAGTGCGTCTTTATGGCCACAGGCTGGCCAGGCTCTCCGATTCGAACCTCGCGCTGGATGATTCCTTCGATAATGTTTGCTCCAAGAAGGACCTCCACCTGCTCTGGCCTCGGAAGCGCGACGTCAAGCCCCTCCACATGACGCCACTGCGAACGTGCTGAGCTGCTGATGTATGGCACGGGAATATTCAGCCTCGGTACTGTCCACACTTCATTTGCCATGACTTCTGTTTCTTCCGATTCCCGAGCCAGGGGGGTGATTTTCATGGACGTTCTCAGAGCGATTCTCTGTGGCCCGGCTCCTTCGATACTGTTAAGACGGAGCGACTCCGATTCACCCGTCAGTTTGAGCTTTTTCGCCAGATTTTCCGTGCACAGCGAGGTCTGTGCACCGGAATCGAGAGCGGCGAATGTGTCGATGCAGCTGTGTTCGCCATGTACACGCACAGGTACTATTTGTAGCAGTGTCGTCCCTCCGAGACCTGAGGCTGCTGCCACTGTTCTGTTTGAACGTTCCTCAGTGCCGGCTGCACGAGAGAAGATTCTTTCGCTGCCGTGGAGCAGGTGATGGTGCCTTCCCTGGCACCTGTTCTCTCCGCATTTTTGCGTGGATCGGCACTGTCGAGACCGATGATCGGGCTGAAGATAGAGGAAGCAGCGCCCGCTTTCAGCGACAAACTTAGCGCGGTCATTTGGCGATTTTTGCAGGAAGGACGGACAAACGGCGAGATCGTGTCGCTCCCCACAGCAGCAGGGCTGCTCGTTGTGACTGACTTGCTGTCGACGTGTTGCGCTCTTGTCACTGACCTCAGGAGTCGTCGTTACAGCAACCGATGTCGAGTGAGTGCGGGGCGCGCGCCTGAAGTCAGAACTGGGGCGTGCCATGTTGCGATCTTGCGGCTGAGCAGGAACGGCCATTGCGATTCGAACTTGCAGTCCCAGCCAGCTATCAAAGTGTGTCATGTTTGGGCGCTCCGGCTCCATTTTGATGACCTCACGTCCCCACTCTCTTTTCAAGTCATTCGGAAGTTTGAAAATGATGCGACGTAGGTTCTCAGTACTGTTAAGGTCTCCGTGGAAACCCATGGCGTTCAGCACTGTGACCGCGGAGTGAACGGCGGCGTGTAGCTTTTCCAGCATGACCGGGTCCACATTTTTCATTGGAGACGTGTTGAAGACGGCACTGAGGCTTGCGCTCACGATATCGTCTTCTCTCCCGAATCGTTTCATCAGAGCTTGTAGAGCGGAAGGATACAGCGCTGCATCGAACATCATTCCTTCAACAGCCTGCTTAGCCAGACCAGTTACGGATGCCTGGAGATGGGCGAGTTTTTCAGCGTCCGATAGGCCTGGCTGGTCGTGGATGAGCGATTTAAAAAGGCCAATCCACTGGGGTCACTCAGTGGCCTTACCGCTAAACTTTGGGAGCTGAATCTGCGGGACACTCCGATAGCCCGAGTGACCATTTCTCGGCGGTTCTGTGTCTTGTGGCCTGTTCGCAGCTTCCAATATCCATGATGTAGCTGTCTGACCCCGAGTCAGCTCCGGCGCCGGCCGATTACCAGTTTCCGTTTGAGACTTATCAGCCACAGGGGTGTCAGCTTCGATTGCAAGTCCTTCTTCTGCTGTTCCAACTCGTTCTTGTTCTTGAGAAGGTCCAGCGAGTTCGTTTTCGCCGTCAAAATCGTGCCGCCGTTCCCACTGAAGTTCATTTTCTGCTGCCTTACGCAGCTCCGCTTCTCTTGCTGCGAGATGTGCAGCATCTCTGGCTTCGGCGATTCGTGCCTCTCGATCTATCTCTCGTCTCTGCCTCTCTAAGTTCTCTTTCAGCTCGTCTCTTTTTCTTTCTTCTTCTATCCGTAGTTCGAGCTGACTGAGCTCCATTCGTTTCAGGGATGCTCCGATTTCGGCTTCCTTTGCGGCCGCAGATCGACTTGACCGACTGGAGACAGCAGACTGTGACTTCGAAGTTGTTTTGCTTGTTCCTGACTCTGACGACGCTAATTCCCCACGGGATCTTAAGTGTTCACGAATGCGTTCACAAATCTTCTGATGTGCTTCTTCGACGTCTGTCATGTATTCTTCGGTCTGATCCTTTTCACGGTCGTCATCTTTTAGGCTGTCCGTGTAGCTGTCATTCACTTCACTTACAGCGTCTAGAGCCTCATCAAGCTCTTTAAGTAAGCCTTCGATTTGGCTTCGGCTTCCCGATGTGTCGATCAAAGTATCAGCCCGTTTACACAGTCTTGTAAACTGAGCCTTCTTTCGACTTCTCAGTTTTCTTAACGAAGCACTATCCATTGTCGGAAAGACAATTACAAAAACAGACTGTGCAAAAGGCTTACGTTACAGCTCGAGAAGGGCATGCCTCATGCTCATTACGTTAAACGTCAGAGACATGCAAAATCGAGCGCAAGTATTTCACGATATCGAACGTTAAGCGATCCGGCCCGGAGGACCAAAAAATGTCGCGAATTACTTTGACATTTCCGATGATACGAACGAGTACGTTACGTTAGATCGTTTAAATCGATGTGTTAAAACGAGCGAATCGAAACGTATTTACCGGATCACTTCATAAATGTATTCACACTCGCCAAATTCTATCGACCTCATTTTCGAAACTATCATTTTTACGCACATTCGTTGACCTCGGCACGTGACCTATAACAAATTCTGGCATAGGCTCGTGCGCCCATTTTCGGGGAGCCACAGAGTCGGCGACACTATATTTTCATACTGCGCTATTTTCATCGAAATACATGCTCTCGCTGGCTTTAGTTCTCTGAAGTGAGCGTCGCGCCCGGCGCTGTGGCCGCGGCTGGCGCATAACGACTACGGCAATGGATCTCAAGAGCTTACGAGGTGCTTTCAAAAAGTTCCGGGCCCGACCATGAAGGAGCAGAGATGCGGCGTCTCTGTACTTATTAGACCAAATTTGTTCATTTGTTCAAATAAACACCGTTAAGTCTAAAAAATTTCGCGCAGCGCTTCGCGAGAGCCCTCAGGGCCTCCATGCTCAAGTGGGTTTCGGACCCATCCGGCACGGTCGATGACGGCTGGTTGTGTCTCCCTGCTGTCAGCGAAGTTGCCACTGCTAAGCAATGTCCTTATGTTGGGTAAGAGATGGCAACCAGACGGTGCAAGGTTCGGAGAAAAAAGTGGGTGCGACAACAACTTGAAACCACAGCTCACCGCTTAGGTTATCGTCACCCCGGTCATGTGCGCATGTGCGAGGTCGTGGATCAGACGCACACTTTTTGTCAGCTTTCCTAGTCTGTCCTCGATCAGTTTTTCAGCCGATGAGGCCTATGAATGGCCTTGATTGAAAGCATCGCATGTCAACAGTCTGACGAGGCTCCAGGCACAAGTATCGTTCTGGGCCATTAGCCATCGTAGTGAGTCGGTTAAGCCACAGGGGACAGTAGGACATGTTACCCACTCGGGCGATACGTGGCCGCCAGCGATCCTGACAATGCTACCAAGGCTTCCATCACACAAAGCGAGCACATGGTTTACAATCGAGCCAGTATGTCTCGTAGAACTTGTGTTCAGAAAAAATTCGCGCTAATGCACTGAACAAAACGTCACGGAGACGATGGTCCCCATCAAAAGCATCCCTGAGGGCAGCAAATTGCGAACGGCGCAAGTCGCAACAGTGCCTGAACATTGGGGATATTAAGTGCTTTCATCAGCGATGAGTGATGAGCACTTCGCGGTAGCCTTAACGCTGCCTTAAGCGCAGTTGCCTGCCACCGTTCTGAGCGTTCGATATCCGCGGAACTCAAAAGGGAAATAGAGCAGCCATAGAGCATGGTTGGGGACACAATCGCACCCCAGAGAAAGGCTTTGTCTGCTCCCGGTAGAAGCGGACTGAACATACCAGCTGGGGACAGACCGAAAAATGCGCCTCTGCCCCTACGGATTCGTTCAGTTACGTGGTTAGCGCCCTGTAACTGCGAGCTCAGTTGGACTCCCAGGTGCTCTTTGGTTGATATCGGAGAGTTTGCCCACACAGATGCCAGCTGGGTATTTGCGTAATGAGCTCTGCGCCGAAAATGAAGCTGTGACTTTTTGTCATGTTAGGCGAATTGTGAACAAAATCTATCCTCCACTTGCTCGCGAAGCTAGCTTCCTTCGCGAGCAAGCGAAGCTATAGCTTCGCTTGAGCTGAATGTAACAACATTCAGCATGCCTTGCAAATCACTCGTGTTACCGGACATCAGAAGAATATCGTCAGCGTATGCCACTACTGGGATATGGTGGCCGAACAGGATGGGGCCGAGGCGAGAGTCATCAAGCTCCTGAATCAGTGGCATGAAGAACATGTTTGTTAAACATGGTGACAAGAGAGCTCCCAGTTTCGAATACTACACTATCGAAGGGAGGTGTAGTATTCATCATCAATTGTGCGCCCCTGTTTTAGAATGTTGACGAGCGGAACCCCATCAGCATCCCAAAATGCAACCACTTTAACCTTGCCGACTGACTTAAACACGTTGAGAAGTCGAGTGAGTATAACTTGAGACTTCACCGCCACTGAGTAACAGCCACATTTAGTGGCCGTTACTCAGTGTGCTTCTACTTGCGCTACTCGGTCACGCCCCCCAGGATCAACGTGTCGGACACCCACAATTCCTCCACGGTAACAAGTTGTTAAATAACATTTTTTAGATCTTCGATATAGGGGTTACAAAGTTCGCGTTACGCCTCCTTTGGAGCGTCCCTTTTCTCGTCAGCAAAGGGGGATACATCTTGCAGAGATGTTAAACATATCAAAACGCTGATGCAGAATGGGTTTGAGGTACCCGACAGACACCTCCGCTTCTGCTGCGTTGTTCTTCCCTATTAGAACCCAGGACATTTTTCACCTAAAAGTACTCATTTTTCACATTTCCTTGAGTCAATGCTGTTGATGGCTGGCCACTGTAGGGGTCACCCTTAACCCACGCCCCACTGGGGGGGACTATTCATAGCCCCCCTCCCGTTTTTCTGCAATAACTCCCAAACCGCTTGACGTATCGACGCTAAACTTGCAGTGCCTTCGGCTGCATCAATTTGACACCTCGTGTCAAAATTTGAACTTCGTACCTACCATAGATCGGCCGGAAATGACGTCAGAGTGACGTCATGTCCGGCCGATTTCGACGCAAAACATTCAATCACGGCAATCGCTCCCAAGAGCTCAGTTTTTAAGCTAGATCCAATTTCTTTGCATGATAGGACTCAGAATAGATTACGCTATCAAACTGCTATAACGGATTTTCAAAATTTCAAAAAATTTCGAAAATTATAAATAATAAAATTCAAAACTTATATTTTTATGTTTTTTCAAAACTTTTTGACTTTTCGAAAAAAAAAACGGAATATATGACTTACCTATGACTTACTGTAGCATGTTTTAGCTAAATATCTTCAAAAATGGCCAAGTTATACGCATTATTGCAAAAAAAAATCACAATTATAATTTTTTTTCAAATCAATTTTTCAGTACGTATTTGACATCGTGCACCAATATAAATAGCACTATCTTGTTCCTGAGCTCAAACTGCATCAAATACACCTTTGTTGTTGAAAAATTTTAACTTCAAAATTTGACCTTTTTTGACCTGAAAGTGACCTGACCTAAGCTAAATTAAACTGAAAATGACCTCGAATGACACAAACGACATCAAATTCGAAATATATGGCCTAAATGGACCATAAACATGTGTCACGTGACCGACGCATAATATAATATTTCCGTGACCTGTGATGACCTGATCCTGACCTGAAAATCAAAGTACATGTTTGGTACCCTCAGGGTATCTAAAACATCTGTTAACGAGTGTGTAAACCAAAAATGAGCCTGATCTGACTTCTAAGACGGCGGCCAGAGCCCAAAATGTGAGCAAGCCAAAATGTTAATAATTTTTACTTTGACCTGACCTTGTGACGTCATCAGTGACCTCGAGGTCAATGAAATTAGGTTTCGCTCGACAGTTTTTCCTGGGCTATCAGACACCGTTTGAATTTTGACGATCGGCCCAGTAGTTTCGGAGTTAGGAGGGGGCTATGGAGAGCCCCCCCCCCCAGTAGGGCGTGTTGTTTGTTTGTTTGTTTGTCGTTTATTCATGATTATGGGCATGGACAATGGACAGAAATAAAGTTGAATTGGTGCAAAAGCATAAACTTATTACGAGGCACCTCTTCAACAAAACAAAACGAAACAGAGCATCACCGAAATAAACACACACACACACCAGGTCCCACGCGCAACCCCGCCGCCCCGACAGACCCTCCGACCACTATAGCTGGACCACACGCGCTCCGCCAGCCTGCGGCCTCCCCCTAACTTTGTACGGCGGCCCGTCTGGCCAGACCGGGACGGTGCCGTTCCATGGCATATGCCGTCCCGGCCCCGGGGAGAGCTGTGGGATACCTCCCCGGGCCGGGGAGATCTGGTGGATACCTCCCCGGCGCTCCAGACGGGCCGCGAGCCCCCGCCCGCACCCCCGGAAAATCATCTTTCCCGGGGGTGCCCCCTAACCACCGCCCGGGCGAGGGGAGCGCCGACCCTCGCCTACGCCTACGTGTTATACCTACGCAGACCCCAGTGGGGCGCGGGTTAATGAGATGTGGTCCAAAATTGAATGCAGAGATGCCCACTTTTAAACGCTACTGTAAGAAAGACGAACTTCAGCATGTGTTGTCACTAACTTTTGGTGAATAACGCTTGAAGCCCTTTTTATGCAATACTATGAACCAAATCACTGTTCTCTTCTGCGTTTCGCCCATCCTGACCGGGAATGCGCAAACTATGTTACGATTAATTAGCAGCCTGAAGCAATCACAGGGCAGATTGGTTAATGACTACAAAAGTGGACATCCCAATAACACAGCACTGAACACACCGCGTTGCAGGCTGAAATTTCAACTCCTTCATGGCTGGGCCCAGGGGGGTACACTCCGGCTGTTTAGCATTACGAAAAGTGGTGACAGACGTTTGTGGAGGATTGTCGACGAATTCTTGTTCCGCGAGCAGTACTTACGCGCTAGCGCAAAATCCACCAATCAGCGCTCGGCAGTACTCGACGCTGATTGGCCCGATGCTCGTGACGAAATTGCGGGGGACCGCAGCTATTCTCTATGGATCCGAATAGGCTTTTGGATTTCGGAGGGGTTTCTTTGAGATTATATGCTGTTTCGAGCTGTTTTCGAGTTGACATATATTTCTTATGACTGTTAGCTATATAATGACACCATAAAATCATGATTTTTTAATCAATATTACCGATGTAATATCGGCCGAAAAGACATGCTGTCATGACACGGACTGCCCTGCGGCTAATGTGGGGCCCCTAGTGCCAGCGTATGGTAATAATGGGTTGACGAAAGGTTATTGGAGACTCTTAGAGCCCCACCGGCCACCAGGATCCAGTATAGGGTCATCAGAGGCCGGGAACGTCCATCCGGGGTCTGAGTAGGCCTATCATAGGGGCATACGAACATGGGTCAATGTAGATCCATTAGGGGCCGTTGAAGGGCCATCATTGTTCAGCGTGGGCCCGTAATTACCTCTGATGGGCATATGTCGTGCCCCGATGGACTCACGCTGGCCCCTGATGAGCCATCACCAGCCCCTAATAGGTCTACAAAACCCCCTGCTGGGTCTAAATTGGTCACTGATATGCCCAAATGGCCACTGAGATACCCGTACAACATCCCCTGACTGCACCTGATGGGCCAATGCCGTCCCCTCGTGGCCCCACCACGGCTCTTGAATGGCCCCTTCAAGTCCCCTGAAGTGCCTTTATTGGCCTAAATGGACCCCTGATTGGCTTAGGTGGTCCTTAATGGTCCTATATGGCCCCCATGAGCCCTCAACGTCCCTAGACAGCCTTACATTATATGCCACTGGGCCCTGTTGGGTCAGCACCGGCCCCTGATAGGCCCAGGCCCATGTCACTCCACTTTTGATGACATCATAAGGGTGCCTCAAGACAATAATGGCGTGGTGCGCCACAATCGCTTCCAAGCTTCTTGCCAACAGCTGCCATTTTTGAAAATATTATTTTGAAATAAAGTTACAAATAATAAAAATATTGTAATAAAGTTATTCATCATATCAATACGTTATCTAAAAACATACTGAAAAATGATTTATTTATAGTAAAAATATAAGCTCGATGCGTTTTTACGTTCCTTTTCCGCTACTGCAGAGGGTTTTTGAATCGCCTATATCTTCAAAACCGGCCATTTCTTAGCATATTGCTGCTCTTTTTTGTCGCTAGAAAATTAGTTGGGCTTTCGAGTGACATCAACGGTTGAGCAATATGTGAAAAATAGCATCAATAATCTTCAAATGAAGTTTGTCATTTTTACGTTGTTAAGGAATGGAGTACCCCTTGCGAGCATCAGGGATGACGTCACTCAGGATCTGTCTCTGATTGGTCGGCGGGGGAGTGACTGTACCTTCTATATATGGCCTTGGATAGGCCTGCACTGGACCCGCCGGACCTATACCGACCCATAATGGGCCTATGTCGAGCCCTCATGGGCCTCCGATGACCACACGCCGGCATGTGTGGCCCCATCAGCAGTGGCCGTCTATCCCATGTACTTACGGTCTTTTTGGCCGATGTGACACCGGCAGTATAAAAAAAATATCATGATTAAATGTCATTATTACATAGTCAAAAGTCACGGAAAGAATATCCAAGCTCAAAAATGGCCTCAAACCCAACAAAAACTGATATAAATCCCCTTCAAAAGTCATAAGTCAATGAAACGCCATAGGGCAATAGCTGCAGTCCCCCGCAATTTCGTCACGAGCATCGGGCCAATCAGCGTTGAGTATTGCCGAACGCCGATTGGTCGATTTCCGCTAGCTTGTAAATGCTGCTTGCGGATATAGTCTTGAACAAGTGAGGGTCGCGGCAACTAAATATTGCTTGTCACCACTTTTTCTTCGGGAGCGTTCTACCTGGTTTATATAGCCTTGGCTGGGCCCGAAACTTATTTAAAGGCCATCGTAGGGCAAAGGCAGGAACAGGACGCGGGCGATAAGAGTACGCATCAGCTGTGTCGGTTGCCTAGCAACGCAGGTTTGTCGAGTTCATGAAGTGACATGAAGCCGCTAGTGCATGTTTGTCACCAACGGAACGTGGGCGTTGTGCGGCGACACTGCTGAGTTTAACCCGCGCCCTGGTGGGGTCTGTTTATGGTGGGGTCTGTGGTGGGGTCTGTTAACAATTGGGTAAATTGGGGTCCCTGGCTCACAACTCCAACACCGGTACATAGAGGCTGCTACTACGGTGTAGGCTTTCCCAAGTTATACTAGACACCAAGTGCGCGTTCACGTTTCTTGTTCCACACAATATACCTATGTAGGTACCGTTCGATATTGAGTAGGTATGGACTAAACCCTATCGACCACACACGGGCGAAAAGGCCTCCATTTCCCTCTCCTTCTCCCTCCCACTCTTTCCCCCGTCTCTCTCTCTCTCCCTCTCTCTCTCTCTCTCTCTCTCTCTCTCCCACTCTTCTCCCTCTCTCTCCCACTCCCTCTCCCTCCCTCTCCCTCTCCCTCTCCCTCTCCCTCTCCCTCTCCCTCTCCCTCTCCTTCTCCCCCTCTCCACTCGCACTCGCACTCGCACTCGCACTCGCACTCGCACTCGCACTCGCACTCGCACTCGCACTCGCACTCGCACTCGCACTCGCACTCGCACTCGCACTCGCACTCGCTCTCTCTCTCTCTGCTGCCTATGTGACGCTCTCTGTACTATTTACCACCACTAGGTGACCGGCCGTCTTGTCCTTGTGGATGGCCGCCGCTGGATTTCGCACCAGGTCGATCGTGCCCGCCTTGCCCCCCTTCATACTGTGCGTGAGGCTGGCAAAAAAAGGACGGCGCCGCTCGTCAGTAAGGACTCAAAGCCGCACTGTGACCACAGCTGCACACAGGTGACACAATCACAATTACACGAGGGTCATAGTCACACAATCACGGGTACACGAGGGTCACACAATAACAATTACACGAAGGTCAAATAGTCACAATAAAAGTAGAATTACGCAATCACAATTCACAACCACACGTAGCAATAGGGATCTTATAATAACTAGAGACAGATGCCCTCGGGTCAAAATTCCCCGCATATCGTTGGCGTTTTCCAAGATAGGGTAAAAAGTCAAGGGTAAAATAGCAGGTTTTTGCATTACTGGCCTTGGTGCCCAGCTGGTGAAGAATGGATTCAACTTGATCGCACAGGACGAGTCATTGAGCTATCAAGACGGGATGCATCGGAAGTGATACCATGCAAAGGTCAAAATCAAGGTCAAGGTCACAATTTTTATTTGGAAAGGTCAACTGTGGTGCTAACCTTAACCCGCGCCCCAGTGGCGGTCTCAGCCAACTTCGCCCTAGTGGGGGGGGGGGGGGCATATGTTACCACCCACCTCCAACTCAAAAACTAAGAGGGCTACGAGTACAAAGACGCGGTAAAAAAAGCAGTCGATAGCTCTCAATGCGTACGTTTGAAAGTATTTCGGTCATTTTTCATTTTAGAGCAATATTGGGGTCACCAGAGGTCATCAAAGGTCAAAATTTGCGAATTGTCATCATATTTTTCAGAAAACATGCCATTATCTCCGGAGCTATGATAGCTAGAAAAACGCATGGAAAAGCAATCGATAGCTTTTGAGCTCTTCTTTTGATAAGGTCATCATCAAAAATGACCTCAGGTCAACGGTTTAGCCTCCAGAGGGCAAAAACTCCAAAAATAGCTGTTTTTTCGAAAAGCGTTTTTCGACAATAACTTATGACTAAAAAAGCCACGACATCTCTATAGCCAGAATCGTGTTCCTCTCGCCGAGACGCGTCGAATGAACTATAAGTTGACCTCAGGTCAAGGTCATGACCTGACCGGAAAAGGTCATGTTGCATATCAGTCGATGCGTCTCGGCAAGAGAAACACAATGAGGCCATCCCCAGCGTTCTATCTCTTTTCAATCGAGAGTTATTGACAAAAATCTGTTTTTAGCCTCAAATGACCTCGGATGACCTTTTTAGAGGCTATCGGCAAAAAAAAGACACCTTGGTCGTCACGGGTGGTCCAAATCATTGTGATTCCGAAATATTTGGACTGTTCCTATGCGTACACACGGATCTAGAGGCATTTTCGTTTTTCTCCATTGACTTGTAATGGAAAGGTCACGCCACTGGCCTGACCCTAGGTCATGGATATGAAAAATCTGAGATATACAAATTATAGACGCCCATAACATCATACAATCCACCAAGTTTGAAATCTCTCTGACAAACACTGCAGGCTGGACATGATTGCAAACTTTTTTAGGCTTGGTCAGCTAACTTGACCTGGTGACCTGACCTGACATGACCTGGGGTCAAAAATTTCACACCTTGTCCATAATTGATGTACAGAAAGCTACTCCACGCGGCGCGACGCTACGCGCCGCGGTTTTTTATTCACACGCAAAAAACGCGACAGGGTGGTAACATAATGCCCGTTTTTCGTTGCCTTCATTCATTTCGTTTTCGCTCTTTCTGGACCGAGCGACATCACTTTCATGCCAATTCATTAACTTTTTTGAAGGTGGGAGGGTCCCTTTAAAACTGGACATAATTTGATAAAAGATGCAATTTCGATAATTTATCAAAGTTCATGCATAAAAACATTTTATTGTTAGCAAGTTTTTTTTTCAAAGTTTTCTGATCGGAAGTGTCGCTGGTGGTGAAGTTGAGCGAAGTCGGATTTACATAGTTTGGCAAAAATACTTATGATGAATTGTAAGTTCAAACACCTGCAATTGCCAGTTTTTAGTGAAACAAGCCTAGTACCTAATTTGTATTCGTTTCGGGCTACACTGAGTAAAAAAATGTTACTGTGGTGTGGTAAAAAAAAAAATTAAGAAGATTAGAAATGACACTTCGCCAATACCTAAAACAAGCCTCTGACCTGCAAATGACCTTTGTAAAAATTATAGACCTTGTTCATGTGTACATACTGTGTAGTGTGTACCCCATGCCGTTTACCGCCTATGGTGGGGTGGATATCCGCCCCCCGTAGGTTCTAAATTGGCGCGGACCCCCGTCGGTGAGCGGGTTAAGAATGTTTAGAACGACCTTTGTCCAAAAGAGGCGCATTTTAATTTTCTCCAATTGACTTTTTATGAAGAGGACGCAAAATCGACCTGACCTGACCTGAGGTCACAGTGACAGATTTCAAAATTCCGAGTGCATTTTATACATCTTGCTAGTTCTATCAATCGCCGAAAGTTTCATAGCGATCGTTTTGTCGTTCTAGCTAAAGCGAGCATTGGGACTTTTTTCTGAAGCAAGGTCACTTGACGTAACCTGGTGACCTGACCCTGAACGACCCGAGTCTGAAATTTTACGCGTGCAGAAAAGATGTATGAACAGGTGTGAACAGGTATGAACAGGTGTGAACAGGTGTGAACAGGTGTGAACAGGTGTGAACAGGTGTGAACAGGTGTGAACAGGTGTGAACAGGTGTGAACAGGTGTGAACAGGTGTGAACAGGTGTGAACAGGTGTGAACAGGTGTGAACAGGCCAAAAAAGTCGGCGCTGCACACCGCCGTGTTTGAGATATTTGCAAAAAAACTAGTGGGGAGGGGAGGGCGTAAAAATGTCCGCCTTCCTTAGCACGCCGCGGGTTAACCACAGTTCTCGGTAAATTAAAACATTGACCTCAAAACTCAGCGATGAAACTGCAAGGTATGCAGGCTATTGCTGCGGTACGAGTCCACATGTGTAGTTATGTGCGGGTGCTGCAGTGTGGGCGGCAGAGCCACCCTCGCCCCGCCACCAGCCGGGCCGCTAACCTGCTCTCGCTGACGATCTCGATGGGCACCTTCTCTGCGCTGATCTCGGCCAGCTTGGTCACCAGCTCAATCACGTGCGGACAGATCAGGATCAGGTCTCCCTGAAATGGCCGCACCACAATCAGCTTCCTCCACTCGTTCTGCGCCGGATGGTGCGGCTAACAGACGCCGTCAGTCGCGACACGCCCACCCGCCCTGAGCCGGGGCTCAGGGACGACACGCCCACCCGCCCTGAGCCGGGGCTCACTGACGACACGCCCTGAGCCGGGGCTCAGGGACGACACGCCCACCCGCCCTGAGCCGGGGCTCACTGACGACACGCCCTGAGCCGGGGCTCAGGGACGACACGCCCACCCGCCCTGAGCCGGGGCTCACTGACGACACGCCCTGAGCCGGGGCTCAGTGACGACACGCCCACCCGCCCTGAGCCGGGGCTCACTGACGACACGCCCTGAGCCGGGGCTCAGGGACGACACGCCCACCCGCCCTGAGCCGGGGCTCACTGACGACACGCCCTGAGCCGGGGCTCAGGGACGACACGCCCGCCCGCCCTGAGCCGGGGCTCAATGACTCCCACGTGGTAACAGTTGGCAGTGTCCATAGACTGAGCAATTTTCTCGACCACCAGTCACCTTCCCTCCCCTCTCACAGAACCTTACTGCCACCGGTCGGTGCCCGCACCTTTTCCTTGCCGTTCTGGTCGGGCGCCACCTTCTTGAGCAGCAGCAGCTGGTCACTCTCTGCCGTCACCGTCAGCTGCACGTTCTCCAGCGCGAAGCGGTCCTTCAGCTTGGGCTTGTCGTGCACGTCCAGTACGTAGACGCCCCTCTTAGTGGCCACGATCCAGCGTGCGCGCGGCTTGTAGCCGTGCCGATCGTACTTGGTCACCGGCGCCACATACTGGCGGCAGGGGCGGCGGGGGGGGGACGACCGTCAGAGCAGCGGCGGCAGAGGCGAGGAATGGGGCAGGGGCGGCAGGGGCGGGGAGGGGCGGCAGGGGTGAGGAGGGGCGGCAGGGGCGGGGAGGGGCGGCGCGACTGTCAGGGGCGGGGAGGGGCGGCGCGACCGTCAGCGGCGGCAGGGGCGGTAGGGGCGGGGAGGGGCGGCAGGGGCGGCAGGGCCCGGAGGGGTCGGGTGGACGGAACGGTGGGCTGAACGAGCATACACTACTGTCTTCAGAGATGAGATGAGCAGAAATTCGAGTGTCCAGCAATCTGCCAGCTTGTCTTAAATGTAGGAATACAAAGCTATCAAATTCATGAACATTACACGTTGTGATGATACCACACCCTGCAAATTTTGTGATTCCAGGTCAAGATCCAAGGCAGCGGGGAACAACTGGAATGCCTCTTGTATTGCTGACTTGTACCTCAATGTCGTGCCGCCTCTGTTGCGGGTTAAAATGCGCGCGTCAGCGCTGGCTGTGACCTCGCTGAACTTCGTGCCGGCAGCTGACCTCACCTTGACCTCGCTCGAGTCGACCTTGGTGACAGCGGCGAGCACGGCCGGCCGGAGCGGCTCGTGCTCGGCGGAGAGCCGGCTGGTGCGGAACGGCTCTGCCACCGTCTTCGGGTAGCCGGCCTTCCTGCCTGCCGGCCACCGGACACAGCGCGGCCCGTCAGCCGCGGCGGGCCGGCGCGCCGACACCTCAGCGCACCAACATTTACTCGACATTTACACAATGGAAAGCCAAAATAACTGGGGCAAATTGGATTATTTCAATGTTATTATGTCCCAAAATTAATTACAAGTATATGCAAAATGTTCCTGGACAGCAGTAAACAAAACACCTAAACAAGATACTGAGCGCCTCTTAAAATAAACGATAAAACAAAACCTGCATGACAAAGCAGCATTGTAGCGAGCAAACATCGCTAAGAACCGATGAGTAGGGTGCCGGATAAAAGTCAGTCGGGGCCTTATCTCGTTATCTCGAGCACGACGGGGCCCATTGCGCTAAAATTTGGTACACCGTTAGGGGCCCTCTCTCTCGCTCTCTCACAAACGCTCGCTCGTCTGTCGCCCCCAACAGGTGTCTCACTGGTATATGCATTCTTATTAACATTTTGCATCTAACTCGACACGGAATACAGCGAGGTTCTCAGATAGCGCGCACCTCCCGAGCTCACCTTTGAACAGTTTCTCGGCCAGCACCTTCTGTTCGAGGGCGTACTTCCTGTCTGGCGGCAGGTGTCGCACGTAGCGGCGCGTCAGCCACCGGAGGTGCAGCGGACGCAGCAGCCGGTCGGCCTCGCGGCAAGGCGGCGGCGCCGGCGGCCACGTGCGCTCCAGCACCGAGCGCGGCAGAGCGCCGGCCAGCCGCTTCAGCCACTCGCGGCGCACCACGCGCACGAAGCGCCGGTTCACGTCGTTCTCGGGACCGTTGCGTGTGATGAACCCGGTGACGAACCTGCCCAGCAGGCCCTCGGTGAACAGAGACCGTTCGCACGTACGTAGGTGTGGCGTGCAGCACGTTTTCCAGACGTTATTATGTGTACGCGATTATATGTCCTATTCAATAGGAAAGGGCATGATACGATTACGATAATGCCAAAAATAGTAACCGGCTCTCCGGGCAATTCGAGATCTTCGACTAGCCACCACATCACGGACAGGCTCCGACAACAGAGGGCTGCTCTTATTGTTGTAAAACATCCATTTACCTAGCCGGGATGTGTGCTATGTAGTATGTACATTGTACATGCATGTTTATATGTTTGATACATACCTGGCAGGATGTAACCGGGCCCGAGCTTACCGTCTGACCACGCTGACAGCCCAGCGGCGCTTACCGTCTGACCACGCTGACAGCCCAGCGGCGCTTACCGTCTGACCACGCTGACAGCCCAGCGGCGCTTACCGTCTGACCACGCTGACTGCCCAGCGGCGCTTACCGTCTGACCACGCTGACTGCCCAGCGGCGCTTACCGTCTGACCACGCTGACAGCCCAGCGGCGCTTACCGTCTGACCACGCTGACAGCCCAGCGGCGCTTACCGTCTGACCACGCTGACAGCCCAGCGGCGCTTACCGTCTGACCACGCTGACAGCCCAGCGGCGCTTACCGTCTGACCACGCTGACAGCCCAGCGGCGCTTTTCGGCGTCTTTCATGGCCAGGTGTCGGCGGATGTACTTCTGAACGACGATCGCGCACTCGCGCTGCCTGCCAACGAGACGACAGCATGTAGCGCTCAGTCTATGAGCCGAGCATAGGTCGCTACTATAAGCACCGATCGGAATCCCGATTTTGTCCACTGACTATTCTGAATTCGGTTGGACGAAGCTAGCTGACTTTGGACAAATACGGAAAATCACTTACCACACTAAACATTTTTATTGAACATTTGTGCTCGACAAAAGACAACTTTTCTAGTACGGTGATAACAGGCAATTTCGGATCACTGAAAAGAGCATTTAAAACAAATTGATAGTTGATTTCGGGACGAAAATTCGACAAACACTTTCCGAAACTAGCACTTGACACTTCTATTTTCATTATCAAGCTTTCGGAAAGTTTTCGGACTTTGGAATCAAAACATGCGTTGGACACATTTTGGATCAAAAGAAGCCATGATTTTGGATATAGGACGGATATTGGACAACCTTTTCTGAAAATGGCACCACTGTTCTTAACCCGCGCCCGGCTGGGGGTCCTGGAATTCCACGCCCTGCTGGGGCGGGGGTGTTTGAACACCCCCCTTCTAACTCGGCTCCTGGGCCACGCAGCGATACGCGGAAGGCGGCGTTCGAAAGAGCGTCAAAAATAATGATGAAATCACTTCGGTCAATTTTTTGGTCAGGTCAAAGGTCAGGTTACCAGAGGTCATTGAAGGCAAAATTTCGCCGATTTCCAGGTCGAGTGTCGACAATTTCCAAGAAGCCAACGCATAACTCGGGAACCAATAGAGCTACAGCGCTGCGGAAAAGCACATTCGATAGCCCTATTAACGCGCTTTCTGAACAATTCTCTCAGATTTGACCTAACGTCAACGGTTTTGCCTGCAGGGGGCAAAAACTGCAAAAATAGCCGATTTTTTCGGAAAGAGTTTTTCTGCAATAACTTTTGACCCAAGCCTTGTACGAGCTTACTTTTACCGGCATCGTGTTCCTCTCGTCAAGACGCATCGAATGAACAATAACTTGACCTTGAAAGGTCAACTTGAAAATTTGACCTCAGGTCAAGGTCATGACCTGACCGGAAAGGGTTATGTTGCATATCAGTCGATCCGTATCGTCGAGCTGAACACATCTAAGGCGTTTTCATCGCTCTAGCATGCCTCTATCAAAAGTTATTTGCGAAAAACTGTTAGATACCATTCGTGACCTAAGATGACCTCAGGGGCATAAACAGGGGTCACGGACACCATTTTCGTGTTCAGTGTGTCTAAACCACTCGTAATGCAGTGTTTTGGAGTGTTTATAATGTCTTTCGTCCAAAAGAGACGCATTTCAATTTTCTCCCATTGACTTATAATGGGGAGGGCGCAAAATTGACCTGACCTTAGGTCATCGATATCAAAATTCTGAGATATACATTTTGTACATGTTATTGCTCTTAGTAATCGCTGAAAGTTTCAAAGCGATCGGTCACTCGGTGTAGCTATGGCAGACATTGAAACTTTTTTATGAGGTGAGGTCACTTCAAGTGACCTGGTGACCTGATCTTGAATGACCTTAGGCTGAAATTTTCACAACATGTGTAAAATTAATGTATGATAAGGTGTACCAAAAACGGCCGCCGCCACCGTTTTTTTTTTTTGATATTTGCGAAAAAACACAGGGGGTGTTCAAACCCTCCCCCCCCCCCCCAGCAGGGCGCGGGTTAACCCTCGCCCACCTATTCAGCTCGCCCGGCCCGGGTGATGCAACCCCCGGTAAGGTTTTTCGCAAATAGGGTAAAATCGGCGGCTCCTACCAAATTTGGCATATCCTCTGGGGCATTCTTTTGACACCTTCTCTGAAAGTTTCAGGTCTCAGTAATTTCAGGTCATGTCACCAGTAATTACGTGAACATACTTTTTCGTCTCCTAGCAATGTAAAAAACGGCGGAAACATAGAAACCACATAAAACTATATGTTTTACTTAATCCTTATCTAGTTGCAATGCATGACATAGGCGTTCCGGCATGATTGACACCATGTCAAGAGCTGCTGGCCAAAGCTCAGCCCACGTCTCCTGTCCTGACCGATTGCCCCACGGAGCTGTCCAGTGAGGCAATCGGTATTGGTGGCTCCTTGCAGCTTTTAGACGGTCTCCTGAGGAGCACCTGGATATTTTTAATCGAATTTAGGTCTGTGCTTTTCCCACATCAGCCTTTGCATGTTCTGAAGAAAAACAGGTTCGCACAGCACCAGTCTTGCGTTTTGTTGACCGTGAAAGTAAGGACTTCACCATTCACGAAGAGCAGCTTCTTTGCGTCATGCACAAAAGTGCGCTTAATCATTTTGCCACTTTTTCTGCAAGGTGGATTACACAGAGACACTCGTCTGGGAGGATGTTTCACTGGCTGAATAGTGTATAGCTTATTTCTGGTGACTTTTTTGGGCGCTACATGCAATTCGGACACCACCAGGGGACTCGTGGCCCACTGTTGTGTTCTTTTAACAGATGGTTGAAGGTTGGGACGGGCGGGACATAAGACGCATCAGCAGCTCCCAACGAAGTTGTTATGCGAAGGGTACAGTAGGAGCGAGCCGCGCGGGACGAGCTGCCCAGGGCGCCCGGCGCCGCCGCTCGTCAGCAGGGCACTGACTTTTGGTACTGGAGCCGCTGCCGCCGACCCCTCCAGATCTTCGTGATCAGCGTCACGAGCTCGTGTTTCCGCGCCTGGAACCGATCCTCCACTTCAAAAATAGTCTTTGGCAGGCGAATAAACACCTTGGTCCTGAAAAACAATGCATAAGGTGCAGAAGTCAATCAATGTGCATATTAGGTATAATGGTTCATTATACTTTGATGTCTTTTACTCTCTCTCCCTCTTTTGTTCAGGAAAAAAATAATTATCTAAGGTGAGCATACATTGGTACCAGCTTCTGTGTAGGTATATGATTCATCCGTGATGCAATGGAGTGTTGTAAGAACGTAATTCGTGGTGCAAGGGCTGTAACGACTTCACATGATGCTATTGCCCACATACAAGATGTGCCAGTAAAACTTACGACGCAGTACCCAGCTTTTCAATGTTTCAATTTATTGCGCACTGTAGAGCTTGATGTTCTCCGAGCACTCTATCCTGACGCATGACGGCCGCGTGGCTGGCGGCCGCGCCGTCACGGCCCGGGGGTCGTTAAGGACACTCACTTGCCCATGCTGTAGTCGTCGTCGCCGAAGCCGAGGTGTTTCATCAGCGTGTGTACACCGGCGCGCGCCGGTCCGTCGTATCGGGGCCAGGTGTCGGGACAGAGAGACTTGTAGCGCCGCAGGAACGGCTCGAACGGCCGCCGGAACGCAAAGCCGGCGCGGCGCACGCGCAGGTTCTCCATCAGGCCCAGGTACTTGACCTGGTGGCTGACGACCTCCGTGTCCAGCTTGTCTGCGGCACCCGCGGCAGGCTGGCATCAGTACACAGGTACCGCAGTGTTCGCGTCGGAACACGAGTACCAACATACGGGACGCCAGACAGCACATGACCGCCGGAACACGGCCCGTGTTCCGGTACGGTACGAGTACGGCAGACAGCACAACATGACCGCCGGAACACGGGCCGTACGAGTACGGCAGACAGCACAACATGACCGCTGGAACACGGGCCGTACGAGTACGGCAGACAGCACATCACCGCCGGAACACGGGCCGTACGAGTACGGCAGACAGCACAACATGACCGCTGGAACACGGGCCGTACGAGTACGGCAGACAGCACAACATGACCGCTGGAACACGGGCCGTACGAGTACGGCAGACAGCACAACGTGACCGCCGGAACACGGGCCGTACGAGTACGGCAGACAGCACAACGTGACCGCCGGAACACGGGCCGTACGAGTACGGCAGACAGCACAACATGACCGCCGGAACACGGGCCCCAGGAGCACCAGCATCGGCACAAGTACATACGTACCATACGTACAGCCCCCGTCCGACCGCGTGGTAGGCGTCCTTTTTCATTCGACGAAACCGGGAATAACTCGAAGGCTAGATTATCAGCCGATTGGACTGATGCCATAGAAAAGCACGGTGCTCCACCCTTTCGATTGGGTCTATCATTGAACGTCATGCGACGTCAGTGTAGGCTGTAGCAGCAAAGGCCAGAGATTGTTTTAGGGCAAATAAAAACTTTTGTATATTGCCGCCAAACGGGATGGGAACTGTGTACATTCAATGATGAGCCCAACCCAAGGGATGGGGCCTAACGCATATCTGTGTTTTGGTCTCCGAGTGACCAAATAACACAGCCTTCGAGTTATCCTCGGTGTTGAAACTGACATAGTATCAGGGAAAACGGATAAGTATCGTAAACATCACCCTAGACTAACTATAAGTGCAAATGTTGAAAATAATGTGACGTCATAAGAACAGTCGATATTATGATAGTAGTTCAAATAGCTATATTTCTGGCAGTTTTAGAGATATTCTGTTGATATTTGGCATATGGAAAGGAAATGAAACATAGCTCTGTTTAGCTCAACCAGAGCTGGGCGCGTTCCTCGATTTTCGGTAGTGCGTTAGCGTTCCTGCGTTCCTCCGGCCGCGGTTAGTGCGTTCCTGGAATAGCGTTCCTCAATTTTTTTTCGTTCGGTGCGTTAGCGTTCCTGCGTTCCTGCGTTCCTCCCTCAAAAATACCGCCGAACCACGCGGCGCGGGCCCAACCAAACACGGGGCGAATCGATCACAGAATACCCAGAATGGCGACGTGGGGCCGAAAAGCAACTCGACATCTCTTTTCCGAATCGAATATCTGAAATAGGGGAGAGTGGGGTGGGTTGTATCAGTTTTTACTCCGAGACCCATAACCTCGTAACTATCCGTGATAAACTCATTATTTCCATACTATCTCCTTCCTTGATTCTTCTGCTTTTTTTGTGCAAAGTAACTTTTCCGCCACCTCTACCAGTTTTTCTTCTACGGTCTGCCGAATAGAGCAATGTTTTTGATACAACTTGCCCCGTGGCTTGGGTGAGTTGTATCACATGGTGGGGTAATTTGTATCACTATTTCACGTTTCAAGGAGTGTGCTTGCTACTGGTTTTGAACATAACAACAACATTAAATGGGGTTAATACAATATATATGCTCAAAGGCTTCACTTTTATTAGACCAAACTTAGGTCAATCCGAACGAAACATCGAAACGAACGAAACATCAACAGACTAGACGCAAAAGTGGCCCGTTAAGAGCAAAGAAGCCAACACATTGTGCCGAAATGGAACGAGTATTGACTAGCTACCTACAAACGCGAGCCAGGGCTTAGCTTTCGCGATCAAAAGCAACATACCCATACATACATACATATATACATGTTACAACATACCCCACCCGGCTCTGATACAACATGTACCTCGCCGCCATCTTGGAAAAACATCCTCGTGCTCAAAAACAGCGGACAGCTGGAGAAATCCATTTTCACTCACGCAGCCTTAGAACCTACCCTCACCACCGCTACGGAGATCTTTCAAATTCGTGCACATCTAAATGCCCAAAACACACATTTTCTTGCAACTTATTTTTTTAGAATGACATTAAAAAACATAAAATCGAATCTCACCTCGAGACGCGTCCACCCAGCCACACGACAGAACAGGGAAAGATGGCGCCCGGAAAACCTCGTCGGCTGGTCGTGTCACGAGCGCCATCCATTGGATAAGTTTGGCACAATTCGCCCTGATACAACTTGGACATGATACAACTCTCCCCGCTCTCCCCTACGTTTTACCAATATCATCCGTAGGGTTTTCAACAAAAAATACGACCTGCTTAAAAACAATAGTTAAGTTAAAAGATGTATCTTAGTAAAAGTTATCATATTTACTTTATACATTTAATGCCTGAAACTGAATCGAATAGTAAACATCACCACTAAATCTAAGCAAGCCTTCCTCGATTCGACCGACAAGTGGCGCCTCTACCGGCAAACACACGTACTCGAGATTCAAACATTTGACACAGAGGTCATTGGCAGCAATATAATTTTTCGGGTGGTTCCGCAAGAACGCAGGAACGCTTCAAAATTTCGGGTGGTGCGTTCCTCTTACTTGCGTTCCTTCGAAAAACTTTGCGTTCCTGCGTTCTTGCGTTCCTAAAAAGGGCGGTGCGTACGTACGGAAGAACGCAGGAACGCACTAAAGGAACGCACTTGCCCAGCTCTGAGCTCAACCATATAGGTATTCATTTTTTCTGAGAACTGCAAATTAAAAACAAAAAAATCTAACAAATTTCGATTTTGAGTTTGAGAATCTCAAGATTTTTATATATTTTGGAAGTTTCGAGATCGCAGTGATGAAAAATTAAGAAATGGCCCCTATAATTCTAACCCTCACTGGCCGAGGGGGGCGAGTGCCAGCCCCATAGTTTTTCTTTTTGCGATAGCTCGGAACACGCCAGAGATAGAGAGCTAAACTATGCATACCTGACCTTTGATTTAAGTCGGATTTTGTGACACCAACCGCATTTTCAGGTCAGGTCAGGTCACTGACCACTGAGGTTCACGTCATAAGTGAACCTCTGCACGGTCCTCAGTTGTCGCAACTTCGCAACGTGCCAGAGCAACTCTCACATAGAGATGAAGCTTACAGGACGTAGTATCCTCCAGAGGTCTCACGGCTTGTAGATATATCTCGGATTTTTCCTAAAGCTCACAAGAGGTTAGGTCGGTTGTGTGACCTCACCATTATAAGTCAATGGGGGAATATGAAACTGTTATTTCGGTACCGGGAATGTTTTTCAACTATGGCAAGCACATGGAAGCGTGATTTCATGCATTTCTTGAAAGATCAGATGCTTCACTTGCGCATTGTTGACCTTACGTGAAGTCATTTATGACGTCACTAGGGTCACAAGGGTTTTTCGTTAATATCTCCCGATTAAATTGAGCTAGAAAGTCGCGAAATCCACCAATAGACCCAGGAAGACTGCCGAATAGAATGATATGCGATATGACCCCCTTCGACCAGCTTCGTGACCTGAGGCACCTGACCTGACCTTAACCCGAGGTCAACACCTACACCTTAAGTTGACCTCACCCTAACACAAAATATACCATTCGATGCACCTGAGCGAGGCAAGCACGATGATGCCAATATCGCGACTCTGCGGCCGTTTTTTGCAAAGTTATTTATCAAAACCGAACTCGCGACATGGGCCACTTGACCTGACCTAATAGTTCGCCAGTTGACCTGAGACCTTAAAATGGGTGCCAACCGCTGCGTCTCGTAACGGCGCACACGCTCGTTTTTTCCGCGAGGCTCTAGCCTAGCTCCATTAGGGACGAAACGGTGAGGGGTTCGTAGTTCGTACCGATCCTCGCCCCCCCCCCCTCGGTGGGGCGTGTGCAGAAAACCAACAGGTCCCGCGAGGGCTAAAAGCAGTCGAAGCTTTTGCCTCTTGGGCTTAAAGTTTGGCGAGGCATATGTTTCCTGGACGTACGTTATATGTTTCATACCCGCGGGCGCACGGCCGTTGGGGACAACATTTGGTCATGCATGGGTGCTTATACACACGCCATATACATACAGACAGATCCATTAGGCGCTGAAATATTCAGTGGCGGCTCGTGGCGCCAACATTGAACACATTATCGTGCGGTGCACATATCATTGATAATAATACCGTGCGTGAGGCAACTACCACTACATAGCCGGCAGGCGTGTCGGGAGGTAAGCTATTAGAAGGCATTCAATGAGCACTGCTGCACATGGGTTTGCACTGATTGGAAAACACTGGAGGGCAGAATAGATTAATGATTATCGCGGGTAGTCGTTGCCTTGCCTGGTGACTAATGACTGGTAAATAATGACTGGCGACCAGTGGCTGCCGCCATCAACCAGGGATATTTGACTGGTAACAGACGACCGTCACTTATTACCTAGGGGAAAGTGGGGTAAGAGGGCTAGGACGGCCAAAACAAAACAAGACGGCCCTGAGGTGGGTCAGGCGGACTGCCGGGCGGGCCGGGCGGCCGGGCGGACTGCCGGGCCGGGCGGACTGCCGGGCCGGGCGGACTGCGGGGCCGGGCGGACTGCGGGGCGGACCGGGCGGACTGTGGGGCGGACTGCGGGGCGGACCGGGCGGCCGGGCGGACTGTGGGGTAGGCCGGGCGGACTGTGGAGTAGGCCGGGCGGGCTGCGGGGACTTGGCGCTGCTGAGACACTCACGCGACTGTTTGACGTCGTTGGGCTTGATGCAGCGCACGTAGGAGGGCTCCTTGGACATGAGGATGGTCATCAGCTGGTCCAGGCTCTTCTTGAACTGGGTGCTGACCGTCTCTGGCATCTTCTTGCCCTGCAGCTCAGAGGCGGGGAAAATATCCTGCAAGGACACAGGCAGTGGTACTGGTCAGACGGGAGGACCCGCCCGTCACACACCGTCACACACAGGTACAGAAGTCATTTACAGGTCCGTGTACAGGCTACATTCGGGGAGGCACGCACAACTGACACAAGGGAGTGCCCAGACATGTACAACAGCCAGAGAGAGTCTGACCTGGACGATCTTGTTGGAACTCTTAGCCATGGCGTCCTTCAGGTCACGGTACAGCAGGTCGTTGTTTTTGTCCATGAACGTTTTCACATTGTAGGTGACGTCACCAGCGTAGTGCTTCAGACGAAATTCCTGCGGTGAGAGGTGTCATTATTTCACATCAGCCATAGCTCGTCATATGATTTCCATGCTCAGCAATATTTTACTTTACCTTTGATGACCTCTGGTGATCCTACCCTGACCTAAACAATGACTGAAGTAATGTTGTCATTACATTCGAAGTATTTTCGAATGCCACTTGCCGCGTGCCGCTAGGTGGCTCAGGAGCCGAGTTAGAAGGGGATCTTCAACCCCCCCCCCCCCGGCCAGGCGCGGTTGGCACCGAGCAGTCGAGCCTCATAGGCGTCGCCAGAGATTTTCGGTTGGGGGGGCAAAATCAACTTTTGTGTTAAATCCTGCCTTTCCCCAGTCGTTACTCACTCGTTTTACATATCACTCGACGCGCAATGGTGCCAGGAATCCGATGGTGACAAAGTTTTCCTTCTAGCTATGACATGTAATTTTTTTACAGAAAAATTTGAAATTTTTACATTTCTGGACAAAAAACGGCCGGTAGAATTACAGTGGCTGCGGTTGCCGATGCACTGTCGACCCTCGTCGCTCACTATCATCACCCAGAAAAAAGGTGAAAAACGCTCCATTTAACCGAATCACCCTGCTAAAACCTCCAGTCTATGCCTCCATTCATGCATGCATGCAGAGGTTTTACATGAAATGCATTGCATAGGGCTTATCCCAGCCGCCGATAGTAGCTAAGCTGGGCATTCGGCGGAGAGTGAATGTCGGAAGTGTGAATCGGAAGTAATATATCTTTGCTCCAGTGAGAGGAAGTTTTTTGTTCACCCGAGTGTGAACAAAAGTTTCTCGTTTTTCGTGTGAAGGGACGCGAACCAAAAATGTTAAACGGAACCAAAAGTTACACTAGACATAGCGGCAAGGGATCCCTTACAGATAGGCTTGGGACTTCCAGGCCATTTCAGGGCACTCAGGGTCAGATAGACTCTCGGAAGCCTGCATAGGATCCCAGAGATCGGCGTTGGTCACCCCAAATATTTACGTGTATGTGGCGCTTTAGGGCTTTTCGAGCCCAAGGTGGGGCCCTCAGAAGCCAGTGTGGGCGGCGGGCGATAACAGACTAGGCCCAGGGTGAGCCTGGAGCCCTCTTATAACAGTGTGAACTATCGGGGTCTGTGTCGAATCCCTAAGGACCCTACGTAGGGACATAAGAAACATGTATCGACTATCGCGGCCCTCAAAGGGACATGCGAGTTGTGACCCCTCAGATGCCGGCTTGGGGTTAGGAAAGTCTGTCGGTTACGCATGTATAAAGTCCTCAAAGATCCCTGTATGGGCCCTCAGAGAACATGGACATCAGTGGGACTCTCAGAGGCTGGTTTGGGCCCTCTGAAAGCTTCTTAGAGCTCAGTGGAACTCCTTAGGAGCCTGTGTGAAAGGCGAGCTCATGAGCCCTGCGGCACTTGAACGGTACTTTAGCCTGTCGCAGACATTTGACGAGAGTTGAGAAAGGCCCCGAAGATTTCGTGTCACGCTTTGAAGGAAAATTATGTGTCAACACTCCAAAACTTTGAAAATCAGCTATAAAATGTAATAAAGAACCAACTAGGAACATGGAATGAATCAAAGCATTGACATTTCCGAGTCTGGAGTCAGAGTCCTAAAGATTTTGGAGACTGCGCCTCTGACTCTGGTTTGAACTGCACGCTCCAACCAGGGCTGCGGAGTCGATGTATTTTCGGCGACTCCGATTCCGACTCCGACTCCGGCTTTCAAAAACCAGCTCCGACTCTGACTCCGACTCCGGGCAGAATTGTCGACTCCGACCGACTCCAACTCCCGACTCCGACTCCGCAGACCTTATAGCAGGGCTGCGGAGTCGACAGATTTTCGATGACCCCGACTCCGACTCCGGCTCGGGTTTCTAAAATCGACTCCGACTCCGACTCCGACTCCGGTCACAACTGTCGACTCCGACCGACTCCGACTCCGACTCCGACTCCGACTCCGACTCCGACTCCGACTCCGCAGCCCTGGCTCCAACCGAGTCTGACCTCACAGGCATTCTCAGAAAGGTACCCCCCATTTTTTTTCCGACTCCAAAATCTCATCGGATCTGTATCGATCTCAGGGGGTGCCCGGTCCGAGGTTGGGGGGGCAAGCTGCCCCGCTTGCCCCCCCGTGGCGACGCTAATGAGTCGAGCACCGTCCCGGCCCGGGTCAAAGCGCCTGATCATTTGGCACGTGCTCCAATAACTTGAATGTATGGTTCGGAGAAAAGTTGTGGGGAAAGCCGCGAGGGCAATATTTTCGGATATACCTATCTGAGCCAGTAAAAAGGCACATGCATAAAACGCGCTTGCACTTTAAATCCGCTCTTTCTTAGGTTTTTCGGGTATACACGTATGGTTGGTGATGTACCTACTAGGATTCAAATTTGGTATCGATTTTTGAATTCAAAATCGCTTCAAAATGGCTTAGTAATTTGTCAGGCTCAGTGACAAAGGAACATGTAACCTAGCTGGTCTGCATCACGTCATAAGTAGGTACGCCTGAGATGTCAAATTTAAAACTTACCCAATGCAAAATTTGAAGGCCTAAATAATGGGCACGGTCGCGGGTTGTTTTTTTTTTGGGGGGGGGGGGTCACTACTACTCTACGCCTGGCGACAGCCTAAAAGGAACCCTCCCACCTTCAAAAAAGTTAAAGGGACTATCCCACCTTTAACCCGCGCCCTGCTGGGGGGGGGGGGTGTTTGAACACCCCCCCTGTGGTTTTTCGCGAATATCTCAAAAACGGCGGCGCGGAGCGCCGCCGTTTTTGGTACACCTTATCATACATCAATTCTACACATGTTGTGAAAATTTCAGACCAAGGTCATTCAAGGTCAGGTCACCAGGTCACTTGAAGTGACCTCACCTCATAAAAACTTTCAATGTCTGTCATAGCTACACCGAGTGACCGATCGCTTTGAAACTTTCAGCGATTGCTAAGAGCAATAGCATGTACAAAATGTATATCTCAGAATTTTGATATCGATGACCTAAGGTCAGGTCAATTTTGCGACCTCCCCATTATAAGTCAATGGGAGAAAATTGAAATGCGCCTCTTTTGGATGAAAGACGTTATAAACACTCCCAAACACCGAATTACAAGTGGTTTAGACACACTGAACTTGAAAATGGTGTCCGTGACCCTTGTTTATGCCCTGAGGGCATCTTAGGTCACGAATGGTATCTAACAGTTTTTCGCAAATAACTTTTGATAGAGGCATGCTAGAGCGATGAAAACGCCTTAGATGTGTTCAGCTCGACGATACGGATCGACTGATATGCAACATGACCCTTTCCGGTCAGGTCATGACCTTGACCTGAGGTCAAATTTTCAAGTTGACCTTTCAAGGTCAAGTTATAGTTCATTCGATGCGTCTTGACGAGAGGAACACGATGCCGGTAAAAGTAAGCTCGTACAATGCTTGGGTCAAAAGTTATTGCAGAAAAACTGTTTTCAAAAAAATCGGCTATTTTTGCAGTTTTTGCCCCCTGCAGGCAAAACCGTTGACGTTAGGTCAAATCTGAGAGAATTACTCAGAAAGGGCGTTAATAGGGCTATCGAATGCGCTTTTCCGCGGCGCTGTACCTCTATTGGTTCCCGAGTTATGCGTTGGCTTCTTGGAAATTTTCGACATTTGACCTGGAAATCGGCGAAATTTTGCCTTCAATGACCTCTGGTGACCTGACCTTTGACCTGACCAAAAAATTGACCGAAGTGATTTCGTCATTATTTTTTACGCTCTTTCGAACGCCGCCTTCCGCGTATCGCTACGTGGCCCAGGAGCCGAGTTACAAGGGGGGGTGTTCAAACACCCCCCCCCCCAGCAGGGCGTGGAAATCCAGGACCCCCAGCAGGGCGCGGGTTAACATGGGGTTTGAGTTGAGATAGCCAAGTTTGCGGCGAGGTTCAGAAACCACTATCTATCTAGGTTGCAACCCCCGCGGCCTCGTGATGTTAAAGAAATTCGTTCCCTTCATTTGAAAATGGGCCTTGTGCAAGGCCCTATCTTCAACATGGAGCGACCGTTAGTGTGACGTCACCTAGTTTAGTCATTCTGATTTAAATGGGTTTGTTCGTTGAAAAACCGCTTAAAACTTGGTCTGAACTTTGTGGTGCCTACAGAGTAAACAAAATCAGCTTTATGACAGTAATGTGGCCTGGGGAAGGAGATAATTTTGGGCTGTGACGTCACATATTTGAAAGTTTGTGTTTGGAATATGGGAAGCCTAAGATGTTTAATGAAAAATAAATGCCAGAACCGTGTTCCTCGTCATCTAATCTATAAAGTCGGGCACAATTTAACTGGTTTTAACAACATTTTAGAAGGTGGGATAGTCCCTTTAATGAATTGGCATGAAAGTGATGTCGCTCGGTTCAGAAAGAGCGAAAACGAATATCTACCAAATTTCATCGAAAAAGAAATCTGAGATGTTCATCTCAGAAACATCTCAGAAACGGGATCAGGAGGGACGCCGACACACCACTTGGTGATCACATGAACCTCAAACATCCGACTGCGGACATTAGCGATGAGAAGTTAGCTGCTCGGATACTGTGTGTCTGTAGAGATGAGGCAGATAGGAGAATCTCAGAGTCGGTTTATATTCGTGAGAAGAGGCCCAAACTTAATTACAACGCAGCGTCATGGCAACTACTTCCTTAGGATTACTGACCTTTGATCTAAATGAACGTTGCGGTGACTTGTTTGTTTGTTTGTTAATTGGGGCTTTAGGGCGCGCCGACTACTTAGGTCATTTTGCGCCCATAACGTCGTTTTAATAAAACAAGTGTGTCAAAAGAGAGAACCTTCTAGATACGAAGACTAAAAAGTAAAAGACTCGATATAAAACAGCAAGGTAAGATAAAGCAGCGCAAGAGTGTCGTCCTAGACAACTGACTAGATGTAAGGACTAGAGAGGACTAGTTGGATTTAATGTCAGGTCGAGTAAATCGCTTGCAAGTTGATCGAACGGATAAAGGAGAAAATGTTGCCGGATAAAACCCAGGGTGAGTCGTCACCCAGAAGGTGGCGGATAGTGGTATCCGGAGCGATGCGCCCGAGATAGCGTGTCCGGTTCGGTTCAGCGAGAGGACAAGATAAAAGCACGTGAGAGACAGTGAGAGGCACGGCACACCGACTGCATGTGGGTTGTTCCTCTCCACGGAGGAGATAGCCATGAGTCGCGTACGTATGACCAATACGTAATCTGCAGAGGGCCACTTCCTGGTGCCTGTTGCTTTGGAAGCAAGACTGCCAGGGCTCCAAGGTAGGCTTCACGCTCCGCAGCTTCCCAGATCCTTGGAGATGCCACTCTGCCTGCCAGCTTGACATCGTGAAGGTTTGGATGGCTGGGTAAAAATCACGAGCCGGCAGGGGCAAACGCCGAAGGCATGGAGCCGCGGCCGCGCGTCTCGCGGCCGCGTCGGCGAGCTCATTGCCAGTTATACCCACATGGCTTGGAATCCAGCAAAACTTAATAGTTTTGCCTGACTGCTCCACCGACGTGAGCCGAGATAAAATGTCTTGGACTATCGGATTGTCTGGGTTGAACCTCCGTATAGCCAGCAGGCTGCTGAGAGAATCCGATAAAATGAGGTAAGACAAGTTGTCAGACACCTCGATAAAACACAACGCCTTCTCGATTGCAACGAGCTCGGATGAGAAAACGGAGGCAGAGGAAGGCAATGAAAAAGTACGCGTGTCGCGACCAGCCACGAAAGCGCAGCCGACGCCGTCCTCCGTTTTCGAGCCGTCTGTAAACACCGAGATAAAACCGTCGTATGACGCAATGTGTTCCAATGCCCGTGCTCGTTGCACACATGGCGGCAGGTCGTCCTTCTTGACCTCAGAGAGCGTGAGGTCTACTTGCGCTGGAGCGTATTTCCATGGCGGAGAGGGCGTACCCCACGTACGTCGCACTTCACGGAACTCTATGTTGACTGTAGAAAAGAGCTCTTTTATGCGCAATCCGAAGGAGACCGATTGTCGCACTCTGTCAAGACCATTAAAATCAGGAGAAAAGACGTACGGATACGTCGGATGTCCTGGGAACTGGCGGAGTTTCAGTGCGTACCTCATCCCCAGCATCTGACGGCGGAGAGATAGTGGCGGTTCGTGTGCCTCGGCGAGGAGGCTGCTCTTGGGCGACGTGCGGAATGCACCTGTTGCAACACGTAGCGCCGCGTGGTGCACGGAGTCAAGAGCCTTTTTACTGGATTCGCTGGCAGAGTTGTAAACAAAGCATGCGTAATCCAGTTTCGATCGGACGATCGACCGATATAAAAGAAGGAGCGTCCTGCGGTCCGCACCATAAGATGTGCGGGCGACACATTTTAAAACGTTCAGGGATTTAAAACATCGTTCCCGAAGCGTTCTAAAATGTTCTCTATACGTCAAACGACTGTCAAAAAATATTCCAAGAAACTTTGCCACCGGCCGAGTAGGAATCACCTGTCCACGGAGCTTGATTCCCAAGGCTAAGTCGTCGCAGCGGCGGCGGCAAAAGTGCATAGCGACGGTCTTCGTTGTTGAAAAACGTAGGCCGTTGTCGTCGCTCCACCTCTCTAGACGGGTTACAGCGAGCTGCAACTGTCTGGCAACGTGACGGGCGGTCGTGGCAGAAAACCAGATCGCGAAATCATCGACAAATAGCGATCTGCCGATGGATGGTGCAAGTTTGTCGCCAATATCATTGATCGCCACAGCGAACAGCGCCACACTGAGAACTCCGCCTTGGGGAACTCCGTTCTCTTGAGTAAAACTGCTCGAAAGACTACTGCCAACTCGGACTTTGAACCGACGACCCGATAAAAAGTTCTTGATAAAGAAGCCCATCCGGCCGCGTATGCCGTACTTGTGTACTTTGGAAAGTATTCTGTGTCGTAACACTGTATCATAGGCCGCCTCAATATCAAAGAACAGTGCTCCAAGGTGCTTCTTTTCAGTAAAACAGGTGCGTATCTCGGTGTCGAGGGCTAAAATGTGGTCAACAGGGCTGCGGTGCTTTCTAAAACCGCACTGGGCGTTTGTAAAAACACCGTGATGTTCCAGAAACCAGCTAAGACGCACATTGACCATCTTCTCCATCAGCTTTGAAAGCGATGATGTGAGAGAGATGGGCCGATAGTGGAGAGGGTCATGTCCCGACTTGCCAGCCTTCAAGATAGGAATGATAGTGGCTTCCCGCCAGGTCTCAGGGAAAGTGCCAGTCTCCCAAAGCGAATTGAAAGTTGCTAGCAGCGCCTCGAGGGCAACCGCCGGGAGATGACGGAGCATGTCGTTGTGGACAGCATCCGGACCTTCTGAGACGCTGCGCAACGAGCTGATGGCAGACGTGAGCTCAGCCATAGAGAAAGGCTCGTTGTACACCAAATTTTCAGCTGTGCTGAAGTCCACGGCGGCTGGTGCAGGTCGTGAGGACGGCTCTCCTCGGCAGCGCTGATAGAGTGCACGGCCTATCGTCTCTGCGACGTCTAAAGGGTGGGATATGTCCGTGTTGTTCACTCTTAAAACCGGAAGCGGAACAGAGCTGAACCGGCCTTCAATGCGCTTCATGCGTGCCCATATCTGGGTCGTAGGAGTAAAACGGTTTAAGGAACTCACGTACGTGCGCCATGAAACAGCCTTTGCCTCTTTTAAAACGCGACGGGCAAAAGCCCGCGCTTTCTTAAAAGCGATGAGGTTCTCAGTAGTACTGCTCCGGTCAAACTTTCTAAAAGCGCGCTTCCTGGCACGAATCGCATCTCCGCATTCCTTGGTCCACCACGGGACCGGAGGACGACGAGGCTGACTCGACGTCTTGGGTATGCACCCGTTTGCGGAGTCAATGAGTAAACATGTAAAATCCTCTGTAGACATCACAGAGGCGTCGGCTCTGGATAAAACTGTGGCCTCTACGGCGGCCTGGAATTCGCCCCAGTCGGCCTTCCGAACATTCCACCTGGGTGGACGGTTGCCTGACACTGGGGACTCCTGGTGCTCCAGCCACACTGGGAAGTGGTCGCTCCCGAGTGGGTCGTCATGGACGGACCAGGTAAAAAGCTGAGCTAGCCGCGGACTGACTAAGCTCAGGTCCAGAGCCGATGTTTGACCGGAGGGTGTTGTAAAATGGGTGCGCTGTCCTGTATTTAAAATACACAGCGCCTCATCGCGGATAAAAGATTCTAAAAGTCGACCACGAGTGCCAGTCGTGTCGCATCCCCACGCCAGGCTATGGGCATTAACCCGCGCCCTGGTGGGGTCTGTTTATAACGCGACCTGGTGGGGGGGGGGGGCTATTTTTTGCCCCCCCCCTCGTATCTCCGAAACTACTGGACGGATCCGCAAAATTCAAACGGCGTTCGAAAGGCCTGTCAAATTTGTCGAAGGAAAGCAAATTTCATTGACCTCGGGGTCACCGATGACGTCACAGGTCAGGTCAAAGATGAAATGTTTCACCGTTCACGGGTCATCTAGGGAATGCGCTATAACACCGAAGAAAACGCATTTTGTCGGGAATCAGCGATAGGGCGTCAGTTGCCTAGTACATATATTGCTATAAGAGGTCACTGACATTACCAGGTCAGGTCACAGGTCAGGTCACCAAGGGTCACAGGTCAGGTCACATGAACCTAACTAGGTACTAAGGTTGTGCGATGCATGTTTTATGGCCAATTTTTCATTTCCAACTCAATGGTGTTGGTTATAAGACTATCAGGTACGGCTTAGGCCACTTTCTGGTGGAGGTCAGGTCAAGGTCAGGTCAAAAAAGGTCAAATTTCAAAGTTGATATTTTTGCATAAAATGGGTATTGATTCGATGCAGCTCGTCACGGGGAGTCTAATGGTGGTCTTTGTTTTGCGCTACGAGGTTTAGAATTGCAAAAAATTGAGTTTGAAAATTTGACGTCATCAACTTTGAACAGTTTTTTCGCTGTAACTTGGCCAAAAAAGAGGTATCGATCTCAAATTTGGTATGTTGATAGAAGGCGGTAAGGACTATCACATATATTCCGGTTTTTTCGAAATTCAAAAAACTTTTTGGATTTTTCGGCTATTATAATCAAAAAATCTATTTTTTGATTTTTGGGGGTCAAAATCCAAAAATTTCAAAAATTCGAGATAGCAGTTTTGTAGCCCTGTCGATTCTACAGCTTTTATGTCTTTATCGTTTTTCTGTATTTGCAAAGCTATAGGCCTGACAGCTCTTCCCGCGAAACCCTTTTTTGGGTCGAAAACGGCAGAACATGACGTCACTCTGACGTCATTTCCTGCCAACCTATCATAGCCTTTGGATAAATTTTTGGTCACAATGTGTAAAATTGATGTCCGGGAGGGTACTGAAAGTTTGGTGACGATCGGCGCAGCGGTTCTGGAGATATATCGAAAAGTCTGGAGGGGGGGCAAAAAATAGCCCCCCCCCACCAGGGCGCGGGTTAAAATCGCCGACTACCAGGACCGGAGGTGGAAGCTCATCGACAAGTCGATGCAGCTCAACCACCGGGAGCGCTATACCTGGTGGAAGGTATAAAGAACAAACTGTCAGCTCCCGGTGGTTGAAATCAACTCTAGCGGCTACCGCCTGCAGAGGAGTCTGCAGCGGAACCTGACGTGCGGGCACACTGTGGTGCACTGCCAAAAGTACACCTCCATGGGCAATGGTCGGGGTGTCTAAGTCTCTTCTAAAAACAGAGTAACCCTTGATGGCAAAGGTAACGTTTGGCGCTAGCTTGGTCTCCTGGAGACCTAAAACAAGGGGTGTGCGCCAACGGATAAGAGACTGTAGGTCCTGGTAGTTGGCCCGGAGGCCTCTACAGTTCCACTGTAGAATAAAAGGCGTGGTTAAAAAGGCGCAAAAAGGGCGCGTATAACATGAGGCAAAGGCGCAGACAGATACCTGACTGACCACAAAAAAGGTAAAAAGCGCCGAGAGAAATGCACCTGGTAAAAAAGCGCAATAGCGCGAAAAAGATAAAAGGATAAAAGAGGAAATGACTAGACTGAAAGACTAGACTAGGTCCTCTAACTCCGAGGAGGCGCTCCCCCCGTAGCGGATACGGGGGTGCCCTGAGCCCTCTCGGTGAAGCCTCCCTTCGGCAGAGGCAGATCGGGCATGGCTCGGGCCCGGCCCCGGCTGGGGCCTTTTCGACCGGGGGGCGTCGCCCTCCGAAGGTGACCAGCTCGGGGGCGTCTGCCGCTTGGCGAGGCGCCCTGGAGCCGCGGAGGGCTGTTGCCGCCCCGACGGGGATGTCGAGGCGGCGGCCTGTGTCCTCGACACAGGCGTCTCTGGCAGCGGCGGTGGTGGCCGCCGCTGCGGAGGTGGAGGAGGCGGCGGGGGACCCATGATGGGCCGAGTCCCCGCCTCAGGTGTCTCCGGGGTGTCAGCGGCAACAGCCGCATTGGCACTCCCGGAGGCGGAGTCGGCAGACGAGGCTTCCTTAGCCTCGAGGGCCTTCTGGACGAGGCGAGCCCTCCTCGCCTCGCGTGCCTTCCTCTCCTCCTCCCCCCGCCGCAGCGCCTCCTGCACCGCCGTGGGCGGTCGGGGGCGGGGCGGGGTGGGTGGCGCCTTACCCTGCGCCGGGGGGCGCCGACCACCCTGTCGGCGCTGGACGACGGCCCAGCCGTCTCCATCACCGTTCGCGGCTGGAGCGGGACTGGGTGGACCCCACACTGACTCTTGAGCAGCCTGCTCTCTGTTGCTCGGCGGCGCACGAGGCGCCGTGGTGTCCGCTGAGTCACCAGTGGCTACGACGGTGAGGCCGAATCGTTTGAGAAGCTGCACGAGCTGTGCTACACTCATCTGGGAGGCTTCGGTAGAGTTTGTGACTCTCACCTTCTGGGCATACGAGGTCTTCGGGTGACTCTGGTTGTACACCTCCCGGGCCTCTTTGAAAGACAAATTTCTGGTAGCCTTGATGGTCATGATCTCTTTCTCCTTGACGTATGCAGGGCAAGACCTATCATACGCGGAGTGCGGCGTCTGCCCCTCTCCGCAGTTGACGCATCGGGGGGTCTCCGAGTCACAGGTTTCGTCAGTGTGGTCCTGCGAAGCACACTTGGAGCACGTGGGTCTTCCTCGGCAGTTGTCCTTTGTGTGGCCGAAACGTTGGCAGCGGAAGCAGCGCATGGGCGCTGGGACGAAAGGCCGCACACGAACCTTCACGTAGCCCACACGAATCTCACTCGGCAAGTCAGTGGAGTCAAACGTCAGAATGATGTTGTTGGTCGAGACCGTGCCTCTCTTCGTCATGATGCGGCGAGCCGCTGTCACGCCGAAATCGGCGAGCCCGTCCGCAATGTCCTCGTCGCTCACTCCCCTCAGGTCGAAACAGTTAATGACCCCTCGTGCGGAGTTCTTAGAGCGGTGGGGCTCCACTGTAAGCGGGATGGAGACGAACCTCCGGCCGGATGCCCGTCCCTCCGAGAATACGAAGCGAGTAGCGTCCAACGCTTTCGCCGCCTCCTCGCTTTTCCTGAATTCGACCTCCAGCGCGCCATCACGCATCCGGTCACAACGAACGATCGAACCGAACCGGTCGCAGCCATCCTTCCGCTGGAAGGGCGTCAAGGAGCTCAGCTCCCTGTCGGCGCTCCGGAAGATGAGGATTTTTGGATTTTTCGGTCTTGGATCGTGCAGCGTTCGCCCATCGGCCGAGGCCGGCGGGCGAGAGTCGGCCGAAGCCGAAGGATTGGTAAGAGTGGGGGAAGGAGGGTTGGTCGAGTTATCCATGCGAGTGTGCTTGGTCTCCGCCAGCTCGGCCGCCGACGCTCCGCAACGGCGCCGCTACAAGGCCTGGGACGGCCGAGCTGACTGTACGGGACTTGGCGGCACCTTCCGAGGGGGAGAGAGAGGCTCACCACCCCCCACGGTCGGATACCGCCTCCTCCCTTGACGCCTCGCCGAGTCACCGCCAGGGGCAGCGACAGATCAGCCCCACCGACGGAGGACGAGCACAAGTGCCCGAGCCCCGCCGGCGACACCTCTCCGACACCACCCCCGGCGGCATCACGACTGGGAATGGCTCCTCAAGTGCGGCGCCCCACTGAGTGTCCCGCCCTTACAGAACTCAGGGCCAAAGAGGCGTGTTGCCCAGCCACCGCGACTGGCTCCGCACGGTGGGGGGCTCAACCTCCAGGATCCCGTTGTCCTGGGGTACGGGTCGGCTCGCCTAGCCTAGTAAAACCGGCTGGTACCCGAGGGGACGCCACTCCCCTTACACTAGCCCAACTCGGCTGTGTTCCTGCGGGTGCAAAAACAACGAAAAAGGGGTAGGAAAGAAATCAGAAGGCTGTGATCGAACGAAACGCGGACATCCGGTGAGAAGCAAAGCAAAAGCAAACAAAGACCGCTCAAGAGAAACAAAACCACGAAAACCAAGAAAAGTCGGGCCGTACCATCTGTCCATCCAGCGATCAAAGCAAGTCGTAAGCAAGCACAGGTCAAGCTGGGGCCGAGGGGGCGCTACTCCCCTTGCTGGCCGAGGCCAGAGCCGCCGCGGGGCGAGAGCCCAAGGAACCCAGACCAACAGCGACCCGGGCCACTGCCAACCCCCTGCGGGGCCAATCCTGCAGACAATCCATCCAGTAAGCAAGGCAAGTCCAGGTCAAACGCGCGTCAAGCTGGGGCCGAGGGGGCGCTACTCCCCTTACTGGCCGAAGTCACAGCCGCCGCACAGCCGGAGCCAGATGACCCCGGCTAAGCAGCAGCTCTGACCACGGTCAGCCCCCTGCGGGGTTGCGGTGACTTGATTTGATTTTTTTTTTTTTTTTGCAAAAGGAAGTCGCATGCATATTTGTAATCATATGTAGAACAGTCAAAACTATCAAGGTGCTGGGAATCATTGTTGGAGATAACCGAATATTTGTCCAGAAAAATAGGGGAGACAAAAGTCACGGGATGAGAATTATTTATGGTGTCTGGACTGGACTGGAAGTATAAATGCGGCATATGTGGCAGATGTGATTTTACGGCTTTTTATATTACTTGTAGCGATTGATAAAGGGTTGTACCCGAAAAATAGGTATCGACATAGGTACTTGCTGATTTAAATAAAAATAAAACTATTTCATTACTATTTCATTATTATTTTACATTTTTTAACGTTGAGGATAATTGGTCAATGTTCTCTTTCATTATAACAATGTTATTCCTCACAACGCTCAAATATCTTAATAATTGAAATTAAAGTTTCAATATCATTGTAAGAAGGCCATTAAAGTAACACAAAATACGATATCATCAAATGCCTTACATACAACGAGCCTTAACCCTCGCACGACCAGGCCATTTCTCATAACACGAACGACCAGGGGGGGGGGTTGCACTGGCGGTCCCAGGGGGGGGGGCCACGGGGGCCATGGCCCCCCCTTTGGTGCTGAAAGGTGGGGCCATACTATCTTTTGGCCCCACCTTTCAGATCGAACAAAAGTCCTAGAAAAGCTTTTCGTATGTTTCATTTTCTTTCTTGCGCCATCAAAGGACGTAAATTTCACTCATGAGGGCTCAGTTTCGCATTCTGTCAATTTCGTGGTCAGCGTCGCTGGCACCGGTTCACGAGTATGGCCGGATCTTATATGGAATATCAGCGTGGGTTTACTTGAGGCTCTCGTAGGCCCAGCAATGGCTGGCATGAGACCCTCTTCGGCAGTGGTGGGTGGGCCCTGCTAAAGGAGATTGGCTCTAAGACACTAAAAGTAAGACCTCATGGGTTGGTGCTGTGCACCTCAGAAGCGCGGTGGTGACGCCGTATGCCGGCTTGGTTTCTTAAGGATTAGCGTGGGAACTCCGGGGCCTGCATAGAGTTTGCATGAGCTAGTATGTAATCTCAGAGGCATGTGTGTAATGTGTACACAGTGGCGGTCGCGGGGGGGGGAGGGGGGCATCAGGGCCATGCCCCCCCAAGGTCAATAAAGGGGGCCATCATATCATTTGCCCCCCCCCCCTCAAACAACCAATGGGCCCCCATATAGGTATATGGGGCCCTGGCAATTATTCGATCGTCACGAAGCTAAAAAAAAAAAACACGCCCAGCTATTAATATAGCTCCCACACCGGTCTTTGAGCGTCCTACACTGACCTCTGAGGGAACTTCAGTGGCGGTCAAGTGCCCACGTTGACCGCTAAGAGCCTACATCAACCTCTGAGACCCCACATCTGGCCTATGAGGGCCCCTAACAGGCCTCAGGGGTCCCAACCGGCGTCTGAGGGTCTCACACCGGTCTCTGGTGGCCTTATTTCTGTCTGTGGTGTCCCAAGACGAACCTTAACCCGCGCGGGGCTGGGGTCTCCAGCCGAACGCGCGGGGCTGGGGGGGTAAATTTTACCCCCCCTGTTATCTCCCGAACTAATGGTCCGATTTGGAAAATTCAAACGCCAATCGAAAGCTCTCATCACGAAATACTACAAACATGTACTTAATTTAAAGTTTGAGGTCAAGGTCAAGGTCAGGTCAAGGGTACAAATTGCAAGTTTCTACAGTATCGGCCTTGCACCGTAGTTGCCAAAGAATGGAGTCATGGACTGAGACTGATCGCCCAAAACGTGTTCTTAGGCTACCAAGACAATATTCGTTGCATACAATATCATTCAGAGGTCAAGGTCAAGGTCAGGTTAGGTCAGGTCAGGTCACCAAAAAACAAAATATAGAAAAGGGCATGTGCGACACATGTTTTATGGGTCATTTTACTCATAGAATTCAATAGGCACACTCAATTAGTGATATGGACCACCTCTGGATGAATTTCAGGTCGAGGTCAGGTCAAGGTTAGGTCAAGTGAGGTCAAATTTTGAAGTTGGTTGTTAAGGCCTAAAAAGGTGTCTATCTGATGCAGTTTTTCACGGCAAATCGAATGGTGCTATTTTTGTTTCCGTACGAGCTCTAGAACTTCCAAAAAAGTCATTTTTCAAAAAAAAATGTGTGTCGTGACGTCATAAAATTTTGAATAACTCCCACATTTTTGAACCGATTCTTCTAAAATTTGGTATGTAGGTGCACATAGACCACTTCTCTGACATATATTCCGGTTTTTTCGATACACTCAACATTTTGGATTTTATAATGATTTTTCCAAAAAAATCAGTTTTTTGAAAAAATTTAGGGCAAAATCCAAAATTTTCAAAAAACCGAGATAGCCATTTGATAGACAAAGTAAAATTACGTATAACCTTTTTTGTTACGTCTTGATTCCTTTAAAAATGAAGATGTTAGCGGCGTTTGAACTTTTGCCGTTTTTGAGGCGAAAATGGCGAACATGACGTCACTAAAACGTCAATTTCTCAAAAACTTTCCGACGGATTTCGCTCAAATTTTCAGGGAACGTGTCAAATTGATGTAAGAAAAGGTACTGAAAGTTTGGCGGCGCTGCGCGCCGCCGTTTTTGAGATATCGCAAAAATTCGCGAGGGGGGGTAAAATTTACCCCCCCAGCCCCGCGCGGGTTAAGGTGCCAATGAGGGCCCCGCACTGGCTGCTGAAGACCCGATGCCGGCCTCTAAGGGCCTGCATTGGCATTTGAGGAGGGCCCATCTTGGCCTTTGAGGGCCCTCTGCTGGCCTCTGGGGTCCAACGACGGCTCATGCCGGTCTTTTAGGGCCCCACGCTGACCTCTGAGGGCCCATGTTGGCCTGTAATAACCCACATTAGCCTCTGAGAGCCCAACTCGGTCACTGATTGTCTCAAACTACTGGCCTTTGTAGTTTGCAGGCCCTGTACTGGTCTCTGAGGGCCCTAAACTGGCCTCTACGTGAAAACATATATGGGTGGGTTTCTGAAGATCAGAGGGCTCACGCAGTCTCCGGCACAGCCTTACGTTGGTCCTGATCGAGATTACTTTGCGTCCTGATGGTCCGGCGCAGATTCCCTCATATTTCGACGTCGGGACCCCATGAGCCGGTGTGGGTCCTGGGGCTGGCAGAGACTGATGAAGTCTTTAGGGCTCAGGGCCAGTCTTTTTAGCAGTAAGACTAGGCAGGTTGAGTGAGCCCCAATAGAGCCGCTGCGAAGCCCCGCAGGAGTCGCGCGCGGCCCTCAGATGCCAATTTTGAAAGCTCGGAACCTGTGGGGGGTCTCCAGAGGTCGGTCGGTGTACCTACTCTCTCCCGCCGCCACACAACTAGGTATGTTACCTTACCTATATGAGTACATGTCATAGTCTGAAAATGCTCTCTGGGTTTCACATGCTTGTTCAAAGCAAGAGGTATCTGTACTTTTCCGAATTGTTTTAAAGTGGTAAGGTCATGAATCCGCGTGCCTGACCTTCCAGTATACCTATGCTACACCGATCCGTCGTCATGGTGCAGTGGGCCGACCGGTGGAAGCACCGTGGGACGGGAAATGGAACTGGTGATTTTGCCTTAAATTGAGCTTAAAAATTTCACGCAAGAATCAGATGGATGAAGCATAAGTAATGCCAACTGCGCGGCACCTCGTGGACGTAAAAAATTAGCCGATCACCCCCCCCCCTCCCGGTGACAGATAAATGTTATGTCCCGCGAGTGTGACTTTGGCCCCCCCTTTTGCTAGCGGCTGCGACCGCCAGTGGGGGGTTGTTACGACCCCCCCTGGCGTTTCGAAACGGAAGGTCGTAGAGCTTAGCGGAAAAAACCAACGGATTGCTCTCAACGAGATCTCGCGATTGGTGGTATATTTTTTTGTCCTAGGTCAACATTTGACCTACTTTTGACCGGTCAAAGGTCAAATTTTCGGAAAAAAAGACTTTTTTCCAACTTTCCGCGGCGATTGCGGCAAAACGGTGGGAGATATCGACTTGAAACCTTCACTATCGTGTTCCTTGATCAATTCTCTATCGTTTGGTATGTATTTCGTTTCCCTAGCTCTAAAAATGGCGCGTTGGGAGCGCCGGAAGTCGGCAAGGTCACAGTCGGCGGCAGAAATTCGAAAAATCAAAATTTAAATTTTTGAAATCTGATTGTATTTTTGGATTTGGAAGGTCCATTTGCTCCTTATAGAAGCTAATATTGCTGCATATTCCCATTGAGGTGACAAGAATTAGCAAAATAGTGGTTCGGGCGCTTTTCAAAAATAGTACCGGACGCTGTTCCTCTTATGACGTCATAACTCCGTGACCTGACCTGACCCGGTCAATTTTCTTGCACCACACGATAGCCAATGCTTGCCCCAACATGCATGGGAAGTTTCATCATGATCCATCAAACAATGTGGGTATCACCGGCAGAAAACCTAGGGATTCGGCGCACACGTTTGGTAACTGTCGGCCGGAGGCTGTACCTCTTATGACGTCATAACTCCGTGACCTGACATGACCCGATCAATTTTTTTCGGCAAAAGATGCGCAAAGGTTGCCCCAGAGAATATTGAAAATTTCAGCCCGCTACGACAAGCCGTTTAGCGTGCACTTCGAAAAAACCTCAGGGGGGGGTTGATACAACCCCCCCCTAGGCGTTCTAGGGTTAAAAGAAAGTTTATTTCGGTATAAATTGCTCCCTTGTTAATGACCGCTGCAAATGGTCACTTTTTAGTCATTTATTAGGGATTTTTAGGGGAAGTCCCCCGGATCCCTCGACTGGGAGGACGCGTACACCAGTCCCCCACCTCCCGTTTTCGACACCCATGGATATAAGACTCTCTTTAAAAAATATCCTTTCTAAAGCAATGACAAGTTGAATAAAACAATTATTTTACAGCGTATGTTATAATAACATTATTACAAAATTATTACGTTTAAAAAAAGATATGGTTGAATTATTCTTCTACACCGATTGTGTTTGGGAATCCACTCTTTGACCAATGACCATGCCTATTGCCTGGTGAATGTGACACATCCTCAATGTCTGCGCTAAACACGAGCCGCAGATATCAGAGCGAACAACAAATTCTGCCTTTGTTTCCTACCTAGTTAAAAATTGTAAATTGCGAACAGAACAAATAACAAAAATAACAAAATGTCACCACCCGTATTCAATCAATCGCTACTCCAGTGCTAGTCTTAACTCGATGTTTTTGAACTTGCAATGCATAGGTACGGATGGAATTGCACCTGACCATACTCAGTGCAGCCATCACTGACTGACACTGGGTGTGACACCTGGTGTGACACCTGGGGACACTGGGACTGACCAGTGACCATGGGACACCGGGACAGACACCGGGACTGACACCGGGACTGACACCAGGGGACACTGGGACTGACCCGGGGGACACCGGGATTGACACCAGGGGATACCAGGACTGACACCAGGGGACACCGGGACTGACACCGGGACTGACCAGGGGACACCGGGACTGACCCGGGGGACACCGGGATTGACACCAGGGGACACCGGGACTGACACCGGGACTGACACCGGGTGTGACACCGGGACTGACCAGGGGACACCGGGACTGACACCGGGACTGACACCAGGACTGACACCGGGACTGACACCAGGGGACACCGGGATTGACATCAGGGGACACCGGGACTGACACCGGGACTGACACCAGGGGACACCGGGACTGACATCAGGACTGATCAGGAGCCGCGCGGTCGTCCACCGGGTTCGTCATCCTGACTCACGTCGCGGCGTATGGTCTTGCGCGCCTTGTTGTCGGCGCTCTCGTGCGACACAAAGTGAGCGTGCGAGCGCAGAGCCTGCGTCATCTTGTTGAGGAACGTCATATCATTGGCTTCTCCGGGCCTCAAACACTCCTCGTCCAGGAGCGAGACGATACCTGACAACACGAGAACAACATATAACACTCCTCGTCCAGGAGCGAGACGATACCTGACAACACGAGAACAACATATAACACTCCTCGTCCAGGAGCGAGACGACACCTGACAACACGAGAACAACATATAAACGATACCTGACAACATGAAAACAGCATAAGGATTTACATTTCAAGATATTAGTGCGTGTGAACTATACGTGTGAAAAGCGTTATCTTAAAAATTGCATACACACTCACTTTATCCGGGGAGAACCGTCTAAGATGCCCAGGGTAGGTAAAACAGCCCATGCTTGATCCTTGTTTGCACTCATAGTGTTACTCCGAGTCACTTTAGGTCAAGTTGCCAAGTCAAGTTATGCCAAACTAAGTCACTAGCGGGCCAGGATAGCGCTGAAATAGAGGACGAGCGAGCGCCAAAAAAAAAGGTCAGTACTGCTCATGCTTTCCATAGGATGGCATGGAAACTGCTACTACCTTTTGCTTGAGGGGCATTCCACGTCAAATCAAACACCGAAATCCGTCATCCCCTTCGATTTTCTGAAAATTTGTAGGCAGACTGGGCATGGTTCAAAACTGAGTTACGTATAATATTTTCGAAATTTGATAACGTATCGCTGAGATATAGGTCATCGAATATAGCGAAAAATGCCACACATCAATTTTTTAAATGGCTATAACTCTGGTTCCTTTTCTGGTATCAAAATGATATTAACAGGGTCTTATAGGCAATTGATAAGGCTTTGATTTTTAATTATAAAATTAAATTGAAGCGACCTTGAAATGCATTTGACCTTGAATTAAAACAGAAAAATTTAAATAGCAAAAAACACGTCACCTTCGATTTGGGTAATTTTTACATATTATGTCCGTCACAATGTTCCTAACCAGCTGTGAAAAAATTGGAGTGGGCCATTCATAACTTTCGCGGCAAACGCCGTCTTCATGCATCAACATCACGCAACCGCGCGTGACCTTGAAAGACAGAGTCAAGACATGCTTGCTTGTGTACACTTTCTGAAATGAATGATTGCTGATTAGTGATATCCCAAACTCTGCGAGAATTGAAATGCATAGTCATCGTAGTCAAGCATTCCCGTTCCACAGTAAAAGTGTCTCAGGCAAACGGTATTTTGCGGTGAATTTTGAGCCGTGTGGAAATGCATCATGAAGTAAATCCAACGAAAACATTATCACGCAACGATATCTTCACGTCTTTCGATCTTCACTATACGAAAGAACATACATTTTTTGTATGTATGGGGAATTTCTAGTTAATCCAATAATAAATATGGCAGTTAGAGGCCTGCTAAGAGTAACATGTCGCCGGCTGAGGCGGGCTCGGCCGATGCGGGAAACGCAGCAATCACAATTTTGTGTTTACGCATTCATATTTCAATTGTTTACCAACCGATTTTCAAAATTCTTTCACCATAAGATTGCCTGTACATTTCTTAGTCTTCTCACAAAATTTGACGCGAATCGAACGTAATCAGCGGTAGGGAGCGCGATGTAAAGACGGAACCGTTCCGTTCCGTCCCGGCACAGCCTACAATTCAGGCGGCGCGTAGCGGTCGGCGCCGGCTGCCGAGTCGCCGCGTCGCTGCGGCGACAGGATGTTCACTTTACACCGCTATTGCTAGACCAGTTGTGAACCGATTTTCTTATTGCTTGCACGATGAGATGTCCAATTCAATTCTTGACAGGTAGCCATAATTAATTTCGCATTAATATTATGAGATATTGGCGAAAAACAGGAGGGGTGGGCGAAATTCGCTCTTCCCCCTCCACTGCGCGTGCTAACATACGTTTGCATATGTGCAATTTTCTTCAAAACTTATGAATGGCCCACTCCAATTTTTTCACAGGTTGTTAAGAATATGGTAGGCAATAAAATATATGAAAATGAGCCAAATCGAAGGTGACGTGTTTTTTGCTATTTCAATATTTGTGCTTAAGAACAGAGTTAAGCAAATTTCAAGGTCATATATTTAAGAAGGTGCAATTCTAAACAAATGCTTAAGAAATTACCTAAACAGTAAGGTTTATTTCATTCAAATCAAACAAGTACAACCAAAGTTATGGTCGTTCAAAAATATAAAGATGCAACATTTTGTAAAAATTTGATGCCCTATATTTAGAAGACCTGTGGTCAGAATGTGCAAAAAACATCAATGTAATGTCCGGGGCCACACAGGAACTCGCTCACAAATTTATACTGAAATCGCTGATGGTAAGGTGCAAAACAGCCGATTTTTGTTCGATTTGACGTGGAATGCCCCTTGAATGTGTTTGTGGTCTTTATATCGTCTGTACTTGAGGCGCCCGCGGACTCGCATGGTCTGTGTTTGAGACGGGTGGCTATCAAAGCATACAAAAGCGCAGCGTACAATCCTCAAAACATACAAAATCGCAACATACAACGCGCAAAACCTACAAAACAGGCCAGGTAGGGGACAGCCCAAACGTACAAAAGCGCAGCGTACAAAATCCCAACGTACAAAAGTTTACCGTCCAATGGGTAAAGCGTACAATGGCAAATCAAACAATGATCAGAACGTACAAAATTGGAACGTACAATGGCAGATCAAACAAACGCGTATCATACAAAATTGCAACATACAAAACGAGATGATCGTATCATACAAAATCGCATCGTCGAAAATCGGAAGGTACAAAATGCCTCTGGTTGACGCCGGGTGAATTGATATTTAACAAGTCAGCCACCAGATGGGGTAATGGTGCTGTGGCAGTGGTTTTTTGCAAGCCACTAGGAAATAGAGTGGAATGCCACTAAGTCCCTTAGAAACATGATACCTCTGGACGCTGCACCGGCCGGCTATCGACGCTGCGGGCGGTCGGAGGGTGCCGAGGGGAATGGTTCCGAGCAGGCGGGAACACGATACCTCTGAACGCTGCACCGGCCGACTATCGACGCTGCGGGTGCCGCGGGGACCGGTGCCGAGCAGGCGACGAGGAGAAGCGGGCATCAAGACCGTGAGAAATCTATTATATTGGCGGGTGTGTATATGTAGGTAAATAAGGCAAACGTGCATAGGTATGTAACACCTTCAATCCTTGATCACACACCCCTACCCACGCACTGCGGGGGGGCTGTTTGAACAACCCCTCCGGTTTCTCGCGAATATCTAAAAAAAACGGCGGCTCAGAGTGACGCCGTGTTTTGCACATCTTACCATACATCTTTTCTACACCTTCTGTGAAAACTTCAGACCAAAGTCATCCAAGGTCAGGTCACCATATCACGTCAAGTGACCTTACTACATGGAAAGTTTCAATGCCTGTCACAGCTACACCGAGTGACTGATCACTTTGAAAGTTTGAGCAACTGATAAAACAACAGTATACACAATACACATAATGTATACAATACTACTAATAATAATGATACACAAAATGTATCTCTCGGAACTTCGATATCGGTGACCTAAGGTCAGTTCAATTTTGCGACCTCTCCATTATAAGTCAATGGGAGAAAATTGAAAGGCGCCTCTTTTGGCCGAACGTCATTCTAATCACTTTCAAACATCGAATTACAAGTAGACATGACAAACTAAACCGGAAAATGGTACCCGTGACCCCTCTTTATGTCCCTGAGGTTATCTCAGGTCTCGAATGGTATCCTACAGTTTTTTTGCAAATAACTTTTGACAGATACATGCTAGAGCGATGAAAAAACCTTATATGTATGTGTTTGGCTCGACAATACGGATCGACTGATGCAGCATGACCTTTTCTGGTCAGGTCATGACATTGACCTGAGGTCATGACCTTGTCATGAGGTCATGATCTTGACCTAAACTAAACTTTTTAAGTCGAACTTTTGAGGTCAACTTATAGTTCTTTCGATGCGTCGCCTTGACGAGAGGAACACGATGCTGCTGAAAGTAAGCTCGTGCATGTTTTGAGTCAAAAGGTATTGCAGAAAGACAGTTCCCGCAAAAACCATCTACCTATTCTGGCAGTTTTTGGCCCCTGCACGCTAAACCGTTCCTAAGCTATGCGCCGGTTTGTCGAAATTATCGAAGTTTGACCTGGAAAGTGGCGAAATTTTACCTTTGGTGACCTCTGTTGACCTGACCTTTGAGCTGACCTAAAAAGTGGCCGATATAATTTCTTCATTACTTTTGCCGCTCTTTCGAATGCCGCCTTCGGCGTGTCGCTACGTGGCCCAGGAGCCGAGTGAGAAGGGGGTGTTCAACCCCCCCCCCCCCAGTGCAGGTGGCGCCGAGCACCGGCCCGGCGCCGGTTAGTCAATCGCATGGCGTTTAACATAACGGTACATCATCGGTGTTTAACCCGCGCCCTGCTGAGGGGGGGGGGCGTTTGAACACCCCCTCCTGTGTTTTTTTCACAAATATCTCAAAAACGGCAGCGCGGAGCGCCGCCGTTTTTGGCACACCTTATAATACATTTTGTACATACTACTGCTCTTAGCAATCGTTGAAACTTTCGAAACGATCGGTCACTTGGTGTAGCTATGGCGGACATTGAAACTTTGTATGAGGTGAGGTCACTTCAAGTGACCTGGTGACCTGACCTTAAATGACCTTGGTCTGAAATTTTTAAAACATGTGTAGACTGTAGAATTAATGTATTATAAGGTGTGCCAAAAACGGCGGCGCTCCGCGCTGTAAACTATACTGAGTAAACTATACTCTGCATATCTCAGAGTTTTGATATCGATGACCAAAGGTCAGGTCAATTTCGCGACCTCCCCATTATAAGTCAATGGGAGAAAATTGAAAGGCGCCTCTTTTGGACCAAAGCCATTATAAACACTCCCAAACACTGAATTACAAGAAACCGAGACACATTGAACATGAAAATAGTATCCGAGACCCCTGTTTATGCCCCTGAGGTCATCTCAGGTCACGAATAGTATCTAACAGTTTTTCGCGAATACCTTTTGATAGAGGCATGCTAGAGCGATGAAAACGCCTTGGATGTGTTCAGCTCGACGATACGGATCGACTGATGTGCAACATGACCCTTTCCGGTCAGGTCATGCTGGTAAAAGTAAGCTCGTGCAAGGCTTGAGTCAAAAGTTATTGCAGAACACTTTCCAAAAAATCGGTTATTTTGGCAGTTTTTGCCCCCTGCAGGCAAAACCGTTGGCGCTAGGTCAAATCTGAGAGGATTATTCAGAAAGGGCATTAATAGGGCTATCGAAGTCGCTTTTCCGCGGCGCTGTAGCTATATCGGTTCCGGAGTTATGCGTTGGCTTCTTGGAAACTGTCGACATTTGACCTGAAAATCGGCGAAATTTTGCCTTTCACCACTGGTGACCTGACCTTTAGCCTGACCACAAAAGTGACCGAAGTGATTTCGTTATTATTTTTGGCGCGCCCAGGAGTCGAGTTAGAAGTGGGTGTCCAAACACCCCCCCCCAGCAGGGCGTGGAAATCCAGGACCCCCAGCGGGGCGCGGGTTAAAACACATTTGGAAAATATAAATATCTTCAATACAATGTGCGCTAACCAGTTTTATCAGTAATTCAGCTAGCAAATATCGTGCTGTGTTGTTTACATCGAGGGTCGAACTTAACCCGCGTCGTGCTGATGGCCTAGGTTTTCCGTGTCGTGCTGGGGGAGGCGTTTTCACGTCCCCGTCTAACTCGGCTTCTGGGTCAAAGGTCACGTCACCAGAGGTCATCAAAGGTAAAATGTTGCCTATTTCAACATTTTCCCAAACCCTCAACGCATAACTCGGGAACCAATAGAGCTACAGCGCCACAGAAAAGCGCATTCAACAGCTCTTTCAAAGGCCTTTCCGAGTGCTGTTGTTAGATTTGACCTCAGGTCAAAAATAAATCGTGACGTTAGCAACAACGCACGATACGTTAGACGCTGGCAAAACACCAATACGGGCGAGGGTTAAATCATATGTGAACCAACCAGTTTTTGAGTGGTTAACCTAGCAAACATTGTTAATGTGTTCAACAGGATGTTTACAGTGAGGGTTGAACTTGAAAAGACGGGCCATTGCACGATGGGACCGCGGTCGGAATTAGCGTGACATTGGTGGATTTGCCGCCCTTTCCCAAACTGAGTTAGACTGTTCCACGTTGTTCAGAAATGTCCAATTCCATGGACCACGAATCTGCAAATATTTTTCGTCCATGGTGTATAGCGTCCGCGCCACATCAGCCCAAATACAAAGTTATGTGACAAGCATCGTAGACCCGTTTTCGTACGGAGAAAAGTAGCAGCTAATGTAGGTAAGAAAAAATGTATATTAGACGGCTTTATCAATATTTTCGGGGTCTAACCTGATAGTTTAGACCATGGGCTTCACGATGGAAAGAAAAACTTATAACGGAATATATAAATACGCTTCAAATGTTAAGTTTGTAGGTGCTTTTAAAATTGTGAGTTAATTTTACTGTTATAAACATTCTAGAATGCCGATATAAAACGTCCCGCTAGGTCGCGCTCTTCTTTTATCAATATGGTCTTTACCGATCAATTGCCTTTCAGAAAATGTATAATCTAGCTGCTTCAGCCTGCTACATCGTAAATGAGGGGCATTTTTGTTTTTACTTCAGGTCGCCGGCGCTGGCCGTGCGCGGTTACCACGAGCCGGCCGGAAGCTGGGAGTAACAGATCGACAGATCCTCCTAGGAGTCGAACAAGGCTGCCAAGTGCCAACTATATTTAAGCTTTGTCCGGAAATATCCGTACCTGCTATCGGAGTGTCTGATACCTACACTTTCTGATCCTCACTTTATTTGTTATATAGTCCATCAGGCTATCAGATTCCCATCATGGTTTTGGTGGCTACATTATTTGCTTATGGGAAGTTCCGGTTCCGTCATGACTTGACCTGGCAGGTGATGTCATCTTATCACGTGACCGAACCGAGTCAAGGTCAACGCAGGTCAACTGATTAATTAATTAATTCATATCAATTGATTAAATGACTAATGAATATTTAATTAAATTTATCAGGAATTGCTTCGAAAGTACACCGACTACCATTTGTATGATTCTATCATCCCTTTCATGTGAAAAGCGGGCACGAAACACGAAAAAGTACCGATGTCGCGCTAATTCTCGCTCCGGTCCCATTGTGCATTGTGAGAAATAGTTTTAGTGTCTATGCTACATTTTTTGCGACCGATACCCCCTGAACCCGATTACGACTCGCTGACGAAGTTTTGTAAATACAATTTGAAAGCTCCGACCCGAACGATTTCTTGTGGAGTGAAGCTCTCATTCACTTATTGCATTAACAAACTCCACAGTCCACATCATATCTTTATGTGTAACTACGCTGTTGGTGGCGGTAAACAGTAAACACCCATTTGGATGTCGGCGGTGACGCCTTATGGTTGAGCTAACCTGACCCGACCTACCCAAAATGCACGGATACATCGTCTTTGATCAAAACTAGCACGAAATTCAAAATCAGAACCCCGATAAAAAACTCACTAACAACCTCATTTTAAAAAGTTAAAATAGGACACGATTTCCCTGACTTTTAAGTCATTTACCCGAAATGAAATGCCAACTAATGACCGGCGATCTTAAAATCGGGTATCATCGGCTTCCTTTAGTTACGGTAGGACGTTCATGTTTTCGCGAAGCTATAGTTCGGTTAGAGACTGAACGATTGGGGATCCAACAGAATTGCCCTCCCCCCCCGCAATTATATGCTAGCGGCTGAAAACGCGGTGACGGAAGGGGTTTTAAAGAGCATACAAACACATAAGTCCATAATCCTCGCTCGTACTGGTGTTTTGTCAGCCGCGAACGTATATGGGGGAGGGGGGTCCGTTGGAGACATAGTTTGTTACGAGAGACGCCCAATTCGAGGTTTAAAGTCCATGCTATTTAAAGCCTAATTTCAGGTATTTAAAATAATCTTGAACCGACCTGTGACCTCGGAACTCCACTTCAAGGTACTCATCAGAAGCCTCTCGTAGCGTTATTTTGTTTGCTGCCTCGCCCGTTTCGCTGCGCCTCGAGCTACGGGCTATGGGCTATGGGTTCTCGAGCTATGGGCTGGGAAAGTTTACCCCCTCCCCTCCCACCCCCACCCAGCAATTGGTGTGTGGCGAAATACTCCAGCAACTGCTGGGTTAACCCTCGCCCGTATTGGTGTTTTGCCAGCCTCGAACGTATAGGGGGGGGGGGGGGTCCGTTGGACCGCCCCCTTGCCGTTTGGCCCCTGATCGAGCTAGAGCTTCGAGAAAAAAAAAAAACGAGCGTGCTGCTCGTGACGAGAGGAAGCCGGGGTGATACCCAATTTTAATGTCCTAGGTCATTGGTTGACTTCCCAGGTCAGGTCAATGACCCACAAGTCTGGAAAATAGGGACCTGTTAGAACATCGTAAAGTGAGGTTGATTAGGGTTTTTTCGGGGTGCTGATCACGAATATCGTGTTAGTTTTGATCACAGATGATGTCTTAATGCATTTAGGCCAGGTCAGGTCAGGTCAGGCCAATCAGTAGGCGTCCTGCCAAGTGCCAGGTATACATAGTACGTGTCAGCCGTTACTGACAGCTTCGTAACATGTTACGAAGACACCAAAACAACTTCGTAAATGCTCAAATGGTTGCTTAATTCGAAACCAGCTCCAAAAAGTAGCATAGAAACATGTAAAACTCGAAGAAGTGAACCTAGGTCATCAACGGTCAATAATCTGACCTGACCTTCAGGTGACCTTGACACCCACCATATGCATGGGACCAACATCATATCACATGTTTGAACGCTTGAAACCGCAAAAATACTGCAAACGCGCGGCTAATACGAGCCGACATACACCGAATCGCGATTCCGGCCAAACATGGTCTCGAAAAATAGGCCACAGGTCAAGGCTCATTTGGGACAGGGTCATGAAACTTTAACCCTCGCACGACCAGGCCATTTCTCATAACACGAACGACCAGGGGGGGGGGTTGTTACGACCCCCCCCCCCCTGGCGTTTCGAAACGGAAGGTCGTAGAGCTTAGCGGAAAAAAACCAACGGATTGCTCTCAACGAGATCTCGCGATTGGTGGTATATTTTTTGGTCCTAGGTCAACATTTGACCTTCTTTTGACCGGTCAAAGGTCAAATTTTCGGAAAAATAGACTTTTTTCAACTTTCGGCGGCGATTGCGGCAAAACGGTAGGAGATATCGACTTGAAACCTTCACTATCGTGTTCCTTGATCAATTCTCTATCGTTTGGTATGTATTTCGTTTCCCTAGCTCTAAAAATGGCGCGTTGGGAGCGCCGGAAGTCGGCAAGGTCACAGTCGGCGGCAGAAATTCGAAAAATCAAAATTTAAATTTTTGAAATCTGATTGTATTTTTGGATTTGGGAGGTCCATTTGCTCCCTATAGAAGCTAATATTGCTGCATATTCCCATTGAGGTGACAAGAATTAGTAAAATAGTGGTTCGGGCGCTTTTCAAAAATAGTACCGGACGCTGTTCCTCTTGTGACGTCATAGCTCCGTGACCTGACCTGACCTGGTCAAATTTCTTATACCATATGATAGCCAATACTTGCCCCAACATGCATGGGAAGTTTCATCACGATCCATCAACCGATGTCCGTACCACCGGCAGGAAACCTCGGGCGTTGGCACTCAGTTTGTGAAAATCCGGCCGGAGGCTGTACCTCTTATGACGTCATAACTCCGTGACCTGACATGACCCGATCAATTTTTTTTCGGCAAAAGATGCGCAAAGGTTGCCCCATAGGGTATTGAAAATTTCAGCCCGCTACGACAAGCCGTTTAGCGTGCACTTCGAAAAAACCTCAGGGGGGGGTTGATACAACCCCCCCCTAGGCGTTCTAGGGTTAAGGGTAAGTGTACAATTGATACTCGAATTTAATTAATTGATAATTGATTGATAGACTCGACAGTACTGAAAGTTTCATCGTGATCAACCGCTTTTTACGTGAGTTATTCGCGAAAAACCATGGGGTGGGAGTCCGTTCACCCCCCCCCCCCTCTACGGGCGAGGGTTAAGTCAGTTAAATTTCTTTTGCAGTTTTCAATTTAATTTACGAATTATGTTCCGGCAGCTATGGTCAAAATGAGCAGAATGCTGCTCAATGTACCAAGCGCCACTTCGTTCTCCGGCCCGCAGAGAGCGGGGATGTAAGTCAGGCACGGCCTTGGCCGTTTCCTCTGGGGCCGCGCCGTCTGCCGAGGGAGGGGAGACCTTGCCCAGTCTGAGGGAGGGGGACGACGGCGCCACCGGGACGCCCCGTCGCTCCGAGACCGGCGCTCACTGTATTAACAAGCAAAAAACGCTGGCCGTGCAAAGCTTGGCTGTGCTTTGACAGAGGAGGCATCTAGCGGAATATTTCGTAACTACACAAACTTCTAACAAAGATGTCGCTTAAAGCGCAGTTGAGATTGTAGATTTTGATCCAACTGAAAATTGACATCTCAAGGACGACGAAATGATGTAAATTTATATGAAATGGTTTTGTATGATGCGTACTTTGATTAATGCCATTAATTTTCCACTGCCTTTTTGTGTGAAACGATTTTGTACCTTGCGATTTTGTTTGACACGATTTTGTATGCTGCGCTTTTGTATGTTTTGACTGTCCCCTACCCGGCCTGTTTTGTAGGTTTTGCGCGTTGTATGTTACGATTTTGTATGTTTTGATGATTGTATGATAGGATTTTGTATCCATATCAAAGCATACAAAATCTTATCATACAATCATCAAAACATACAGAACCGTAACATACAACACGCAAAACCTACAAAACAGGCCGGGTAGGGGACAGTCAAAACATACAAAAGCGCAGCATACAAAATCGTGTCATACAAAATCGCAAGGTACAAAATCGTTTCACACAAAAAGGCAGTGGAAATTAATGGCATTAATCAAAGTACGCATCATACAAAACCATTTCATGTAAATTTACATCATTTCGTCGTTCTTGAGATGTCAATTTTCAGTTGGATCAAAACCTACAATCTCAACTGCGCTTCAAGCGACATCTTTGTTAGAAGTTTGCGTAGTTACGAAATATTCCGCCAGATGCCTCCTCTGTCAAAGCACAGCCAAGCTTTGCACGGCCAGCGTTTTTTGCTTGTTTATACAGTGAGCGCCGGTCTCGGAGCGACGGGGCGTCCCGGCGGCGCCGTCGTCCCCCTCCCTCAGACTGGGCAAGGTCTCCCCTCCCTCGGCAGACGGCCCGGCCCCAGAGGAAACGGCCAAGGCCGTGCCTGACTTACATCCCCGCTCTCTGCAGGCCGGAGAACGAAGTGGCGCTTGGTACATTGAGCAGCATTCTGCTCATTTTGACCATAGCTGCCGGAACATAATTCGTAAATTAAATTGAAAACTGCAAAAGAAATTTAACTGACTTAACCCTCGCCGGACCTATTGGTTTTCTACATACGCCCCGGCCGAGGGGGGGGGGCGGGTACGACCCCCTCCCCCTCGCCGTTTCGCCCCTGGTGGAGCTAGCGCGTCGCGGAAAAAACGAGCGTGTGCGCCGTTACGAGACGCAAAGATTGGTACCCCATTTTAAGGTCCTAGGTCAACCGGTGACCTCTGAGGTCAGGTCAAGTGCCCAAAGGTACGGTTCAGTTTTTGGTGAATAACTTCGCGGAAAATGGCCGCAGAGCCGCGATTTTGGCAGCATCGTGTTCGCCTCGCTCAGGCGCGTCGAATGATATACTTTTTGTTCGGGTCAGGTCAACTTGGGGTGTTGACCTCAGGTCAAGGTCAGGTCAGCACCCTAAGGTCACGAAGCTGGTCGAAAGGGGTCATGTCGCATATCATTCGATTCGGCAGGTCTTCCTGAGTCCATTGGTGGCTTTCCCGGCTCGCTAGCTCAATTTGATCAAGAGTTATTGACGAAAAACTAATATGACCTTGATGACGTCATAAATGACGTCACGAAAGGTCAACATTGCAAAAGTGACGCATCTAACCTTGCAAGGAGTGCATCAAATCACGATTCTGTGTGCTTGAGATAGTTGGAGATCGTTCCCGGCGCCAGAATAGCAGTTTGGATTTTTCCCCATTGACTTAAAATGGTGAGGTCACGAAAATGACCTGACCTCATATGACCTTTAGGAAAAATCCGAGATATACAAGTTGTGAGACTCATAATGGATACTAGATCCTGCAAGTTTCATTTCCCTGTGACATCTCCTCTGGCAGTGAGGGCTAGGGTTGTTAAAAAAAAACGAATTTTGGAAAAGTATATGGGCTCATGGCTCATAGGCGTCGCCAGAGATTTTCGGTTGGGGGGGCAAAATCAACTTTTGTGTTAAATCCTGCCTTTCCCCAGTCGTTACTCACTCGTTTTACATATCACTCGACGCGCAATGGTGCCAGGAATCCGATGGTGACAAAGTTTTCCTTCTAGCTATGACATGTAATTTTTTTACAGAAAAATTTGAAATTTTTACATTTCTGGACAAAAAACGGCCGGTAGAATTACAGTGGCTGCGGTTGCCGATGCACTGTCGACCCTCGTCGCTCACTATCATCACCCAGAAAAAAGGTGAAAAACGCTCCATTTAACCGAATCACCCTGCTAAAACCTCCAGTCTATTCCTCCATTCATGCATGCATGCAGAGGTTTTACATGAAATGCATTGCATAGGGCTTATCCCAGCCGCCGATAGTAGCTAAGCTGGGCATTCGGCGGAGAGTGAATGTCGGAAGTGTGAATCGGAAGTAATATATCTTTGCTCCAGTGAGAGGAAGTTTTTTGTTCACCCGAGTGTGAACAAAAGTTTCTCGTTTTTCGTGTGAAGGGACGCGAACCAAAAATGTTAAACGGAACCAAAAGTTACACTAGACATAGCGGCAAGGGATCCCTTACAGATAGGCTTGGGACTTCCAGGCCATTTCAGGGCACTCAGGGTCAGATAGACTCTCGGAAGCCTGCATAGGATCCCAGAGATCGGCGTTGGTCACCCCAAATATTTACGTGTATGTGGCGCTTTAGGGCTTTTCGAGCCCAAGGTGGGGCCCTCAGAAGCCAGTGTGGGCGGCGGGCGATAACAGACTAGGCCCAGGGTGAGCCTGGAGCCCTCTTATAACAGTGTGAACTATCGGGGTCTGTGTCGAATCCCTAAGGACCCTACGTAGGGACATAAGAAACATGTATCGACTATCGCGGCCCTCAAAGGGACATGCGAGTTGTGACCCCTCAGATGCCGGCTTGGGGTTAGGAAAGTCTGTCGGTTACGCATGTATAAAGTCCTCAAAGATCCCTGTATGGGCCCTCAGAGAACATGGACATCAGTGGGACTCTCAGAGGCTGGTTTGGGCCCTCTGAAAGCTTCTTAGAGCTCAGTGGAACTCCTTAGGAGCCTGTGTGAAAGGCGAGCTCATGAGCCCTGCGGCACTTGAACGGTACTTTAGCCTGTCGCAGACATTTGACGAGAGTTGAGAAAGGCCCCGAAGATTTCGTGTCACGCTTTGAAGGAAAATTATGTGTCAACACTCCAAAACTTTGAAAATCAGCTATAAAATGTAATAAAGAACCAACTAGGAACATGGAATGAATCAAAGCATTGACATTTCCGAGTCTGGAGTCAGAGTCCTAAAGATTTTGGAGACTGCGCCTCTGACTCTGGTTTGAACTGCACGCTCCAACCAGGGCTGCGGAGTCGATGTATTTTCGGCGACTCCGATTCCGACTCCGACTCCGGCTTTCAAAAACCAGCTCCGACTCTGACTCCGACTCCGGGCAGAATTGTCGACTCCGACCGACTCCAACTCCCGACTCCGACTCCGCAGACCTTATAGCAGGGCTGCGGAGTCGACAGATTTTCGATGACCCCGACTCCGACTCCGGCTCGGGTTTCTAAAATCGACTCCGACTCCGACTCCGACTCCGGTCACAACTGTCGACTCCGACCGACTCCGACTCCGACTCCGACTCCGACTCCGACTCCGACTCCGACTCCGCAGCCCTGGCTCCAACCGAGTCTGACCTCACAGGCATTCTCAGAAAGGTACCCCCCATTTTTTTTCCGACTCCAAAATCTCATCGGATCTGTATCGATCTCAGGGGGTGCCCGGTCCGAGGTTGGGGGGGCAAGCTGCCCCGCTTGCCCCCCCGTGGCGACGCTAATGTCATGGCTCATGTGGTGCGGTATTCTTTTCTGAGACCAATAATGCCCTTTTTACTGAAAAGTATTAACTGTTAGGGGCTCCTCAAACGGCTTAAAGAGGACCATGTTACGCCCGCCGACCGACCGGTGTCAATAAGGGCGAGAGTTCGACGCCGCACGGCGGCGGCAGCTCCTTATCGGCACCGCGCGCCACGACATCTGCCGGGCGGCCGGCTGGGCGGTGGGAAGTTCTAAGTGCGTGGTCTTATTGCACACGATCGGGGTGAGCTATCCCATGTTTTCGGGGCGGAAAGTTTCAGTGCAGCATCGGTGCGTCTGCCACGGTGGTCTGTGTCGATGGTATGGAAAATAACTCAAGCAGAGCTCAGAAAAGAATGAATGATTCCGGGTAGTTGCCTCGAAACAATCCGTTTCAAGAATACAGCTGCCTTCTTTACGTACCGTATCACTTGTTCATTCTTCAAAAAGCAAACTCTGAGCAATAACACACCTCTTTGCGTTGCTGTTGACAATTTACGTTAGTTTTTGACGGTGGCTCGCACCCCCAATATGCTGCCGCGCAACTTTATTCCAACGGCGAAACGGCAACTTCGCGAGAATCGAAAATTCACGATATACGTACAGCAGGGGCTGGCAATGCAGTATGCACAAGGACAGAATATGGAGGAGACCCGACAGTCATCGGCCCAAGTTTGGGGGTGGCTTTGACGAGCATATGCGTCACCAATGTCATTATTCAGATACGTTGATGTCAGATGCTGGGGCAACAGAATCGACGCCAGGTGTAACTTAGATTAGCGGGTCGAAAGAAAACATAACATGTCTGGAAATGACAGAGTGGCCACCCTGACAGTGTGACGAAGTGAGACATGAGTAGAGACATTAGCCGGAGTACCTACTCATATAAATCAAGCGCCGTTTATCCAATCCTTCGAGCATAAGCGACGCCGGCAGTCCGGCCAGGGCGGCCGTGCCCACCGATGCCGATCAAGACCCGAATCCAGACCCGGCATAGAACACAGCTCTGCCCTGACGTGACACATTACCCCAGTGTGTCACTCATGACGGATAGACCAATGCAGGAGCCTTGCCAGCTCCTGTTGTACCTACTTCGTTAAATTTTCGATTCTCGCTAAGTTGCCGTTTCGTCGTTGGAATAGAGTTACGCGGCAGCATATTGGGGCTGCGAGCCACCGTCCAAAAGCAACTTAACCCTCGCATGTGTGCGGCGTTTGCCAGCTTCTAATGTGTAGGGGGGGGGGGTCGGTTGGAACCCCCCCCTTGCCGTTTGGCCCCTGATCGAGCTAGAGCTTCGCGGAAAAAACGAGCGTGTTGCCCGTGACGAGAGGAAGCCGATGATACCCAATTTTAAGGTCCTAGGTCATTGGTTGACCTTCCAGGTCAGGTCAATGACCCAAAGTCGGGAAAATCGGGACCTGTTAGAAAGTCGTAAAGTGTGGCTGCTAAGGGGTTTTTCGGGGTGCTGATCACGAATATCGTGTTAGTTTTGATCACAGATGATGTCTTGAAGCATTTAGACCAGGTCGGGTCAGGTCAGGTCAGGTCAACCAGTAGGCGTCGTGACGGGCATTCGTAGTACGTGTCAACCGCCTCTGACAGCTTCGTAACATGTTACGAAGTCACCAAAACTACTTCGTAAATGTTCAAATGGTTGCTAAATTCGAATTCAGCTCCAAAAACTAGCCTAGAAACATGTAAAACTCGAAAAAGTGACCCGAGGTCACCCGAGGTCACCAAAGGTCAATGACCTGACCTGACCTTCAGGTGACCTTGACACACACGGGAGTAACATCAAATCACATGTTTGAACGTTTGAAACCACGAAAAGCTTGCAAACACACGGCTAGTGCGAGCCGACATACGCGAAACCGCGATTCCGGCCAAACATGGTCTCGGAAAAGAGGTCACAGGTCAAAGGTCATTTGGGTCAGGGTCATGAAATTTTCAGGGTAGGTGTAAAATTGATCAATGCGAGGGTACTGAAAGTTTCGTCGCGATCGGCCGCTTTTTACGCGAGTTATTCGCGAAAAACCATGGGGGGGTCCATCCGACCCCCCCCCCCTACACATGCGAGGGTTAAATTGTCAACAGCAATGCAAAGAAGTCTGTTATTGCTCAGAGCTTGCTTTTTGAAGAATTAACAAGTGATACAGTACGTTAAGAAGGCAGCTGTATTCTTGAAACGGATTATTTCGAGGCAACTACCCGGAATCATTCATTCTTTTCTGAGCTCTGCTTGAGTTATTTTCTATACCATCGACACAGACCACCGTGGCAGACGCACCGATACTGCACTGAAACTTTCCGCCCCGAAAACATGGGATAGCTCACCCCGATCGTGTGCAATAAGACCACCCGCTTGTAACTTCCCACTGCCCAGCCGGCCGCCAGGCAGATGTCGTGGCGCGAGGTGCCGATAAGGCGCTGCCGCCGCCGTGCGGCCTCGAATTCTCGCCCTTATTGACACCGGTCGGTCGGCGGGCGTAACATGGTCCTCTTTAAGCCGTTTGAGCAGCGCCTAGCAGTAATACTTTTCGGAAAAAAGGGTATCATTGGACCCAGAAAAGAATACCGCACCACATGAGCCATGAGCCCATATACTTTTCCAAAATTCGGTTTTTTTAACAACCCTAGTGAGGGCGTTGCGAAGTTGCGACATCTGAAGACCGTGCAGAGGTTCACTTATGACGTCATAGGTCAGTGACCTGACCTGACCCAAAAATGCGGTTGGTGTCAAAAGATGCGGCTTGGATCAAAGGTCAGGTATGCCAAGTTTCAGCTCTCTACCGCCGGCTTGTTCGGAGCTATCGCGAAAAAAAACCCTATGGGGGGCGGCAACCGCCCCCCCCCCTCGGCCGGCGAGGGTTAACCCTCGCCCGTGTAGGGGGGGGATCAAACGGACCACCATCCCCATGGTTTTTCGCGAATAACTCGCGTAAAAAGCGGTTGATCGCGATGAAACTTTCAGTGCTGTCGAGTCAATCAATTGTACACCTACCCTCAAAATTTCATGACCCTGTCCCAAATGAACCTTGACCTGTGGCCTATTTTTCGAGACCATGTTTGGCCGGAATCGCGATTCGGCGTATGTCGGCTCGTATTAGCCGCGCGTTTGCAGTATTTTTGCGGTTCCAAACGTTCAAACATGTGATATGATGTTGGTCCTATGCATTATGGTGGGTGTCAAGGTCACCTGAAGGTCAGGTCAGACCATTGACCTTTGATGACCTAGGTTCACTTCTTCGAGTTTTACATGTTTCTAGGCTACTTTTTGGAGCTGATTTCGAATTAAGCAACCATTTGAACATTTACGAAGTTGCTTTGGTGTCTTCGTAACATGTTACGAAGCTGTCAGCCTGTCAGTAATGGCTGACACGTACTATGAATACCTGGCAGGACGTCTACTGATTGGCCTGACCTGACCTGACCTGACCTGGCCTAAATGCATTAAAGGGACCCTCCCACCTTCAAAAAAGTTAATGAATTGGCATGAAAGTGATGTCGCTCGGTTCAGAAAGAGCAAAAACGAATATCTACCAAATTTCATCGAAAAATATTCACCGGTTTCAAGATATTAGACTTTTACTTTTGTTTACTTTTTGGGATCTCCGCTGTTCCCAGCGACTTTATTTGAAAGTGCGGCATTTGTTGCGCGCAAAGCAGCATATACCACCGCGTGCTACAAAACGTTTTAGTCAAACATTTAACGGACGTTCGAAAGCCTGATGACGTCATCAGATTCCCGTAATGGTTAAGAGATAGGGACCACGCTGGTCCCACCCTGCAAGTAAAGGGAAGAAATTTCTTGATCACCATAAAGCTGCGGGGGTTGCGACCAGGATAAATGGTGGTTTCTGAGCCTGGCCGCAAACTTGGCTATCTCAACTCAAAACTAATGTTAAGGTGGGAGGGTCCCTTTAAGACATCATCTGTGATCAAAACTGGCACGATATTCGTGGTCAGCACCCCGAAAAAACCCTCATCAACCTCACTTAACGATGTTCTAACAGGTCCCGATTTCCAGACTTGTGGGTCATTGACCTGACCTGGAAAGTCAACCAATGACCTAGGACCTTAAAATTGGGTATCACCCCGGTCCCCGGCTTCCTCTCGTCACGAGCAGTACGCTCGTTTTTTTCTCGAAGCTCTAGCTCGATCAGGGGCCAAACGGCAAGGGGGGGCGGTCCAACGGACCCGCCCCCCCCCCCCTATACGTTTGAGGCTGGCAAAACACCAATACGCGCGAGGGTTAACCCGGCAGTTGCTGGAGTATTTCGCCTCACACCACTTGCTGGGTGGGGGTGGGAGGGGGGTAAACTTTCCCAGCCCATAGCTCGAGAACCCATAGCCCATAGCCCATAGCTCGAGGCGCAGCGAAACGGGCGAGGCAGCAAACAAAATAACGCTACGAGACGCTTCTGATGAGTACCTTCAAGTGGAGTTCCGAGGTCACAGGTCGGTTCAAGATTATTTTAAATACCTGAATATAGGCTTTTAATAGCATGGACTTTAAACCTCGAAATGGGCGTCTCTCGTAACAAACTAGTTATCCAACGGACCCCCCCCCCCCCCCATATACGTTCGCGGCTGGCAAAACACCAGTACGGGCGAGGATTAAGGACTTATGTGTTTGTATGCTCTTTCCGTGACCGCGTTTTCAGCCGCTAGCATATAATTGGGGGGGGGGGGGTTCTGTTGGATCCCCAATCGTTCAGTCCCTTACCGAACTATAGCTTCGCGAAAACATGAACGTCCTACCGTAACTAAAGGAAGCCGATGATACCCGATTTTAAGATCGCCGGTCATTATTTGGCATTTCAATTCGGGTAAATGACTTAAAGTCAGGGAAATCGTGGCCTATTTTAACTTTCTAAAATGAGGTTGTTATGGAGTTTTTTCGGACTTCTGATTTCGAATTTCGTGCAAGTTTTGATCAAAGACGATGTATCCGTGCATTTTGGGTAGGTCGGGTCAGGTCAGCTCAACCATTAGGCGTCACCGCCGACATCCAAATGGGTGTTTACCGCCACCAACAGCTTAGTCACAGTTAGGGATATGACGTGGACTGTGGAGTTTGTTAATGTAATAAGTGAATGTGAGCTTTACTCCACAAGAAATCGTTCGGGTCGGAGCTTTCAAATTGTATTTACAAAACTTCGTCAGCGAGTCGTAATCGGGTTCAGGGGGTATCGGTCGCAAAATATGTAGCACAGACACTAAAACTATTTCTCACAATGCACAATGGGACCGGAGCGAGAATTAGCGCGACATCGGTACTTTTTCGTGTTTCGTGCCCGCTTTTCACATGAAAGGGATGATAGAATCATACAAATGGTAGTCGGTGTACTTTCGAAGCAATTCCTGATAAATTTAATTAAATAATCATTAGTCATTTAATTAATTAATTAATTAATCAATTAATTAATTAATTAATCAGTTGACCTGCGTTGACCTTGACTCGGTTCGGTCACGTGATAAGATGGCATCACCTGCCAGCTTAACCCGCGCCCCGTAGGGGGGGGGCCGAAACGGCCCCCCCCTCTCCTTTTCGGTCGATATCTCCTAAACGGCTGGAGATATCGCCATCAAACTTTCAGGACCCCTCCGGGCATCGATTTTACACATTGTGTCCAAAACTTTTTCCAGAGGCTATGATAGGTTGGCCACAAATGACGTCAGAATGACGTCATGTTCTGTCATTTTCGACCGAAAAAAGACCTTCGCGAGAAGACCTGTCAGGCCTACAGCTTTGAAGATACAGAAAAATGATCAAGACACAAAAGGTGTAGAATTGACAGGGCTACAAAACTGCTATCTCGGATTTTTGAAATTTTTGAGTTTTGACCCCCAAAAATCAAAAATGCATTTTTTTGGATATATAAGCCGAAAAATTAAAAAAGTTTTTTTGATTTTCGAAAAAACCGGAATATATGTGATAGTACCTACCGTCTTCTATCTACATACCAAATTTCAGATCGATACCTCGTTTTTTGGCCAAGTTATAGCGAAAAAACTGTTCAAAAATGATGACGTCAAATTTTCAAACTCAATTTTTGGCAATTCTAGACCTCGTAGAGCAAAACAAAGAACACCATTGGACTCCCCGTGACGAGCTGCATCGAATCGATACCCATTTTATGCAAAAATATCAACTTTGAAATTTGACCTAATTTGACCTGACCTTGACCTGACCTTCACCAAAACGTGACCTAGGCTGGCCCCAAGGGCTACCTAACCCACATAATCGCATTTGTCATGTAAAATAGACCATAAAACATGTATCACACGACACTTTCATAATGTGACCCCCGGTGACCTGACCTCGCTGTGACCTGACCTGGTATCAGTGACCTCAGATAGCAAAGTATGTGTTTGACGAACAATGTACCATCGATGGTTTTCAATAAATTACTAATTTACTCGATTTCACAACACATTTCGTGAAATGCCTGTGAACGGTGAAAATCTGACCTTTGACCTGACCTGTGACGTCATCGGTTTGACCTAGGTCAATGAAATTTGGTCACAAGGTAGTTCCCGGGTGGGGCTATCGAACACCGTTTGAATTTTGAAAATCGGCCGGTAACTTTCCGAGATCTTAGGGGGGGGCCGAAACGCCCCCCCCCCCCCTACGGGTGGTAGGGTCCGCCGGTAGCCCTACGGGGCGCGGGTTAAGTCATGACGGAACCGGAAATTCCGATAAGCAAATAATGTAGCCACCAAAACCATGATGGGAATCTGATAGCCTGATGGACTATATAACAAATAAAGTGAGGGTCAGAAAAGTGTAACATCAGACACTCCGATATCGGAGTGTAACATCAGACACTCCGATAGCAGGTACGGATATTTCCGGACAAAACTTAAATATAGTTGGCACTTGGCAGCCTTGTTCGACTCCGGATCGGATCTGTTACTCCCAGCTTCCGGCCGGCTCGTGGTAACCGCGCACGGCCAGCGCCGGCGACCTGAAGTAAAAACAAAAATGCCCCTCATTTTCGATGTAGCAGGCTGAAGCAGCTAAGTTATACATTTTCTGAAAGGCAATTGATCGGTAAAGACCATATATTGATAAAAGAAGAGCGCGACCTAGCGGGACGTTTTATATCGGCATTCTAGAATGTTTATAACAGTAAAATTAACTCACAATTTTAAAAACACCTACAAACGTAATATTTGAAGCGTATTTATATATTCTGTAATAAGTTTTTCTTTCCATCGTGAAGCCCATGGTCTAAACTATCAGGTTATACCCCGAAAATATTGATAAAGCCGTCTAATATATATTTTTTCTTACCTACATTAGCTGCTACTTTTCTCCGTACGAAAACGGGTCTACGATGCTTGTCACAGAACTTTGTATTTGGGCTGATGTGGCGCGGACGCTATACACCATGGACGAAAAAATTTGCAGATTCGTGGTCCATGGACATTTCTGAACTACGTGGAACAGCCTAACTCAGTTTGGGAAAGGGCGGCAAATCCACCAATGTCGCGCTAATTCGGGCCGCGGTCCCATCGTGCAATGGTCCGTCTTTTCAAGTTCAACCCTCACTGTAAACATCCTGTTGAACACATTTAAAATGTTTGGTAGGTTAACCACTCAAAAACTGGTTGGTTCACATATGATTTAACCCTCGCCCGTATTGGCGTTTTGCCAGCGTCTAACGTATCGTGCGTTGATACTAACGTCACGATTTATATTTGACCTGAGGTCAAATCTAACAACAGCACTCGGAAAGGCCTCTGAAAGAGCTGTTGAATGCGCTTTTCTGTGGCGCTGTAGCTCTATTGGTTCCCGAGTTATGCGTTGGGTGTTTGGGAAGATGTTGAAATAGGCAACATTTTACCTATGATGACCTCTGGTGACGTGACCTTTGACCCAGGAGCCGAGTTAGACGGGGACGTGAAAACGCCTCCCCCCAGCACGACACGGAAAACTTAGGCCACCAGCACGGCGCGGGCTAAGTTCGACCCTCGATGTAAACAACACAGCACGATATTTGCTAGCTGAATTACTGAGAAAACTGGTTAGCGCACATTGTATTGAAGATATTTATATTTTCCAAATGTGTTTTAACCCGCGCCCCGCTGGGGGTCCTGGATTTCCACGCCCTGCTGGCAGGGGGGGGGGGGGTGTGTGTGTGTTTGAACACCCACTTCTAACCAGACATGGGCACGGATCCCAGACAACCAATCACGAAAATCGAGATGGCCATTAGATTGACGGTCTTCAAGCATGAAATTATGGTGGAAAACATGGCTAATAGAAGCCGCTCAATGAAACAACTATTTTGCATTCCTTCAGAGTTCAGAGTTAACAGTTCACAGGAAATCCCTCAAGATCCATCTCGGATCCATGGCTCGCGAACATGGATCCGAGATGGATCTTGAGGGATTTTCTCAAAACTCTAAGCTCTGAGGGAATGCAAAATAGTTGGTTTGTTGAGGGGCATCTGTTAGCCATGTTTTCCACAATACTTCAACGCTTAAATACCACTATGGTCATCTCGATTTTCGTCTTTGGTCGTCTGGGATCCATGCCCATGTCTGCTTCTAACTCGACTCCTGGGCCACGTAGCGATACGCGGAAGGCGGCGTTCGAAAGAGCACCAAAAATAATAACGAAATCACTTCGGTCACTTTTTTAGTCAGGCTAAAGGTCAGAGGCCATTCTTATAAAGAAAAAGGACGGAGGGACGGAAGGAAAAAAGAACTCAATGAATTAAACGATTCCGTCCTTTTTGGTTATCATAAAGGTTCCGTCCCTCTACCCCTCCCCCTTCGTTGTTTTGCTAGGATGCGTTTTTCGTCTAAATGATCAAGAGCTTTAGTAAATGAAACAGGAATTATTTCCTGCAATATTTTCTTATAAATTTCGTCACAAAGAATGCAATAAGACTAAGAAAATACTGTGTGATCGCTATATGGGTATAATAAAATGAGAACCTGCAATTATTTGGGATCACATTTGAATTTTATGGGACCGGGGACTGTTGTCTGCTACGATACATAGCCTTGGCCAGAGGCCTTGGCTACGATCAAGGATAATATAGATAGGCGAAGTATGTAATATGTTGTAGTCTTTCCTGCTAGGCTGAAACCCACCAAAGATTGTTTTTGCGTATAAATGTGGTAATGCCTATGTCTTACTCAGTGATAGGATGTCTAATAAGCGGTAAGGGAACAACGCAGACACCCTGAGTTAGCGTGGCGGCTCGGGACAAGCGGTAGAGATAAAAGAGGAGGGAATACTGATAAGGCATCTTTCGCTCAAGGGGACGACGCGGCGCGCGGCGAACGCGCGAGGCGGCTCGGGATGAAAGGGAGGGAGAGAGGGAAGGAGTAGGTAGAGAGAGAGAGAGAGAGAGACGGGGCGCAGGTGTTGTTTTGACGAACTGACGCTAAAGAGGGGGGAGGGGGAGCGGGGGAAGAAATGGCCTGTGGATCTTCTCTGTGTGGGGACAGCGAGGACAGTCCAGCGAGAGCGCTTGAGCGTGGTGGAGTGTATACGAATTTCTCTGCGTGCAAACAAGAACTTTAAGTGCTAACGAGAAGTTGTAGTGCCACGTGACTCAGACCTCCAACCGTGATACCAGTCGAGGCGCCAGAGGACACAGGACACAGGCCAGGTGAGGGTGGAGCTACTGGGAGGCAGTTGCAAACAGTTAACACCTACCACTTACTGGATATTGCATCTCAAGGTGTCCAATCCTGCCTGTTAATGTGTATGCCCGATAAACAACGATAGCTGCAGAACGATAAGGTGGCGGTCTATAGGTACTTGGTCTGCATGTGAACTTGACTAATTTTCGTGTGAAATAACTCCCGACCAATGTCATACAGTTCACATATCGATTAGCACGCAGCCTGAAACACATTTCGCACAAGTTGCTCTCGCAACTAGCTAAATATCGTATCAATGCCGTAAAAAAGCGCTGCTGAAGAGCAGCGCTATTTCTGATGCGTTATTTTTCACGAACAACGCAAAGTCTTACGTCACCAGAGGCGTCTTTGTCTCTTTATGATACGGAAACGCGTTCTTTTGGGTGGGGGTAGCGTCAATCTGGCTTCGTTCTTTTAACGGGTTCCGTCTTTCGTCTTCGTCCTTTTATGATAACCAAATTCCGTCTAATCTCAGAAATGACGGAGCGTCCCTCCGTTCTTTTCTTTATAAGAATGGCCACAGGTCGCCAGTGGTCAAAGGCAAAATGTCGCCGATTTTCAGGTCAAATGTCGATAGTTTCCAAGAAGCCAACGCATAACTCGGGAACCGATATAGCTACATCGACGCGGAAAAGCGACTTCAATAGCCCTATTAACGCCCTTTCTGAATAATTCTCTCAGATTTGACCTAGAGCCAACGGTTTTGCCTGCAGGGGGCAAAAACTGCCAAAATAACCAATATTTTGGAAAGTTTTTCTGCAATAACTTTTGACTCAAGCCTTGCACGAGCTTACTTTTACCAACATGACCTGACCGGAAAGGGTCATGTTGCATATCAGTCGATCCGTATCGTCGAGCTGAGCACATCCAAGGCGTTTTCATCGCTCTAGCATGCCTCTATCAAAAGGTATTCGCGAAAAACTGTTAGATACTATTCGTGACCTGAGATGACCTCAGGGGCATAAACAGGGGTCTCGGATACTATTTTCATGTTCAATGTGTCTTAATTTCTTGTAATTCAGTGTTTGGAAGTGTTTATAATGGCTTTGGTCCAAAAGAGGCGCCTTTCAATTTTCTCCCATTGACTTATAATGGGGGGGGGAGGGGGGGGTCGCAAAATTGACCTGACCTTCGGTCATCGATATCAAAACTCTGAGATATGCAGAGTTTATCTTAGTATAGTTTACAGCGCGGAGCGCCGTCGTTTTTGGCACACCTTATAATACATCAATTCTACACATGTTTTAAAAATTTAAGACCAAGGTCATTTAAGGTCAGGTCACCAGGTAACTTGAAGTGACCTCACCTCATAAAAAGCTTCAATGTCCGCCATAGCTACACCAAGTGACCGATCGCTTCGAAAGTTTCAACGATTGCTAAGAGCAATAGTATGTACAAAATGTATTATAAGGTGTGCCAAAAACGGCGGCGCTCCGCGCTGCCGTTTTTTTTAGATATTCGTGAAAAAACACAGGGGGGTGTTCAAACACCCCCCCCCCCTCCCAGCAGGGCGCGGGTTAAACACCGATGATGTACCGTTATGTTAAACGCCATGCGATTGACTAACCGGCGCCGGGCCGGTGCTCGGCGCCACCTGCACGGGGGGGGGGTGTTTGAACTCTCCCCTTCTCACTCGGCTCCTGGGCCACGTAGTGACACGCCGTAGGCGGCGTTCGAAAGAGCGGCAGAAGTAATGAAGAAATTATATCGGCCACTTTTTAGGTCAGCTCAAAGGTCAGGTCAACAGAGGTCACCAAAGGTAAAATTTAGCCACTTTCCAGGTCAAACTTCGATAATTTCGACAAACCGGCGCATAGCTTAGGAACGGTTTAGCCTGCAGGGGCCAAAAACTGCCAGAATAGGTAGATGGTTTTTGCGGGAACTGTTTTTCTGCAATACCTTTTGACTCAAAACATGCACGAGCTTACTTTCAGCAACATCGTGTTTCTCTCGTCAAGGCGACGCATCGAAAGAACTATAAGTTGACCTCAAAAGTTCAAGTTGAAAAATTTACTTTAGGTCAAGGTCATGACCTCAGGACAAGGTCATGGTCTCAGGTCAATGTCATGACCTGACCAGAAAAGGTCATGCTGCATCAGTCGATCCGTATTGTCGAGCCAAACACAAACGCATAAGGTTTTTCTCATCGCTCTAGCATGTCTCTGTCAAAAGTTATTTGCGAAAAACTGTAGGATACCATTCGTGACCTGAGACGACCTCAGGGACATTAAGAGGGGTCACGGGTACCATTTTCCGTTTCAGTTTGTCATGTCTACTTGTAATTCGATGTTTGAAAGTGATAAGAATGACGTTCGGCCAAAAGAGGCGCCTTTCAATTTTCTCCCATTGACTTATAATGGAGAGGTCGCAAAATTGACCTGACCTTAGGTCACCGATATCGAAGTTCCGAGAGATACATTTTGTGTATCATTATTATTATTATTATTGTATACATTATGTGTATTGCGTATACTGTTGTTTTATCAGTTACTCAAAGTTTCAAGGTGATCAGTCACTCGGTGTAGCTGTGACAGGCATTGAAACTGTTTCATGTAGTAAGGTCACTTGACGTGATATGGTGACCTGACCTTGGATTACTTTGGTCTGAAGTTTTCACAGAAGGCGTAGAAAAGATTTATGATAAGGTGTGCAAAACACGGTGGCACTCTGAGCCGCCGTTTTTTAGATATTCGCGAGAAACCGGAGGGGTTGTTCAAACAGCCCCCCCGCAGTGCGTGGGTAGGGGTGTGTGATCAAGGATGAGGGTGTTACATACCTAACCTATGCACGTTTGCCTCATTTACCTACATAAGCACACCCGCCAATATAATAGATTTCTCACGGTCTTGATGCCCGCTTCTCCTCGTCGCCTGCTCGGCACCGGTCCCCGCGGCACCCGCAGCGTCGATAGTCGGCCGGTGCAGCGTTCAGAGGTATCGTGCTCCCGCCTGCTCGCAACCATTCCCCTCGGCACCCTCCGACCGCCCGCAGCGTCGATAGCCCGCCGGTGCAGCGTCCAGAGGTATCGTGTTTCTAAGGGACTTAGTGGCATTCCACTCTATTTCCTGGTGGCTTCCAAAAAAAAAAAACCACTGCCACGGCACCATTACCCCATCTGGTGGCTGACTTGTTAAATATCAATTCACCAGGCTTCAACCAGAGGCATTTTGTACCTTCCGATTTTAGACGATGTGATTCTGTATGATACGATCATCTCGTTTTGTAGGTTTCATTTTTGTATGATACGCGTTTGTTTGATCTGCCATTGTACGTTCCAATTTTGTACGTTCTGATCATTGTTTGATTTGCCATTGTACGCTTTACCCATTGGACGGTTAACTTTGTACGTTGGGATTTTGTACGCTGCGCTTTTGTACGTTTGGGCTGTCCCCTACCTGGCCTGTTTTGTAGGTTTTGCGCGTTGTATGTTACGATTTTGTATGTTTTGAGGATTGTACGCTGCGCTTTTGTATGCTTTGATAGCCACCCGTTGACACCCGGAGGGCTCTGATACGCTCCACGTACTCGTCAGCTCCCTGCAATGTCTGAGCCGGACGTGGTGATGGGGCGACCCGCGGCGGTGATAGGGGGAAGGCGGCCCGCGCGGTGCGGGGGCTCACCGGTGTGCTTCATCTCGATCATGTCGCAGATGATCTTGTTGTTGAAGTACTCGACGGGCACCCAGGCGATGCCCTCAGCCAGGTACTCCTCCTGTTCCGACTTGAGCGTCAGCTCGATGAACACCTGCTGCAGCTTCTCGTTGCAGTAGTTGATGCAGAACTGCTCGAACCTTTGACGAAACAGATGAAAACGTGAAAACGATTAAGAGACGCTGGGCGCTGGCACAATCCAGCATAACGTTTGACTGCAGCGCGTCTCAGTCTAACGCAGTAGCATTAGCAGTAGCTGATCACGCAAAACGTCCAATCTTAGCATGGAAATGGGATTTGCTTCAAGCCGTTGCGGTCTATGGCATATGTTCAGTGTTAATCATCAGTTTGGATAGCAGATGAAGGAATTGTCATGCCTATGACGCGTGATTATACATAATGTCGATTATACGTGACTATGTATAATGTCGACAGAGGTGTATTATGTATACAGTTGCAGCTATACGTCTTTTGGATAAAGGCCAACATCAGCGAACCAGCACAGGCTGTCGCTGACCTTACCAGGCACACCGAAACTGCACGCTCACGGCTCAGGAAACGTGCAGCCATTGCAATCGTTCTATGCCAGTCTTCCCCCGAACTAGTCTACAAGAACTGCCAGTAGGGTTACTATGAACGCAGTATGTTCCGGGCCTGATGCGTCACTCACGAGTTACTCTTGAACACCTCGAAGCCGTAGATGTCGAGGATGCCGAGCAGACTGTGGCGCGTGCCCTGATCGTGGCTGGCCAGTGACATGTTCAGCCGGCGCACCAGCCATGTGAACAGCCGGTCGTACACGGCTTTACTCAGGGCGTCTCGGGCGTACACGCCTGCCGCAGAGGCCCAGCGCAGCGTCAGGATGCGGCACAGGCAGACCGCACAATGTACGGTCGTCTTAGTGCATTCTAAAAACTCTGTGACCGAACGTGCTCGCTCAAAATGAATTAGAAAAAATGTAAAATAGCCCGTAATAGGATTTTACAGCCCTGGAGTACAACATCAACCATTCTCACTACAAAGAACACCCGTTCCGTCGTTTGCATCCTCAGGGTATTTAAATCCTTCTCCACGCCGCATCCCCTTTTCCACGTCGCATGAGACAAGGTTGGCTGGACAGCCAGCCTTATCTCATGCGGGCGGCTCCCATTGGAGCTTACCGCAGCTCCTAAGGGAGTCCATCCGTAGCCGGGAGAAGTGAGTGCTTGGGGTGGAGTGGGGGGGGGGAAGGCCTGTCCTAACAGATGGGATTGGGCTCAGCCCCGGCGACTCACTAGGGCCTGCCCAGACCAATGTCTCTCCCTAATTCCTATCATTCTCACGGCTCTGCAACGATCTCATATGACCGAAAGGGCCTAATCATAATAATAATAAAACTCGAAAGAACACTTAACAATTCAAGTTGAATGATAAACCAATAGGGAGAGCAATCTAGAATTGAAACATGATATAACTACTGAAATGGGATAATAAAATGGTATATTAAACGAGGATGGTGTATGCTATGAAAAATTAAGTTTGTTACGGGAACGAAAGAAATGAAGTGCCTTACAATACATTTCATAAGAGAGCATTTGTGAGTCACCCTTGAGAAACCATTTAAGAGTCCTTTACAATCACCAATTGAAAGAATTAGTTTTGAGTAAGGGAGAACGTGCAATGTACGTGCAATGCAATGCATGTACTTATGTACATATACAAGTGTGGGCGGGGTTATCATTCTTCATTCACAGTGTGTGTAGATACGAGTCCTCACTTTGTTCCACGCCGAGGGTGGTGGTAACCACGTCCGCCTGGGCCTCGATGGTCCGGTGGGTGAGCGCCCGCTGCATACTGTCGGCGGGGATCCCCAGCACCTGCACGGGCGGCGGCTCTCAGGTCAGCACTGAGCACGGCTACAGCTCACCAGCGCCACACGTCGGCGGCCGCTGCGAGCTCACAGCTTCCACCGGCGGCCCGAACACGGAGACACGTCAGCGGGACACACCTGTTCGGTCACCTGTGAGCAGGGCTGCGGAGTCGGAGTCGGAGTCGGAGTCATCCGAAAATCCATCGACTCCGCAGCCCTGGCTGTGAGCCTGAGCACGTCTCGTCACAATCGGAGCGCAAATCGTCACATACTGCCTGTCTATTTATACCTCCCTACACACATTACACACGTGCCTGAAGTCGATAAGGTAATTGTTTGTCACCCAAATGGCTGACACACAATCAGCCTTGGGCAGTACCTGATTTGCCCCTGATATTGCACGCGCCGCCCCTGTCCCGGACGCGCTCCGGCAGTGTGCCCACTGCCCCGCGGTGTGATCAGTGATGCGCTGACCTTGGCCAGGCGCTGGGTGGTCTCGGCGTTGTCGACGCTGCACGAGACGCCGTCCACGTCCTGGAAGTGCACGTTGCCCAGGTGCAGGATGGCCGCCACGATGGCTTGCACGTCACGCTGCTCGCCGCTGCCGAAGCCCACAATGTCCATCGAGTTCACCACCGTGTGGTACTGGTCGGCGTCGTTCATCCCATCGCGCTCGTGGCCAGACTGGTGGGGGTCAGACAGCAGAGGTCAGAGCGGTAGGTACTACACTCCTGGTAGACGGAAGGGACGACGGAAGGGAAGGCACGCCTGGCAGTGTAAAACAAACTGTCTGCTTAACAAACTGTCGTATATGCTCATCAAGCAACACAAAACACGCAACCTAGTTTGATAACACATGCAGGAAATCGTAGTACGTAAGGGGAATGCTTGTTTTTTTTGGGGGGGGGGTAGGCCCTTTCAGTCTGACAAGACCATTTCAGAGCCGGAAGGATGGTAGTTATTAGGGAGAGGCATTGTGATTGGTCTGGGCAGGCACCCTAGAGAGTCGCCGGCCGGGGCTGAGCCTGTCCGAATGGACAGGCCGACCAGCCCCCCAAGCACTCTCTGCACCCGGCTACGGGGTGCGCTCCTTCGGGAGATGAGATAAAGTTGCCTGGCCAGCCCGGAGTGGGGATTGCGGCGTGAAGGAGAAGGTTATCAGCATCCTGAGGATGGAAACGACGGACGGAGTGACTTTAAGGGAATAGTAAGGGGAAAGTTATGTTGGGTTAATTTTCCTATGCCGATCAAGGCCGTCGTGCCTCTCAGTGGCCGCGTCCCTTCCGAGAGCCCGTTTCACCCCTCACCTGTTTGGTGTAGTTGAAGGCCTTCGGGTCCCGCTCCAGGCACAGCTCCTTGAGCAGCTCGTCCGAGGCGCCGGCCAGCAGCAGGTGGAACACGTGGAAGTTGCACTCCCCAGGCGCCTGCGACACCACGCGCGACTTCTCCAACAAGTAGTTCCGAATGTGGCCGCCAGTCGGCTCTCCCTGCGGCCGGGCAGACCGGGGCATCAACAGCCGGCGGCGGGGCAGACCGGGGCATCAGCCATCAACAGCCGGCGGCGGGGCAGACCGGGGCATCAACAGCCGGCGGCGATGGGCAGACCGGGGCATCAACAGCCGGCGGCCGGGCAGACCGGGGCATCAACAGCCGGCGGCGGGGCAGACCGGGGCATCAACAGCCGGCGGCGGGGCAGACCGGGGCATCAGCCATCAACAGCCGGCGGCGGGGCAGATCGGGGCATCAACAGCCGGCGGCGGGGCAGACCGGGGCATCAACAGCCGGCGGCGGGGCAGACCGGGGCATCAGCCATCAACAGCCGGCGGCGGGGCAGACCGGGGCATCAACAGCCGGCGGCGGGGCAGACCGGGGCATCAACAGCCGGCGGCGATGGGCAGACCGGGGCATCAGCAGCCGGCGGCGGGGCAGACCGGGGCATCAGCAGCCGGCGCGATGGGCAGAGGACATCAGCCACAGCCGCCGACAGGCGGCCGCAGAGCGTCGTCGCCAGAGGTGACAGAAAAGCCGACCAGCAGCTCAGCAGATAGACAGCCAGTCGAGCGGTCACCGGTATGTACAAGCGGATAGAATAAAAACGAGACTTGTTAGACACCTTTTTACGCCAAATTTAGGCGGCAGTGCACCCATTTCAGTAATAGTGCAGGCGATTTCGACAGTAACTAGTTACGGCATAGTCTATTTATGGCGAACTGTCGAAACCGTTTGCACTTTTACTGAACTGTGTGCACTATGTCTATATTTGGCAGTAAAAAGGTATAGTATACCTAATCGATAAGCTCGGCAACCTGTTGGGAAAAAATAGGATATGTTTCAGCACGAGTCTGCGTCATGCCAAAGTGCCCACCATTTTGGTCGTGGACAAGGAGAAGCCTTTGCACTTTAGCCGTGTGTGTGCGCTCGACTGATGGAAACGTGTGCTGTCGCTGCTGGCGTCAGCAGCGGCTCGGTATGATCAGTTCACCCACGGCGACGTCAGTTCGCACACAGCGGCTCGGTATGATCAGTTCACCCACGGCGACGTCAGTTCGCACACAGCGGCTCGGTATGATCAGTTCACCCACGGCGACGTCAGTTCGCACACAGCGGCTCGGTATGATCAGTTCACCCACGGCGCTCACGGCTCACAGTGAGCTCAGCGGTGAGCTCAGTGCTCACAGCGCGGCGCTCACTGCTCAGTAGGGCCAGACAGCCGGAGCTGTGCTCAGTGGGACCAGACAGCGGGAGCTGTGCTCAGTGGGACCAGACAGCGGGAGCTGTGCTCAGTGGGACCAGACAGCGGGAGCTGTGCTCAGTGGGACCAGACAGCGGGAGCTGTGCTCAGTGGGACCAGACAGCGGGAGCTGTGCTCAGTGGGACCAGACAGCGGGAGCTGTGCTCACTGCTCAGTGGGACCAACCAGACAGCGGGAGCTGTGCTAAGTGGGACCACACAGCGGGAGCTGTGCCCAGTGGGACCACACAGCAGAAGCTGTGCTCAGTGGGACCAGACAGCGGGAGCTGTGCTCAGTGGGACCACACAGCGGGAGCCGCGCTGCCCGCTCAGTGCTGCCAGTGCTACCGCGGAATTACATGGTCTGAATCCGTGGCCGGGATGCAGGAAATTCACACCCCGTCACACCCCACACGGGTGGGGTGTGACGCGTGCCCAGATAGGCAGCGAGGTTTAACTCGGGAATAGTTCAAGTGGCCGATAACCTTAATCTTCACTCGACTCAAGTGACAGTTATGCAGAGACAAGAGGAATGTTAAACAGGCTACACCCTTCGATAGACACACTGCAGCCGAATAGATAACGCCGTTTGCCTTGGCCCTTGCCACGCTTGCGATTCTTCGCCGCAGGCGCTCTTCAGTGGGCATCACAATAAAACTGCTACTCCCTCGCTGTAAAACAATCCCATTGAGCTACACGATTCTAGCAGCATACAGGGTGGACCAAAAAGGATGGAAACATTTTGAACTCGCATAAAATATGTGTTATGGCATGCAGGTGACTGAAATGATACCAAACGAGAGTGCATTTTGTGGAAATTCGTAATGGCATCTCTCTCATCTGCTTTCTCTCGTTTTCAGTCTCCCACAGCAAATGTTCGAAGAGGCCACTTTTGCGAGACAGGCAAAGAGCGGCCCGCCTGGCTGCTGACGCGATAGCCCGATGACACATGTCCGCTGGTTTGGCTCGCACTGGCGTCAGGAGCGGAGCGAGCCGGCCTCAAGGATGACCGTCTCGTCAGTTCGCACACAGCGGCTCGGCATGATCAGTTCACCCACGGCGACGTCAGTTCGCACACAGCGGCTCGGTATGATCAGTTCACCCACGGCGACGTCAGTTCGCACACAGCGGCTCGGTATGATCAGTTCACCCACGGCGACGTCAGTTCGTACACAGCGGCTCGGTATGATCAGTTCACCCGCGGCGAGAGGGAGCTCGGCCCGCGCCGGAACTGCCGGAACTGGCGCAGTGCTCACTGCCCAGAGGGACCACACAGCGGGAGCTGTGCTCAGTGGGGCCACACAGCGGGAGCTGTGCTCAGTGGGACCAGACAGCGGGAGCTGTGCTCAGTGGGACCAGACAGCGGGAGCTGTGCTCAGTGGGACCAGACAGCGGGAGCTGTGCTCAGTGGGACCAGACAGCGGGAGCTGTGCTCAGTGGGACCACACAGCGGGAGCTGTGCTCAGTGGGACCAGGCAGCGGGAGCTGTGCTCAGTGGGACCAGACAGCGGGAGCTGTGCTCAGTGGGACCAGACAGCGGGAGCTGTGCTCAGTGGGACCAGACAGCGGGAGCTGTGCTCAGTAGGAGACAGCGGGAGCTGTGCTCAGTGGGACCAGACAGCGGGAGCTGTGCCCAGAGGGACCACACAGCGGGAGCTGTGCTCAGTGGGACCAGACAGCGGGAGCTGTGCCCAGAGGGACCACACAGCGGGAGCTGTGCTCAGTGGGACCAGGCAGCGGGAGCTGTGCTCAGTGGGACCAGACAGCGGGAGCTGTGCCCAGAGGGACCACACAGCGGGAGCTGTGCTCAGCGGGACCACACAGCGGGAGCTGTGCTCAGTGGGACGAGGTAGCCGGAGCTGTGCTCAGTGGGACCAGACAGCGGGAGCCGCGCTGCCCGCTCAGTGCTGCCAGTGCTGCCGCGGAATTACATGGTCTCTGAATCCGTGACCGGGATGTAGAGGGGCGTTGGGGTGTGACGCGTGCCCAGATAGGCAGCGGGGTTTAACTCGGGAATAGTTCAAGTGGCCGATAACCCTAATCTTCACTCGACTCAAGTGACAGTTATGCAGAGACAAGGGGAATGTTTAACAGGTTACGCCCTTCGATAGACACACTGCAGCCGAATAGATAGCGCCGTTTGCCTTGGCCCTTGCCACGCTTGCACTTCTTCGCCGCAGGCGCTCTTCAGTGGGCATCACAATAAAACTGCTACTCCCTCGCTGTAAAACAATCCCATTGAGCTACACGATTCTAGCAGCATATAAATAACTCGACAACGGATCAACAGATCTGAGACCAGTCGAGCCTGCCACAGAGCCGCTCACCATGAAGTTGAACTCGACGTCCATGTACTTGCCGAAGCGGCTCGAGTTGTCGTTGCGCACGGTGCGGGCGTTTCCGAACGCCTCCAGCACCGGGTTGGACTGGATGAGCCGGTCGCGCACGCTGCGCACCTCGGCGCCGGTCCTGCTGCACACCTCGCCGATGTACTGCAGGATCTTCTTGGACGCCTCCGTCTTTCCGGAGCCCGACTCGCCTGACGGTCACGATAACAATTCACGTCAAACAGGTACGTATCTATACAGTATCCACCTGGACGTCTCAATCTGCACCGGACGGCAGCACACAAAAACATAGGCTGGCTAAAAAAAACAGGTTTCAACAGTTTTCCTCATTCATGGTCGTGTCCGAAAGAACAAACACTAGAAGTTAAGATAAGCCGTGTTCCACACAATGGCCGCACTTACAAGTAGTTATGGCTTTCTTTGATTGGATTATAGGTTTGGAACTGCCGAAGCAGATCGTCGATGTGAAAAAAATGGTTACATTACTAAAAGAATACCAGTTAGAGGCACGTGAAGCTGGAGAATAATTAATGCTTATGTGTTCAACTTGAACGGTCTGTTGACGTAAGCAGTGCGAAGTCCGCAAAATCGGAAACAAGGTCATAGCTCCTGGAGGGAATGCAGGACCAGCCGGCGCTTTGGGTGCTTGATCGGGACGCCTGGACAGCACGGTCACCGGTGTTGTCACGCGGCGCGGCCGTGACGAGAGAGTGACAGGTCACCTGGCACCGTGCCAGTCGCGCCGTCCGACGCGCTTCAGCAGGGCGAGAGGCAGCCGAAAGGGCGCCGTACCCAGACCAGAAGACGCGACTCGACACCCTCAAATGTCCCACAGACTCGATAGGCCAGCGATAAACTGTGACGAAACGCGGACAACTGCCACACGAGGATCTGCCGAACACCAATGAAATGCTCATAGATACGCTCTCTTATACATGAGTTAGATAACTAATGCTGCCAACTCCAAACTTTTCTGATGAGCGTCACTTAATAGTTCCTTAAAGTTACCATCCCACCATAGTATTAGTTTTGAGTTAAGATAACCAAAATGGGGTCCCTGGCTTGCACTTTCAGGTTTGAGCACATCGAGAAATGCCTTAAATCGAAAATATCTAATTTTAAAGTTGCAGCACTTTGGATTCACAGGGGCTAATGCATTAGACTCTGAATGTGTGACGTCAGCGCAGATCTAACGATTTTAAATTTTTTGCTTAAACGTTTGGTAGCACGCGGTAGTATAGGGATAGTGATAGGGATGCTGTTTTGCGCGCAACAAGTGCCGCACTTTCAGCTGCCAAACTCTTGCTTCCAGATAAAGTCGCTAGGAACAGCGGAGATCCCAAAAAGTAAGCAAAAGTATAAGTATAATAGCTTGAAAACCGGTAAAAAAATTTCGGTGAGCTTTGGTAGACATTCATTTTCGCTCTTTTTGAACCGAGCGACATCAGTTTCGTACCAATTCATTAACTTTTTTGAAGGTGGGAGGTCCCTTTAACCCGCGAGTTGCTGGGGGGGGGCGTTAAACGCCCCCACTTTTTTCGCCGGTCCATAGCATAAAAACGGCGCGCCGCAGGCGCGCCAAATTTTGGGTACCTGTAGGGAATTGATAGAAGTGTATTGTGACAAAGTTTCAAAAAAAAAAAATCGGTTGGAAAATTTTTGAGATATCGAGGTTTTAGTGACGTCATGATTTCTGAGTTTTCGACCAAAAACGGCATATGTTCAAAAAATCATATAAAATCACAGAATAGACATACCTACATAGTATGTACAGGGTGATTCATAGCCGTGTGACCTATTTAGCTGATCTCTCTTGAGAAGAGGATTGCATATTTGCGCGTGAAATTTCACGTGCTAGTAGAAAATTTTATGAAGTTTTGTTCTGCCTTGGTCTGGTCTGTGCTGTGCGTATCGCTCAAGATGTACACAGTGCAGCAAAATGTAGAACTGTGTCATTTGTATAATTTGACGCAGTCCGTTAAGCAAACACCAATATATTTCTGCACATCTGAGGGCTTGCACCCTATGGGAAGCTCCAAAGAACATAACAATTAATAGAATTGTTGATAAATTCAAAACAGAGGACACGGTTCAATGATAAACACGGCAGGAAAAAATTGGTAAGAGAACCCCGGAAAGATGATTTCAAAGAGCATTGAGGACGAGGTCCGGTGGGCCGCCACACTCGCCGGATCTCAACGTCGCACAATTCTTCCTCTGGGGCTATGGAAAGCCCGAGGTCTATTAGGAAAGTCCCCAGGATATCATGCGGCTGAAGAACGCTATTGCAAGCTTCTTTGGCTCCATTTCATTAGACATGTGGTGCGCCCGCGCCATCGCCAACTTTAGGGCTCTGGTGCTGGAGTGCATCCGTCGCCGAGGTGGCCATTTTGAGTATCTTGTCTAAAAGGAGTGTGAGCTTCAAAGGAAAAGTGTATATGACTGATGCAATACATGGATCAAAACTTCAGATTTGGCTCTTTCATATGGTACTAAGCAATCGCATGTAACACGAAAGCATTTCCTGTACTTTTCATTTATTTTCGGTCACACGGCTATGAATCACCCTGTACATACATGCCGTAAGCGCCATCAGACTGCCAATACCATGAACAATCAAATGGCTATCTTCGATTATTGATTATCGTACCGCATTTTCCAAAATCTTGAACTGAATCTTGGCAATTTCTCGTGACTTCTTCACTACCATGATACATGCATTTCTTAAATTGAACTTTTTGAGCCAAACACGTACACATATGATAAAATGAATGTCACCATCGTGTTCTACGCCCCAAATTACCCGCAAAACATGTGTCACAGGCTGCGAATATCAGCTTTGATTTTCGGGGATATGTGCCTACCCGGTTGACCTGACCTTGACCCTGACCTATGCTTGACTGACCCCTACATGGACCTGACACTCTTGTAGGCCTTATAAGATGGATTGTGCACCGTTTTGACAGAGTTTATGACGAGAGGCGCCCATTGCGAAGTCCTGAAGTTCATGCTACTGAAAGCCCGATTTCAGGTGTTTGACCTGACCTTGACCCGACCTGTGACCTCAAAATTCAACTTTAAAGTATTCATCTGAAGCGTCTCGTCGCGTTCTTTCGTTTGCCGCCTCGTGCGTTTCGCTGCGCCTATTGGTTCTCGAGTTATCGGCTGGGGGCGTTTAACGCCCCCCCCCCCCCAGCAAACGGTGGGTGGCGAAATACCCCAGCAACTGCCGTTAAAAGAGGCTGAATATATTCAGGCGAATATTTTTTCGGCGTATACGCCGAAAGTATTGCATCAGAAGGCCGTTAGTCTGTCATCATCAAACCGTTTTCCTTGGTTTTCTGCACGTCAGCGCTGTTGAACAGCAGAGCAGCACTGCCGTCCCCTGCCCTGCGTGAGGTGAGGACCGACCGTGTCATGTCACCTCCGCTCCGTCTCAGTCAGCTGAGCGGCTAGCCGAGCGCCGTCCAGGTGGACGGGCGCCGCGGCCCGTGTCGGGGTCAGCTAGCCTCGGGCAGGATCTCGGCCGCCACTATCGACGGCTGGCGTCATCGCTATCGGCCTATCAGCTCCACCGCATCCACCACGGCCGCCCGGCCCCATGGGCACCCGTGACGACCGCCGGAGCCCGCAGCGGGACTTATCTGAGCTCAGGGGGCGGGGGGGGGGGCTTCCTGGGTCCGGGGTCGCAACTCTCACAGTCATCTGAGGTAATCTGAGCTCCATCAAGGGCGCCCAACAGAGCAGAACGAGACGCTTCTGCCGCTGAGACGGGTGGCTGGAGCGACCCGCAGATACACGGCGACAAATACCTCGGCGACGTGCGGATGGATCTTGTACAGCGAATGGAGGCCGGTGTCAGTGACGCTCGATCCTCGAAGATGAGTCACTCTAAGACGGAGAGTATCCCGTATCCAGTCCGAGGATCAGGCGATTTGTGAGAAGCAGGAACTCGGCACTGCCGTCCCTAACCCCCGGTTGGACGCAGCTGACACGTGTTATCTCACGTGTGATCTCACGTGGTACGGTACGGGCTGCGGTACGGGCGCAGGACGCGGGATGGATCAGGGATGGATCAGAGATGGATCGCCGGAGCTCTGGCCGTGAGACTGCCCTACCTGAGCTCAGGATGGAGCTCTGGCCGTGAGACTGCCCTACCTGAGATCAGGATGGATCTCTGGCCGTGAGACTGCCCTACCTGAGATCAGGATGGATCTCTGGCTGTGAGACTGCCCTGCCTGAGCTCAGGATGGAGCTCTGGCCGTGAGTCTGCCCTACCTGAGATCAGGATGGAGCTCTGGCCGTGAGACTGCCCTACCTGAGATCAGGATGGATCTCTGGCTGTGAGACTGCCCTGCCTGAGCTCGGGATGGAGCTCTGGCCGTGAGTCTGCCCTACCTGAGATCAGGATGCACTGGTCGCGCGTCTCCTCGACCAGCGACGTCAGAGCTCCGTTGATCACGGCGTAGCTGCCGACAGAGAAACAGGTCCCTAGGTCAAGAGTTAAAGGTCAAAAGTAAAAAAGAAAAAATATCCCCAAAAATGAAAAACAAAGAAAAATTATAAATGATATAGCTCTTAAGACCGAAAAAGACGTAAAGAGCGTTTACGAGTAGATAAACGTGAAACAGAAAATTAAAACTGTACATTCCAAAAACTTGAATACTCAAAGTAAAAACGAAATGGATAGAAATTTAATCGGGAAAAAGTCAAATAAAGAGAGTAAAAAATATCGACGTATAGGTCGATGGGAAGGTACGTCCATACTTAGAGCTACCTAAAAAACACTTAAGTGCAAAGTAAAAAGGTTAAAAGTTTGACAGAAAAAAAAACAAATGGCAAAACCTAGCAATATCGTTTTTTTAAAGCTTAACATAGTAGAACTTTAAAAAAACTTAGCAGTCGAATCTAATTCTATTGTAAGTTACTACTGTTTTGCTTATAGGCTTGGCACATTTTTCATGAACACATTAGGTATTTATTTGTTAACCCGCTCATGACTGGGGTATTTTCCATAACGCGAGTGACTGGGGGGTCTCTCCAGAGCCCACCCCCCCCCTCCTATCTCAGAAACTAATGGGCAGATCGTCAAAATTCAGACGGCGTCTGATAGCCCTGGTAAAACTGTCGAGCGAAATCAAATTTCACTGACCTCGAGGTCACCGCTGACGTAACAAGTCAGGTCAAAGTAAAAATTATCGGCATTTCTGCTTGTTCACAATTAAGGCTCTGACCGCCGGCTGCCAAGTCCGATCAGGCTCATTTTTTGGCTTACGCACTCCTTGACATATGCCTTAGATACCCTGAGGGTAACGAACTTTTACTTCGAATTTTTTAGGTCAAGGCCAGGTCATCCAAGGGACGAAAATTGTATATGATGTATCGGTCACGTGAAGCATGTTTTATGATCCATTTTACTCGTAGATTTCGAAAACAATGTGGTCCGTGTCATTTGAGGTCATTTTCAGCTGAATTTAACGGAGGTCAGGTCACTTTCAGGTCAGAAAAGTTTAGGGTTTGAAAATAAAAATTTTCAACAAAAAAGGTGCCTATCAGATGCAGTTTGAGCTCAGAAACACGATGGCGCCATTTATCGTGCAGTACGATGTCAAAAACGTACTGAAAAATGGTTTTAAAAAAATACATAATTGTAAAATTTTGACAATAATGCAAACAACTTGGCTATTTTTGAAGATATTGGGCTAAAACTTGCTAGAGTAGTTCATCAGTTTGTGTTCTATCACATATATTCCGTTTTTTTGCGATAAATCATGTATTTTTTTTTTAATCAAAAAATATATTTTTTGTAATTGTAACAACATATTTTTCAAAATTTTCAAAATGTCGAAAATTGGAGATAGCAGTTTGATAGCTACGTGTATTTGAGGTCAACTGATGCAAAGAAATTGGATCTAGCTTTGAAAATAAGCTCTTGAGAGCGTTTGCCATAATTCAATATTTTGATCAAAATCGGCCGATATGACGTCACTCTGACGTCATTTCCGGCCAAACTATGGTAGCTAGAAGGTTGAAATTTTAACACAAGGTGCCAAAGTAATTCTGCTGAAGGTACCGTGAGTTTCGTGTTGATACGTCAAATTGTTAAGAAGATATTGCCGAAAAACGGGAGGGGGCTCTGTAGATGCCGGGTTCCGTGTCTACGTAGCTTGAACGTAACGGATGCAGCGGCCGCAAACGTAAATCGAGGTCCCGCGATCCCTATTCCCCAACACAGGCGGCGGCCACTTCCTGGTCTGCGCAACATGGCGGCACCGTTTGACACCATCTGGCGGCCGATGCGCCTTCCATATTATAGAGTTCAGTGGGGGTACCCAAGAGAGTGCATGCGACTCATGCGCGAGACAAGTGGGGAAAATGAGCTTAGGCGGCGGTATGCGCCAAAGTATACGCGATATTGACAACTATGAGTGAACTATAAGCATGAGCTACTCAGATATGACAATGAGCTACTGAGCTCTGATAACTGCGGGGCGCTCGATTTTTGTCATTACCCGGCTCTTTTTTATGCTGCGTTACAGGTTTAGGTGGTCTCTTGGAAAAACGGTGATAGCTCAGAGCAGAATGTAGCTAAAGACATCTGGTCTTCGTCATTGGAAAAACAACCTGTGTCAGAAGTGACACTAAGAAAATGCTTGCACGCACAGAAACCTTTCGTTGCTAACGGCACTTCCATTACTTCATAATCAACCATAGTGGCCCACCCCATGAATTTGTATCAAGAATATGGCATATGGCAAGACATACTCATATATGGGGAGGCAGTTCATAGACGGCTTGACTCGCTTGACTCTCCTGCAGGGGATCCAGTTCATTGTGGGCCCGGTACTCACATATGGGGAGGCAGTTCATAGTAGGCCTCTCCCTTGTACTCCTTGACGTGATTTTCGCCGTAGATGCCGAGTTCTTTGTAGGGGTTGACGGAGACCAGCACCGGCCCGATGTAGGTCTGTGGATGAGGCCGGCGGTCAGCGCAGCGGCCACAGATCGCGGTCGCACCCAGCCCTCATTAGCTACAGAGTACAGAGTCAGAGTCAGAGTCAGCGGCCACAGACCGCAGCGCTGGGCCGGCCGTCGGCGGTCGCACCTAGCCCTCATTGGCTACACAGTCAGAGTCAGAGTCAGAGTCAGCGGCCACAGATTGCAGCGCTGGGCCGGCGGTCGCACCCAGCCCTCATTGATGAGCAGTGTAGGGGGGGGGGAGGTAGCCAGCCCTCAGTGATGACGGGCAGGGGGGGGGGCTGCCATCAGTGATGACGGACGGTGTATGGAAAACTGCCCTCAGTGATGACGGACGGTGTATGGGGGGGGGGGTAGCCAGCCCTCAGGGATGACTAACGGTGTAGGGGGGGGGGGAGGGGACAGCGAGTTTCACTGATGAACGGTGTTTGAAGGGTCGCCTGGCTTTAGAGCCGTGTCTGCTGTATACCCAGCCACGCTTTGTCAACATATATGTAGATCAGAGAGCCTACCTACACCACGCAGTACACTGTTCACGTATATGAAATACAAGCAGCCAAGGCCTACTGCACTCGGCAGGAGCTCTGATAGGCGGACGCAGCGCTGCGGAGTCGATGGATTTTAGACGACTCCGACTCTGACTCAGGCTTCCATAAATCCACTCCCACTCCGGCCTCGACTCTACCTCCGTGTTCGGACATTTATTATAAAATAAAGATGGTAAAGTTACTTCAGAGATGCCTGAAACAATCTTGCCTCCTATGATTGTTTGTGGTTAACTTATTAATTAAAAATAAACGGGGTTCTCTAAATCCATTTCATTGCATAAATGATACATTTTGTTAACGTATTTCAACTTAATATGCATAAACTTCTTCTTCAAAAGCTATAGGAGAATGGCTCATGGCTCACTCGTGGAAGATCGAATATCTTTCCCTCGCGTGTTCCAGAAAAAACCTCGCTCCTTCGTCGCTCGGTTTTTCAGTAACCCGCTTGGAAAGATATCCTTATGTTCCGCCCCCCCCCCCCCTTCTAACTCGGCTCCTGGGCCACGTAACGATACGCGGAAGGCGGTGTTCGAAAGAGCGTCAAAAATAATGACGAAGTCACTTGGGTCACTTTTTTGGTCAGGTCAAAGGTCAGGTCACCAGAGGTCATTGAAGGCAAAATTTCGCCGATTTCCAGGTCGAATGTCGACAATTTCCAAGAAACTAACGCATAACTCGGGAATCAATAGAGCTACAGCGCTGCGGAAAAGCGCATTCGATAGCTCTATTAACGCCCTTTCTGAGTAATTCTCTCAGATTTGACCTAACGTCAACGGTTTTGCCTGCAGGGGGCAAATACTGCAAAAATACCGATTTTTTTTTAACGTTTTTCTGCAATTACTTTTGACCCAAGCCTTGTACGAGCTTACTTTTACCAGCATCGTGTTCCTCTCGTCAAGACGCATCGAATAAACCATAACTCGACCTTGAAAGGTCAACTTGAAAATTTGACCTCAGGTCAAGGTCATGACCTGACCTGAAAGGGTCATGTTGCATATCCGTCGATCCGTATCGTCGAGCTGAACACATCTAAGGCGTTTTCATCGCTCTAGCATGTCTCTATCAAAGGTTATTTGCAAAAAAAAAACTGTTAGATACCATTCTTTACCTGAGATGACCTCAGGGCCCAGGGGCATAAACAGGGGTCACAGACACCATTTTCATGTTCAGTGTGTCTACATTACTTGTAATTCAGTGTTTGGGAGTGTTTATAATGTCCTTCGTCCAAACGAGGCGCATTTCAATTTTCTCCCATTGACTTATAATGGGGAGGTCGCAAAATTGACCTGACCTTAGGTCATCGACATTAAAATTCTGAGATATACATTTTGTACATGTTATTGCTCTTAGCAATCGCTGAAAGTTTCAAAGCAATCGGTCACTCGGTGTAGCTATGGCAGACATTTGAAAGTTTTTATGAGGTGAGGTCACTGTGACCTGGTGACCTGACCTTGAATGACCTTGGTCTGAAATTTTCACAACATGTGTAGAATTGATGTATGATAAGGTGTACCAAGAACGGCAGCGCGGGATTCGCGAAAAACCACAGGGGGTTCAACCCCCCCCCCCCCCCCCCAGCAGGGCGCGGGTTAAAAGATTTATATTACTTTGTTTTTAATTTCATCACAACCATCCTCAAAAAATGGCTCGGTTATGAACGCATCATCACTTGAATGCTTGATTTTTGCTATGAATCCTCGAGATCTTATCTTTGCATCTCAAAGGGATGCAAATAAAATGTACACTCTTCTATGTCAACTCTGCTAGCCGGATTGGCTTGTTAAATGTCCACGACGATCTCGGGCCCAGGGGCGAGGTGGGAGGTGGGAGGGTCGGAGGCCGCACTCACGTATATGAGGTCGGCGTTGAAGCGCTTCCTCAGGTTGTCGACGAACGCCTCCTGGCTGCGGTAGTCCTCCAGCAAGACAAAGTCCTCCACGCCGATCTGGTCGCGTGCGTGCAGGGCGCGCTCCATGGTGTCGGCTCACTGGGCAGCCCCGCTGTCGGCAGAGGAACGGCCGGCATCAGACAACCTCGGCCGCCAGCCACGCCGCACGACGCTGCATGCACGCGTGTGGGTGTGGGTGGGTGCGTCACGCGTGTGGGTGTGGGTGTGCGTCACGCGTGTGGGTGTGGGTGGGTGCGTAACGCGTGTGACTACAGCCGGGGGTACACTGTAGGGAAACTAAACATATACACATGTCACACGGAGCATTAGGAAAAGCCTCGTATCAGCTGATGGACACAATGGAGGGACGTGTAAGGCATACTTGAAATCGCAACAACAACGAGCGTCGCTGGTAGAAACCATCACTTTGCCTGGTGGATAATATTATTTCTCATACTTGCAGATTGTAGCGTTGTAGCTTGTAGAATGTAGGTTATGTAGATTAGGTTAGGTTAGGTGAAATGAATTATGAATAGTTTATTTTTATCTAATCTAACCACTTTTTATATCTAACCTAAACTACCTAACCTGACCTAACCTAACCTAACATATAGCCTACAGCTCACAATCTACAACTTACAGCCTTCAAGAAATTAGTAATATTATGGACCATCAAAGTGATGGTTTTCCACCATCGACGCTCGTTGTTGCACTTTCCAAATACGCGCGAGTAAGACGTCACTGACGTCATTAAATACTAAGTGACGTATGTTCAACGGAAATATTTTTGGGTCATGTGTGGTATTGGTGGAAAGACGTGCTTAAACATGCTGGCTTGTGGACCCCTCACGAACTTTCAGAGCCCAGGAACAATGATTCCAGCTATGCTGGGATTGATCCTGGCATGACCGTGACCCTTAGCGAAGCAGGGTGACCGCGTGGCCTGACGACTGATGACAGGAGCGTGCAGCGAGCCACTGCTGGCTGCACCTGCCCAGTGCCGGGCCGGAGGCACGTGCGGCGAGCGCATTGAGCGTGAGCCTATGGTGGGGGACAGAGCCGGACACTGCTCTGAGTCAGTAGTAACAGAGCGGACACTGCTCTGAGTCAGTAGTCACAGACCGGACACTGCTCTGAGTCAGTAGTCACAGAGCGGACACTGCTCTGAGTCAGTAGTCCCAGACCGGACACTGCTCTGAGTCAGTAGTCACAGACCGGACACTGCTCTGAGTCAGTAGTCACAGAGCGGACACTGCTCTGAGTCAGTAGTCACAGACCGGACACTGCTCTGAGTCAGTAGTCACAGAGCGGACACTGCTCTGAGTCAGTAGTCCCAGACCGGACACTGCTCTGAGTCAGTAGTCACAGAGCGGACACTGCTCTGAGTCAGTAGTCCCAGACCGGACACTGCTCTGAGTCAGTAGTCAGTAGTCACAGAGCGGACACTGCACTGAGTCAGTAGTCACAGACCGGACACTGCTCTGAGTCAGTAGTCAGTAGTCACAGAGCGGACACTGCACTGAGTCAGTAGTCAGTAGTCCCAGACCGGACACAGTTCTGAGTCAGTGGTCACAGACCGGACACTGTCAAGGTGTGTGACAGCTCTGTCGACCCGCGCTCTGGTGCCGGGGACCGTGTGTCAGCCGCGCTGCTCGGCCACACGTGTGGGTGCCGGGGACCGTGTGTCAGCCGCGCTGCTCGGCCACACGTGTGGGTGCCGGGGACCGTGTGTCAGCCGCGCTGCTCGGCCACACGTGTGGGTGCCGGGGACCGTGTCAGCCGCGCTGCTCGGCCACACGTGTGGGTGCCGGGGACCGTGTGTCAGCCGCGCTGCTCGGCCACACGTGTGGAGGGCGGACACGGACAGAGCACTGCAGCCTGCCGAGGGCGGGTGTCGGGGCACCATGTGCATCGTGCATACCTATTATCTACACTGCAATGCACCCAGTCCACCATGACAAGGTGGCACTAAAAGCTTTGGATATTGTGTAGGTACTACCTAGAACGCCACAGACGTATTCTGACGGGACAACCATATGGCGGCCTTCCATGAGATTGGTGCGGCCCGCTCGGCGTGGGCGGTCGTCCTGAGCGAGCATTTGTAGGGCTTCCCGGAGTCGGCGATGAAGGGATTGTCGACCCGACCCGACCAGTCGATCGATAACCGGCACTGGGTAATCGGGCCAGATAGGCGCCGCGTCAGAGGCGGTCCCCCCCCCGCGCCTTCGGGGAGAGGAGGACGGGGGGGGGGGCAGGGAGCTCACGGGTCAGATAGGCGTCGCGCTGTACCGGAGGGTTGGGGGTGGGGGGTTATCACATAGCTCAGCATGTGACATCATTGTGACGTCATGGCGCTAGTTGGTCGGCCGATTCGTGTGATACACTTGGTGAATACGCGCCCGGGCCTGCCGAGTGATGGAGCAGCAGACCGCGCGGTCGCCGACGGTCCCCTGTCGGCGACCGGCGCCGCCCGTCCGCCGCAGGTAGCACTGCAGTGTGGTTAAATTCATTTTACGTTAGGGGGAGGATGTAGAAAAAAGACCGGAAAGGATGTCGTTGTTTACATAAAACTTGACTTCTTCAACCATTTTTAAGCACTGTTTTTATATGTCACTAGACAATGATGAAGAAATATTAAATACTGATAAAACTTTGAAGGCATTCTGATATTCGGGATGTTAAATGAGGTTTTAAAGTCGGGTCATATAGGTATTTGAACATTTTGGTTATTCAAATGGTTGTCTTGGCGTGTTGTTAGAGTTTTCGAGGTTTGTCTTTCTCTTGCTCCTAAACGTTTGGGTTCGAGGTTATTATTATGAGTCGTGACTGCCGTATGGATGTTTTGATTTACATTTTAGGATGTCATTATACTTTTCGTTATGGTTGGATTTCCCCGCAACATTACAATCTTGGACACACTGTAGCACTGGTGTCCGCAGAGCACTCACTCAGCCCATTCAGTCAGTAAAGCAGAGCGAGCTAGCCTGCACTGACAGCGGCCGTTCCAGCTCCATGGCGACTGCTGCAGCCGAACACAGGAGCTCCATGGCGACTGCTGCAGCCGACCACAGGAGCTCTACCCAGGCGGCGGCAGCCGACCACAGGAGCTCTACCCAGGCGGCGGCAGCCGACCACAGGAGCTCTACCCAGGCGGCGGCAGCCGACCACAAGAGCTCTACCCAGGCGGCGGGTCAAGGTGGCACCGGCGCCGGAGGTGAAAGCAAGCCAGGGCACCGGCACCGACCGAGGCCGGTCACCAATGGTGCCGGCGCAGCGGAGCCAATTAGGTAATAACGGCCAGCTGGAGCATGAAGACCATCCACATACCACCAGCACCACAACGGGACCCAGTCGGACCCAGTCTCAAATCAGAGCTCCGAGCTTCACGGTTCACAGGTCTCACCACCAATTATGGGGGGCGGGAATTACTAGGGCGCGCGCCGCCACCACAGCTGTAGATTGCACACAATGCTAAAGCAATGTTACGCAGCTCTTTGAAACCGTACAACCATCAGCAAAACCGCGCGAACGGTGTACCGTAAAACAGGGTGAAGTGAGACACTTTTTACTTGCAGACCTCTGCAATTTTGTACCTTTTGTAAAAACCCCTGTGCTTCTGTAACAGAAAATTAGACAACCGAACACCAGTAATGCCAAAAAGTCTCTCTGTATTTCCAAAATGCTCCAAATAAATTTGCACGTAAAATTATTTCCGCGTGAAATAATTTCACGCACTTAATTCAACTCACCACTTCTGGCACACGCCCCCCTGATCTTCAAGATTACTAAAACACTCAACACACACAAAATATCAAAAATGCTGACTTCGGTCACGAAACCGGCCAAGCAACACTTCGTCGGTCACAGAACCGCGGGCACCATAATCGGCCACCAAACCGTGCACCTTATCGGTCACCAAACCGGAGCACTATCGCCGCTCACCACCCGCGGGCACCATCACCGGGAACCACCGCCGGTCTCCAGCACCGGTCTTCATCACCGGGATCTATCACCGGGATCCATCACCGGGCTCCATCACCGCGATCTATCACCGGGATCCATCACCGGGCTCCATCACCGGACTCCATCACTGGGCTCCATCACCGGTCTCCAGCACCGGTATCCAAATCGGACGAAATCGAATCTATCGTTGCTCGTTGGTTCGTTCTCGTCTCGCCTCTTCGCCATTTCAGTAGCTCCGTTCGTATTCCCTGTCGAATTATATACCAGTATAACGCCTTTTGAGGCGACTAACGGAGCGAGCGAGAGGGTGGGCCTTGCACGTGCGAAATTGCGAGGGGGTACCTCCAACTGACTTGTGCACGGCACCCTACTAACCGGTCTCTAGCGATGTGCCAAATTTGAGCACAATCGGCCCAGCCGTTCTCGAGATCTGGAAGCGGCACCCCGCACGTGCGCACGTGCAAAATGGGTCCCAACTGACTTGTGCACGGCACCCTACTAACTGCTCCGTAACCGTGTACCAAATTTGAACGCAATCGGTCCAGCCGTTCTCGAGATCTGGAAACGACCCCTGCACGTGCGCACGTGCAGCAGCACCCCAACTCTGGCACATGGATATGCATTGCCTAGTGGGTGCCTACCTACATGCCAACTTTCAGCGCAATCGGCCCAGTAGTTACCGAGATATTGCAACAATTACAAAAGTGACACCTCTTCGTTTTGCACGTGGCACGTGCATAAGGGGTCACTCACATGCATCGGAAATAGTTCAATACTTGGTAGAAGGAATGAAGCTACCCTACAAAAATTACCGCGTGTAAATCGGTCAAGTGGTTGCTGAGATATAAGCGTCGCAGAATCGTGACGGCCGGCCGGCCGCTCATACTCAGAAATTTCCGTTATTCTACGTAAGACTCCGCTCGCTTCGCTCGCTCCGTAACAATACCGAAGACCGAAATAAGGCCGAAATAGCTTGTAATAGAAAATTAGACAACCGAACACCAGTAATGCCAAAAAGTCTCTCTGTCAAGCTCTCTGTATTCACAAAATGCTCCAAATAAATTTGCACGTAAAATTATTTTCGCGTGAAATAATTTCACGCACTTAATTCAACTCACCACTTCTGACACAGCTTCAATTGTTAAAGAGATGAGTCGTGGTCTATATCAGTGATGAGTGATATTGCAACTGTTACAAAACTGACACCTCTTTGTTTTGCACGTGGCACATGCATAAAGGGTCACCCACATGCATCGGGAATAGTCCAATACTTGGTAAAAGGAAGGAAGCTACCCTACAAGAATAACCTTAACCTTCCAGGCGTTGGGGGGGGCATTGTTTGCCCCCCCCCCCCCCCCGCTTTAGTTTTTTTCCGATATATAATATCCCCAGAAACGCTGCCCCGATCGTCACCAAACTTTTAGTACCCTCCCGGGAATAACTTTTACACATTGTGACCAAAAAAAGTCCAAAGGAATGATAGGTTGGCCGCTAATGACGTTGGAGTGACGTTATTTCTGCCATTTTCGACCCAACAAAGGTTTCGCCGGAAGAGCTGGCAGGCCTATAGCTTTGATCATACAGAAAAATGTTCAAGACATAAATTGTGATGAATTACCAGCGCTACTATACTGCTATCTCGAAATTTTGAAACTTTTGAAATTCGACCCAAAAATATAAAAAATTGATATAATAGCTAACAAACAAATGCTTTTCGATTTTCGGAAAAACGGAACATAGGTAATAGCCTTTATCGACCTCTATTCACACACCAAACTTAACATCAAACTACGTCTTTTTTTGGCCAAGTTATTGCGAAAAAAAACTGCCCAAAATTGATGACGTCAAGTTTCAAACTCAATTTTTAGCAATTCTAGACAACGTAGCGCAAAACAAAAACCACCATTAGACTCGCCGTGACGAGCTGCATCGAATCAATACCCATTTTATGCAAAACTATCAACTTTGTAAGTTACTTTTTTGACCTGACATTGACCTCCACCAGAAAGTGACTCTAAACGTACCTGATGGTTTTATAACCAACAACATTGAGTTGGAAATGAAAAATTGGCCATTATACATGCATCGCACAACCCTAGTAATGTTGGGGTCATGTGCTACTGCTGACCCTTGATGGCCTGACCTGTAACCTGACCTGGTATTATCAGTGAACTTTAAAAGCGGCATATGTAGAAGGCAACTTACGCCCTATCGCTGACTTTCGACAAAATGCCTTTTACTCGATGTTGTAGGCTGTAGCGCATTCCCTAGAAGGCCCGTGAACGGTGAAGCATTTTATCTTTGACCTGACCTGTGACGTTATCGGTGACCCCGAAGTCAATAAAATTGGAGTTCCTTCAACAAATTTAACAGGGCTATCGAACATGGTATGAGTTTTACGGATCCGTCCAGTAGTTTCGGAGATACGAGGGGGGGGCAAAAATGCCCCCCGCCGCGCGGAAGGTGGTCCGGGGGCTTACCGCTTGCCGGGTTAAGTAAATCGGTCAAGTAGTTGATGAGATATAAGCTTCACAAAACCGTGAGCGCGAAAATTGTCTGCTATTCTAAGGAAGACTTCGCTCGCTCTGCTGGCTCCTTAATCAAATGGCTATCTTCGATTTTTCATTATCGTTTTATATCTCCCAAGATCAATTGACATGAGTCTTGGCAATTTCTCGTGACTGCTTCACGACTATGATGTATGTATTTCTTAATTGATCTTTTTCGACCAAACACGTACTCTTCTGATAAAACAAATGTCACCATCGTGTTCTATGCCTAAAAGTGCCTATCAAATATGTGCCATATTCTGCGAATGCCACCGAGCACAGACCTAGCCGTCGTATTAGACTGACAATAATGGAGAAACTTGCCGTCATTTTCGACTAGCATACATATTAGGCTGGCCGTCAAATTGGACTAGTCGTCATGTCCTATCAGTCATTACATTGGGCTGATTGTTGAAACTGGTCACAAGGAATCTCCAAACAGACAGGAAGATGTGTAAACATTCGAAAGTCCAGCAGTGAAGTGCAGAGTCGTGATAAGCTATGTCCGTGACGTAGAGGTTTCTGTGGTAAATGAACGCAACAGCCAACAAATTACGGCCAGTGCGGACGAGAATAAAACCTGCCTAAACATACAGCGATGAGCCTAAAAAAGTCGGCACCAGACGAGAGATGACCCGAATCCAAGAGCTTGGTCACCGTGCCAGTCGCTAGCAAAAACCGACAACGGCGCGTCGCCGCCACTGCGAGGCTTATCATCGACAAATACTCAGCCAATCACGCTTACTCAGTGGTTTTGCTGAAAGCGCAAACGGGGGTGACCTAGCCGGAAGATGGTGCCGATTCGAACTAGAAATGTCAATTGCAGAAAATCGGGATAGGTACCGATGCCAAACCAAATGCCAACCAAAACCATGAGAAACTATAAAAAACAGACCAGCTTGGCAAATTGAGAGAAATGTCTACTTTTTTACCGAATTCGAAACCTGTTGTAAGCAGGTACAGGGGCGGATCCAAGGGGGGGGGGGTCCGCCCTTTGTTTGATTTCTTTTGTAAGATTACCAAGTGAAAGGGATGGCAGCTCTAGCTTCCTCCCCTTTGGGCGACTTTTTCCATTTTTTCTTTTGTTTTTACAAAAAAAAAGATATTCGAGGAGTTTTTTTGGTGGTGGTGGTGGGGGGTAGGTATGCAGTGGAAAATGTCAAATGTACAGCCCACTGGCTTAGGGGCCCTAAGAATAGGCTTAGGGGCCCTAAGAATACTCGGGGCCCCTTCAAACTACTCAGGGGCCCCTGCATATCATTAAGGGTCCTTTCTGACTTTTCTGGGGATTCTTCAGACAGTTCGTGGTTCCCTTAAAGGGACTATCCCACCTTTAACATGGGGTTTGAGTTGAGATAGCCAAGTTTGCGGCGAGGTTCAGAAACCACTATTTATCTAGGTTGCAACCCCCGCGGCCTCTTGGTGTTGAAGAAATTCGTTCCCTTCATTTGAAAATGGGCCTTGTACAAGGCCCTATCTTCAACATGGAGCGACCGTTAGTGTGACGTCACCTCGTTTAGTCATTCTGATTTAAATGGGTTTGTTCGTTGAAAAATCGCTTAAAACTTGGTCTGAACTTTGTTGTGGTGCCTACAGAGTAAAAAGAATCAGCTTTATGACAGTAATGTGGCCTGGGGAAGGAGGTAATTTTGGGCTGTGACGTCACATATTTGAAAGTTTGTGTTTGGAATATGGGAAGCCTAAGATGTTTAATGAAAAATAAATGCCAGAACCGTGTTCCTGGTCATCCAATCTATAAAGTCGGGCACAATTTAACTGGTTTTAACAACATTTTAGAAGGTGGGATAGTCCCTTTAACCCGCGCACCGACGGGGGTCTGCGCCAACTTCGCACCGACGGGGGGGGGGGCGGATGACCGCACCCCCCCTGAGATCTCGATAACGAAGCAAGATAGCGACAAGCAGTAAACGGCATCGGATACGCACGGTCAAGATCTACAATTTTTACTAAGGTCATTTTCAGGTCAGGTCAAAGATGACGTCACAGGGGTCGAAAAAGTCAAAATGGCGGCGCTAGATATGGAGAGTTTTTCTCGAATAAAATTTCGAATTAATCAAGATAGGAACAAACTAAGGGCATCATCGTAATCCTCTCGTCAATCCGCATCGAATGATATATATGTTGACCTCGAAAGGTCAAGGTCAAAGGTTGACCTCAGGTCACGTGAACTCGAGGTCATCATGTATATCATTCGATGCGTCTTGACGAGCTGAACACAATGAGACCATCCACGCGTCTGTATCTTATTCCTGTACAGAGTTATTGGCCAAAAACCTTTGGTGACCTTTGATGACGTCACATGACCTCACAGCTGCCCAACAGCAAAACAGACCTCAAGGTAGTGAAGGTTGATCGTATATGAAGTCATGTATGGTATATGGGGCCATTCCGACCCGTTTTAGTGGTAAAAACAGGGAGTTGATTTTTCCCCCATTGACTTATAATGGGGAGGTCGCGAAATTGACCTGACCTTAGGTCACCGATATCAAAATTCCGAGATATACAAATTGTAGCTACTAATGACCTAATAACATCCTGCGACTTTCAAAGGCCTCCGACATCTACTGTAGCTCTGGCACGGTGACAAAGTTGCAAAAAAGTGACTTGAGGTTGGGTCATTCAAAGTGACCTGGTGACCTGACCTTGAAAGGTAGGAGGTTCAAACTTGCACACCATATGTAAAATTGATGAGGGAATAGTCTTACCAAATTTCGCGGCGCGTAGCGCCGCGGTTTTCCCGCTATTCGCGAAAACCTCAGGGGGGGCGGATATCCGCCCCCCCCCCGTCGGTGCGCGGGTTAAAACTCCTCAGGGACCCCTCAGAATCAGACTATTCAGGGCAGTGGCGGATCCAGGGGGGGGGGGGCAAAATGGGCATTTGCCCCCCCCCCCAAACGGCATGATTTTAACATTACGCCTATGGGCGATGCATGGAAAGAATCGATAAATTTTTATGGCTTGCCCCCCCCCCCAAACCTCTGAGCTGGATCCGCCTCTGATTCAGGGGGCCCTCAGACTAATTATAAGGCCTCTTCAGGTGACTCAGGGGTGTCAGGCTACTCAAAGGGTCCCTGAAAACTAATGAGGGGGCCCTTCAGACCATTCATCAGGGGCCCATGAGGCGCTATTAAGCAAAAAATACGGCCACTCTCAAAATAAAGTGGGCGAAATCCGGGCTTAAAATTTTGGGGTAGGTAGGGCGCCATCGAGGGGAGGGCCGATTCGGAATAATCCCCTCCCCCTGAGCAATTTCCTGGATCCGCCCCTGCGTAGGTGAGGCATTGCAATAAAAACAAAACACCTAAAAACATTGCATGATTGAAATTCAGATAGGGTAAGGTGCCTAATTAGCGACCCCCTTAATTTGAACCGTCATTGCTCACGCTCTGTGGGTGCCACTGTGTTACTGGCTTGATTTTCGGAGAGATCGTTCATTTTTCTATTAAAATATAGTCATTTTCTGCCCCAATATTCACTAACTTATTTGTAGTGAGCATTTTGGCAAACCATTGCAAAAAACGCTAATAGGGAACTCTTCCCGATTAGCGACCGGGGAGGGTCGCTAATAAGTCTATGGGTTTCCCCCCCCCATATTAAAAATGGCAAATAATGCGACGCCTGAAAAGATAAAATATGATCTCAAAAAGGTAGCCTACTACGCAAAGCACTCAATCACTCGAACAGGGACGTTTATCCAACACATTTGCGTAAGTAAAAACTGATCACGTAATGCACCGAAGGCGAAAAGAAGGCGGAAACCCAAATTTTGCGGTCTATCTCGTATGATATTCGAGGTCCGCGCTGAATTCGGCACCCCCGCAGTCGGTGACGACATTTGGCATCCCCTGCCACACATTGCAAGCTTCAGCAACACCTCATTTTCATTTCTCTCTTTTCCCCTTTCTTTCCCTTCTTGAGCTATTTGCGACCATGTCAGGCGCAAATAGGAAATATGAATTGCGACACATTTTTAACCACCATGCTGTGCACAGTTGAGCGATCCACTATGGGAAAACGGCAATCCATTGAAAAAGGAATGTCGATTCAGAATAAAAAGGGTGCATCATCCTAATGTGCATCGCTTTTCATCAGAGAGGGCCCAAACACACACATTTTGGATAAGAAACTAGTCATTTTTATTTAAACTCACCTGAAACGTCCCACAAGAAACACCGACGACCGGAAAGTAATTTAATTTGATAACCAAAGTTTGGCTGACCTTTTGACGATGTTTTTACCCCGTTTTCTCCTGCAAGTTTTTCTGTAGGGAGGTAGGTCGCAAATCGGAAAGGGTCGCTAATTAGGCACCTTACCCTACCAAGTTGGCATTAGTGATGATATGGACATACCAACAAGTTGCTATCCAATTGACATATCTAGTCCAGACACTCCTAAGTCGCCCCACTTCCGTCATACCTCATACCTCGACGTACGTCATACATGACCTGTCAGCCAGCGGGACGATTGAACACTGTCTCCTGAACGGTGCTGTGCTCGAGTCCTCGGAACCAGCTCGGAACCTGAAGAGCCCAGTCACCCCGGCGCGGCGGACGGTGGCGGCTCCGGCCGGCGCAGCGGTGCCGCGTCACGGCCCCTCCCCCAGTCGGCTGACCGGTGACCGCAGCCACCATCCGGCCGACCCGATGACGTCAGCGACGAGGGCAGCGGGTCTCGACTCGGAGCCCGTCAGCCCGTCGGGGAACTCTCCACAACACAGAGGCCGAGCGCCAACTGCAGTTTGGGCGGCCGGACACGGTTGTTCAGTTACGGACCGAACGGCGTGAGCTGTTCTCGTCTCTGAATGTGTCCACTAAGCCGGTAAACACAGTGTGTCAAGACCAGGGAGAGCCTCACCGGCCCCCAGTCGGTAAGAGCACAGCGTATAACAGGGCCACGGAGAACCCGGCGCCTCAGCTGGTACAGAAGAGCCAACTGAGGCCTGCAGAACCACACTGGCGCCTCAGCTGGTACAAAGGAACCAGCTAGGGCTGATAATCCCGGGATCGGGATCCCGGGATCCCGGGATTGTATTAATCCCGAATCCCGGGATTAGAAGCATCGGGATTTCGGGATCCCGATATATTCCGTACAGAAACATCGTTCATAAAGTGTAGCTGATAGTAGGTATGTAAAAAAAGGTAAGTGAGTAACAACGCATTACAGTGCAGTTTTATGTCCAAAGATCTTACTTACGCCGTGCAAAGTCGTTATGCACAAGTATTGGTTACATATATACCTAATTGACATTGTTTCACACCGTCTCAGCCTTCACAATGTGGCGAGAGACGAGCTCTCTCTCGGCTCATCTCTCGCTCCCCGCGACGTCCCTCGCGTACTCGGTTTAACAGATCATTTTGCACGATGACATACTATGCCGACTATCGAATTCGAGTCCATCGAGTGGGAGGAGGTCGGCCGTCTTCGTGACTGTGGGAGCACGTCTGGTGGCTCAGTTACTGTCAGTGCCCCGTGGCTGGACGATCCATGAGGCTGGCCGGGCGCCCTGGGCATGGTTACCGTTAGTGAATAATTATTAATTACGTGCCTTTGTGATAAGCTATAGCTAACTTTGCCAAAATGTCGGATTTTGCTGAATTTAATTGCATGTAAACTGCATGTAAACGCGATTGCATGTAAACTGTCTGATGCGTTGAAACAGCGCATCCGACAGAGACGGTCACGTGCTGCTAAAGTCCTACAATCGCTCCATAACAAAATGTCGGCAGACTGGAAAGATATTTTTCCTAATGCCTCTCGCAAGGAAGCACAGGACTTAGTTGTCCACATGATGGAAAGATTGGGAGAACAGATGCATGATACCGAAGTAGGTGTAGATACAGAAGTGATGGACTATGATGATCCTGAATCAGCGCCGTCTCTTCAGTCAATGCTTTAACAAGCTCTAGATGAGGTTAGAGCTCCAGAGCAAGGCACCAGTTCATGCCCGTCTGGGATTAACTTTTCGCAATATTCTCTGATGATGACGAAGGCCATAAGGAAAGAATTGGAAAATTTACCTATCTCAGGAAGGACAGGCATGGTAGCGCTGTCCTACAACTGGCTGAAGGGCATAGTTCCTACGAGTGTTGAATCGGAACGAGTGTTTTCCACTGTCGGGAATATCGTCACAAAAGTGCGGTCGAGTCTCGGCGACGAAGTCGTTGATGCACTTTGCTTCCTCAAGTGCTACTACCGTAACAAGTGAATGTGACCAGGACATGCTGCTGGTCAGACGACCACAATCCGTAGGCACGTCTACTGTATCCTGACTCGAAATATAAACAAGAAATACAATGATCAATGTCATTCATGCTCTTATATTTGTTCGGGGTAAAGGTGTATGCCTGGTATTGTGTTTATGATGGTAAGAATGCGCCATATACATACGATATTGCAAGAAAATTCTGCTTTGTAGACAGGTTAAAATAAAAACTGCTCAATCCCGGGATCCCGGGATATCCCGGGATTGCATTTCTAAAATCCCGGGATCCCGAGATTGCCAAAAAGTCCCGGGATTATCAGCCCTAGAACCAGCTGAGGCCTGCAGGACCATACTGGCGCCTCAGCTGGTACAGAAGAACCAGCTGAGGCCTGCAGGACCACACTGGCGCCTCAGCTGGTACAGAAGAACCAGCTGAGGCCTGCAGGACCACACTGGCGCCTCAGCTGGTACAGAAGAACCAGCTGAGGCCTGCAGGACCACACTGGCGCCTCAGCTGGTACAGACTGAGGCCTGCAGTCAGCCGATGCGGACCACACCGGGGCCTCAGAGCTGCCGGTCCGACTCCGAGAAGACCTCGCAGGACCCTAGTTGACGGTCCGAGAGGACCTCAGCTGCCGATCTAATAGGACCCCAGCTGCTGGTCGAGAGGACCTCAGTTGCCACTTGCTGGTCTAATAGGACCCTAGCTGCCGGTCTGATAGTACCTCAGCTGCCGGTCTGATAGGACCCCAGCCAGGCGCGGATACAAGGGGGGGGCCATGGGGGCCATGGCCCCCCCCTTGGCCGATTTTTTTCAAAAATAAAATAAAAAGTTAAAAAGTTAAAAAGCTGAAAAGGGGGCCTCCTGAAAATAAAGTGGCCGAAATCCGATGAGTTTTTTTTTTTAACCTACCCACTTAGTTATTTCTTAGAAGACTAGCTGAGAAGACTTCTTTGTTAGAAGATTGGTAAAGCTTTTCATAACTTGGAGGTCTCTTATACTCACAGATATGACCACTTTTACAGGGCCTCCTAACCTGCACAGAGGGCCTCCAAGCCTGCACAGATGTTGAGATGTTGCCTGAACAGCTAGATAAGCTCAATAGACGCAGTTTTTTTTTGGGGGGCCCAACAAGTGGGAAGATGGGGCCTCCAACAGGTGGGATTATGGGGGGGGGCCTCCTGGTTTCTAATGGCCCCTCCCTTGGAGATTTTCTGGATCCGCCCCTGACCCCAGCTGCCGGTCGAGAGGTCGTCCCGCCGGCGGTGGGTGGGTGGGTGGGGTGTCGTCCCGCCGGCGGTGGGTGGGTGGGTGGGGTGTCGTCCCGCCGGCGGTGGGTGGGTGGGGTGTCGTTCCGCCGGCGGTGGGTGGGTGGGGTGTCGTCCCGCCGGCGGTGGGTGGGGGTCGGGCGCACAGCGCTGCACAGAGCACGCGGCGCCGCGCGGCCTTATTTGGACTGGGCTGGCCGCCGCCGGCCCGGCCCGGCGGGATGGGTGTGTGGGGGGCACCGCGGCGTGGCGCCGGTGGGCGCGCAGGAATGCCCGCCGGCGCGGCGCGGCGGCACCTCGGGCTCGGCCCAGGCGGCACGTCCCATCTGTCACCGTATGCACGTTGATGTATGTATGTGCGGCGGGAGCGGGTGATTGGCGCCGGTGCAGCCGCTCGCTTAGAACTCGGAGCTTATTAGTTGCGATTATGGCTCCAATGGCATCGATTTCATTCAAACTTACAGGATATGCTAAGCCATGGTAGGCTCACCGAGTGCCATGACAGGCAACCCGTTTTTTTTTATTCGGTTAACCTGGGGTCATCTAGAGCCTAGAGGTCATGACAACTTCAAAGGAAAGTTAACCGAATGGCTCCAATGGTAGAAAATATGATAAATGAATGTTCCATTTCAGCGTTTTGTATTTTACTAGCTCAGCCTATGGCAATATGTGGCTAGCTTGGTATTTCCATGGTGCAGGAGCGCTAGGGTCGCGTCAACTGAGGTCAGTTAGGACTAAACCACGTTTTGGCTAATAGCTTGGATCACAATAAGGCCAGAGCTTCAAAAATGGTGTCATTGTGTGCTGAGTTGAATAAAATGCGCTATGGTGCATTTTGATGAGTTTACATACCTATGAACTCAATAAATTAAAGTTCATTTAATCTAAGCGAACTTCAAAATTCAATGAAGTAGCATGCCATTCATTGAAGACGCGCATTGACATGCTGAGTTCATTGGTGCTTTTAGTTTTGCTCTATTCTACCAGATGAAAAGTTAGAAGCAAAAACTTTTGACGTGCTTTAGTGATATTTTTTACATTGATACCCCGTCCTAAAACCCCATAAATATTAACCTACTCACCAAATTTGGGCTCACAGTGGCGTAACTTCCTGTGGGTCCAACTATCCTGTAAATTTAGTCTTTTTAAATGCCATAGAAGGCAATCGCCAGGGGTCGAATCCCCCCCCCGCCCCCACCGGCCATCCACGTGATGAAAAATGCCCGTCCTGGCGAGAGTAAGGTACGGCTAATTACCTATAAAACAAAGCAAATACATTTACCAGAACACTGCACTACTATAATGGTCCTCAATCCCCCTGACCAGCTTTCAAGCATATCATTGGAAGTCAAACACGAGCATGATAAATTTTACGATTATTGAGTAACCACTTGTATCGGATTGACATCACCAGCAGCATAAGTAATTTGCTGAGCGCCGTCGCTCCGACTCGCCGGCTGGGGTCGGGTCGCTGAGCTGGCGTCGCTCCGACTCGCCGGCTGGGGTCGGGTCGCTGAGCTGGCGTCGCCTCGCCAGCCGCTGATATGTAGTCCCTACTGGGTGCCGCGGGGTGGGACAGCAGCCCAGTCGCCGTGCCGTGGGTGGGACAGCCGCCCACTCGCCGTGCCGTGGGTGGGACAGCCGCCCAGTCGCCGTGCCGTGGGTGGGACAGCCGCCCAGTCGCCGTGCAGCTGGACGGCTCCAGGCCGTATATACCGGAAGGCTGTGCGCCGGGGGTGTGGGGACACGCCGTACCAGATCCGGCGGGAGGTGGCCAGGGCCACGCCGCGCGCCGCCGCGCCGGGTGGTACGCTCCCCGCGCGGCCATCTCGCTGCCGATACCACTATCGGCGGCAACAGGCCCGACTCTATCTGATTACATGGTTTTAACGCCCTGTCATTTACCATGGCTGAGGGCTCAGGCGTATCTCTGATAGGGGGCGGCTGCCTCGACCTATCAACTCGCTGTTGTGTAAAGTGGACGCAGCAGTACGCTTTGATAATGATGCAACGCTCTCTGAGGCCGGGCCAGGGGTGTGGAAACTCAGCGGCGGCTGCACCGATCCGGATCGGCGCCGCCACCGAACGCGGGTCCCGGAGCTGGGAGCGGCGACGCTACCGGAGCTGGGGTCGGGGCCGGGCCGCGAGCTCGGCAGCTGTCGGCGACCGGTCCGAGGTCAGCGCCTGAGCTCTCAGAGGTCAGGAGGTCAGCGCGGTGGGGTCGCTGGAGCGTGGAGCCTCCGACGCCCTTCGACCGCCGGCGACGGTTCAGGATCCAGCCGAGTTGCCTCCACCGGACATGAGGAGGCGGCGGCGCGGTGTGCTCACGGGTTACGGCCCTGCCTAGAAATGGTGTGAGTGAGACCAGACGAGCGGCGTGCTCCGCCCGCCACCGACCCGGAGCTGCAGGAAGGGATCCCACCTGGCAACGGTCTGAATCAGCGCCCCATTTGGGCCCATCTCTGAATCTCTGGATCTCTCCCTGGAATATGCATTCATCTTAGTTATGATCTCTGGATACAGAATGGTTTCACCTCAAGGTTTGTCAATGAATCTATACACGGACACCTGTCTGGATCCCTCATGAGCCAGGACTAACTACCACGCTCCACCCCCCCCCCCTTCCCTCTTTAGGTCCGCCCCTGAACAAACTGCCTCACAGACTCGGGATCCCTTTCTACGCCAGGAGTTAGAACAGAGGGGTGCGCTGAGGTCCTCCCCTCCCCTCCCCTCCCCTCCCCTGGAGGGCGACCCTCCAGCACCTGTGACGTTCGGTATACGAAAACGCCCCCACCGCGCCGGTCCTCCCCTCCCCTCCCCTCCCCTGGAGGGCGACCCTCTAGCACCTGTGGCGTTCGGTATACCGAAAACGTCCCCACCGGACGGCCCGAGGCCCGAGCAGATGAGAAGTGAGAACTGAGAGTAGGTATATATCTGGACAAGGTGGCGGAACACCTTGTCAACAGTGGAACCAAAGTGTCCCCCTCCCGTCCTGGGTAGGTCAGATGGCAAGAAGATTTTACCAACTTCCGCCGCGAGGTAGGGTAAAATACGTAAAAACGGTATCAGCATGTACCGGTCCACTACATGTAGCGTCGTGTTTCGAATACGCGGTTGGAATTCAATTGCACAAAATAATACCGTAAGCTAGCGCTTGGTCTCGGGAATATTTTCAGAGTGGCTGATTTGCGGCACAACTTGCAATGCCCAACTTGCTTCATTCAATGGACACTGAGCTGACGTAGGAAGGTAAGCGACAAACCGCTCTGCCACCAGCCGGTGTAATAGGAGGGAACGGGGAGGGGGGGGTACAGCGTAGCTACAGGAGCCCTCATGCTAGTGTCGGCGAACACGGACGTGTCCGGGTGCAGCGCGCCCGCTGCTCGGCCGGGGAGCCGCTCACCAGGTCCCGAGCTGTGCACTGCACAGCCGCCCCCCAGGTCCCGAGAGCTGTGCGCTGCACAGCCGACCCCCAGCTCCCGAGAGCTGTGCGCTGCACAGCCGACCCCCAGGTCCCGAGAGCTGTGCACTGCACAGCCGCGCCGCTGCACCGTGTGCGGCGCACTGTCGGGGGCGACAGGGGCGCACTGTCGGGGGCGGCAGGGGCGCACTGTCGGGGGCGGCAGGGGCGCGCCGCTGCACCGTGTGCGGCGCACTGTCGGGGGCGACAAGGGCGCGCCGCCCTCAGGTGTCACCGACAGGCCGACAGCGCGCTGCACGGCCGCGGCCCACTCGCTGTCGCCGCCGTGAGTCAGGGAATTGATTTTCGACTGTCGGTGTGACTCAGCGGCCGCCCCGGTCCGCCAGCTCACCAATCACCCTGGCTCCTCTGCCGCCCCGGTCCGCCGGCTCACCAAGGGTCCCCTGTCGCCCCGGTCCGCCAGCTCACCAATCACCCTGGCTCCCCTGTCGCCCCGGTCCGCCGGCTCACCCTGGCTCCTCTGCCGCCCCGGTCCGCCGGCTCACCCTGGCTCCCCTGTCGCCCCGGTCCGCCGGCTCACCCTGGCTCCCCTGCCGCCCCGGTCCGCCGGCTCACCCTGGCTCCCCTGTCGCCCCGGTCCGCCGGCTCACCCTGGCTCCCCTGTCGCCCCGGTCCGCCGGCTCACCCTGGCTCCCCTGTCGCCCCGGTCCGCCGGCTCACCCTGGCTCCCCTGTCGCCCCGGTCCGCCGGCTCACCCTGGCTCCCCTGTCGCCCCGGTCCGCCAGCTCACCCTGGGTCCCCTGCCGCCCCGGTCCGCCAGCTCACCAATCACCCTGGCTCCCCTGTCGCCCCGGTCCGCCGGCTCACCAATCACCCTGGCTCCCCTGTCGCCCCGGTCCGCCGGCTCACCCTGGCTCCCCTGTCGCCCCGGTCCGCCGGCTCACCCTGGCTCCCCTGTCGCCCCGGTCCGCCAGCTCACCCTGGGTCCCCTGCCGCCCCGGTCCGCCGGCTCACCAATCACCCTGGCTCCTCTGCCGCCCCGGTCCGCCGGCTCACCACGGGTCCCCCGCCGCCCCGGTCCGCCAGCTAACCAATCACCCTGGCTCCTCTGCCGCCCCGGTCCGCCGGCTCACCCTGGCTCCTCTGCCGCCCCGGTCCGCCAGCTCACCACGGGTCCTCTGCCGCCCCGGTCCGCCGGCTCACCACGGGTCCTCTGCCGCCCCGGTCCGCCGGCTCACCACGGGTCCTCTGCCGCCCCGGTCCGCCGGCTCACCACGGGTCCTCTGCCGCCCCGGTCCGCCGGCTCACCACGGGTCCTCTGCCGCCCGGTCCGCCGGCTCACCCTGGCTCCTCTGCCGCCCCGGTCCGCCGGCTCACCCTGGCTCCTCTGCCGCCCCGGTCCGCCAGCTCACCAATCACCCTGGCTCCTCTGCCGCCCCGGTCCGCCGGCTCACCAATCACCCTGGCTCCTCTGCCGCCCCGGTCCGCCAGCTCACCACGGGTCCCCCGCCGCCCCGGTCCGCCGGCTCACCAATCACCCTGGCTCCTCTGCCGCCCCGGTCCGCCGGCTCACCACGGGTCCCCTGCCGCCCCGGTCCGCCGGCTCACCAATCACCCTGGCTCCTCTGCCGCCCCGGTCCGCCGGCTCACCCTGGCTCCTCTGCCGCCCCGGTCCGCCAGCTCACCAATCACCCTGGCTCCCCTGCCGCCCCGGTCCGCCAGCTCACCAATCACCCTGGCTCCCCTGTCGCCCCGGTCCGCCGGCTCACCACGGGTCCCCCGCCGCCCCGGTCCGCCGGCTCACCAATCACCCTGGCTCCTCTGCCGCCCCGGTCCGCCGGCTCACCACGGGTCCCCTGTCGCCCCGGTCCGCCAGCTCACCAATCACCCTGGCTCCTCTGTCGCCCCGGTCCGCCGGCTCACCCTGGCTCCTCTGCCGCCCCGGTCCGCCGGCTCACCAATCACCTCACCAATCCTCTGCCGCCCCGGTCCGCCGGCTCACCAAGGGTCCCCTGTCGCCCCGGTCCGCCGGCTCACCAATCACCCTGGCTCCTCTGCCGCCCCGGTCCGCCGGCTCACCCTGGCTCCTCTGCCGCCCCGGTCCGCCGGCTCACCAAGGGTCCCCTGTCGCCCCGGTCCGCCGGAGGGCACACGGGTCGGGTCGGGTCGGGTCACCGGCTGTACCCCTGCTACATCCCGGCTGCATCCCACTGCACTCCAATGCACCCCAACCGTAGGCTGGAGCGCGCCTACACTGTTCACTGTTCAGTAGTGGCGGAGCGCATAGCTGCCTTTTTAGCTTGGTTTGAGTGACATGGAGTGACATGGAGGCCAAACAATCCAGGTTTGGTGAGCATTTTCTTCAGGTCTGGCAAATGCCGTTGGTATTCAGAAATCCCATTCGGAAATGGAACTGGGACTCTGAGAGCCTCTGTCAGCTAGCCGCGTTATGGGGCCGAGGTGCAGCCGCCCACCACCCGACCGTATAGGCGCCGGAACAAAAATAAAAACCTACAAAGTAACTAGAATGCTGAGCTCTATTGATGTCCATTGTCCATCTCATGCAACGGAGTAACTATCCATGACGTCAAAAATTGACGTTCAAAACAATAAAGCGACCCCTCCCCCCCCCCCCTACATCACATCACCACCAATTACGGGTAAGGGGCAGACACCGGCCAGCCCTCCAACAATCGACGACTGGCCGAGCCACGGGCCCAACTAAACCCATGCCGGACCGCTCGGACCGTCCGGCCGTCCGGACCGTCCGGACCGTCCGGTTACCGAGGCAGTCAGTCCGGAGGGTTTACACCGGACACTGGATGTCAGGGTCAGAGCGCGTCACTGTGTAACCGCAGCACGGGCCGCTGCAAGTGCAGCCTCCAGCCTGAGACGGTACGCGGCCCGGCCCGGCCCGGCGCGGCGCCCGCCCACTCCGGGCCGGCGCGGCCGCCACCCCACCCCCCCAACCCGGTCCGGCAGCCACGTCTGTTTGTTTGAGCCTCGCGACACGCGGCGCTCAGTGACACTGGCCTCAGTGACACTAAGTGACTCGGCGCTCAGTGACACTGGCCAGTCAGCCGGCCACCAGCTCACCATTCGGCGCGCTCAGTGACACTGGCCAGTCAGCCGGCCACCAGCTCACCATTCGTCGTCTGCCGATCGAGAGCCCCACCGGGTCAGACCAGGTGCGCGAACAGCTAATGCAGGCCGATATGAGTGGACACGCTACACTTCACTACAACTATAGTAGAAGACACGACTGGGAGGCAGCAAACAAACGAGGAGCCACAGGCTGATTCAAGGAATCGTCCCTCTCCTCTGTCCATGTCGCTCCTGGAACATTCACCGTAACAATATGTTTTTTATCTTAGCGGCCTGCCGCCTGGACTTGCTCCCTCCCTCTCTCTCTCTCTCTCTCTCTCTCTCTCTCTCTCTCTCTCTCTCTCTCTCTCTCTCTCTCTCTCTCTCTCTCTCTCTCTCTCTCTCCGATTTAACCCGATGTTTTGCACGACTTCTTGCCGCGGCGGTCGTGACGGGGGCGCTGTCAGCTCAGTCCAGCTGCGAGGGCCGCGGCGCGCCGGCCATCAGTGCAGGCCGTCTCAGTCGGAGACCGCCGCGCCGGCCGGCAAAAAGCCGAGAGAGAGAGAGAGAGAGAGAGAGAGAGAGAGAGAGAGAGAGAGAGAGAGAGAGAGAGAGAGTTAGAGAGAGAGAGAGAGAGAGAGAGAGTTAGAGAGAGAGAGAGAGAGAGAGAGAGAGAGAGAGAGAGAGAGACGGAGAGAGAGAGGGAGGAGAGGGAGGGGAGGAGGGAGGAGAGAGAGGAGAGGAGAGGAGAGAGACGAGGAACAGGGCGCAGGTGGAGAGAGGGAGGAGGGGGCCGGGTCCGGTGGTGACTGGGCGGTGGGCAGTGGGCAGTGGGCTCACCTGGTGCCGTGCTCGCCGCCGCCGGTGCTGCTCTCCCGTCACCGCGGTCGGGCCGACTGCGGCCGACCCCGCGCCCCCGCGCCGCCGCCGCCGGCCGCCGGCCGATAGCCCGGCCCGCAGCACTGATAGCTCACCGGCGTGCCCGCACGTGCCGGCCGGCGTGCTGCGCGCCGCCGCGGCCGGCCCAGTTCGCGGAACGTTAGTCACTGGTCAGCGGCAGTCGGGCGGGGGCGGGGGCGGCTCAGACCGGTCGGTCGGTATGGCGCCCAGTTTGAACGGGCGCCCGGCCGCCGCTGCGTCTGGCCGCGCCCGGTCGGTGCGGCTCACACTGACACGGGCGCCGCGCCGCTCAGCACTGCGCTGCTGGCCACTGCAGTCCAGACTCGAGCGGTGGCTGTCGGCTGGCGGAGCGTGCCGGCACCACCTCCCCGGCGCCGCGGCATGGACTGGGGAGTGAGAGGGGCGCGCTCAGGCCGCTCGCTGCTCAGCCCACCGCGGTCTGTGACGAAACGCCACCGGGGGGAGGGGGAGGGCGCCCCACGGCTGCAGACGGCGCCTGCTCCCGCCGGCTGCTGAGTGCTGACCCCCAGCGGCCAGCGGCCAGCGGCCAGCGCGCTCAGCAGCCCACAGTGGGCGACAATTCATCGAGCACTCGTCGGGGCGGTGGTCAGAGGAGAGGAATGGACAGCGGGAGGGGGGGGATAGGAACTTGTAGCGAAAACTAGACAGTGAGTATGGTGATAATAAATCAATGCGGTATTTGTACTGTCTTGCAGCAAATGTTTAACAATAACAACGAACAACGATACAAAAGCAAAAACGTAATCGCAGCTCCGCGCGGCTCAATAGTCAGCGAGCGATTCCCGGCCCGCTCCGCGAGCCGGTCGTACCCGGGTCGTGTCACCGCCAGGCGGCAGCACTGGTCCGGTGACCCGACATCACGTGATATTACCACGGTATTATGGCATTTAACCCGCGATCATCTGAGGAGAGGGGGGAAGACCCTACACCCCCCCATTTTTCTGGAATAACTCATGAACCGCTCAACCCGCGCCACAGTGCAGCGGTGACTGGGATATGTACTGTAACGCGCCCCACGGGGGGGGGGCTCTTCATAACCCCCCTCCAAACTCCGAAACTACCGTGCCAATTGTCAAAATTTGGACGGCGACTAATTTAATTGACCTCGAGGTCACCGATGACGTCACAGGTCAGGTGAGAGTAAAAATTATCGACGTTTGCTGCCTCCCAGCTGGCTCGCCGTGCCGCTGGCCCCGCGTCCACCGTCTGCAGAGTCCAGGAGGCAGATGATGGCGCTCGCGTCCGGGTGCTGCTCATGGTCCGGTGCAGAGTTGGTTCACTGCGGCTAGCGCTCCTCCAGGGCGGCTCGGAGTGGCCCAGCTCGGCTCTGGTACTGGAGCACAGCCCGCAGAAGACGCCGGCGCCGCGCTCCCGACTGCTGGCTTGGCCCCGGTCGGCGCGGGGGGGGGGCGATCATGGTGCCGCCCCCGCCGCGGGGAACATTCATTCTGGCCAGGGTTCATAATGTCCAGGGTACGATATGCCCAGTGTCGAAATGGCCAGTGCCTTGAATAGGCCAGAATTCATAATGTCCAGGGATTGCATGGTCCAAATGCGGCCAACTGGCTGCAGATAGGGTATATTCAAAGAGGCCAGGGTTCATAATGTCCAGGGCACGATGTGTCCAGTGTTCGAAATGGCCAGGGTTCATAATGTCCAGGACACGATATGTCCAGTGTTCGAAATGGCCAGGGTTCATAATGTCCAGGGAACGATGTGTCCAGTGTTCAAAATGGCCAGTGCCTTGAATGGGCCAGAGTTCATAATGTCCAGGGATTACATAGTCATTGAAAGTGACGTCATTACGTAAAAACACGGAACCAGCTCAATGCGAAGCAGTGCAGTGCCGAAGGCAATGCCTTAGGAGAGATTACAGGCAATAGTAAATCAAATATTTTTAGGTTAAGTGGTTATGCATCAGGCTTCAGCCCGTTCATAGTGTCCAGGACACGATGTGTCCAGTGTTCGAAATGGCCAGGGTTCATAATGTCCAGGGAACGATGTGTCCAGTGTTCAAAATGGCCAGTGCCTTGAATGGGTCAGAGTTCATAATGTCCAGGGATTACATAGTCATTGAAAGTGACGTCATTACGTAAAAACACGGAACCAGCTCAATGCGAAGCAGTGCAGTGCCGAAGGCAATGCCTTAGGAGAGATTACAGGCAATAGTAAATCAAATATTTTTAGGTTAAGTGGTTATGCATAACCACTTAACCTAAAAATATTTGATTTACTATTGCTTGCAATCTATTCATGCGAGAAACTATTTCCTTATCCCCGGTAGGCAAACATCATTACCTTAGGTTAGGTTAGGTTAGGTTAGGTTAGGTTAGGTTAGGTTAGGTTAGGTTAGGTTTGGTTTGGTTTGGTTGACTGTGTAATCCCTGGACACTATGAACTCTGGCCAATTCAAGGCACTGGCCATTTTGAACACTGGACACATCGTGCCCTGGACATTATGAACCCTGGCCATTTCGAACACTGGACACATCGTGCCCTGGACATTATGAACCCTGGCCATTTCGAGCACTGGACACATCGTGCCCTGGACATTATGAACCCTGGCCTCTTTGAATTTACCCTATCTGCAGCCAGTTGGCCACATTTGGACCATGCAAACCCTGGACAATATGAACACTGGCCAATTCAAGGCACTGGCCATTTCGAGCACTGGACACATCGTACCCTGGACATTATGAACCCTGGCCTAAATAATACGCACCCGCGCGCCACCCGGTGCCGTGTTGCGGAGTCGACTGGGGAGTGGGGACGGCGGCCCCGGCAAACTCCCGGAGCGGGTCCACGGCGGGCAGCGCGGAGGCGCGCGCGTCGTGGACCCGCTCGAAAAAAAAAACTAAAAACTAAAAAAAAACGAAAATTCGTGACAAATTTGAGCCAGGCTCGTTATATGATGTCAGACCATCGCTAACATAAAGTTTAAAGCATGCAAATTAACCCGCGCCCCAGTGGCGGTCTCAGCCAACTTCGCCCTAGTGGGGGGGGGGGGCATATGTTACCACCCACCTCTAACTCAAAAACTAAGAGGGCTAGAAAGACGCGGTAAAAAGCAGTCGATAGCGCTCTCATTGCGTACGTTTGAAAGTATTTCGGTCATTTTTCATCTTAGAGCAATATTGGGGTCACTGGAGGTCATCAAAGGTCAAAATTTGCCAAATGTCACAATATTTCTCAGAAAACATGCATTTATCTCAAGAACTATGATAGCTAGAAAAACGTATTGAAAAGCAATCGACAGCTTTTGAATTCTTCTTTTGATAAGGTCATTATCAAAATTGACCTCAGGTCAACGGTTTAGCCTCCAGAGGGCAAAAACTCCAAAAATAGCTGTTTTTACGAAATGTGCTTTTTGACAATAACTTTTGACTAAAAAAAAACACGACATTTCTATTGCCAGAATCGTGTTCCTCTCGCCAAGACGCCTCGAATGAATTATAATTTGACCTTGAAAGGTCAACTTGAAAATTTGACCTCAGGTCAAGGTCATGACCTGACCGGAAAAGGTCATGTTGCATATCAGTCGATGCGTCTTAACAAGACAAACACAATGAGGCCATCCCCAGCGTTCTATCTCTTTCCAATCGAGAGTTATTGGCAAAATCTGTAGCCTCAAATGCCCTCGGATTACCTTTCTAGAGGCTATCAGCGAAAAAGACACCTTGGTCCCTGGTTGGTGGTCCAAATCATTGTGATTCTGAAATATTTGGACTGTTCCTATGCGTACACACGGATCTAGAGGCATTTTCATTTTTCTCCATTGACTTATAATGGTAAGGTCACGCCACTGCACAGTGGGGATTTTTCCGATCTAGCGCGTCTTAATTCCAAAAAATCTTTTTTTGTTATTTGTTTATTTTTTTCTGTCAGTGGGGCTAAGAAATGTGTGAATTTTTCATATATGGCATTGTTTTATCTGTATGTCCACAGCAAGACTAGGAAAAATGCGCCCATAGTTCATGCGTGCTTACTCAATGGGCTCAGTAAGGCCCGAAAGTATAGCTCAATTTTATTGTCCTGTCCTGTTGGTTTTATTCTTGCGAGGTCTTAAAGTTGCATATTTTCTGAAAGATACTTTTATTAGGAATGGAATGGCAAACAGAAAGTATGCCACAGCCCACAACCTTACAAAGGTCACAAAAATGTCATTTACAAAAAAAAACCTTACAGACACCATATTGTTGCATTGTATTGTATATACCACCAATTGTATTGTATTGTATTGTATTGAAGGAATGGTATTCTAGATAAATGTAGGACATCAACAATGTTTTCCACACTTTTCCACTCCGAAACATATCCTAGCGAATTCGCCACTCTCTCCTGCACAAGACAACGCCTAGTTTGGCTGCCGAAACTTGCTTTAACACGGAATATTCGCAATAGAGTATCTTAAAGGGACCCTCCCACCTTCAAAAAAGTTAATGAATTGGCATGAAAGTGATGTCGCTCGGTTCAGAAAGAGCAAAAACGAATATCTACCAAATTTCATCGAAAAATATTCACCGGTTTTCAAGAAATTAGACTTTTACTTTTGTTTACTTTTTGGGATCTCCGCTGTTCCTAGCGACTTTATTTGAAAGGGCGGCATTTGTTGCGCGCAAAGCAGCATATACCACCGCGTGCTACAAAACGTTTTAGTCAAACATTTAACGGACGTTCGAAAGCCTGATGACGTCATCAGACTCCCGTAATGGTTAAGAGATAGGGACCACGCTGGTCCCACCCTGCAAGTAAAGGGAAGAAATTTCTTGAACACCATAAAGCTGCGGGGGTTGCGACCAGGATAAATGGTGGTTTCTGAGCCTGGCCGCAAACTTGGCTATCTCAACTCAAAACTAATGTTAAGGTGGGAGGGTCCCTTTAATACCCCACTCTAGGAGCGCTAGGGCAAACAGCACGATATAAGTATGTTCCAGACATAGGCGAATAATTTTACTTATTGATGTATATGATGCATATTTTCTGAGACACATTCATTAGGAATAGGATGACAGGCGTAAATTATACATGTAGAATTTACGCCTGTCATTCGTATACGAATAAAGACGCGCTAGATCGGAAAAATCCCCACTGTGCACTGGTCTGACCTTAGGTCACGGATATAAAAAATCCGAGATATAAGTTAAAAGCTACTCCAAGCGGCGCGGCGCCACGCGCCGCGGTTTTTTATTCACACGCAAAAAAAAATGCGACAGGGTGGTAACATATGCCCCCCCCGCCCCCCACTGGGGCGAAGGTTAAATTGTGGATTAGAATTTATTTTGCTATTTAGAATTTGGTTTCCTAAGACCAGTGAAAGCTGAGTGAAAAGGTTGGCTCTGACTTGCTGATAAAGAGGGCATAATAAGAGTAGGAGAGTGTGGGGTAAGCGAGTGTTTTGATCAGAGAATAGAGATGTTAATCGGATACCAACTTTTTGGTTTACCGATACCAAACCTATACCTACCAACTTGGTATTTGGTATTTCAAGGCCAATGTTTTTGGTATTTTGTCGGTATTGTGAATCGTTGCTAATGTAAAACAGGCTGTGAACTTGGTAAAAAGTTGGTATTTCCCTCATTTTTCAGAGTCGGTTCGGTATTGCTATTTTCCTATGGTTATTGTTGGTATTTGGTTTGGTATCGGTATCACAATTTTCCGTAATTGACATCACTAGTTTTGATGTAACAGGAAAACTTTCAAATGAATGTCGCCTCATTTCAATGGCAGTACATGAGGACGGTACATGATGAAAAAGTGAAATAGGTATGTACTAGGTGGCTGAAATAGGTATGTAGGTATGAATGAAATAGGTATGAATAGTTTTCCTACAGGAAAACTAATCATATATGTGTATGATATTTTTAAGTGCTTACAACGTTTGTTCCTGCTTTTTGTTCGTGGGGGCTAGATTTTCGGTTCCGGGGTGGTGTCGTTTGCGGCGGTGAGGACTTTTATGTTTTGACATGTTCTGCTATTTTTTTTTTGTCTCATCGCTTTCCATCTAATAACTGGAAGAGGGCCTTTAAACATTCATAAGCCGACAAACATCACACATCACACATCACACAGCTAAACGCGCTCACGCACCCGGCGCCATCAGCTGAGCCCGCACAGCTCGAGCGAAACACCGGTGGGACATCTCTGCGACACCGGCGGGCAGCGAGTTATATAGGGACGGCGCGCGGTACGCAAACCGGCGCCTCCCGGCCTCTGTCCTCGGCCGGGGTAGGCGGAAGAGGCCGTCCTGCCTGGTCGTTCACTGGCGCACATCGCGGCAGCGAGTAAACGCGTCAGCCAGTGACTCGGGCTCGCCCCACCGCAGCACCTTGTACGCGAGAGTCAGCGTCTGCGCCTCCATCATCTGCCGTGGCATCATCCAGCGCAGCTGCTCCCGCAGATCGGACACATGATCGAATTTACGTTTGCCGAAAATCACTCTCACCGCAAAGTTAAGTATCTTGAGGAGCCTGTCTAAGTTTTTTTGCGTGCCGTTTCCGTATACCGAGAGACAGTATCCGATCCGCGAGAGCACCAGCGCCGTCACCAACACCTTGATGACGCCATCGGGAAGGTAGTGTCGACAGTGGGATAGGCCGATCAATACACCCATGCACTGACGGCTCAGCTCGGACACATGCGATTCCCAGGACAGAGCACTGTCGAAGACGACACCCAGGTTTCTCACCTCCGCTTGTGGTTTCAAGACTACGTTGCAAAAATTTACCTCAATGTCCGGAAGTGATCGGAGATTCTGACGACTGCCAAAGACGGCGAGCTGGGTTTTGTTAGCGTTGACCTTGAGAGCATGAGAGATAAACCAGCGACTGAGTGATTCTAAGGAGCGTTCCATGCGCGAGGTGAGTCCCCTGAGGTCGTCCTTCGGGCCGCTCACCAACACCTGGGTGTCGTCGGCGTACTGGTACACGAGTGCTCCCTCAGCGTGTAATGACAAGTCATTAGAGAAGACGGTAAACAGGAGCGGACCCAGTACAGAACCTTGGAAGACACCCATGTTGTTGGCGAGCGGCCGAGACAGCACCCTGCATCCGGACCCATCGTTCAGAGACACACTCTGAGTGTGTCCCTGAAGATAGGCGGCGAACCAGGAGATTTCAATGGCGTACTGACGGCTCAGGCCCGGGTGACCTACGTCCGGGTGGCCTACGCCCGGCTGACCTACGCCCGAATTGCCTACTCCATCGAATGTCTACGCCCGGGTGACCTACGCCCGGCTGACCTACGCCCGAATCGCCTACTCCATCGAATGTCTACGCCCGGGTGACCTACGCCCGGCTGACCTACGCCCGAATCGCCTATTCCATCGAATGTCTACGCCCGGGTGACCTACGCCCGGCTAACCTACGCCCGAATCGCCTACTCCATCGAATGTCTACGCCCGGCTGACCTACGCCCGGCTGACCTACGCCCGAATCGCCTACTCCATCGAATGTCTACGCCCGGCTGACCTACGCCCGGCTGACCTACGCCCGAATCGCCTACTCCATCGAATGTCTACGCCCGGCTGACCTACGCCCGGCTGACCTACGCCCGAATCGCCTACTCCATCGAATGTCTACGCCCGGCTGACCTACGCCCGAATCGCCTACTCCATCGAATGTCTACTGCTCCCCTCCTGTCCGATTAACGAGTGAAGATTTCGCATACCAAAGTGACCCTTCCGGGGGAACCGGCACCCGCAGTCAGGTAACAATGGGGAGGGTCGGAGGGACCGACCGCCGCGCCGCATGGTGACAGGTGATTCCTGGGACGTCCGAGCGTCGCCTTTCAGACGCATCACCGCCCTCCCTCTCCCCCCCCCCGCCGCGCCGTGCCGCGCCGCACAAAGCAGACGGACCCTGTCGCGGAGCGAACTACCCGACCAAGCTGTCATCATCGGCGGAGAGCCTGAACTGCTTTTTTTTTTTAATCGTTGAGCTGATCAAGCTTGAGTAGCCATGCTTGCGTATTTCACGCTTCAGCCCTGCTGTGAGCCATGTTTTATGATTTCTCATTTCAGATCTTAACAATGATCTTAGGTAGGAAGAACCGCGAGAAACGCCCCTCCCCCTTAGCCCTCGCCGGTATAGGGGGGGGGTCGAACAGCCCCCTCTCGGTTTTCGCAAATAACTCGCGTAAAAACCCGCTGATCGCGACGGAACTTTCATTAGTCATTACCCTCGCGTTCATCAATTTTACACCTACCCTAACAATTTCATGACCCTGACGCAAATGACCTTTGACCTGTGACCTAATTTTCGACACCATGTTTGGCCGGAATCGCGATTCGGCGTATGTCGTCTCCTCTTACTTCTTAGCCGCGCGTTTGCACTCTTTTCGTGGTTTCAAGGGTTCAAACATGTGATATGATATTGCTCCTATGCGTTAGGTTGGGTGTTAAGTTCACTTGAAGCTCAGGACAGGTCACTGACCTTAAATGAGCTCGGTTAACTTTTACATGTTTCTAGGCTAGTTTTTTTAGCTTAATTCGAATTTAGCAACCATATGAGCATTTACGAAGTAGTTTTAGTGCCATCGTAACATGTTACGAAGCTGTCAGAGGCGGTTGACACCTACTACGAATACCCGGCAAAACCACTACTGGTTGAACTGAACTGACCTGACCCGACCTGGCCTAAAAGCATGAAGACATCATCTGTGATAAAAACTAACATGATATTCGTGATCAGAACCCCGAATAACCCCGTAGCAGCCACACTTAACGACCTAGACACTGCTTTCCTCCAAGCTGATCTCGATCGTTTATATAGGTGGTCAAAGTCCTGGGGTCTGACACTAAACCCCTCAAAGTGTAAGATTCTGACGTTGTCACTGCGCCGGTCTCCTGTAATAGGCATATATTCGATAGGCGGCGCGGTGTTGGAAAGAGTGACAGTAATGCGAGATCTTGGTGTCTTGTTGGACGAAAAACTTACTTTCGGGCCTCATGTCGATTCGATCTTACTCAAGGCCAACAGAGCACTAGGACTTATAATGAGATCTTTTCAGACAGGAAAAACGGCAGGTCCTTACGCTGTCTTAGCTGCAGCGATCGCAAGGCTATAATCAGCACTTACTGTGCGAATGTAAGGTCGGTAGTTGAATACTGTAGCGTGATATGGGGAGGAGCAGCTCAGGCACACATGAAGCGGGTGGAGCGTATCCAGCTTAAGTTTTTGATGTGGCTGTGCAGTCGCTGTTGCCTGTCAGATGTCTCGTTTGAGTATGCAGAACTCTTACGCTACTTCGGTCTGAGTTCTCTGGCGGCGCGACGAATGCAACATGATTTGATGTTCATGCGCAATGTACAAAACCAGTCTGTAGACTCGTCTTTTCTGCTCGAATATTTTCCGCTGACAGTGCCCACTCGTGCTCTGAGAGCACGGGTACTGTTTCATGTCCCATATGGTCGAGTCAGCACAGTTAAATCAGGAATGTTTTGTAGACTGCCGCTATTATGCAACGAGTTTTTAGATGCGTGTCGTGATGTAGATGTTTGGAACTCTAGCGCTGGCCAATTCAAGAGCTCTGTTCTGGCTTATGTCAACACTCGTAGTGTGTAGATGCTTTACCTTTACTGCTAAGATGTTTTTATATTGTGTTTTTATCTCTGTTTTTATCTTTACAGTTGCATACTTTTTTCTTAACGTAACAGTCACATGTAAGCGGTATTCTCTGAACTGTATTTTATAAGTGCATGTTGTGTTTTAACTGACTTCATCTGTGATTGGGGGCATACCCCGTTGATGATCTACAAATAAACTAAACTAAACTAAACTAAACTAAACCTAACTGGTCTCGATTTTCCCGACTTTTGGGCCATTGACCTGGCTTGGAAGGTCAACCAATGACCTAGGACCTTAAAATTGGGTATCATCGGCTTCCTCTTGTCACGGGAAACACGCTCGTTTTTTTCGCGAAGCTCTAGCTCGATCAGGGGTGAGACGGCAAGGGGGGTCCAACGGACTTCCCCCGCCCTTATACGTTTGCGGCTGTCAAAACACCAATACTGGCGAGGGGAAGTGTGTCACCGCTAGACTAGTTATTTGACCATATACTATTAGGTATTTATCTATATTTGTTTATTTACGATCTCAAGCCTCCACGTGGTAGGTTTTAACCCGCGCCCGGCTGGGGGTCCTGGATTTCCACGCCCTGCTGGGGGGGGGGGGTGTTTGAACACCCCCCTTCTAACTCGGCTCCTGGGCCACGTAGCGATACGCGGAAGGCGGCGTTCGAAAGAGCGTCAAAAATAATGAGGAAATTACTTCGGTCAATTTTTTGGTCAGGTCAAAGGTCAGGTCACCAGAGGTCATTGAAGGCAAATTTTCGCCGATTTCCAGGTCGAATGTCGAAAATTTCCAAGAAGCCAACGCATAACTCGGGAACCAATAGAGCTACAGCGCCGCGGAAAAGCGCATTCGATAGCCCTATTAACGCCCTTTCTGAGTAATTTTCTCAGATTTGACCTAACGTCAACGGTTTTGCCTGCAGGGGGCAAAAACTACAAAAATAGCCGATTTTTTCGGAAACAGTTTTTCTGCAATAACTTTTGACCCAAGCATTGTACGAGCTTACTTTTACCGGCATCGTGTTCCTCTCGTCAAGACGCATCGAACGAACTATAATTTGACCTTGAAAGGTCAACTTGAAAATTTGACCTCAGGTCAAGGTCATGACCTGACCGGAAAGGGTCATGTTGCATATCAGTCGATCCGTATCGTCGAGCTGAACACATCTAAGGCGTTTTCATCGCTCTAGCATGCCTCTATCAAAAGTTATTTGCGAAAAACTGTTAGATACCATTCGTGACCTAAGATGACCTCAGGGCATAAACAGGGGTCACAGACACCATTTTCATGTTCAGTGTGTCTAAACCACTTGTAATTCAGTGTTTGGGAGTGTTTATAATGTCTTTCGTCCAAAACAGGCGCATTTCAATTTTCTCCCATTGACTTATAATGGTGAGGTCGCAAAATTGACCTGACCTTAGGTCACCGATATCAAAATTCTGAGATATACATTTTGTACATGCTAATGCTCTTAGCAATCGCTGAAAGTTTCAAAGCGATCGGTCACTCGGTGTAGCTATGACAGACATTGAAACTTTTTATGAGGTGAGGTCACTTCGAGTGACCTGGTGACCTGACCTTGAATGACCTTGGTCTGAAATTTCCACAACATGTGTAGAATTGATGTATGATAAGGTGTACCAAAAACGGCGGCGCTCCGCGCCGCCGTTTTTGAGATATTCGCGAAAAACCACAGGGGGGGGTGTTCAAACACCCCCCCCCAGCAGGGCGCGGGTTAAAGCTTACGTCATTGCACAGTGTCTTAAAAGTACCGCGCAAAGTAACAGTGGATCCATCAAGCCTGACCGAGGAAGGACTGCTAGTCACCGAAACAATGGATATCCTCGTCCATTCCCCAGGTCAATTGGTTCGGTGACTTTCAAATTATAGCAGGCCCTTCCTCGGTCAGGGTTGATGGATCCACCGTCACTATGCGCGGTACTTTTAACCCTCGCCCTGGCAGGGCATTTTTCATAACACGGCCTGGCAGGGGGGGGGGGGGTCGATGCGACCCCCTCGCGATTGGCTCCTATGGCACCTAGAAACACCAAATTTGGTAGGTAGGTGGGCCCCTTGGAGTTCTCACCCCTGTGCAAATTTGGTTGCTCTAGGTCAATATTTAGGGAGTTTTTGGGGGGATATAAATGTAAAAATTTCGCTAAAATAGGTCAAATGTTTTTCGCTTATAACTTTTGATCTAAGATAGAGCAAAAAGAAAAGCAGACTGTACATACATTGTAGTGTTATGCATACATACATAGGTACAAACCATGGTCACAAGTTCATCGGTGCAAAACTCACAGCCTATATAACGCACTATGCCATATACTATTTTAAAGACCTTCTCTTTCAACCATTAAACAAAATAATGCATAAAGCACTGGTATGCTGCATTCGAGCGTGAATGAGCTTTTCCAAGACATTTCGAAACGGGGTGTTTTATATTACGGGTATGGTAAGACGCTATACTTTGGTTGTCACCTGATTATGAGTTTCGTTTGCATAGAAAATGCATTTAATGTTCCGTTTTCGTATGAGTGTCAGTAACGTGGCCTTCGGATAATAGGTTTAGACGAAGAACCGTTTCAAAAACAAACAATACTTAAGCGTTTGCAAGCAAGGTTGCCTAGCGCAATATATAGCCCCACTGCAAAAGGAATGTTTTAAACATTTTCCTTATCTATTTGCCCCAATTAGCAACAATGCATCGCAATATAGCCACTTCTGGATTGTAAAGCATTTTAGCATGTAAAATGGTAGGTATATGGATGTCTTCGGAGCCAGGTGTCAGTGCGTTTTGTGAATTCTACAGTGATTGTTTGTAGCGCGATATCTGATGTCGGTCATTTATCTATCAGTATGTCTGTCATTTAGCACTGCTTTAAGTGAATACTATTTACCTTTCTAATGACGGTCACGTTGTAAGGAATAGTGGTGTCAATCGGAACTTGAATCTTCGGAATTCCGATTTTGTCCAATGTCCAATTCGGATTTCGGTTGGAAAATGACGGCAGGCGTTGGACAACTTTGGACAATCACTTGCTACACCTCAGCATTTTTATAAAGCAATCGTGTTTAACACTGATTGGCGAATAGAAAGCTCAGCTTTTGAGATGATTAGCACATTAACCCGCGCACCGACGGGGGTCTGCGCCAACTTAGTACCGACGGGGGGGGGGAGCGGATGACCGCCCCCCCTGAGATCTCGAGAACGAAGCAAGATAGCGACAAGCGGTAAACGGCATCGGATACGCACGGACAAGGTCTACAATTTTTACTAAGGTCATTTTCAGGTCAGGTCAAAGATGACGTCACAGGGGTCGAAAAAGTCAAAATGGCGGCGCTAGATATGGAGAGGGTTTTTCTCGAATAACTTTCGAAGTAGTCAAGATAGGAACAAACTAAGGGCATCATCGTGATCCTCTCGGCAATCCGCATCGAATGATATATAGGTTGACCTCGAAAGGTCAAGGTCAAAGGTTGACCTCAGGTCACGTGACCTCGAGGTCATCATGTATATCATTCGATGCGTCTTGACGAGCTGAACACAATGAGACCATCCGCGCGGCTGTATCTTGTTCCTGTAAGGAGTTATTGGCAAAAAACCTTTGGTGACCTTTGATGACGTCACATGACCTTACAGCTGCCCAACAGCAAAACAGACCTCAAGGTAGTGAAGGTTGATCGTATGTGAAGTCATGTATGGTATATGGGGCCATTCTGACCCGTTTTAGTGGTAAAAACAGGGAGTTGATTTTTCCCCCATTGACTTATAATGGGGAGGTCGCGAAATTGACCTGACCTTAGGTCACCGACATCAAAATTCCGAGATATACAAATTGTAGCTACTAATGACCTAATAAGATCCTGCGACTTTCAAAGGCCTCCGACATCTACTGTAGCTCTGGCACGGTGACAAAGTTGCAAAAAAGTGACTTGAGGTTGGGTCATTCAAAGTGACCTGGTGACCTGACCTTAAAAGTTAGGAGGTTCAAACTTGCACACCATGTGTAAAATTGATAAGAGAATAGTCATACCAAATTTCGCGGCGCTACGCGCCGCGGTTTTCCCGCTATCCGCGAAAAACCTCAGGGGGGGCGGATATCCGCCCCCCCCCCCCGTCGGTGCGCGGGTTAAAGCTGGTAATAGTACATTTAAAACAAATTAAATAACAGTGGTGAGTGTGAACTATTGCGTAGGTTTCGGACATCTTTGGACAAATGGCTGGCTTGGACATTTTTGGACGGACAATCGACGTAAGCATTGGAAATTGGACGGATATTGGACATACATTTTCTAAAACTGACACCACTAGTAAGGAAGCCCCTACTTGGTAAAAAAAAAAAAAAAAAAAAAGCCGAAGGCCATCAGTGCGAAGTTATCTTTTGCAGAGAAATGAAACTTGCAGGAAGAAGCATCTTCTCAACTTGCAGGTAGCTATATCTCGGATCGTAAGGGACACTGTCTCAGGCGACCTTATGACCAGCTCACTGAGGTGTCTCTTTCATCGCACCTACTGTTGGCGTTCTGCGGCCGCTAGCATAAATTATATACCTACCTAAAAATAACTGAAATTCAAACGCAGTTTATGGTGTATCATTCAAGAGGTAAATGTTCTACATGCACATATATGTGCATGTAGAATTATTTGCGTATACGCAAACGAAGCAATAAGGTACTCAATTAACCCTCACCGGCCGATGGGGGGACAGCGGGTGCCGCCCCCCCCCCCCCTAGGGTTTTTTCCGCGATAGCTCCTAACACACTGGCGATGGAAAGCTGAAACTTGGCATACCTAACCTTTGATTCAAGCCAGATCTTTTGACACCAACGGCATTTTCGAGTCAGGTCAGGTCACTGACCTATGACGTTATAAGTGAACCTCTGCACGGTCTTCAGATGTCGCAACTTCACAACGCCCTCCCAGAGGAAACTCACAGGGAAATGAAACTTGCAGGATCTAGTATCCATAACGAGTCTCACAACTTGTATATCTCAGATTTTTCCTAAAGGTCATATGAGGTCAGGTCATTTTCGTGACCTCCCCATTAAAAGTCAATGGGGAAAAATGAAAACTGCTATTCTGGCGGCGGGAACGATCTCCAACTATCTCAAGCACACAGAATCGTGATTTGATGTACTCCTTGCAAGGTTACATGCGTCACTTTTGCAATTTTGACCTTGCGTGACGTCATTTACAACGTCATCAAGGTCATTTTAGTTTTTCGTCAATCACTCCCGATCAAATTGAGCTAGCGAGCCAGGAAAGCCACCAATGAACTCAGGAAGACCTGCCAAATCGAATGATATGCGACATGACCTCTTTCGACCAACTTCGTGACCTGGGGGCGCTGAACTGACCGTGACCTGAGGGCAACACCCTAAGTTGACCTGACCCAAATAAAAAGTATATCATTCGACGCGCCTGAGTGAGGCGAACACGATGCTGCCAAAATCGTGGCTCTGTGACCGTTTTTTGCGAAGTTATTCGCCAAAAACTGAACCGTACCTTGGGGCACTTGACCTGACCTCAGAGGTCACCGGTTGACCTAGGACCTTAAAATCGGGTACCAATCTCTGCGCCTCGTAACGGCACACACGCCCTTTTTTCTGCCACGCGCTAGCTCCACCAGGGGCGAAACGGCAAGGGGGGTCGTACCCGCTCACCCCCCTCCCCTCGGCCGGCGCGTATGTAGAAAAGCAATAGGTCCGGCGAGGGTTAACCTTCCAGGCGGAAGGGGGGCATTTTTTGCCCCCCCCCCCTTAGTTTTTTCGATATATCTCGAGAACTGCTGCGCCGATCGTCACCAAACTTTCAGTACCCTCCCGGGAGTAGCTAGCGCACATGGTGATCAAAACTTTTTCCAAAGGCTATGATAGGTTGGCCGCTAATGACGTCAGAGTGACGTCATTTTTGCCATTTTTGACCCAAAAAAAGGTTTCGCGGGAAGAGCTGTCAGGCCTACAGCTGTAGAGATACAGAAAAATGTTCCGAACATAAAAGGTGTGGAATTAAGAGGGCTACAAAACTGCTATTTCGGTGTTTCGAATTTTTTGGATTTTGACCCCAAAAATAAAAAAATATATTTTTTGAATATAATAGCCGACAAATCCAAGTTTTTTGAATTTCAAAAAAACGGAATATGTGTGATAGTCCCTACCGCCTTCTATCTACATACCAACTTTGAGATCAATACCTCTTTTTTTGGCCAAGTTATAGTGAAAAAACTGTTCAAAATTGATCACGTCAAATTTTCAAACTAAATTTTTAGCAATTCTAGACCTCGTAGCTCAAAACAAAGACCACCATTAGACTCCCCGTGACGAGCTGCATCGAACCGATACCCATTTTATGCAAAAATATCAACTTTGAAATCTGACCTTTTTTGACCTGACCTCCACCAGAAAGTGACCTAAACCGTACCTGATGGTCTTATAACCAATACCATTGAGTTGGAAATGAAAACTGGCCATAAAACATGCATTCCACAACCTTAGTAAAGTTGGGTTCATGTGGTGACCCTTGGTGACCTTTGGTGACCTGACCTGTGAACTGACCTGGTATGACCAGTGACCTCTAATAGCAACGTATGTACTAGACAACTGACGCCTTATCGCTGATTTTCCACAAAATGCGTTTTACTCGGTGTTATAGCGCTTTCCCTAGAGGCCCCGTGAACGGTGAAACATTTTATCTTTGACCTGACCTGTGACGTCATCGGTGACCCCGAGGTCAATGAAATTTGGTTTCCCTCGAAAAATTTGACAGGGCTATCGAACGCCGTTTGAATTTTCCAGATCCGTCCAGTAGTTTCGGAGATACGAGGGGGGGGGCAAAAAAATGCCCCCCCCCCCACCGCGCGGAAGGTGGCTGGGAGGCCCATCGCCTGCCGGGTTAACCAATTTTGAAATAATTACTGCCGATCGATGCAGAATGAACCAAATATTAGCATGAATCATAAATATAACCATTTTGAAAAAATAAAAGGGGGATACAGGTAATCGAATTAGGAAGCACACAAAATGCAACATAAATCGGCTTCTTCGTTGGTGATATCACGAAAACGTGTTGGCAATAGTCTAATTATGTTACAAAAAGGCGTGATAAAATTACTCAAATTAATTTGAAAATTCATAGATGGCGTTAGGGTACCGAAGTTGGCAGGTGAAATCGATCTCCCTTTCTTTTCCGGGGTCCACCTATGATCCACCTGGCGCCTGGCACCTCTTGTTCACTTGTGAACCTACAAAAAATGTTCATTTCAATCGCTATTGCATTTGTTATTTTACACACTTAACGTCATGATCTGAGTAGAAAATATTCGCTGTGTGTACACTTTCCATACTTTCCATGTAATTACTTTCCAATACCTTCCAACATTCACTGGACGCGCCTAGATATCTTTTTAATAGCTTGCAAGTGTTCCAGAACATAACTGAATTGAGTCACTCCAGGACAATCTAACTATTACCAAGCCGCTCATCAAATGCTACGTTGCATATCAATATCACACCCCTTTTTTGGACGCCTAGATCGTGCTATAATAACCTTCGCCCTGGCAGGGCATTTTTCGTAACGCGGCCTGGGGGGGGGGAGGGGGTGATCCGACCTCCTGGCGTTTCGAAACTAAGCGTCGTAGCGCTTCCCAACAAAGACAAGTCGATTGCTCTTTACGAGTATTCGCGACTGGTGATACCTATATTTTTATCCTAGGTCAGTATTTTACTCCTTTTTGGCTAGTCAACGATCAAATTACGGGGAAAAGATAAAATCTTCCAAGCTATTTAGCCAATAATGGCAAATCTATGAAAGATATCAACATGAAACTTTCACGACCGTGTTTCTCAATGAATTAGCAACAAAATGATGCATAGTTCACTGCAGTTCAGTCATTACTGGCGTGACATAGTCCCCGGGAACACGAGAGTCACACCCGCCGCTGGCGAGGACGGTCCTAATTGACCTGAGGTGACCTTGTAAAGATCGAGGAACAATTTTAAAGCATTTAGATGAAGATTGAACCACAGATTCGGATTCAGGGCCTCAAGAAACCCTACTAAACACAGACATGCGAGGTCAATGACCTTTGTTGACCTTAGAAAGGTCAATATACGATGTAATGTTTCATGTCCTGTCAAAATTTGACATAAGTCACACAGAATAATTTCGTTCTTGTCGATGGGATCGCGTCCAGTTACGCCAGATGTACCGGGTGGCCCAAAAAAAACTTCCGAACTTTGGAGGCCTATATCTCAAATTCGAGTGCAAATAACGAGCCAAAATTTTCATCAAGTTTGCATCACTTCTTTGCGCATTGGCATGCCAAATTGTAACACTGTACCATCATTTTGAAGCCAGCAGTCTTATGTTGAATTAAGCAAGACGTTTTTGCTTTTTTTGCCGATGTTGAGCGGAAGTGATGATTGGCTTAGACGTACTATGTTATGAAAAAATAAAAAATAGAACACGTGAATGAAACCAGCACGTATGTTGTTATTTTAAATATTTTTTATCTCACTTATGTGCCAAATATTCAAATAATGAGCCAAAATGGTGTTAAGGAATGCCATTCGTTTCAACGCTAAGTCCTGTTTCGAGCTGAAGGAGTGGCACGGTGCATGGGTTACTGCTCATCGCCCTCCCTTCAAGATGATCAAACAGTAAATCGACCGAATAAAGAAAAAAGCTAGACGAAATGTGTCACCCTGAGGCCTGAACTATCAATGAGACTAGTTGCCAGTAGCAGTCATGGCTGCAGGCCGTGGTGCCGAGATGGAAGTGGCCCGTTCACTCTCATTTTTTAGTAAACATCTGAGCAAAAAAGTAATTTTTACATGGCATGCTAGAAACACGAACCGTTTAAAAAGTAATTGATCGAATAACATAAAACTCATACCATTCATTGAAAATATATGCCGCATTGACTATTGGAAGTTTCAGTGCTGCATCTTTATCACTTTTTGAGAAATATTGATTCAAAGTTGGGAACGTTTTTTTTGGGCCACCCGGTACGATTTTGTCAAAAAGAGTCGGAGGTTTTACCTATTGTGAGGTCATAGCTCGGTGACCTGACATGACCCGAAAATACTTTTACCGAAAGATTGAGCTGAAAGTTAGCATGTAGGTAGGCACCCACTAAGCCATGCATATCCATGTGCCAGATTTGGGGTGCTGTTACACGTGCGCACGTGCAGGGGTCGATTCCAGATCTCGAAGACGGCTGGACCGATTGCGCTCAAATTTGGTACACGGTTAGGGAGCAGTTGGTAGGGTGCCGTGCAAAAGTCAGTTGGGACCCAGTTGGTACGTGCGCACATGCAGGGTGCCGCTTCCAGATCTCGAGAACGGCTGGGCCGATTGCGCTCAAATTTGTCACATCACTAGGGACCGGTTAGTAGGTCTTGGGGTGCAGTGCACAAGTTATTTGGTGGTACCCCCTCGCAATTTCGCATGTGCAAGGCCCACCCTCCCGCTCACTCCGTTGGTCGCCCCAAAAGGCGTTTTTACTGGTGTGCACGATTACTTTATAAAAATGCTGAAGTGTTGCAAGTAATTGACAAATATTGTCCAAAGCATGCTGCCTTTGTCCAACCAAATTCCGATTTGGGCATAGGACAAAATCGGAATTCTGAAGGTACAAAATCCAATTGGCACCACTCTAACAGATGTGGTAAGGTTGTGATAGGTTTTACCGAACGGAGATATAGACGATCTGTCAACTGACGAGAGAAGCCAACCTCTGTCAACTGGCTGGTGTGCAGCAAGCAGATATTGATATTCTGCAACGGTTATTTTTGTTGTTGTTTTAATCTTTCTTCAATAAGGTACCTATGTTAGAGCTGTTGTGCCTATTTGTTTATACACCAAACAACATCGGTGATAGCCAGATAACTATTTCATGGCGTGCAAAGAAAGACTGTTCAAGTTACCTAACGGTCGGGTTATTTGAATACACCGTCACTTGACGGAGAAGCAAGGCTTTACTTCACATTTTTCAAAAAAAAAAATATGTTCAACTTGAAGCTTGATGCACTCTATGGCAATGACTCTTGTCAAGTTGTTGGAAAAGTATTTGCTGAAGTGGCTATCAAGGCCACTTCATTATCAAGGCCATCAAGGCTGTTCAAGTTGTTCTTAACCCGCGCCCCAGTGGCGGTCTCAGCCAACTTCGCCCTAGTGGGGGGGGGGGGGGGGGCATATGTTACCACCCACCTCTAACTCAAAAACTAAGAGGGATAGAAAGACGCGGTAAAAAGCAGTCGATAGCTCTCAATGTGTACGTTTGAAAGTATTTCAGTCATTTTTCACCTTAGAACAATATTGGGGTCACCAGAGGTCATCAAAGGTCAAAATTTGCCAATTGTCATGATATTTTTCAGAAAACATGCCGCTATCTCAGGAACTATGGTAGCTAGAAAAACGCATGGAACAGCAAACGATAGCTTTTGAGCTCTTCTTTTGAAAACGTCATTATCAATATTGACCTCAGGTCAACAGTTTAGCCTCCAGAGGGCAAAAAACTGCAAAAATAGCTGTTTTTACGAAAAGTGTTTTTCGACAATAGCTTTTGACTACAAAAAGCCACGGCATTTCTATTGCCAGAATCGTGTTCCCCTCGCCGAGACGCGTCGAATGAGCTATAATTTGACCTTGAAGGGTCAACTTGAAAATTTGACCTCAGGTCAAGGTCATGACCTGACCGGAAAAGGTCAAGTTGCATATCAGTCGATGCGTCTCAACAAGACAAACACAATGAGACCATCCCCAGCGTTCTATCTCTTTCCAATCGCGAGTTATTGGCAAAAAACTGTTTGTAGCCTCAAGTGACCTCGGATGACCTGTCTAGAGGCTATCAGCAAAAATGACACCTTGGTCATCACGAGTGGACTAAATCATTGTGATTCTGAAATATTTGGACTGTTCCTATGCGTACACACGGATCTAGAGGCATTTTCATTTTTCTCCATTGCCTTATAATGGTAAGGTCACGCCACTGACCTGACCTTAGGTCACGGATATAAAAAATCCGAGATATACAAATTGTAGGCGCCCATAACATCATGCAATCCACCAAGTTTGAAACCTTTCTGACAAACACTGCAGGCTGGACATGATCGCAAACTTTTTTTAGGCTTGGTCAGTTAACTTGACCTGGTGACCTGACCTGACATGACCTGGGGTCAAAAATTTCACACATTGTCCAAAATTGATGTACAAAAAGCTACCCCAAGCGGCGCGGCGCTACGCGCCGCGCTTTTTTATTTACACGCGAAAAACGCGACAGGGTGGTAACATATGCCCCCCCCCACTGGGGCGAAGGTTAAGACAATAAAAATTTATTTCATTGGCTTCCACTCGCCAAACCCGCTTTCCCTATAGCTCAATCAAGGGATGAATCACTGGGTGGTTCTTTCGACCCCTCCTCACCCTCCTGCAATTGAAGTTAGCCGTTGGCAAAGACACTAATTCGTGCAGGGGCTCATTTTCACTTGTCCTTTTAATGTAATCGGTGACTTAAGCCAGCAGGCCAAATGAACAAAAATCCATACAAACCCAGGTGATGCCACGGGCCCACGGCCCTCATCCTTGTCAGCGTCCACTCCCTCGGCGGCGGCGGCGGCGGCCCGCCGTGCCGTGCGCCGCGGCATGTTAGCTCTCGCCGCGCCAGGGGCCGCGGGGCGGGACGCTACCCCCCCGCTGCGCCAGGCGACCCCCGGGCCTGGGCACCGCCGCGACGGGCGACGGACGACAATAGAGCAAACAAAGGATGGGGCCGCCAGTCAGCCGGCGTAGTGAATGGGTAAATCCTTACTCGATAATACAGCAGGGACTGCTCCAAGAACACGGGCAGGCCGTACGCTAGTAGACATTCGATGGAATAGGCGATTCGGGCGTAGGTCAGCCGGGCGTAGGTCAGCCGGGCGTAGACATTCGATGGAGTAGGCGATTCGGGCGTAGGTCAGCCGGGCGTAGGTCACCCGGGCGTAGACATTCGATGGAGTAGGCGATTCGGGCGTAGGTCAGCCGGGCGTAGGTCACCCGGGCGTAGACATTCGATGGAGTAGGCGATTCGGGCGTAGGTCAGCCGGGCGTAGGTCAGCCGGGCGTAGACATTCGATGGAGTAGGCGATTCGGGCGTAGGTTAGCCGGGCGTAGGTCAGCCGGGCGTAGACATTCGATGGAGTAGGCTATTCGGGCGTAGGTCAGCCGGGCGTAGGTCAGCCGGGCGTAGACATTCGATGGAGTAGGCGATTCGGGCGTAGGTCAGCCGGGCGTAGGTCACCCGGGCGTAGACATTCGATGGAATAGGCGATTCGGGCGTAGGTCACCCGGGCTGATCCCGTACTGACTGAGTTTTTGGAGAAGAATTTCATGATCGATAACGTCAAAACATTTACTCAAATCGATAAGGCATAGCATTGAAATCTCCCCCCTATCGGTGGCGGATAGGATCTGGTCGGATACGGACAGGAGTGCGGTTTCCGTGGAATGGTGCGGCCGAAAGCCATGCTGGCTGGATGAGAGGAGATGGTTGGCAGAGAGGTACCGGTAGAGCTGCCGGTGGACGGTGCGCTCGACAATTTTGGTGATAACTGGGACAAGGGAAATTGGGCGAAAGTTGGAAGGGTCAGACTGGTCACCGGATTTATAAATGGGGCTGACTAGGGAGTGTTTCCAGGGGGCAGGGATGTCGGAACGGGTGAGGCAGGAATTGACGATGTGTAGGATGGGATCACCGATAGCTGGGAAACCGATCTTCAGCATGCGGATACAGATGCCATCGGCGCCGCAGGCCGCAGAGCTCCGCATGCTGAAGATCGTGTGTCCGAGCATCTCCCGAGTCACGGGAGAGAGGGTGAATGAACAGGCCCCAACACGGGGCAGACGCGCGTCAGTGACAGGTCCCGCCCCCTCCGTCCGCGCCCCAATCTCCGCGGTCACCCGCGGGCCAACCGAAACAAAGAACTCGTTCAGCTCGTCCGCTGTGGCGTCAGGCCGAACACAACCCCCCTCCCTCTTACCCGCCACCACAGACTTGATACAGCGCCACACCCTGGCCGGACCGCGCTCGCCGATCTCCCGCTGTATATCACGGCGCCTGTCACTCCGCACCGCGGAGCGGACGGCTCGGTTCAGCTCCCTGTACTCGGCGGAGTCACGGCCGGAGCGCGCCAGCGCTGCCCGGCGGCGGGCCATGAGGTCACGCGTGGCCGGCGAGACCGGGGGCGCGGTGGGGTTTCGGATTGTCAGTCTTTTCACTGGTGCGTGTACGTCAATAATCGGTAAAAAGCGAGTCGTAAAGGCGTCCCACTGCTCACCCACCGTCGGCGCCGCGAACACAGCCCCCCAATCTACAGAGCACAGATCACGGTTAAAAGCGGCTACATCCAGATGCTTAAAACTCCGAGATGTAATAACGATGGGTTTCACGCGCGGCTTTGGGACATCGATGAGGACACTGATGAAACTATGCGGGCTAAAATCACAGTTCAAGACGTTTAAACTCCGTACAATGTCACGATTATTAACCATGCAGATGTCTAAGAGGGATCCGGAAGAGAACGTGGGTGATGTTACAAGCTGATAAAGTGAGTGGTCAGTTAAAAACTCCGCCAGCCGCCGACGCGAGGGGTCACAGTGGTCCTTATACCAGTCACAGTTCAGATCACCACAAATCACAAGTGGAACCCCGGGGAAGTCCACCAGCACGCGCTGCAGCTGGGCCTCCAAATCGGCAAAATCGCACTGCAGGGCAGCTACTGTGTACCGGGGTGGCCGGTACAACGAGCCGATGACGAGCTGTCGTCCCCGATCTAGCTTGAGCAGCGCCCAGTGCGACTCCAGCTTGCTGGCGGGGTCCCCGGAGCCGGTGATTTTCAGGGCGGATGTCGTGATGCCGGCTCTCGTCAGTATGGCTACGCCGCCGTATCCGCGCCCGTCGGGCCGGTCCACCCGGCTGATGTCGTAACCGGGGAGCACAACGAGACGACTGGGGGTGGCGGGCCGTAACCACGTCTCAGACAAGAGCATGACGTCGAAGTCGCGTCGCCGCAGCTCGTCCGACAACTCCAAAAGCTTCGGCTTCAGGCTCTGGATATTTAGAGCTCCAATGTGCAGGCAGCCGGGCGCTGCGCCCCGCCCGCCGCGGCCGCGTCCCCTCTGTCCGCGCGCGCCACGCCGCTGTGGTCTCCTCCTCCCTCTGCCCAGCTGCCGCCGCGGCCCAGCTCGGTCGGCGGCCGCGGGAGGTTGATAGGTCGCAGCCTCGGGCGCCGACCGGTCAGAGGTCAGGGCCGGCGCCGCGCGGCCGGGCGGCCTGGGAGCGCCACGCGGACGCGCTGGCTGCCGGGTGGCGACGTCACGCAGCAGGGCGCTGTGAGGCTGATGCAGACGGTGCACATTGCTGTCGCTGTGGTCGTGCTGGGTGGCAGTCCGGGGAGTGTGGCTCATCACCAGCCGCGGGGTGCAGAGAACCACCAGCACTCGGACGACGGCCAGCAGGGTAAGGTAGCGGGCCAGGTCTCGATGCATGGCTGGAGACTGCCACTCGCCCACCACCACACCAGTGATCCTCAGCGTCACAATAGTCACCGTGGAATCGTGAAATCCGGGTGGGTAAAATCCAGTGGGTTGTAGCGCACACACTCGCTCGCAATATCTCTCGCACTCACGCAAGCACTCGCTGGATTAGGCCGGCTGGGTACACGGGGGAGGAGCGAGCAGCGCTCGCGACCGCACGAGGCGGCGCGCTCAGCTGAACTGGGCTAACTGCTCTGAGCTAACTGAGCTAACTGCTCGTTCCGGGACGTTGTAACGAAACTAGGGTCGTTGCAACCTCCCTAGTTAGTATGCAACGAACCTAGGGTTGTTGCAAAATAACTAGGGAGTTTAAGAATTCGTGACTTGGATTCGCAAATAAGCTATACAAAACAAATTTCATTTCAATCACTGAAGAAAAAACGGAACACATCAACAGAGGCTTACACGCCACACCCAAGCGAAGCAGAGAGTGGCGCATGGGCTAGGTAAGGTTTGGTTTTGCTTTGTTTATTTGTTTTGTTGAGTTTTTCTCTTTCGGTCTAACGAGACCATTACAGAGCCGGAAGGATGATCCGATGAGTTTTTGGAATTTCGAGAATTTTCTATACCTCCTCCCAGCGTCCAAGACCGCCTTTCTTGATCCGTCAGTGCACGTGCTTTATCGCCAAGGTATTTTGTACTTACCAACAATTGCGTACGTACTTGACTTTTGTTATACATGCTTAATTAAGCGATGCGTACTTGTCCTCAAATCGTCAATGATAATTGTTTCACAGTTAACTTGTCAGCTCGCGGGGGCATGGGCAGAGGGCGCAGTATTCCACTTAGATGGCGCCAGTGACACGGACAAAACGCTAGCAGCTGAAACTATTCTACCGCGGCCTTTTCGTAAGATCTGATTTATAAGCTATTTAGGAAGGTACAGATATTTTGCTTCGCTTATGAAGAAAAAAATGTTAAAAGTTCTGTGGGGTCGGAGCTATTTTTTTAATTTGTGGAATGAATTTGTCTTATATCTGTAACTCTTATAATTTTTTTTGTGTTTTCATCCTCATGGCTGAGGCCTGAGGATCCATCGCAAAAGCATTGCCCGTTGCCTGCGGCGCGATCTGGAGGTCGGCCAATGGGTCGGGTCAGCCGGCCAGTGGGCGAGGCTTCGTGCAGCGCTGTGCGTTCGCCCCGGTTCTGTATTTGGCGGTTTAGGCCTGATTGTGAGCTAACGATGTCGCGAGAACTGTTTGAAGCACGCTTTCAAGAGTGGGTATCAAGCCAAAGCGGTAAGAACACCCGCATCGTCACAGACGACGAGCACGATGAAATCGTGCAGTTTTTAACAACGCATCAACAGGGAGATGTAGCGACATCAAAGCAGAGAAGATGGCTGACAACATTTTCTGTTGCGGACTACGGTATTGTCAAGAAGCTGCTAAGAAAAGGAACGGAGTTGGAGGTCGTAAAAAGCTCAGAACTTTTCGATAAGATTCAGGCGGTGCATGTGGAAAGTGGACACAGCGGGCGAGACAAGATGCAGGCGGAGCTGGCCAAAATGTTTTATAACATTAGTCAGCAAGTTGTTGCAATGTACCTTGGGACCTGCAGCACATGCGAGGAGAAAAGAAAACGGGTAACCGGACAAAAAGTCAAAAAGAATAAAGTCAAAAGAAAAATAGTCAAAAGACAAAAAGTCAAATGCAAAAAGTCAAACGGGATAAAAGTCAAAAAGATAAAAGTCAAAACGGATAAAAGTCAAAAGACAAAAAGTCAAAAGCAAAAAGTCAAAATGCGCAAAAGTCAAAAACGCAAAAAGTCAAATGACAAAAAGTCAAAAATGCAAAAAGTCAAAAGCAAAAAGTCAAAACGTGTAAAAGTCAAAAGACAAAAAGTCAAAAATGCAAAAAGTCAAAAGGATAAAAGTCAAAACGGAAAAAAGTCAAAAGACAAAAAGTCAAAAATGCAAAAAGTCAAAAGGATAAAAGTCAAAACGGAAAAAAGTCAAAAGACAAAAAGTCAAAACGTGTAAAAGTCAAAAGACAAAAAAGTCAAATGGAAAAAAGTCAAAAGACAAAAAGTCAAAACGGGTAAAAGTCAAAAGACAAAAAGTCAAAAAATGAAAAAAGTATAAAATAGAAAAGTCGAAGTCAAAGTCTGAAATAAAAAGTCAAAAGGATAAAAGTCGAAGCATCGATCTTTTCATCTTTTGAAAAATATTATACAGCGCAACGTACCCTACCCACTGAAGTTGTAAGGAACATGTGTGTACGCGAGGGATTCTGACAGGTACCGGGGTCCGCAGCAGCGGGGCAGGGACGCTGGCTGCGGTGGTGGGGCCCACGCTCACATAATACGCGTTGAGCGCTTCCGGCGTGCACGCTGGCGCAGCAGCAGTGGCACTCTTCCCCGCCCCGATCACCGGCCGCAGCACTGTCCACATCCTCGCCGGTCCTGCCTCACGCAGCTGGTCAGCATAGTATGCCGCGTGGTCACGTCTGATGGCCGCTCGACACTGCCGGTTCACCACCGTATACTCGGCGCGCGGGCCGAGCAGTGCGCGCCGCCGCGCCAGCAGCGCTCGCGTGGCGTCCGTGGTGCGCGGAGCACCGGGCGGCGGCAGCCCCTCCCCCATGGGAGCGAGTGAAAAGCAGTGCCTCCTCTAAGCAGTTTTGACTGGGGGGCCCGATCACGGGCAATGACTAAGGTAACCCCTACCAAAAACGTCTAAGACTAAAAAATGACTAAGGTACCCCTCAGTGACCAGTTTGGAGGATGACTGCGGGGCTGCAGCTCCCGCAGTTAACATGTTAGAGGAGCCGCATGGGTGTCGTTTTGTATAGGCATGGTAGGGCCCGAGCCCTACCAATAATTTTGGAAATTTAGCATTATGCCTATGGCGTTGCGTGGAAAGAATCGCTTTGAATTGGCAAAAATTTACATTAGAGCCCTACCAAAATTTTTTGGAAAGTGTCGCCCCTGAGAGGAGGCCCTGGTGAAAAGCCAAAACCTCAAAATAAAAAAAAATACCATGTGATTAACGCTTAAATGACGTCAATGGACTTAAAGTAAAAAATACAAAAGACGAGATAATTTCAAAATTTTGAGTTGCAATTTTTGTCCCCTCAACTTTCAACCTACCCCATCAGCTTTTCAAACGTTCCCGGGTCACCACTGCCCCATCGTGCAATTCCAGTGCTATGGCAAAGTTTTATCTGAAAGTTTAAACGTGCCCGATAGACTGGACGCGGTCCCCTCCGTCCACTCACGCTCTCTAGTCTCTGTACGGTCATCGCTGACTGGTCCAGCATCCAACGCGCTGGGTTTATAGAAATTTGGTTAAAAGAAATGAACATATTTTAATGAACGAATCCATTAAGTAATGAAATGAAAATGATTCACAGGTTATTATTACATGTGGGAGCACTGGCGCTGGAACTTTCTCAATGTTGGAGCCGGGCTCGAGGCAGTTTGAACTCATTTCTTTCCATGCAACGCCATAGGGTTAATTACGAGCGAGCGGTGTCTTAAGCCTAAGCTACACTAGCATGAATTCCGACGTTTTTTCGGTTTCTGCGGGATTTCGGTTCGCTTCGTCAAGTTCGCCTCATAGCGAATGCATTGCGCAAGCTACACTGCCAGTCTGGCGTCCCGTGGACCGAAAACCCGGAAAAACCGACGAGTCGGAACCGAAAAAAAGTTCAGAGATGTGAACTTTTTTCGGTTTCTGCGGGATTTCGTTTTAGTGATGAATGATTAGAAGTGATTGTTGCTATTAATATTGTGACGATGGAACAGTTTCAAATGTAAATAATGAAAATGGTGTAACTCATGATTAAAGAAGACAAGATGTGTTTCAAAAGTCATCATTCTACTTCAAATATGATAATTGTAATTAAGCTGACAAATGATTATGATCGAAAATATATTCTTGCTAGTTGTAAAATCCTTTAAACAATTATTTAATTATAATTTTGTTAAAACACGACAATTTTTAACATGAATAATTAATCAATTTGATCACTTATCCATCACTATGCTAATAAACAACACCGTCCACGCGGCGGCCGCCCGGAACGAAAAAACGCAGAAACCGTAAAAACGCGGAAACCGAAATCACGCGGAAACCGAAAAAACGCTGATAGTGTAGCCTGAGCTTTATGTTTTTTTAGATACCTATATGACTTTTTACTTTTGACTTTTTCTTATTTGACTTTTTCCATTTGATTTTTATCATTTTGACTTTTTTGCCGTTTTTTCACTTTTTGTCTTTTGACTTTTCGCGTTTTTTGACTTTTTGCCATTTGACTTTCTGCTTTTGACTTTTTGCGTTTTTGACTTTTCGCCATTTTGACTTTTTGCCATTTGACTTTTTTGCTTTTGACTTTTTTTCGTTTTTGACTTTTCGCCATTTTGACTTTTTGCCATTTGACTTTTTGCTTTTGACTTTTTGCGTTTTTCACTTTTTGCCATTTTGACTTTTCGCCATTTGACTTTTTGCTTTTGACTTTTTGCGTTTTTGACTTTTCGCCATTTTGACTTTTTGCCATTTGACTTTTTGCATTTTTGACTTTTGGACGTTTTGACTTTTTGCCATTTGACTTTTTGTCTTTTGACTTTTATCCGTTTTGACTTTTATCCATTTGACTTTTTTCCTTTTGACTTTTATCCGTTTTGACTTTTATCCATTTGACTTTTTTCCATTTGACTTTTATCCATTTTGACTTTTTGCATTTGACTTTTTGTCTTTTGACATTTTGTCTTTTGACTTTTTGTCCTGGAATCAAGAAAACGTCCTCGAAAAAGCGTCGTATCGAAGCCGATACTTTCTGACGACATGAACTCCAGAGCTCAGGTTGATTTAATATCATTTGAGAGTGAGAGAGATGGGCCATATGCTTACATCATGACGTATCAAGACCACTTGACAAAATTTGTTACACTCCGTGCACTTAAATCTAAAAGAGCAGAAGAAGTGGCGTACCAATTAATGGAAATTTTTTGTACCTTTGGAGCGCCGGCAATATTACAGGTATGTCGTGTGCGTATTTTAAGAGTTTAAGTGTTTCCACTTTAGAGCCATTTAGCTCGCATGCTAAAAGGATAGCCAAGTAAATCACGAGTAAGTGTTCTGTTAAGTCCACGTAAAAACGTTCAGACAATTACAGCTTTATAAACCGTTCTCTCTGCGACCCACCTTAACATTCGATAGACGCTTTTATGCAAAACTGTGTTATATGATCGCCGACTGATTTGTAGGTAAAGTAAATTTAGTCTAGTGCAACAATGACTGTGGTAATGATTTATGTACCTTACCTTCGACCAAAGAGGGATTCCTGTTACGCTTAAACATTCGCAATAAACTTTCTCTTATAATCAACTACTAACGTTGTCGTGGACCCGTCCACTTCTCAGAGCGACAACGGAAGGGAGTTTACCAGCAGCGTGATTAAGGAGTGTGTCGCTATGTGGCCGCAACTCAAAATCGTCCACGGGAAGCCGCGTCATTCGCAATCGCAGGTTTGTAGTTTTCTTTTTTTACTGTGCTTCCTGTGCATCTTCTCGCCATCATATAGAACTCACTCCGATACATATAGAACTCATTCCGATTTTATGAAATTGACATCACTATGTTTCATATCCTCCTTGCTCCCGGAACGTTGAGAAAGGAAATGTATGAGCAAATTCATTCCAGCCTTATCTCACTTCGCAGGGCTCAGTCGGAAGAGCTAATAGGACCGTACAAGAAAAACTGTCGGCGTGGATGAGAGAAAACGGAACAAAAACCTGGTCTGAGGGTCTACGATTCGTCCAATGGCAAATCAACAGCCAGGTAAAGTGTTAAGGAATGGAAAAAGCATGCCTATTCATCTTTGCTTCATTCGCTGCAATTAAAAAAAAAGCAGGACAAGCCGATTTTTTTTTACCCGGCCGGGCCCAGGAGTACCTAATCCCAACAAATGCTCTGATCCCAACCACCGCAGAACGGGGGGTGGCGTTTTTCGCCCCCCCCCCCCTCTGTCTAAACCTTTGTAAATAAGGGAGCTATGGAAACAAAAGCGATACCAAACGAAAGGTCCTTACAAGACGATTCTGAAGCACCTAAAATTTTTGACCTCAAGTCAATTTTCAAGGTCAGAGGTCAAGGTCAAAGGCAAAAACTGGCACATGTGTAGTGATCTCAAAGTAAGCGTTCTAGAGGACGGCAGGATTAAAAAGAAGGGCAAAATTGGGTGTCAAACAAAAGGCGAGAATCTGAAGATTCCGAAAATGTGCTCAAAATTAAAGATCAAGGTCAAGGTCATGCTCAAGGTTGACCTCGAACATTGCACTTTTTCGTACATCTCGCGTGCTAACTTCCAAGATATTTTGAAATGTTTTGAGACTTATCACGTCCCTATTTGTGGTTCATCTTACGATACAAGGCTGCTCAAATGTCAAGGTCACATAAGAGCATTCTTGCTGAAGGTTATTTCACTGATTCAAGTTAGCAATAATAAACAAGGCAGTTTTGCCATCCGGAGGCTATAAATGAAGGCTTAGAGGAAAATAAATGCCAGATTCGTGATCAGCGGGTACTAATCCATCTTTAGAGACCTTTCACGTGTCAAGGTCAACCAAAGTCCATTCGAGGTCACATAAGGTCAACATAAAAATTGACCTTTCCAAGCAAAATATGTATCGTACGACGCGGCTCGTCAAGGCGAATGCGTTGGTACCACTGCCGTAGCTTTAAGACCATTTTTGTCGAAGTTTTTGCGAAAAACTAAAACCACAGCTCGGGATCGTTGACCTGACCTCAGGTCTCAGTTTTGTTTTGGTGACCTCAGGTCACCAAAACTATTTTGTCTATTTTTCTCTAGGTCAACCGCTACACAACCGTGCTCGTTATTTTTATCTCTAAAACTCTACTTTTAGCAGCTATTTGAATTTCGCGTCTGTGACGCCGAAGTTTGCCGTGCAGGGGTCATCGACCCTATGACGTCATCAAGGGGGCTAGGTCCAATTTTTTAACTTCAGACGATGTCAAATTGATGGGAGAAAAGGTACGGAAAGTTTCGTTTTCCTATCCCTAAGCGTTTGGGAGCTATCGCAAATATTCGCCAGGGGGGAGCGAAAATCGCCCCCCCCCCCGGGCCCGCGAGGCTAATGATTATTGACAAATTTCTGATTAACCCTCGCCAGTCGAGGGGGCAGGTGCTGCCCCCTCCCCCTCCCATAGGTTTTTTTCGTGATAGCTCGGAACACCGCTGGAGATAGAGAGCTGAAATTTGGCAGATTTGAATTGTGACTTCATGCTTGGCATACCTACAAAGAACATAGAAGTTCAAGAAAATAATTCACATAAGCTCTGTATATTAATTTACCAAAATATGGAAGGCTAGCAATAAAAGGAACAAATTCATTTCTAAGCGTGTCTTGCTTTCTGTCATTCAATGGAAGCCATTGTCAGGTGGGCATATCTTGTGTTGACAGGTTAATGCTGGCATCGGCCGATCACCATACATGGCCATGTTTGGTACCGAACCGAAGTTGGGCCTCACAAGGACAACTATTCCAGCAGCGGTTTCGTCTGTGCTCCACACGGAAGAAGCACTCAGCACGGCTCTGAGCCTTCCATCAACGAGTGAAACGGTCATCTGCGTGGAATGCCACCGGCAGGTTCGCGACGGCGATCGGTGTCCGTGCCAAGAGGCCCGACCCGAGCCGCGGTTGGTCGCCGAGAGACGACTTGCCCAGCAGCAGCAGAGAAAGCAGGCCGAATGCATGGTAAAGAGGGCGCGCTCAAGCTCCACGGCCATCAACGTCGGCGACAACGTGACCGTGGGCATCCCCGATGTCGACCGTTCTCGTATCGAGCATCGAAACCTCATCTGCGTGGTTCTTGAGGTAGACATTTATTGTAGCTTTTGTTGTACAATATCGATGTGCTCTATGGTTATGCTGACCTTAACGGTTAATTGAACAGAAATTACACCAACAGATTTGCACGATCGCAAGGAAACAACTTGCAGGCGGGACCTGATACACTTTGGAGCAATCAATAATGCATATTTGCCAATTGATGGATGTTTTCCGAGCATTCAATCAGCTTTCCTTTACATCGTTCTGGTGAATGTTGCTGTCGGTGACTCAGAAACAACGCCTTTTTTCAAGGTAACTGATGACGGCTTCATTCTGGGCTGCCGCCATGGACGGCTGGGTCTGTACACCAGAAACCAAATGGAGCCCTGCCGGGAAAAGCACCTGTCGTCGGATGAAGTTCCCCAGCGGGACACCACTGTCCGGGAAGCGGCCCGGATGCAGTCCGGCGGAAAAGGGCAGGGATTTTTAAAATGTATGTGCTCGAAGCTGTGTAAAGGGAAGTGTGTGTGCGGTCGAATGTTAAATGCAACAGTAGGTGTCACCATAGCAAGCAGTGCAATAATACATAAGAAGTGCCCATCAATTTTTTGCAAAGTGGGAAGTTGGCATGGGGCTTCCACGCACTAATATAACAGCTCATACTAACATAATCTGACTGGCTTTCCGTAAACTCCCTAGTTATTTTGCAACAACCCTAGGTTCGTTGCATACTAACTAGGGAGGTTGCAACGACCCTAGTTTCGTTACAACGTCCCGGAACGAGCAGTTATTTTGTAACGTCCCTAGGGTCGTTGCAAACAAACTGATCGTTCAGGGAGGTTACAACCACCCTAGGGTGGTTGCAAACAAACTGAAATCGCATACTCCCTGTAACATATATATATTCACCCTGCTGGCGAAGCATTATTATGGAAAGGTGAGGCACTTACCAATATTGCGCGCGGTTATAATCTAGGCCAATTATTTAGTTGCGAGAATGATGATAGTCAGACTGGACTGGATCAGGACATGATAAACCATGAATTGATTGATAACGTTTTCTAGAGATTTTAGAAACACGTATGATCTATGAATGTCGTTACCGCATAATGTCTTGCACCATAGACACCCGAATTGTGCTAACTGCCGTATTGGTGACGCTGCATAAACTCACCTGAGATGAAGAACGGTAGCGTTTTATCTCATGTGCTTCTGGCACGTTCAACACTCTCTCAAAGCTTAACTCATGAACAGTCAGCACAATGAAATACGACACTCGGCCCGTCCAGGGCCTCGTTTCATAAAAGAAATTACTTACGGCGTTCCGTCAATTATGCCAGATTTGGCGTATTTGATGCCAATTCGGTTTCATAAAGCCGGAGACGGGAGTAATTCACGCCATCGAAATTACGGAGCTTCATTTACGGCAAATTATCGATTCCGGACCAATTGATGCTATTTGGGTTTCATAAAACGACGTAATTAACGCCAAATATTTTATCAAGTTCTTGATATCAGTGGTGTAAACTACGCACAAAAATGTTTGGTGAATTTGAATTAATGTGAAGATTCGAAGCTAATTTTTAATATATTTTATAATATTGAGCCCGGTGAGGAAGAAAGAACAGCCAAAATGAGAAAAAGAAGCTGCAAATCTTCTGTACCAGTCGCTTTTTGTGGCCACTATCGGAATTTTGTTTATTCGCCGCGCCGCGCCACTTTCGTAGTTACGCACTTCTGCTTAAGTGGCTTTCGGCTGTTTTTAATATATTGATTTAATAAAGGATGGTCATCAATATCAATTTTGTTTTTTTTTCATAAATAATTTTTAAGATTTAAATTCAACATAACTGTTTTATAATTTCTCGTAAAAAATAAGTGTTGACATGAAATTGTAATTTGTAGGATGCTTGATAAATTACGGTAACTACGCAAATGTGCTTAGTTACGGAGGTGTAAACAATTCCAGTTGTGGCTTTGTGAAACGGCTTCATTTGCGCTCCGTAGTTTGAAAGGGTGTGGATTACGGAAAGGCGTAAGTTACGGCAGAGCTTTATGAAACGAGGCCCAGGGCACTTAAGAGTCGGGTATTCCAAAGTTTTTCCTAGTATATACTAGAATCATACTATATCATCTAGAAAAACAGCTAGAACTGAGAGGTTACAACTATATAGGTACCGAAAAATATCCCAGGATATGGCTGCGCTCAAGCGCGGCGCAGCTGGCGCTCGCGTTTCGATACATTGCGCGTAATATTTATACACAATGCGGCCTGTGGTTTCGCGCGGGGTTCATTGGTGTTCTCTCTTCATTTCAAGACTTTAGAATTGTGCTGACTAAGTATCAATAACTATCATATGCATAAAAATCCGCTCTTCATCATGCCTGGAAAAGTCTGAAAGGGCTTTCTGGGCAGTTGTCTGCAAATTTGCAAAATGCTGAGCTTGAATTTTGATTTGGGTGACCGGTGATGGGCCAGCCTCATGCTTTCTCATTCTTTCACTGTTACTTAAAGGGACCCTCCCACCTTCAAAAAAGTTAATGAATTGGCATGAAAGTGATGTCCCTTGGTTCAGAAAGAGCGAAAACGAATATCTACCAAATTTCACCGAAAAATATTCACTGGTTTTCAAGATATTAGGCTTTTACTTTTGTTTACTTTTTGGGATCTCCCCTGTTACTAGCGACTTTATTTGGAAGCAATAATTTGGCAGCCTTAAAGTGCGGCAGACGTTGCGCGCAAAGCAGCGTATACCACCACGTGTTAACGATGGTTTTAGTCTAAGATTTAGAAATTGGTAGATCTCCGCTGACGTCACAAATTCTAAGGGGGCATTCCAATGCATTAGCCCCTTAGAATCCAAAAACTGCAAGTTTGAAATTCCATATCTTCGAATTAAAGCATTTTTCGATGTTGTGAGTGCCCAAACCGGTATTTGCAGGCCATGGCCACCAATTTGGCTATCTCAACTCAAAACTAATGTTAAGGTGGGAGTGTCCCTTTAACCAGTAAAACGCCTTTTGGGCGAAGAACGAGCGAGCGAGATAGTGAGCCCTGCACGTGCGGAAGGGCGAGAGGGTACTTCCAACGGGCTTGTGCAAAGCACCCTTCTAACCGGTCGCTAGCGGTGTGCCAAATTTGAACGCAATCGGCCCAGACGTTCCTGAGATCTGGAAGCGGCATTCTGCACGTGCGCACGTGCAAAGGGGTCCAAAATGACTTGCACGGCACCCTACTAACCGGTCCCCAACCGTGTACCAAATTTGAGCGCAATCGGCCCAGCCGTTCTCGAGATCTGGAAACGCCCCCTGCACGTGCGCACGTGCAGTAGCACCCCAACCGCAACACATGTGAATTCATTGCCTGGTGGTGGTGGGTGCCTACCTGTATGTCAAGTTTCAGCGAAATCGCCCCAGTAATTACCGAGTTACTGAAATGGGAACAAATTTGGCACCTCTTCTTTTTATACAGGGTGTCCCAGAAGTCTTGAAGCTTTTTTATTTTTGTCGTGTGACCTTGCTATGCCACTGATTAAGGCAAATGACGCTTCAAACGAAAGAGAATGAACTGAAGTTTTGTATTTTCATGCGTAGAGCACCATTTCAGTCAGGTGGCCCCGTTGTGAGTCGCACAAGATTGAGCACGAGAGATCACGTTCTTCGCTGCCGCCAAGATCTCCCGGTTTGCGAAACACCGGTGTCGCCATGCCCGTTTCTGGTCAGCTTCAGAGCCTTATTTCATGAAGCGAGCCAGGAAACAGAGTATTGGATCTCCGAGAAAACATTAGCAACATAATGATTTAGGTACTGATCAGAAAGTCTCCTGACATGTTTGCACGCATCCATTACGAAAATAAGGCTCAGCTGCTTGAGCGCGCTAAGCAAGCGCTAAGTTGTAATCCTTTGCTTCGTCGCATTATTTTGGGGCTATCAACCCGTCGCAAATACATGTCGCTAATATTATGTCGCTCGCTTCAGGGAATAAGACTCTGAAGCTGACAGGAAACGGGCATGGCGACACCGGTGTTTCGCAAACCGCGAGATCTTGGCGGCAGCGAAGAACGTGATCTCTCGTGCTCAATCTTGTGCGCCTCACAACGGGGGCCACCTGACTAAAGAGGTGCTCTACGCATGAAAATACAAAATTTCTGTTCATTCTCTTTCGTTTGAGGCATGATTCGCCTTAATCGATGGCATAGCAAAGTCACACGACAAAAATAAAAAAGCTTCAAGACTTCTGGGACACCCTGTATTTTGCACGTGCAGTGGGGGTCACTCACATGGATCAAGTGTATCCGACCTTTGGTAGAAGGGATGCAGCTACCCTATAAAAATTACCGCAAGACAATCCAGGGTTGCCAGACTTGGCGATATGTCGCCAATTTGGCGAATTTTGGAAGTCATTGGCGATAGAAGCACGGCGTTTGGCGATAGGCGATAAAACGTCAAATATTGGCGAATTTCCAGAGTTCGCCTCCAAATCACCGAATATTACTTTAAAAAATAAACAAAACAAAGCAAAAAACATCGTTACGAAATATTTCGTAATCTGATTAATTTAACCTTCCAGCGTTTTATATTAGGCACTCAAATATAAAATGTTCCTGATGAAAATATTCTGAACCACATCTCGCACGACCTTTGCTCAGGGCTGCAGATCTGTCAAAATGTCAGGGGGGGGGGTCCAGGCCGGGCAGATGGAGGCGGGCTGGATGCAGTACCATTGACTTACATAGCAGTTATTCGTTTACAGGGGGGGTCCTGACCCCCCGACCCCCCCCCCCCGAGATCTCCACCTCTGCCAATATTTGGCGCTGGTTAAGGTACGCTGTTATGTAGATGAATATGAGAAACGAGATAGGTAAATCGTGAACTTGGAAACGAACCGTGAACACGGTTACACGAACGCCAACTTGCGCTGCTACGTATGCTTATACAGTGCATCCTATTTGGCGAATTTTGGCGAAATTCGAGGGGCGAATTTGGCGATAAGGACCATTCTGGATCTGGCAACCCTGAGACAATCGTTCAAGCCGCTGCTGAGATATGGGCCTCTCAAAATCATTGCTTTTGCAAAACTGCTTGAGCACCCTTGACTTTTCACGTGGCACGTGCCACGACGGTCACTGAGATGTATCAAAAGTAGTCAATTACGGGGCAGAAGGGATGGGGCTACCCAGCAAAAAAAGACCGCAGGCCAATCGGTCCAGCGGTTGCTGAGATATAAGCCTCTCAAAAGCGTTACAGGCCGGGCCGGGCCAGGCCGGGCCGCTCATACTGAGATTTTTCCGTTATATTGAAAAGACTCGCTTCGCTCGCTGCGCTCGCTCGCTCGTAACAATGTGCTAAAAAAGAATTTAGTGAATTGTATCAAAGTTGATACCTTAAGACATATTTCGATTTAACTTGAGCACGGTTAGTATAATTGTATTGCAAGGATTGTTTACGCCAGCTTTATCTTGCTCTACTTGCAATGGTAGCTTCCGAACAATATTTGTGTATTTTCCTTTCTATTTTGGTCGTTTGTATGCATTTTTTAGAGCTCTGATAGGCTGACAAAGGAAGACTGAAGTCTTCCAAAAGCTATCATTACTAAGAAATAAAGCTGGTCTTTTGAACAAACTTAACAATATCTGTCAACAATAACTGTCCCAGATGAATACCATCAACGTGTAACATCATACTTTGTGTAATTATCGATAATGAAATCAAAACACATGCATTCTATATCTGGGTGAAAGTGGACAGTAGGTATGTAAAAAGTAGCATTTGTTGGCACTTGTTAGTGATAATCGTGCAACATCTTGTAATTTTAAATTAAGTGAAATAATGTAAATTTTAGTTGAGTGAAAATAAACATGGAAGATAATTTTTAGGTCAATTTTTAGTTCTCTTGCCGTTCTTGATATTCCACTTAACTCACATACCAGTTTAAAAGTTATTTCAGGGCTTTCACAAAAGCCATGTCTTTGTGGTCAATCATCCTCAGAGCAGCCTGAATCAGTTTCATTCATTACTTCCCTAGCTAAATACCTCTGATCCTTTTTCAGGATAAGACCTGCACCTCGAACCTCGAGTGAATGCTTCCTCAAACAAAGCTAACCAAAGGTGCCATCAGCTGTTTAAATAGAACAGGAAGGAAGCTGAGCTTTCAACATAGGCGCCAGCTTGTGTGAACTTGCGGCTTTCAAGGCGTGCACCTGGCACCACCCACCCAGGGTTCATTTCCGTAAAACATCAAAAATGTGTGACCTCAAAGGGAAACCCTTATGAAGGTAACATCTCTCGACCTTATAGATTCTAAGATCCCCTTAACATTCAACTATACCCAAGATAAACAGGTTACTTAATTAACCATGCATTACTCCTCTGATAATGCTTGTCATGTTTTCAGATAGGTACACATTCTTTCATCCTGAGTTTTGAAACATAAGTAGTAGAGATGTCAATCGGATACCAACTTTTTGGTATACCGATACCAAACCGATACCAACTTGGTATTTGGTATTTCAATCATAGACCCGGGAACAAGGGGGGGGGGAAGCGGGGGCGCTTGCCCCCCCCCCCCCCAACTTGAGAGCCGAGGGGGCGGCGCCCCCTCAACATTGAGGCAGCGTGAAAGGATCTTTTCTCCCTTTTCCGGACTTCTTTCCTTTTTATTTTCTTTATACATCTAAACATCATCACACGGCATTTTCCTAGCCATCTGAATGGTTTCTGCTGATACAGTATCGATTTCACAACATCTGCTATTGGTTTGGTTTGGGCCTGGCCTTGGCCATGAGTTTGGCAGGCCAGATTTTATACTAGACCATGCTGATTCAACTTCGAGAAATACATAGCGTACAACGGTGGTAAAATCGTTGCTATAATATAGGTATAACACAGTTTACCCGTTTCGGGTGTGAGGGAGGGGTGTGGAGCAATGAGTGCACTGACGTGGAGCCCTCGGAAGGCCGATACATATGGGATTAAAGCTAAGCGACACTAAGGGCTTGTGTGATGCCTTCGGTTATCGGTAGCACCCTCAGAATCACCGGCGTATAGGGCCCTCATAGCCGCCGGTAAGGGGCCTTTAGAGGCCCCGGTATAGGGCCGCCATGCAGATGCAGTGGCGGCGGAATAGGGGGTGCAGGGGGTGCAGCTGCACCCCCATCGAAAAACATGGGGGTGCAAACATATCTTTTTGCACCCCCAAAATCCGTACAAGGGGCCCGTCGCACAATCCAATACATTTTCTCCTGAAAACCAGTGATCGAGAAACGAACACTGATGTGGAATCATCCGGGATGTCCAGTTATGGTCAGGAGCGCCCAATGCTAGTCTTTGGGGCCCCCACACCGACTAGAAGTGTTCCGAGCCGCGTTTGGTGCTCCATGCGGCATCTGAGGACCCCCACGACGGCCTCAGAGGGCCCTTTTATGACGATCTCTGAGGGCTCCCACGACGACCTCTGTCCCCTGGGGCCCTACAACGGCCACTAAGGGCCCTCATGACGACCGCTGAGGGTCCCACAGAGACTCTAGGGCCTCAAGGAGACTCCTGAGGCCACACTGGCCTCTGAGGGCCCTATGACGGCCTCTGAGGGCCCTTACGATCTCTGAGGGCTCTCACGACGACCTCTGTCCCCTGGGGCCCTATAACGACCACTAAGGGCCCTCATGACAACCGCTGAGGGTCCCACAGGACTCCAGGGGCCCCGCTGGCCTCTGAGGGCCCTCGTGACGGCCCTAGACCCAACTCAAGTCTGAGGGCCCATTTGGCTTCAGACGGCCCAGCGATGGCCTCTGAGGGCCCCAACACAACCAGGCTGCAGGGGCTACGCTGGCATCTGAGGGCCCTGCAACGGTCTATGGAGGGCCCTAACGATGGCCTCTAGTGGTCTTACCAAGGCCTCTGAGAGCCCTGCAAAGGTATCTGGGGGCCCATGAAGACCCTCACTATTGCCAAGGACCATCATGACGACCTCTGATGATCCTCTCGAAGGGCCCTCACAACAACTTCTGAGGACCCAAGGATGGTCCCTGAGGGGCTGAAGGCCCTGACGACGACCTCTCTGGGCCCTCACAATGGTCTCTAAGACCCAACGCAAGCTCCAAAGGCCCACGCTGGCGTCTGAGGGTTCCACGACGGCCTCTGAGGGCCTCGACGCAGGCAGGCTCCAGGGGCCATGCTGACCTCTGAGGGCCCTCTTGACGGCTTCTAGGGCCTAACGAAGGCTTCAAGGGCCAACGCTGGCCTCTGAAGAACCCTACGACGGCCTCGGAGGGTCTCACCTCAGCGCAGGCAGGTGCCAAGAGACATGCTGGCCTCTGAGGGCCCGCAGAGTTCAGCTTCAGAGGACCCAACGACCTTTGTGGACCTTACGAAATACGAAGGTCTCCGAGAGCTCACGCAGGCTCCTGGAATTCCACACTGATTCTTAGGCCCCATGCCGGCTTGTTGCGGCACTTTATCTGCTCTTGGTGCCCCGTCGCTGGCCTCTGAGTCTCAATGTCGGAACTTATGGGGCCATGGGCTCTACATCGGCTTTTATGGCCCCTACATAGACTCTTGGGACTCATGACCCATGAAATGTGGGACTAAGCGGCTTCTAAGTCCTAAGAATCCCCATCCCTGTTCTAGTAGCCGCCAGCTGAATATTTGGGCTCACACGCGAGCTCCTGGGACCCCGTGCATATCCCAGGGGTCTACCTGCCTCTAAGATCCCGCACATACTTTTGGGGCTCAAACGCTTGCCCCTGAAGGCCCCACTGAGACCCCTTTCCTCTATTCAGTCCTCCATACCGGCTCCTTAGGCTAAACATTGGCTCCTGTGGCCTTCATCCCGGCTTTGGAGGGCCTCTCCATACAGGCTTTTTTGGGGTCCGATGCCGGTTTCTGAGAGGCCTAAAAAGACTTTCGAGCCTATACTGCCTTCCGAAACCTTTCAGCAACTTTCAAGGGACCGACCCTGATCGGAGGGCTCATTCAGTCTGGGGACTGGGGAGTCATGTAGGTCTCTGGAGGAGTCTCTATGTGGTCGGTTTCCAAGGGGCTTCTAAACACGGTCTTCTTGGAACGGTCTCGTAGGGCCCTCAATGGTCCACTGCGCATCCAGAAAAGTGGTTTGAGACGCTGCGGGTGGTGGCTAGACTAAAAGATTAGCCGATAAAAAACTAGCTGCCTGCATTCGCTTCTTTATGCTTTCATTATTTGAGATAGGTATGTACACTGCAATTTCAAACCTTTTACAGAACTTGTGTGTATGGGCATAGTTTTCCAAAATCTTCGTTTTTCATAAATCAATAATAATCACTCAAAAAAAAAATGAAGGGGGGCCCAAAACTTCCAGAGGGGCCCCTTGAGAAAACTTTGCACCCCCATCCAAAATTACCTTCCGCCGCCACTGTGCAGATGCCGGTTCGGGCGCTCAGAGGTGCTAGTGTGATTCTCTCAGAGGCGCCGGCGAGGGTCCTTACAGGCGTTGCTCTGGGCCCTCATATAGACGCTGGTGTGGAGCCGTTACAGACGGGTGTGGGGTCTTTAGAGCTGCTGACGCGAACCCTCTACAAGCCAACAGGGGGTTCTCAGTGACCGGCACGGGCCCTTAGGCCGGCAGAAGAAGTCTTGTGGGGTCCTTAGAGACCGGCTACTGTCAGACGCCGGTGGGGCCCTCAGGGCTCAGAGTCACCGGTGTGGGCCCTCAAAAGTTTCCAGTGGGTGGCCTTTAGATGCGCAGGTGTTGACAGTTGGGTCCTCAGAAGTCAGAGCCGCCGATAGGTATAGGGCTTTAATAGGCACTCAGAGTTGGGGGTGTGAAACGCTCAGAGACACTGGTGTGGGCCCTCATAGTCGCCGATGAGGGCCCCCCTAGTTGCCGTTATGGGACCCTCGGAAAAATAAGTGTGTGACCATCACGGGCGGGGAATGCCCCTAGAACTGGCCCCTCATAGTCCGGTAAGAACTCTCAGAGCCCAGTAACATGCCTTTGGAGACCACCGAGGGGCCCTTAAAATATGCAAGATTCCCTCAGAAGCCGGCGTGGGGCCCTTGTGGAGATCTTAGTGTGGTTATTTAGGGCCCATGAGGTGCTGTAACGAGACATATGGGGCCCTTCTGAGTCGAAATATGGCCATCGTTGTTAACCCTCAGCGCGCGGTCAAATGGCGCCGCAGGGCCTCTCGGACCCGAGGGTCTCTTTGAACCCGATGGGTGGGGGTGGGGACTGGGGAGGGGGGGGGGGGGTACGTGTCCCCTTAGACCTCTAACTACGCCACTGCTTCATATGCATCATGTCAGGTATTTTAGGCTCCCCCCCCCCAACTCGAAAATCGTTCCCGGGCCCCTGATTTCAATCGTAATGTGTTGGCATTTGGTTGGTATCATAAACCCTCACTAATGTATAAGAAGCTAAGAAATCGGTAAAAAGTTGGTGTTTCCCTCATTTTCCCAAGTTGGTTTGGTTTCGGTGTTTTCCCGTGCTTTTGGTTGGTATTTGGTTTGGTATCGGTATTCCGATTTTCCGTAATTGACGTCACTAATAAGTAGCACCTAAATTTGTTTTTATTGCAAGTGTGATGCATGTAATTTTATCTTGATGTGTTCCCAGATGGAAGTTTCTGCTCGCAGCTATGCCTCACTGCCTACCATGGCCGAAACTTTTTTGAGAGGGTTACCACAGTGTTCTCCGTCTTATATGTTGAGGATGAGCTGTATCTTGTGATCAATGTAACTTTAGTGTAACAACGTGACATCTTTCAATGCCAAAGTTTATTTGTAAAGAGCCAAAGTTAATTTGCATTGGAACGAGCGGTAATGTGATGTGTGGAACATGTAATTTTTACGATTGGGAACCACTTACTCTGTAACCCAAAGTGGGATGTTTACATATATGAGAATGTTCAGTGTTCATCGTCGATAGATAATAAAAGCATTAGCATACCAGTAGCTGGATTGGTTGGTGGTCGTCCAACATAGCATCAGAGCTGCAATTTTGACACCATCGTGTTCGTCATGCTCAGCCACGTCGAATGATACGCTTTTTGTATGGGTGAGGTCAATTTAGGATGTTCCAAGGTCAGGTCAGGTCATGAACTCATGATAAGATCAAGTTGCACATGATTCAATTCGGCAGGTCTTTCTGACTCCATTTGTGTCTTTTCCGTCTAAGATCACTGTCAGCGCCAAAACAACTTTTTATTCCCCCTTTGGCTTAAAGGTAATGGTCAGATCACCTGACCGACCTGACCTTACGTGACCCTTAGGGGAAATCCGAAGCTAATAACTTTTGAAAATTAGGGAGTTTGATCAGTTCTGTAAGTTCTGTGATAGATCTCCTTGCATTGATGGAGTTACGATGTTGCGACGTCTTCGAGACCGTGCAGAGGTTAACTTATGAGGTTAACTTATGGTTAACATAGGTCAGTGACCTGACCTGACCTGAAAATGAGGTTGGTGCCGCAAAATCCGGCTTGAACCAAAGGTCAAGTATGCCAGCTTACCACTCTCCATCACCAGCGCGCTTACCCCTACTTTGCATTGCAGCCATGATTTGCCGCACATTTACGATTAAAGTTTTGGTCTGTCCGAGATTCGAACACACGACCTTCGGATGTGTCAAAAACATGGGGTCATATATGGACGAATATCTCGAAAACAGTTGGATGGGCTTGAACTTTTCGTCCCAAAAATGGAAATAAAAATGTTGTAGCTATCTTTTAACATACCTTATATGTGGCTGCCCACACTACGAGACCTTGAAAACCGAGCGCGAAAAGTCTCATTTTAAAGGAACTATCCCACCTTCTAAAATGTTGTTAGAACCAGTTAAATTGAGCCCGAATTTATAGATTGGGTGACCAGGAACACGGTTCTGGCATTTATTTTTCATTAAACATCTTAGGCTTCCCATATTCCAAACACAAACTTTCAAATATGTGACGTCACAGCCCAAAATTACCTCCTTCCCCAGGCCACATTACTGTCATAAAGCTGATTCTTTTTACTCTGCAGGCACCACAACAAAGTTCAGACCAAGTTTTAAGCGATTTTTCAACGAACAAACCCATTTACATCAGAATGACTAAACGAGGTGACGTCACACTAACGGTCGCTCCATGTTGAAGATAGGGCCTTGCACAAGGCCCATTTTAAAATGAAGGGAACGAATTTCTTCAACACCAAGAGGCCGCGGGGGTTGCAACCTAGATAGATAGTGGTTTCTGAACCTCGCCGCAAACTTGGCTATCTCAACTCAAACCCCATGTTAAAGGTGGGATAGTCCCTTTAACACGCAACCCTATGGGCTAGTAGGAAAAGTCACGCCCATGCTGCCATATGACTTTGGAGGGGGCTGGGCCCGTCTACATATAAGTACCTACCTCGAGGAGGTCTTCAGTGGTGGCAGCGGTAAAGAACTCAAAACTGTCATACCATTTAGCTTTTGGTCCGTATCCGTACAAAGTTGATCTAGAAAACTATTCGTTGCGTTGCCATGTTTGATGTTAATGTCATTAAGGTCATCGTTGCTGTTGATACGAGAGTGTGTTTTGTTGTCATCTCTGTTTTGCTCTTATTGTTCTGATCTCTGACGTGGGGCCTAGTTATCATGAATGCCATTCATGTTATGAGACTATCAAAATATGCATGTCCCACGTTGTGCGCAGGCTTACGTTAGATAGCCGCTCCCGTCCGCATCGGGTGCCGGTCACACCGAATTTGTATTTGTGAGATATCGGACCATGTCTAGGCGTACTCGCATTGACCGTTCGCCAGTTGCTCGTTTTCCAAACCGCGTCACAGGCCGCCCCTGCCGCAATGGCTAGTATGAATTTTTCATTTGCACCCCCTCTCTTTAAAGGGACTATCCCACCTTCAAAAAAGTACCATTTAGGATTCGGAAACGTTACTCATGATATTGTGAGGAATTCTGCAAGTTTTTACGCGTTTTCATTGTATACTTTTTGATATATTGCGACTTTTATATTTCATCGTGACGTCATTTAGATCGGATCTGTGACGTAATGAAGGCTTTACTTCATGTCAATGTGGGGGGAATTTGGCAGCAAATATAGGTATTTGCTCTCAAATATGACTCAGCTCATACAATAACAAGTGTCTCTGATTAGCTTATTCGTAAATCAAGTGAAACACCTTAAAGCGACTATCCCACCTTTACATTAGGTTTGAGTTGAGATAGCCAAGTTTTGCGGCGAGGTCCAGAAACCACGCATATTTACGTCTGGACAACGAGTTGCGGGGAAAAGTGCTGATTGTGTTGCAGTTTTAGGAGCCGGTGATTAGGCTGGATTTTTGGGTTACTTTTTCGTTCCGATTCATGTATTTCATAGTGTTTGGCTTTTGAATATTTCAGTTCTTTCAGATAAATATTACTTGCCCAAGGCATAATTTCGCTCACATGTATGTGTTGTAAAATGATGGAGCGTATTTTAGTTTCCCATATTGTGATGCACCTAGATGATTTTGACCTATTCTCTGATAGTCAGCATGGATTCAGAAGACATCTTTCTTGTGAGTCACAACTGTTACTGCTTTATCAGGATATTATGTCATCCATTGACAAGAAAAAGAGTGTTGATTTGGCATTCATTGACTTCAGTAAGGCGTTTGATAGGGTTCCACATAAACATCTCTTAACTAAACTAAAAATGTATAATTTAGATGATAACGTTCTTGGCTGGATTGAAGCCTTCTTATATAATAGAACGCAGAGAGTTCTGGTTAATAATTGTTATTCTGATGTGATTAGAGTTACGTCCGGTGTCCCACAAGGGAGTGTATTGGGTCCAATATTATTTCTTTTATATATTAACGATCTTCCGGATATGATTAATTGTCAGATAAAATTATATGCAGATGATATTGTTCTTTACACAGACATCTTAAGCAATGAAGAATGGAGTTTTTCGTTACAGGCAAATATAAATAGATTATCTCAATGGTGTTCCAAATGGAAAATGTCTATTAATGTTGGAAAGTGTGCTATCATGAGAATGACAAAGCAAAAACTTGCTGCAATGCCTAGATACTATTTGAATGGAATAGAAGCTCAGGTTGTCAATGAGTTCAAATATTTAGGCGTGCATATTTCGAATAAATGTACCTGGCAAAATCATGTACAACATGTCACTGGTAAAGCGAATCAGATGCTACGATTTATTAAGCGAAATTTCAAGGATTGCCCACAGGCTGTAAAGGAAATCATGTATTTGTCCCTTGTTAGGCCACATCTAGACTATGCCAGCTCTGTTTGGGACCCATGGGGAGAGGGCATGAAGCATGAGCTGGAAATGGTTCAAAGGCGTGCTGCTAGATTTATACTTAATGACTACGACCGACATAGCAGTGTTACTGACATGCTGGCCACAATAGGATGGGTATCCCTAGAAAGCCGACGTAGAGAGGCGAGATTATGCTTACTGTACAAATTACACCATGGCAACATGAAAGTAGATGTTAGTAGAATTATATGTGAACCTAGCTATATATCACGGAGTGATCACCCTAAAAAGATAGAGAGACTTCCGTCGAGATTACTTCAGTACCATAACTCGTTTTTCCCAAAAACCATAAGAGAGTGGAACCAACTTTTGCCCAGCATGGTGGAAGCCGAATCTGTGGAAGATTTTCGGAAAAACGTTCAAACACATGTAAATTCGGCGTAAACGTGATTGTAATTGAAATTGCTCATGAGTAATGCAGAATGAATCAATCTAAAATCAGTAGTAATGTGAGTAGGTATGTACTTGTGTGTATGTGCGATACTGATGTGTGCATGATGTGTGAACCAGATTTAACATCACCAGGGCCAACCGGCATTCGTGATTGTTGTAATACATGATACATGATACATGATACAACTCAGGTGCTTCATACCTCAAGGCACTTCAAAAATAAAGCACCAGGTGGTGGACATTGTCTATGTGACAATCTGAAGGGGCACAGCTGAGTTTTTGCCATTTAAAGGTAGACTGCCACCTTTTTTCACAAAACGGTTTTCACTAGAGCTGAGCCACCTATGTCCCAGACTGAAGTCGGTTTTCTGAAATTCGAACCCGTTTGCGAGAAATCGGAGACCAAAGTTCAGTTTGATGCCATTTTTTTAGTCCAAGAAAACCGACATCTCTACTGTTTATCGATAACTTTGAAACATGAATTTTCTTATCTTTTGGTAAATATATGTCAAAACTTTGATTGTTTCGAGATCAGAGAAGAATTTTGGAGTGTCAAAATAAAAGTTAAACTTATATATTCAGTAGCTCATTTTTTCCAAAAAAAGTGTGGGAAATGGGGTTTAACATGGGCCAGACCCATTCCAAATGAGCCATGATTTTTAAATGTTTTACGAACTTAAATGCAAAATAAATTAAACATGGCCAATTTCTTATGAAATCATATATTAGTAAATCATAAAATACCTTACTTTTTCAAATAAAATGTAATAATCTTATGACCTTGAAGTCTGGTGATGTGTAAACATTGTCGCTAGACATTAACCGATTGATAATTGTATGATAATCGACAATTTTTTTCGCGATTCACGTGATGATACTTTGTCAGGTGAATTCTAAAATTTTGTTTTGTCCAGGGAATAAATCATAGGCCGATCTGAGAAAACTTTTTGAAGGTGGCAGTCTTCCTTTAAGCTTGGTTTTTCCCTATGTATGTACAAAGATTCGAGCGTTCTAAGGTCCATAGCTGTAGGCGGTCTTCCTAGTATCTGAAAATCCGAAATTGAAAAGCGGGTGTCGCACTCATCTGAATGATCTCTAACAGATGACTGGGGAGGAGATGTTAGCATTTTACCCGTTCTCTCAGAGATTCCTAAATGCTGGCTTACTCTGGTGTTAAGGCGTGCACTGGTAGAACCAATGTACGACCCCCCACACGAGGGGCAACAGAATTTGTATACCACGCCAGAGCAGCACATTTTGGGAACTCTATCTTTGTATTTGAAAAAAGAGCCTATCGTCAACCGGTTCCTCAGAACGATACGAAATTGAGCATAGGGATAGTAGGTAGTCAGTATATCGGTAATAGCATGTTTTAAAGCTTGAGACTGTTCTCCAAAGTACGGGAAAGTCACGTATTTGCTGAGCTTGGGCACATCAAAAGATACTGGTACCCGATCGTATTGTTTGTTGAGGAATTTCCTCACTTCAAAATGGATAAGAGGAGAAGGAAAACCATTATTTTTGAAGAAGGATCTCAGGAAGTTAAGCTCACAATCAAAAAGTTGATAACTGGAGCATAGCTTGTAAGCTCTGTGGATGGCCGATTGTACATTGGTTCTACCAGTGCACGCCTTAACACCAGAGTAAGCCAGCATTTAGGAATCTCTGAGAGAACGGGTAAAATGCTAACATCTCCTCCCCAGTCATCTGTTAGAGATCATTCAGATGAGTGCGACACCCGCTTTTCAATTTCGGATTTTCAGATACTAGGAAGACCGCCTACAGCTATGGACCTTAGAACGCTCGAATCTTTGTACATACATAGGGAAAAACCAAGCTTAACCCGCGCGGGGCTGGGGGGGGGGGTAAATTTTACCCCCCTCGCGAATTTTTGCGATATCTCAAAAACGGCGGCGCGCAGCGCCACCAAACTTTCAGTACCTTTTCTTACATCAATTTGACACGTTCCCTGAAAATTTGAGCGAAATCCGTCGGACAATTTTTGAGAAATTGACGTTTTAGTGACGTCATGTTCGCCATTTTCGCCTCAAAAACGGCAAAAGTTCAAACGCCGCTAACATCTTCATTTTTAAAGGAATCAAGACGTAACAAAAAAGGTTATACGTAATTTTACTTTGTCTATCAAATGGCTATCTCGGTTTTTTGAAAATTTTGGATTTTGGCCTAAATTTTTTTTTTTCAAAAAACTGACTTTTTTGGGAAAATCATTATAAAATCCAAAATTTTGAGTCTATCGAAAAAACCGGAATATATGTCAGAGAAGTGGTCTATGTGCACCTACATACCAAATTTTAGAAGAATCGGTTCAAAAATGTGGGAGTTATTCAAAATTTTATGACGTCACGACACACAAAATTTTTGAAAAATGACTTTTTTGGAAGTTCTAGACCTCGTACGGAAACAAAAATAGCACCATTCGATTCGCCGTGAAAAACTGCATCAGATAGACACCTTTTTAGGCCTTAACAACCAACTTCAAAATTTGACCTCACTTGACCTGACCTTGACCTGACCTCGACCTGAAATTCATCCAGAGGTGGTCCATATCACTTATTGAGTGTGCCTATTGAATTCTATGAGTAAAATGACCCATAAAACATGTGTCGCACATGCCCTTTTCTATATTTTGTTTTTTGGTGACCTGACCTGACCTGACCTTGACCTTGACCTCTGAATGATATTGTATGCAACGAATATTGTCTTGGTAGCCTAAGAACACGTTTTGGGCGATCAGTCTCAGTCCATGACTCCATTCTTCGGCAACTACGGTGCAAGGCCGATACTGTAGAAACTTGCAATTTGTACCCTTGACCTGGCCTTGACCTTGACCTCAAACTTTAAATTAAGTACATGTTTTTAGTAGTTCGTGATGAGAGCTTTCGATTGGCGTTTGAATTTTCCAAATCGGACCATTAGTTTGGGAGATAACAGGGGGGGGGTAAAATTTACCCCCCCCCCCCAGCCCCGCGCGTTCGGCTGGAGACCCCAGCCCCGCGCGGGTTAAATGGCAAAAACTCAGCTGTGCCCCTTCAGATTGTCACATAGACAATGTCCACCACCTGGTGCTTTATTTTTGAAGTGCCTTGAGGTATGAAGCACCTGAGTTTTTGGCATCTTTTTTCAAATAGGTCAGTGAGGGTCTCAAGCGATTTTTAAAAAAGACTGTAACGATTGATCCGAGTGTTGCAACGATGTAGCGATTTGTGAATTTTGAACAAATACGATTTTTTTGTATTAGCTTTGTAATGTCTTGTATCATTAATGTAACATGTATGTATGCCCACTGATGATGGTACTGAAACGTGCCGAAACCGGTCTGGAATATGATAACTGCCTTGAGCTGTCTTTTGCCGAAGTTTATTTTACTTCTACGACCAAAACATGAACGACTTTTCGATAATATTACTTGCCTTACAACTTTTGTAAAGACGTTTCATTTTTTTTATAAGCCGACGCTCAGAGTCCTAAAAAATACATCAGCACTACAATCATTGTAAACAAACAAATGGAGCACCACTTGGCTCTGTTCCAAGGCCATTTTTTAGTTTATCTGGTGGTTTTCTTGCTCTTGTACGTCGTTTTGTTGGATGTTTTGAATCCCTTAAGATTGACTTATATCATATTTAAGAAGCATGTCGACTGAAAACAATCTGAAGGATCCAGGAGGCTGACAGAGGTCCTGACTACTGAGCAATATCAAGTTGAACAAGTTATGAAATTTTGGTTGATAAACGCAAGTTGATCGGGCTCATATATCAGCAAGAAAAAGTAAAATTAAAAGAGCTTATTGTCCAAAAACAAGCTATAATATTGCAGACCTTGGAGCAATACTGAAGAGCACGCTGAGCAGGATCATGCCAGAAAATGTTGACTGATGAGCGCATATTGATGTAGGTACCTATTGGTATGAATATTGAATGATAACTTACAACAGCAAGATAAATTAGTGCTATCAAGTTAAAATCTAGAATGAATGGACTTGGGCAGTTTTACTATGCTTAGATGCTATGCAGATTGTAATGTGCATCAGGTACTCAGTGTCTGGCAAATGAAACATGCGATCATTCCATTACTACTGGAGGAGAAAGCTTGGATCACTAAATCCACTTTATGTTGATTTTGATGTTAATCATCATCACTATATTTCTTGAAAAAAGGATTGTAGTAAAATTGTCAATGTGACAATCCATGCAACGATGTGATCATATTATGTGTTCATAGTCATTCGTGATAGTCATTATTGGTCCAATATACAATGGCAAAGCTCTCAGTCTCAGCGTTTCTTCCTGTGGATGGCCAGCAGTGACTCAGAGCTTAGAAGTATTAGTTTTCTTCACAGGGCTGGGATAAAAAGTACTGAGGGTAATCTTCCACCAAGGAACTCTACTTTGACATGGTATGAGATGTAGGCACAAGTAGGTAGGTGCTCAGTTCCTATCCTATAGTCAGTAGTTGTGTATGTTTAGTCGGGTTAGCTTAGATCAGATTGTTGTTTTTTAATTTGCCAAATGTCCATAAAAATGTGACCTGAGCAATGAGCATACCTGATTCCTGAACCTGACTAACCTGACAAGTGACAGCTGACCTAACCTCAATCATCACACATATTTCAATTTGCAGCCTACCCAAGACCTGCATGGCAGTAGCACCCAGTTATAGGTAGGTACTCACCCTAACTCAATCTTACCTGCTAACCTTCAACTTGCCAAAAGTTAGCTCACATTGCCAAGCTGTGTCCAGGGAAACAGTCAACTGAGGAACTGGCTCATTGGGTGGCTGGTGTGAGTCTGTGCATTTAAAGTGTTTCTTCTCTGAAGCTGCTCTGCACTGCTGTATGTCATGTTAGATGCTCAGAAAATGTGGGCAATGATTACTAAGCTACTTTAGTGCTTTGTTAATGCTCGAGACATGAACAAGTACAGATCCTGCAGGGTACAGCTATGAGTTAGGTGCTAGGTGAGTATGTTCTGTGAATGTGCTGTTCCCTGTTTGACCGTAAGTATACAAGCAAGCACAGGGTCACAGTTAAGTTATATTCAATCTCCACGTAAACATACAACAAAAATGGCCATATAGCCTAACTCCGAACAAACCACAGATAACTTAAGCCTTTGAAGGCACAAAAATGTTTTGATTAACAGGACAGGTTTACAATATATCCTCTGTCCTTGGGGATCTTGCTGCCAAGTTGAGGTATGATGACTGAACTTCAGGATTGATCAACCTTTTCTTAGCCACTGCTTATATACGAGAAAGACCAAATGCTTGTTTGATTTACAGGACATGTATACAATATATCCTCTGTCCTTGGGGGATCTTGCTGCCAAGTTGAGGTACGATGACTGAACTTCAGGATTGATCAACCTTTTCTTAGCCACTGCCTATAAACGAGAAAGACCAAATGCTTGTTTGTAAACTGCGTTGAAAATTTAATGATCCACCTTCAATTCTGACAAGAAGGCACAAATGAAATAGTTCCCTCTCCTTTTGGAATACACAGAGCAAAATATTTAATAAATTTTAGTGGATGGACAAGAGCAATTTGAATTGGCATAGCTTTCCCTAAAGTTAACTTCTGGCACTGTTGAGTGTTGATGAATTACACTGACGCTTATTCGCTTCATATTTTGTAACAAACGTGCTAAATCTGCAATATAACAGCACTATATGCTTCTTGACAAAATGCAATAGTATTAAAAATTTAGCCCTGGTGGCATTTATTCTTGGTGGAAACGTTATTACAAAATATTTTGTAGTAACTATTAAATTCCGGCCGAAAACAGTGCACGGTGTAAAAAAGAATCATTCCAATGACGGTCCATTCTTGCGGTCCTGAAATCGCCACTATTTCCGGCCTCTCCAACGCAACTCGTTGTCCAGACGTAAATATGCAGAAACCACTATCTATCTTGGTTGCAACCCCCGCGGCCTCGTGGTGTTGAAGAAATTCGTTCCCTTCATTTGAAAATGGGCCTTGCGCAAGGCCCAATCTCTTAACCATTAACGGTAATCTGATAACGTCATTTGCCTTTTGAACGCCTGTTCAGGTGAAGTATCACTTGATTTACGAATAAGCCAATCAGAGACACTTTTGTTATTGTATATGAGCCGAGTCATATTTGAGAGCAAATACCTATATTTGCTGCCAAATTTCCCCCACACTAACATGAAGTAAATCCTTCATTACGTCACAGATCCTATCTAAATGACGTCACGATGAAATATAAAAATCGCCATATCTCAAAAAGTATACGATGAAAACGAGTAAAAACTTGCAGAATTCGTCACAATATCATGAGTAACATTTCCGAATCCTAAACGGGACTTTTTTGATGGTGGGATAGTCCCTTTAAGGCGTGACAGGCGTTCAAAATGCAAATGACGTCATCAAATGGCCGTTAATAGTTAAGAGATAGGGCCTTAGCTAAGGCCCACTTTTCAAATGAAGGGAACGAATTTCTTTAACACCACGAAACTGAGGATATTGCGACCAGGATATATAGTGGTCTCTGAACCTGGCCGCCAACTTGGCTATCTCAACTCAGAACTAATGCAAAGGTGGGACAGTCCCTTTAATGGACGCGACGGCAGTTTCTCGCGGTTCTTTGTCAGATTTCAACATTTTTGCAAGCTTGCATTCGTGGACTGAAAACGAGCAGCTCCTAATTTACCGCTACGTCTCACCGGTCTCGCGAGAGGCATTCGAATCCCTGGATCAAAGGCAGCGACAAAGTTTCAGCTTAGCAGTACGAGCGGGAGCGACAGCACGTCATAGGTCACGTGACCTAAGGTCAACTTTTGACCTTTCGACCTTTCCAGGTCAACATACATATGTTTCGATGCGGATCGACGAGAGGATCACGATGGTGATATTAGTTTGTTCCTAGCTGGGATACCTTGAAAGTTATTCGAGAAAAACTTCATATAGGTATGTGTAGTGCCGCAATTTTGACTTCCTTTTTGCTCCTGTGACGTCATCTTTGACCTGACCCGAAAACGACCTCAGTAAAAATTATAGACCTTATCCGTGTACCCTGCACCGTTTACCGCTTGTCGCTATCTTGCTTTATTCTCGAGATCTCGCTGTCGCTCCCGCCCGTAATAATGGACAGGTCATAAAAATGACCTGACCTGAGGTCAACGCAGGGCGATATCCACTTTTTTATTTTCGCATATGAATGAAAATTGATAAGGCTTTAATCGTCATCAGACAAAATTGCAACTTTCAGTGGGGAAAATATCAAGGTCACTCTTCGAAAAATAGGGAGTTATAGGCCGCCAAACATAGGGCTGCAGCGCGACCTCCAGGAATTGCCCGAGGCTATATCTCGGAAACCGTTGTTCGAAGAAAAAAAATCCTTGCCACAGCTGGCTTCCCCGCCCATCACAACCCATTAGACCAATTTTAAGCAAAAAGTAAAATATGAGGGTGCAGGGCACTTGTCGATTTGTCGTGGAACGCCCCAGTAGATGCCCTCCGTCAATGTTTCGCGCCTCTGGGGGTAGTGGAAGCTCATGCCAAGCTTCAATGTCTGACTTTTGATCCAAGCGAGACGGTAGAGGTCTTCTTGATCCGTTTTAACACGCGCAGTGGAAGGGTTGCGAGTACTACGCCCAGTGGAAGGGGGGGCGGATGTCGCCCCCCCCCCCCTAAGATCTCAGCTCCCACTGGAGCTAGAAAGACGAAATTTGGAGGGTAGGTGGGGGCCATGGGAAACTCTGTTGTGTGTGAATTTCATGATCTTAGGTTAATATCTTCAAGGTCAAATGAGGTCAAATGTGGTCAAATCTGCCATATTAGCGACTTTTTTCGTTTACACGCCGATAACTCAAAAAGTTACCGGGCGATTTTTTTTAAATCTTTCACTATACGAAAGAGCAAACATTATTGAGTATGTACGGTGAATTTCTAGATAATCCAACAATAAATATGGCAGTTAGAAGCCTGCTAAGGGTAAGATGTCGCCGGCTGAAGCGGCATCGGCCGACGCGGGAAACACGGCAATCACAATTTTGTGTTTACACACTCATAACTCAAGTTGTTACCGGCCGATTTTCAAAATTCTTTGACCATATGATTGCCTGTACATTTCTCAGTCTTCTCACCGAATTTGACGCGAATCTAATATAATCAGCGGTAAGGAGCGCGATGTAAAGACGGAACCGTCACGCCCCGGCACAGCCTACAATTCAGGCGGCGCGTAACGGCTAGCGCCGGCCGCCGCGCCGCCGCGGCGGCAGGATGTTTGACTTTACACCGCTATTACTAGAAAAGTTGTGAACCGATTTTCTTACTTCTTGCACGAGAAGATCCGCAATTCAATTCTGGACAGGTAGCCAAAATTTCACATTGATATTATGCTTGCGACGCGAGTTATTGGCGAAAAACAGGAGGGGTGGGCGAAATCCGCCCCCCCCCCCTTCCACTGCGCGTGTTAAAGCAGCCGTGCGGGCCGCCTTCCCTGGAGAGAACCACGACCGCCTACTATTCACATATTTCTTATCCAGTCTCCCTGTCAATATTCGTTCTGAGGTCATCGCAGCAGGATGTGAGTCGTTTGAACAGGCAGTAGCCAAAACTATATGCACACTTGCAGCTAGCCGAGCGGCCGCCATGTCAGCCCAACATATTACCCCCGAAGTCCCTGTCAGACGTATTGATGAGGAAGCGACACTCGAACGACTGCTAACTCGCCTGGAATCACTGGAGGCAAAAGTTGACCAGGTAATGGCGGGCCCACAGAGCTTCTCTCAGCCGCCAGAGGCGTCGATCGGCCGCGGGCCGTGCTACGCGTGTGGGCGTGGCGGACACAACCGCGCGGCCTGTCGCTATCGCACAGCCACACTGAAAATTCAACCCGCGGATTGCGAGTTGGCCCGAGTATCGCGGGTACCTATTTTGAAGAAATTACCCGCTCTGCGCGAGTTTTTGCGGCCGGGTAGGCTGACTACCCGTTTAGCTTCCTGCGTTTCGCAGAGCATCCCGTTATCGTAGCTTTCACCCGCTTCACGGGTGTCAACGCCCGCTATAATCGGGTAAAACAGCAACCCGTCATGCGCGGATGCATGAAACCTCCTCTGGCGGGGTCCATCACTCGTCCGCAGCGGGTTGTGGCCGCAGGCGTTACTCGCGCCCACGGAAATAGCGCATCACGCAGGTTTTGCATCGTGTAACTCGCTGCGCCAAGGTAGGTGACATGCCATACGCAGGTTGCCTTGATCACGCATGTGTCATGGCTGATGACCAAGTGGACTTTCTGGATTTTTCTGCGGATTCACGCATTCACTTAGCAGTTAGCATTGTCTTACAGACGCCTTAATTCACGCGCTGTAATGTTCCACGCTTCTTCGGATCCCGGAGAAAGGGCTAAACGCACATCTACCAAGTCCTACCAGACACCAGGTGAGTGCAAACGAGTGTGGCTGAAATAAAGCCAAATGACCATGTCACATGTGTTTGGAAAGTCAAGTGCGATTTTTTAAAATTGTTTGCGACGCCCGGAAAAACGAAAATTTTTCGATTCCATCCCCACCTCTGCTAGGATTTAGAATATACCAACGTTGGTATATACCAGATGGCGCAAATAAACGACACGAAATACAAATATTTAGTCGTGCAAGACGCCTTTATTCTCAACTAATAATTCATTTAAGCGATTCTGTAAAGAGAAATTATTAAAAAACGTCTTACTTTTCAATTTAGAAAATGCCTACCAGCCTACCTACCAAGCCGCCGCTCGACCAATCAGATCGCTGGAATCGCCGGCGGTCTCGGCAAACACCGGCCGGCAGCGTTCGCGATTGCGGCCGGTCGTTCCATAGATATTAACCCGCGCCCGGCTGGGGGTCCTGGATTTCCACGCCCTGCTGGGGGGGGGTGTTTGAACACCCCCCCTTCTAACTCGGCTCCTGGGCCACGTAGCGATACGCGGAAGGCGGCGTTGGAAAGAGCGTCAAAAATAATGAGGAAATCACTTCGGTCAATTTTTTAGTCAGGTCAAAGGTCAGGTCACCAGAGGTCATTGAAGGCAAAATTTCGCCGATTTCCAGGTCGAATGTCGACAATTTCCAAGAAGCCAACGCATAACTCGGGAACCAATAGAGCTACGGCGCCGCGGAAAAGCGCTTTCGATAGCCCTATTAACGCCCTTTCTGATTAATTTTCTCAGATTTGACCTAACGTCAACGGTTTTGCCTGCAGGGGGCAAAAACTGCAAAAATAGCCGATTTTTTCGGAAACAGTTTTTCTGCAATAACTTTTGACCCAAGCCTTGTACGAGCTTACTTTTACCGGCATCGTGTTCCTCTCGTCAAGACGCATCGAATGAACTATAACTTGACCTTGAAAGGTCAACTTGAAAATTTGACCTCAGGTCAAGGTCATGACCTGACCGGAAAGGGTCATGTTGCATATCAGTCGATCCGTATCGTCGAGCTGAACACATCTAAGGCGTTTTCATCGCTCTAGCATGCCTCCATCAAAAGTTATTTGCGAAAAACTGCTAGATACCATTCGTGACCTAAGATTACCTCAGGGCATAAACAGGGGTCACGGACACCATTTTCATGTTCAGTGTGTCTAAACCACTTGTAATTCAGTGTTTGGGAGTGTTTATAATGTCTTGCGTCCAAAAGAGGCGCATTTCAATTTTCTCCCATTGACTGGGAATGGGGAGGTCGCAAAATTGACCTGACCTTAGGTCATCGATATCAAAATTCTGAGATATACATTTTGTACATGCTATTGCTCTTAGCAATCGCCGAAAGTTTCAAAGCGATCGGTCACTCGGTGTAGCTATGACAGACATTGAAACTTTTTATGAGGTGAGGTCACTTCAAGTGACCTGGTGACCTGACCTTGAATGACCTTGGTCTGAAATTTTCACAACATGTGTAGAATTGATGTAAGATAAGGTGTACTAAAAACGGCGGCGCGATATTTGCGAAACACCACAAGGGGGTGTTCAAACACCCCCCAGCAGGGCGCGGGTTAACGAAATAGATACTTTTCACGCTTATAGAGACGTCATATGTAGTTTAAAACGTTCCTCTAATTCCATAATCATGTTTAAATAACCGGGCCTGGCCGATTTGTGCAGTAAAGTAGCTTTTTGATGGGATGGCGGCCCACACGGCGCCGGATGCCGCCGTCGGCGAATTTCGGCAGCGGAAGGTGCGCGATTTTGAAAATTCACGGAAAAATATAGAAAATCAAGTAAAAGTGTCCTGAAAAGTAATCGGCGACGTAACAGTGAGTATTGCCAGTGCTGAGGGACAGTTTTCTTGCAAATCGGTTACCCGGAATTGACAGAAATTGTTTGGTTACACACCTATGTTTCCCGAGTGCCGCGCGGCCATTGGTCCGGCGCGGTTCGGGGGGGGGGTGAGAAAGGCAAATTTTATCATTTTCGTGCCATTAGGAGCTGAAATGTGGTTTATAATTATCGTTTAATCAATTAATCAAGTTAAAAGTAACCCAGTGGCGTTTCGTCGACCGAAAAGTTATTTTTCTGTCCATACCTATAATAGGCGACAATATGGGGTGGTACAAAGGCGTCAAAGCCGCTGTGCAAAAGCGCTTCCGCCAGTGACGTCACGTAACGCTCTGCAGGTGCAGACAGCCAATCGGGGTGCTGGATTTTCGTCGTCAGTGACGTCATCTGTTGTATAGAAGCATTTGATGCATTTGATGCCTGTTTCATCAAAAGATTCAAAACCTGGGGTGGGGGGCAGAAGTGGATAGGGCAAAGTTTGGAAGATTTTCGTACGATAAGGAGGTGGAATGTAGTTCATGTATTATTTAATTGATTTGTCAAGTTTTAAGCATGTAGTTGTCCATTTTTTCCCTTTCAAAGTTGATATTAAGCTTTGATGATAGCTCCCAGTCTTAGTATGTAGATAATAAGTAGAAAATCAAGCACAAGTGTTCTGAAGCTTTAAAATATTGTTGCATGTGAGTATAGAAAGGCATGTTGCCTATATTTTGAAAATCATGCACCATTGAACTTGTTTTTTTTTTCGCCCTGATAATTGGCTACGTGCAGAACCCATTTTGCCTGGGTTTTGAAATTTGTTGTCATTGCAATATTTCTTGGTGGAACGCAACTCAAATTTTTCTGGGGCCATATGTGATGTACAGGACATTTTTACGGCATGTTCGATATGTTTTACCAAAATATTCCCTGCATCCATCTCATGGTTTGGTGACGTCCAACCGCCGGCTGCACGTTTGTTCGGAACCGATGTAGCCTGGGCATTTGGGGGCTTAAATCAATCAAACTTATTTCTGATGTCATGTGCAATGTACATAATAATATTTTAAGGGTGGGTTCAGCATACTTCACCCAGTAATTTGATGTCATCTGTTGGTATCATGACCTGTGGTTAGGTGGGTGTGGGTGAATTAAATGGCCTGGCCTTGCATTAAATGACCAGTCTTACCTGGACTTGCTTATTGTGACCTAAGGTGACCCCTGACCTTGCTGGACCCTTTATGACCTAAGACGACCTGTGACCTGACTCAGGTGTAGGAACAGGGTGGCCAGGGGGCCATGCTCCCCCCCCCCACTTTTCAGCCATTTTTTAGTAAATCTTTATTTTTCATTTAAATACAAAACTAAGAGCAGGAAATGGTTCAGCAAGATGAGATGAGCAGAACTGCCGTCCACAGGCAAAAACGCATATATGCATTTTTGGTCAAAAAATGTTTTTTATATCATTCGGAAGAGCTCGAAATGCTGCATTTGGTGATGTATATATTGTTATCCAAGGAAACCAAAAATTTGAGTTATTTTGAAAAAATCTACATAAAAACACATACGTCAGGGAGGTGTGTATCTACGTCGGGCAAAAGCGCATATGTCGGCCTGAAGCAGGCATATACGCATATGTTCGTTGAAACGCAGTCAGCCCTGCTGACAAAAAGACATATGTCAACGAAAGCAGACATATATTTTTCTGGCATCAAGTGTATTTTTTTAAACATATGCGTTTTGCCATTCTTGGTGGCCAGGGGGCCATGCTCCCCCCCCCCACTTTTCAGCCATTTTTTAGTAAATCTTTATTTTTCATTTAAATACAAAACTAAGAGCAGGAAATGGTTCAGCAAGATGAGATGAGCAGAACTGCCGTCCACAGGCAAAAACGCATATATGCATTTTTGGTCAAAAAATGTTTTTTATATCATTCGAAAGAGCTCGAAATGCTGCATTTGGTGATGTATATATTGTTATCCAAGAAAACCAAAATTTTGAGTTATTTTGAAAAAATCTACATAAAAACACATACGTCAGGGAGGTGTGTATCTACGTCGGGCAAAAGCGCATATGTCGGCCTGAAGCAGGCATATACGCATATGTTCGTTGAAACGCAGTCAGCCCTGCTGACAAAAAGACATATGTCAACGAAAGCAGACATATATTTTTCTGGCATCAAGTGTATTTTTTTAAACATATGCGTTTTTGCCATTCTTGGTGGCCAGGGGGCCATGCTCCCCCCCCCACTTTTCAGCCATTTTTTAGTAAATCTTTATTTTTCATTTAAATACAAAACTAAGAGCAGGAAATGGTTCAGCAAGATGAGATGAGCAGAACTGCCGTCCACAGGCAAAAACGCATATGTGCATTTTTGGTCAAAAAATGTTTTTTTATATCATTCGAAAGAGCTCGAAATGCTGCATTTGGTGATGTATATATTGTTATCCAAGAAAACCAAAATTTTGAATTATTTTGAAAAAATCTCTACATATGCAGCTTTGACACGTTAGCTAGGCCAAGTAAATGACATTATATAATATCACACGGGGCCGGTAAAATGTTTCATTCAGGACCGAGGGATTTGTTGAGTTTTCCGCACGAGACCGAAGGTCGAGGGCGGAAAATTCAACAAAGCCCGAGGTCCTCAATGGAAACATTCCGGCCCAAGTGTGATATTTATTTTAGCATTGCCGTTTAATTTCCATATTTAAGCTTCTTTAACCCGCGCCCGGCTGGGGGTCCTGGATTTCCACGCCCTGCTGGGGGGGGGGGTGTTTGAACACCCCCCCCTTCTAACTCGGCTCCTGGGCCACGTAGCGATACGCGGAAGGCGGCGTTCGAAAGAGCGTCAAAAATAATGAGGAAATCACTTCGGTCAATTTTTTGGTCAGGTCAAAGGTCAGGTCACCAGAGGTCATTGAAGGCAAATTTTCGCCGATTTCCAGGTCGAATGTCGAAAATTTCCAAGAAGCCAACGCATAACTCGGGAACCAATAGAGCTACAGCGCCGCGGAAAAGCGCATTCGATAGCCCTATTAACGCCCTTTCTGAGTAATTTTCTCAGATTTGACCTAACGTCAACGGTTTTGCCTGCAGGGGGCAAAAACTGCAAAAATAGCCGATTTTTTCGGAAACAGTTTTTCTGCAATAACTTTTGACCCAAGCATTGTACGAGCTTACTTTTACCGGCATCGTGTTCCTCTCGTCAAGACGCATCGAACGAACTATAATTTGACCTTGAAAGGTCAACTTGAAAATTTGACCTCAGGTCAAGGTCATGACCTGACCGGAAAGGGTCATGTTGCATATCAGTCGATCCGTATCGTCGAGCTGAACACATCTAAGGCGTTTTCATCGCTCTAGCATGCCTCTATCAAAAGTTATTTGCGAAAAACTGTTAGATACCATTCGTGACCTAAGATGACCTCAGGGCATAAACAGGGGTCACAGACACCATTTTCATGTTCAGTGTGTCTAAACCACTTGTAATTCAGTGTTTGGGAGTGTTTATAATGTCTTTCGTCCAAAACAGGCGCATTTCAATTTTCTCCCATTGACTTATAATGGTGAGGTCGCAAAATTGACCTGCCCTTAGGTCATCGATATCAAAATTCTGAGATATACATTTTGTACATGCTAATGCTCTTAGCAATCGCTGAAAGTTTCAAAGCGATCGGTCACTCGGTGTAGCTATGACAGACATTGAAACTTTTTATGAGGTGAGGTCACTTCGAGTGACCTGGTGACCTGACCTTGAATGACCTTGGTCTGAAATTTTCACAACATGTGTAGAATTGATGTATGATAAGGTGTACCAAAAACGGCGGCGCTCCGCGCCGCCGTTTTTGAGATATTTGCGAAAAACCACAGGGGGGGGGGGTGTTCAAACACCCCCCCCCCCAGCAGGGCGCGGGTTAACAATTGTACATGCTTGAAAGAAGTGAAAAAACCAAGAACGAATATCAAGGACTAAAAAATGTACATATTCCCTGACCTTAAAGGGAATCCCACCTTTAACATGGGGTTTGAGTTGAGATAGCTAAGTTTGCGGCGAGGTTCAGAAACCACTATCTATCTAGGTTGCAACCCCCGCGGCCTCTTGGTGTTGAAGAAATTCGTTCCCTTCATTTGAAAATGGGCCTTGTACAAGGCCCTATCTTCAACATGGAGCGACCGTTAGTGTGACGTCACCTCGTTTAGTCATTCTGATTTAAATGGGTTTGTTCATTGAAAAATCGCTTAAAACTTGGTCTGAACTTTGTTGTGGTGCCTACAGAGTAAAAAGAATCAGCTTTATGACAGTAGTGTGGCCTGGGGAAGGAGGTAATTTTGGGCTGTGACGTCACATATTTGAAAGTTTGTGTTTGGAATATGGGAAGCCTAAGATGTTTAATGAAAAATAAATGCCAGAACCCTGTTCCTGGTCATCCAATCTATAAAGTCGGGCACAATTTAACTGGTTTTAACAACATTTTAGAAGGTGGGATAGTCCCTTTAAGATAATAAACCAAGTCGACTCAAGATCACTGTGTTCCATCCTTGTGTCTGGCTCTGAGTTGGATTCATATCAAACCAAGAACATCTATTTCATATGTCATATGAGAAGCTAGAGTAACGTTCGTTTTCAATGTTAGAGAAGAGTGGAAGGTATACCATCCTGTGAAGTGAGCGCTTGGTTTTTTTTGCCCATGTCAGTATGAATAAAGTTTTTACTGATCAATGTGAAATGCATTTTTTTGTCAATTCATTGCAGTTGTAAAAGGCATGAAATTGACGCCATAAATGTACAGGGTGTTTCACAATAACGTTACTTTTGATAAGCTTTTAAAATGACCTAAACTATTCGCCTGCCCATAAATTCTATATTCATTTTGTTGCAAATTCTTTCGGGTTTTTTACCCTTACAAAAACTATGACGGATCATCAACTGCATTCTTTATTTACGTGCAATGTCCACACCATCAAAACGGGTCAATTCGCTGTTAAGCTTCAGGGTCCTTCACAATGAATGTTGCTTTTCAAACGACGATGTTTCAGTAACGTATTAAATATGACTCATGAGCATTACCACATGAGACAGCAGAACAATAGGACTTATGAACATATAACTTTCAGTTCAGCACCCTTCACGGGTCCTCCACTATGCCACCCTTCCGTCTGACTTTTTCAACCAGATTTTCTGGGATCGCCGTCCGGCCAGGAGGCGAGGCTGGTCTCGTGTTTCCAGTCTTCTGGAACCTTTCTACCACCCGTTTGAAAAACATTTTTGACGGAATATCCTTCCTCCTTTTAAAATGGCTACCGAAACTCCGTCGCACTTGCGGTCAGACTCCGCAAAGCGCCGTAATGCATGACCATTGACCACCCATACCGCCTCATCATCTGTACGCGGCGAATTGACCCGTTTTGACGGTGTTGGCATTGCACGTCCATTGGCATTGCACCGTTGACGGTTTGTAAAAAAATATAAGGACTAAAAACCGCAACAAATTTGCAGCAAAATGCATATAAAATTTATGCGCTTACGAACAAGTAAGACCTTCATTTAAGCTATTCAAAATAACATTTATTGTGAAACACCCTGTAGGTGATTAACTAATATGTCTGTACATTAGGATTTAAAATATAATGTTATTGAAAACCAACATTTACAATCTGTTCAATAGTTCAAAGCGACCAAATGCAACTCGTAAGTTCACGTTAGATTTCTATCAGTTAAGCTCTTTTCCAGCGCCTTCCTCCGTCTTAGGAAATGCTTCAAAAGTTCGCTGATAAAATGTTTTGCCCATGGGCCGAAACCTTTGTCCAATTGCCTAAGCCTTCAACATTATGCGGTTTAATCCAAAAAGCTTTTACCGCACGCTCGCGCTAATGCTAAAGGCATACTTCGGCATATGCCAAATGCGTTTCTTCCACACATAGCTTCCCGCTTCTCCTGAGTAGGAAGTGTGCTTGCAGTTTGCACATCATGCACGTCCATAATGTGCAAGAATCCCGATGCTCTATATGGGGGATCATCAAAGCGTCCAAAACCGCAGCATCCAAAGTACGCAACATCCAAAACCGCAGCGTCCAAAGTACGCAACGTCCAAAATACGTCCAAAATCGGGTATATAGGGAGCATTCACAACGTCCAAAACCGAAACATCCAAAACCGCAACATCCAAAACGTATCATCCAAAAACGCAACATCCAAGGACGCATCATCCAAAGTACGCAACATCCAAAGTACGCAACATCCAAAGTACGCAACATCCAAAGTACGCAACATCCAAAGTACGCAACATCCAAAGTACGCAACATCCAAAGTACGCAACATCCAAAACCGTTAGGTTAGGTTAGGTTAGGCTAGGTTAGGCCGTTTGACCTTGAACGCCGCCGGCCGGCCGATGACGTCATTGGAGGCAAGCCGGCTTGGCGGACACACGAGGCGAACGCATAACGGGGGGGGCGTTGGAACGTTGCGGGAGCCGGGTAGATATTTTAATGTGGTTGCATACCACCATTGTTATGCTGATTGATCTACAGACTGCATTATTTTAAGCCTCGATGCATCCTAGGCCTGGGTGGTGCGTACATTCGTGGAACGATCACCCCGTAGGCATCGGGTGAAATCCGGCGTTTCATGAAATGTCTAGGCATTACATGGAATGCCGGCAAAAACTGAAATCTTCGTAGAAATACGGGCTTTACAGTGAATGCCTGAAAATTTTAGGCTTTTCATGAAGTGCCAGGCGGAGGCCAGGCACTTCCTGAAATATGGTCAAAACCAATTGAGTACACTCGTTGCCTAGGCATTACATGAAATGCAGGCCCATGCCACTCCACTTTTGATGACATCATAAGGGGACCTCAAGACAATAATGGCGTGGTGCGTCACAATCGCTTCCAAGCTTCTTGCCAGCAGTTGCCATTTTTGAAAATATTATTTTGAAATAAAGTTACAAATAATAAAAATATTGTAATAAAGTGATTATTCAACTCAATTTGTTATCTAGAAACATACTGAAAAATGATTTACTTATAGTAAAAATATAAGATCGATGCGTTTTACGTTGCTTTTCTGCTACTGCAGAGGGTTTTTAAATCGCGTTTATCTTCAAAACCGGCCATTTCTTAGCATATTGCTGCTCTTTTTTGTCGCTAGAAAATTAGTTGGGCTTTCCAGTGACATCGACGGTTGAGCAATATGTGAAAAGTACCATCAATAATCTTCAAATGAAGTTTGCCATTTTTACGTTGTTAAGGAATGGAGTACCCCTTGCGAGCATCAGGGATGACGTCACTCAGGATCTGTCTCTGATTGGTCGGCGGGGGAGTGACTGTACCTTCTATATATGGCCTTGATGAAATGCCCGACTGACGGCCGGCACTTTCTGAAACGATTACCGCAGCTTTGTGGTTTCCCGCGCTTCCCGCCCAAAGTGGACCGTGGGCCGCTCGATCCTGCTAACATCCACGCAGTGATCACTGATGCAAGGAATGATGTGTATCAGCTGAGTACGCGCGCCGGGCTATAAAGGGCTGGTTTCCGCGCTCAGCTTTGCGGGAAACCAATGCAAACGAGGTTGGGGTGGTCGGAACAGATCGCACTCTTGGCCTGAGAGAGGCGTTCCGAGAGCAGTCACTTTTTGGAGGACAAGAGATGAAGCAGTGTGCATGCCGGGCCAGCGCCAAACAGTGCAACACCAAGAGGTGCAAGTGCCGTAAGGCTGGAATGATGTGTACGAGTCGGTGCCACGCGGCGCTCCATGTGTCAACAAATAATAAAACAGTTCTGGAACCTTTTGTTTGAAAATGCGGTCTCTCTAGGAGAGTTTCCAGACGATATTTTGTTTTTACTGCCTATGGACCAACACCGCAGACCCCACACTTCAGAGAAACCCGATAACTGCACAGTGTAATATTTGTGTACTAGCTAACAATAAAGTAGGTACGCTGCAGACGAGACTATCCGTGAAATATCTCGTAGTGTTAGCCCATTGTACACCAATACGATAACGTCCCTCCCCCTCCCGCCTGCCGGCGTGTATATGTTGCAGGCACTTTAGAAAATCAGTCATTTTGTAAAATACCTAAGCATTTTGCAAAATGCCTGATTTTCCAGGCTTTTTGCAAAAAGCCTAGGCATTTTACAAAATGACTGACTCTCCAGTCATTTTGCAAAATGCCTAGGCATTTTACAAAATACCTAGCCATTTTACAAAATGACTGAGCAGTGTGTTGTAGATACGAGTACCTAATTATATACCTTTTGGTAGCGTGTAGGTGGACCAAGGAGTCCAGCATTATGACCAGAGGAGTCCAGCAGTGGGAAGTCCATACCTACCTCTATTTTGAGAAGTGCAGGCCCGCGACATTTCCAACCCCCACGTCAGCGACGCTGCTGGATTTGAAATGATCGATCTGGAGCGTCAACAAACGACTGGCTCTATGCCGGCCTGTATCTGTAAAACTATTGGAGGTCGCGAGGACTCGATCCCACACACTTAGGCGTTAGTGTCTTCTGAAACCAACGCCCTCGTCCTACGCCAAGCGACCTGATGATTCTTCCGATGTGGAGCTTGATATTTTTAACTGGGACCATGCAAGTAGGTACTCAAAGCTGTTGCCACAGAGCAAAATAAATCGTGTTTTGTTAATTATTGCTTTAATATTCATTGTGATCAGAGAGCTTTTTTATTCCAAAGAAAAGTTAGGAAGAAAACCTAAAGAAAACCTTGCGGCGCGAGTTATTGGCGAAAAACAGGAGGGGTGGGCGGAATCCGCCCCCCCCCCCTTCAACTGCGCGTGTTAAAATGTGAGGATGAGAGAGAAGGAGTGGGAAATTATAATTAAATTCGAACGTGTTTTTAATGTCCAAATACATAATGCAGTTTTGCCCGTAATGGCACAATCAAACAAAGACTACACTCATTCGTTTACATGTAATTGTACATCGACCGGGCCTGCCTATTGACTAGGGCCGGTCTCCGGCTGGTTTTGTTAGGACTAGTTTCAGGCAGAACATGAACGGCGTTGATGTACTTGGGAGTTTTTACAGCGTTAACTAAACAATGCTTTATGCTACAGCGGAGTCTGCAACTCAACCTGGTCGTTACTCAGCATTGTCGTTATCACAGAGCTTCAAATCGATCAGCTACATGCTGAACACGTACCTATAGGGTATAGGAAGACGTCCAAAAACTGTTGGCCATAGTATCTGTAGTGGGATCTACGTTCCATGCTGGTCAGGCATTTTGCAAAATGCCTAGTCATTTTGAAAAATGGCTAGCCATTTTGAAAAAAGCCTGGTTGCGTTCAGTCATTTTTCAAACAGCCGTCTTTTTTAAAACGCCTAGGCATTTTACAAAATGACTGATTTTCTAAAGTGCCTGCAACATATATGCACACAACCGTCCGCGTACGAAAAGTTTTGTTACAGAGAGTGCCGGTCGTCTTTTGGGCAATCCATGTAATGCCTAGGCAACGAGTGTACTCAGTTAATTTTGACCATATTTCAGGGAGTGCCTGGCCTCCGCATGGCATTTCATGAAATGCCTAAAATTTTCAGGCATTCGCTGTAACGCGCCTGTTTCTACGAATATTTCAATTTTGCCGGCATTCCATGTAATGCCTAGGCATTTCATGAAATGCCGGATTTCACCCGATGCCTACGACATATATATTGTTATCCAAGAAAACCAAAATTTTGAATTATTTTGAAAAATCTCTACATAAAAACACATACGTCAGGGAGGTGTGTATCTACGTCGGGCAAAAGCGCATATGTCGGCCTGAAGCAGGCATATACGCATATGTTCGTTGAAACGCAGTCAGCCCTGCTGACAAAAAGACATATGTCAACGAAAGCAGACATATATTTTTCTGGCATCAAGTGTATTTTTTTTTAAACATATGCGTTTTTGCCATTCTTCTGTGGCCGGAACATATGCAGCTTTGACACGTTAGCTAGGCCAAGTAAATGACATATGCGTTTCTTCCACACATAGCTTCCCGCTTCTCCTGAGTAGGAAGTGTGCTTGCACATCATGCACGTTCATAATGTGCAAGAATCCCGATGCTCTATATAGGTTAGTTCGGTTAGTTCAAGGCTATAGAACTCCGGTTAGTTCAAGGCGGTTAGTTCGGCTCAAGGTCGGTTTGGTTAGGTTGGGTTAGGCTTAGGAGTTGTTGGTAGTGTGCAGGGGTTTAGGGTGCTTGTCTTTTTGGTTGTGTTGTAACTATTGTAATTTTTGAGCAGTGCATTCCGGGCATGAATTTCCTGATCCTCGTTCATAACTGACGAACGTTTTGCGATGGACGAGAGAAAACGTAAGAAAAAGAGAGAAGTCAGGGTAGAATGGGATGACCAAAGCCGAGGAGCTTCGCACTACGTGGCTGTCAGCGCTTTGAAGGTTGTACCCGGGTCATCATTTTGCGCTGGAGGTCGGGTGAAGCTGAAACATGGAGGGAAATTTTGGACGGGTACTTTGGCTGCTACACGCAAGATATCTGCAGCTCGTCGGTTCATACAAGGTCAGTAAAATAAATTCAAAAATAATTGTGAAGGTAGTGCAAAACTGTGGTATTAAATATCAAGCATAGGAAATTAAAGTGCGTTTATTGATTAAGTATTTTAGTTAACATCACCGCGCGTTTTTTTTCTTGATATTGAATGATTTAAAGGAAATATATCACTTTTAACAGGAGGTTTTGAACTGGAATAGGTACCTAGCAGTTTTGTAGCTTGGGCTGAGGCTAGCACAAAGCAGGAGCTTTTACACCCCACCGATCAATCCTAGGCAAAGATAGGTATTCCATTTCTCGTTCCGAAAAAAGTGCCTTGTAGTTGTAGAGGCATAAGCGTAGGAACCATGGGTGCAAGGGTGCAGCTGCACCCACAATATTTATCCAGTGGGTGCAGACAATGTATTCTGCACCCACAATAATCTGAACCAAAAACCCCTTTTTCATCAACACTACTTCCCATGCAGCACGGCAAATTCAGGATATGTTGCCTACTATCCATCTTTCGAAGCATTTGCTACTGTGATCAGTGATGGTCTTCAAAACTTACATTTGTGCTGAAAAAAGGGAAATGGAGCATGTGATTGAACACATACCGAACCGATGACCCACTGTCAAAAATTTTAGCCCGATATCTTCGAAAATGGCTAAGTTGGCCGCTTTTACTTTTTGCGGTAGTCAATATTGACAATATTAGCCCTCGAATGTGTGCAGCGTTTTCCAGCTTCTAATGTGTAGGGGGAGGGGGAGGGGGGTCGGTCGGACCCCCTGCCGTTCGGCCCCTGATCGAGCTAGAGCTTCGCGGAAAAAAACGAGGGTATTGCCCGTGACGAGAGGAAGCCGTTGATACCCAATTTTAAGGTCCTACTTCATTGGTTGACCTTCCAGGTCAGGTCAATATTCCAAAAGTCGGGAAAATCGGGACATGCTAGAACTGCGTAAAGTGAAGCTGTTATCGGGTTTTTCGGGGTGCTGATCACGAATATCTGATGTTAGTTTTGATCACAGATGATTTCTTCATGCATTTAGGCCAGATCGGGTCAGGTCAGGTCAGGTCAACCATTAGGCGTCCTACCGGCTATCCATAGTAGGTGTCAACTACCACTGACGGCGTCGTAGCATGTCACGAAAGCACTAAAACTACTTCGTAAACGTTCAAATGGATGCTAAATTCGAAATCAGCCCGAAAAACTACCCTAGAAACATGTAAAACTCAAAAAAGTGAGCCGAGGTCATCAAAGGTCAATGACCTGACCTGACCTTCAGGTGACCTTCACACCCACCGTGATGCATGATGGGACGAACATCATTTCACATGTTTGGACGTCTACAATCACAAAAAGACTGGAAACGCGCGGATAATGTGAGCTGACATACGCCAAATCGCGATTCCGGCCGAACATGGTCTCGAGAATCAGGTCACAGGTCAAAGGTCTTTTGGGTCAGGGTCATGAAATTTTTAGATTAGGTGTAAAACTGATCAACTCGAGGGTACTAAAAAATTCGTCGCGATCGGCCGCTTTTTGCGCGAGTTATTTGCGAACAACCATGGAGGGGGGGGTCATCCGACCCCCCTACACATGCGAGGGTCAATGCTTCCAAATACACTTATCGGTTGGTACCTTTTCGACATGGTACACCCTCAAAGCTCGTAACGAGCCTTCGCTCGGGTGTCGCCCCCCCCCCCCCCCGCTTCACCGGCCATGGCTGGATTTCTGCACCTATGCACCCACAATATTCCAGCCGTTCCTACGCCCATGTGTAGAGGAATGTGGTGCCTTGTAGAAGAATGCACAGAACGCAGTCACCTCAGCGTCAGCCAATCAGCATGCAGCTGGTTTTGAAATACGCAATATGATTGGTCAACGCGTAATAAGCTTCCAAGAGAAACACTACTTTATGTAGAATATAGTCCTTCCTACATGAAAATAGTAAAATATTTCCTTTTGTGAATAACAACGCAATTACTTTTCCACTACAGACATCTCGGACAACGCAAGTTCACCTGGAGAGGTTCCTCCCGGGCCTCTCCTGGCTGCAGCGGCGTCCCCTCAGCAGCAGGTGACCGGTCCTGTTGCGGTAGCAGCGGCCCTGTCGGACGGACCTCTGGGCGGAGCGGCGTCCCCTCAGCCGGCAGCGGCCCTGTCGGACGGACCTCTCCTGGCCGCAGCGGCATCCCCTCAGCAGCAGGTGACCGGTCCTGTTGCGGCAGCAGCGGCCCTGTCGGACGGACCTCTGGGCGGAGCGGCGTCCCCTCAGCAGCAGGTGACCGGTCCTGTTGCGGCAGCAGCGGCCCTGTCGGACGGACCTCTGGGCGGAGCGGCGTCCCCTCAGCCGGCAGCGGCCCTGTCGGACGGACCTCTCCTGGTCGCAGCGGCGTCCCCTCAGCAGCAGGTGACCGGTCCTGTTGCGGCAGCAGCGGCCCTGTCGGACGGACCTCTGGGCGGAGCGGCGTCCCCTCAGCCGGCAGCGGCCCTGTCGGACGGACCTCTCCTGGCCGCAGCGGCGTCCCCTCAGCAGCAGGTGACCGGTCCTGTTGCGGCAGCAGCGGCCCTGTCGGACGGACCTCTGGGCGGAGTGGCGTCCCCTCAGCCGGCAGCGGCCCTGTCGGACGGACCTCTCCTGGCCGCAGCGGCATCCCCTCAGCAGCAGGTGACCGGTCCTGTTGCGGCAGCAGCAGCCCTGTCGGACGGACCTCTGGGCGGAGCGGCGTCCCCTCAGCCGGCAGCGGCCCTGTCGGACGGACCTCTCCTGGTCGCAGCGGCGTCCCCTCAGCAGCAGGTGACCGGTCCTGTTGCGGCAGCAGCGGCCCTGTCGAGCGGACCTCTCCTGGCCGCAGCGGCGTCCCCTCAGCAGCAGGTGACCGGTCCTGTTGCGGCACCAGCGGCCCTGTCGGACGGACCTCTCCTGGCCGCAGCGGCGTCCCCTCAGCAGCAGGTGACCGGTCCTGTTGCGGCAGCAGCGGCGTCCCCTGTCGAGCGGACCTCTCCTGGCCGCAGCGGCGTCCCCTCAGCAGCAGGTGACCGGTCCTGTTGCGGCAGTAGCGGCCCTGTCGGACGGACCTCTCCTGGCCGCAGCGGCGTCCCCTCAGCAGCAGGTGACCGGTCCTGTTGCGGCAGCAGCGGCCCTGTCGGACGGACCTCTCCTGGCCGCAGCGGCATCCCCTCAGCAGCAGGTGACCGGTCCTGTTGCGGCAGCAGCGGCCCTGTCGGACGGACCTCTGGGCGGAGCGGCGTCCCCTCAGCCGGCAGCGGCCCTGTCGGACGGACCTCTCCTGGCCGCAGCGGCGTCTCCTCAGCAGCAGGTGACCGGACCTGTTGGGGCAGCAGCGGCCCTGTCGGACGGACCTCTCCTGGCCGCAGCGGCATCCCCTCAGCAGCAGGTGACTGGTCCTGTTGCCGGAGCAGCGGCCCTGTCGGACGGACCTCTGGGCGGAGCGGCGTCCCCTCAGCCGGCAGCGGCCCTGTCGGACGGACCTCTCCTGGCCGCAGCAGCGTCCCCTCAGCAGCAGGTGACCGGTCCTGTCGCGGCGGAGGCGGCCCTGTCGAGCGGACCTCTCCTGGCCGCAGCGGCGTCCCCTCAGCAGCAGGTGACCGGTCCTGTCGCGGCGGAGGCGGCTCTGCCGGACGGACCTCTTCTCGGTGCAGTGGCAGTATCTTAGCCGGATGTATCTGCGTTTGGCGCGGAAATTTTGAAATTTTTGGAATTTTTTTTTTGGCGTTTGGAGAAATGACTGGATGAACGGTGAAAGTGTCATTGACATGTCAGCATCATCTGGGTTTTCGTCGTTGTTGGATATCACCCCATTAATAACAGCGCTAGACATGTCTCTGAACTCCTCTGGCCCTCAGCTATGCGATGCAATGCCGCATGAACAGGATTATACAGAGAACGGCAGGAGCTTGCCAGAGCAGACCCTGGGTGAGGAGTTTGATGGATACGGGCAAAGTACAGAACAGAACGGGGAAGAAAACCAGAAAAAAAAACAAAGAGCACGGAACGTAGAAGAACAGACAAAGAAGTACGCAGAAAAACACTCTGTGCTGCCTGTCCCAAGCCGCTGTATTTCTGGTTGCAGACAGTCTTGCTCGACAGTCTTCGGCGAAAACGAACGCGTGCAGATCAACAGCAAAGTCAACAACAAGGATAGGAAAACACGACAGGAATGGATAAGATCACATGTGAAGGCGATGCCAGTGATGTCGAGGAGAAGTAGCCAGAAAAAAATGTCCTGTTCAAAAAGAAGAACCGATCGTCCAAGTTTACTCTACCGAATGGCAACGGAGACTGTAAGCAAGTATGCAAAGGATTTTTCCTCACCACCCTTGGGTTGACGCAGGACAATATGGGGCCTATACTCACCGCTCTCGACAGTGAGTCTTCGCCATCCGACAGAAGAGGACGCCACACGCCAGCCAACAAGGTCGACGATGAGGAGATTCGCCGGCACATCGAATCTATGCATCCCATTCGCCACCACTACCGTTATTCTCATGCACCTCTTCGGCGCTACTTGCCAGCCGACCTAACCGTGCAGAGAATGTATTCCGAGTTCTGTCGTGACAAGCCGGTGCCTCCCTGCTCGTTGGAGAAATACAGAAAAGTTGTCCGTTCAATGAACATCAGCTTCACAACACTGGCCGGCGAAGAATGCAGTAAATGTTCTCTGCACACAAAGCACATGCTGGACGCCCATGGCATTTCCTTAAAGGAGCCGTCAGAGCACGTCGACCACTGTGATCACTGTGCGACGCACAAGAAGCACATGACAGACGCTGAAGAAGGACGAAAGGCTACCGGGCTGATGCGGATGCTGAATGGGAGGAGGGCCAAGTAGTACTTTCCGCAGACATGATGGTGATCGTTATGCCCATTCTTCCAGTGAAAGAGGCCATCTTCACACAGCGCCTGCCAGTGTACAACGAGACATTCAGTCTGCTGATGCCTCAGGAGAAGACCAGGAAAGAAAACAGAAAGCTGATGCAGCGGCTCATGAGTGCATGTGTGATCTGGCACGAGGGAGAGGCAGGGAGGAGTGCGGAGGACGTGGCCGGAGCGTACCTCGTCTTTCTGGACGAGGTTTGTCGCGATGTCACGCGGGTGGTGATATGGGCCGACAATTGCGCCGGCCAGAACAAGAGCTGGGCCCTCATGACCGCTCTTCTGAAGGCGATCCACTCACCACGAACGAAGACGAAGACGATCACTATGAAGTATTTTGAACCCGGCCACACCAGCATGTCGGCGGACGCCACACACCAAGTCCTAAGTAAAAACCTGTCCAGGAGAGGTATTGTGGAAGATTGGCGGGACTACGTCGACACTGTGTCGGAGGTATGTCGGGCGATTGAAATGCAGCCAGGGGTGAACATGCCGGAAGTAACGTCCGGCATCAGCCAGAGTCGCCTCCAGTCTCTGGCGAACGAGGGAGTTCGCCCGTACATAGCCTCCTTCAAAACCATCCAGGTTCGCCGCGGGAGTGAGCTGCTCTACACGAAAACTGAGCTGGGGGCAAGAACTTGGAAGTCTTATGCTCTGCTCCGGGCCACCGTTTCTGCCGAAGAGCAGTTCGACCTGACGAGTCCTGCGCCAAACATGGATCGACAGAAAATCGCCGACATCTGCGCCCGTCTGACACCTCACATCACGCCTCACAAGCGAGCATTCTGGGTATCGCTGGAAGCTAAGTCCAAAGGGAAACGTTCCGGTGGCGGGGACATGAACGCTACAGGACAGCAAAAGAAAAGGCGAAAGTAGACCGGTCCTGTCGGCAGCGGCCCTGTCGAGCGGACCTCTCCTGGCCGCAGCGGCGTCTCCTCAGCAGCAGGTGACCGGTCCTGTTGCGGCAGCAGCGGCCCTGTCGGACGGACCTCTGGGCGGAGCGGCGTCCCCTCAGCCGGCAGCGGCCCTGTCGAGCGGACCTCTCCTGGCCGCAGCGGCGTCCCCTCAGCAGCAGGTGACCGGTCCTGTTGCGGCAGCAGCGGCCCTGTCGGACGGACCTCCTCTGGCCGCATAGAGCTGGATGGAGCCCAGGCTGTGATTATTACCATAATTTATTTGGTTTAATGTGTGATTCACGAAATGAATTGTACTGCAGCGTGTCAACCTATCGTTTATTTGAAAAGTTTACCCATGAACTCATGCTGTGTAGTTTGGGCGAGTTATATGTTTATATTTTCCGCTGCAGCGCCTTTCGGCTGCCGTGGCGTTTGACGGACGCAGTTTGTTTCGTCCGTGATTGCTTTGGTGATTTACCATTCATTGTATTGATTTTTGAAAATGGTGGAAACCGAATGCTTGCTAAACTGTAAAACTAACATATTGGTGCAAGTTGTGGGACGAGCTATCAAAATATGCGAATAATGCGCGATTTTGGATTGTAGACTACAGTCTACCACGTTTTCAGGTGCACATGTAGTTACCGAGTTAGGGTTTTGTGCCCTGCTGAATGTTTCAGTGTAATACATCTTACTTGGGAATTCAGAGTGTTTATGCCTGGCCGAAGTGACGACAAAATGGTTGGTTTCAGTTGAATCGTGTAATACCTATTAGGGCAGGAACATACTATCTAAGGCACAAGGACTGATATTCTAGGCTGTTTTAGTTGGGATTTAGTATCTATTTAATGCGACATGGAAGAAGCTTTCCAGTCGATTTTTTTTTCCTCATCCATTTGCATCCTGTTGACCTGCGTGTCTGATTCGTTTTGATTGGAAATCGCATAAAGTCCCTGGGTTTATTAACGCTGTGAATGCACCTGGTTATTTTTACCTCAGTGCTCCATACAGTGAACCATTTACAGTCTACAGCATAAGCATTTTTGACATTGCAAACGGCACTCTCAGTAAGCTACGTATGCTTTTCTGTCATTGGTGTCACCATTATGACAACATATGTGTTTTTGCCAATGCTATCAGCTGACTCACTTCCACAACATATGCGGTTTTGCCAGACAATCAATACATATGGTTTTTTGCCTTTTGGCATCCACGGCTATTTCAGTCCCACGCACAAGGGGGAAAAGCTCAAAAAATTGAGCGCTCAAAATATTGAGCGTGTGACGTCAGAGGCTCCCATAGGCGTAATGCTGAGGGCTCAAAAAATTGAGCCGTTTCAGGAACACGTTTTGCAAAAGCAACTCGCAACACCTAGGGAGAAATGGCAACACCCTAGGAGAATCACTAATGATGCAAAACAGATAAGGCTTTCATATTTTTCACTGCTCAAGCTTCAATGATTGGGGGAACACCAATTTATAGGTCGAAATCTTACGGCATACCAGGATGACTTAAAAACAGGCCAATATTTATGTCGAAATTAAAGTTATTTTTTGTCCATTCACGTTTTTTACTAGGGTTCTGTTGGAAAGAGCATTTTTCATACTACCCAAAATGATTGCGACTCAATTTCACATTACCCATATCGGAGAATATTTTTCATTTGGCGGCGCCGTTTGTTTATTTCGTCGCGACGTCTCAGGTCGCGTGGTTGTCGTCGTCCTTGTGTTGAAGGTAAGTTTTTATCGTTTTAGTTATACTTAGATGTTAAAAGGTACTTTGAAAAGTTTGAATATGCTGTGATTTTAAATTTGGAAACACGTAAACGTCAATCAATTCACGTTTTCCTCGATTTACGTGCAGATAAGTAACTGTCGACGAAAGTGGCGCCATCCGATATAATGTTTTGAAGGAAGGAGACACACCATATTTACGTGAATTTTTTTTGTTTTTTAGTGGTCTAAGTGCTTCAAAGAGGCTGTGGATGTTTTCTTCACACAATTTTTCATTAGGTATGATGAGGTAAAAGGTAGTTTCAGCCTTAACTTTCATATAATTGACATTAAAACATATGATAGTCCACTGCTATCAGTGATTGAATACCTTGATATTTGGCATTTCTTATTAATTTGAATGTATTCTCTATCCATATGTCCTGATAGTAAGTGACAATACTCTGCCAATATGTTTCCACAGTTTTCACATTCATTTTCCAGTCCTTTACATAACATCACAATTTATAATCAACAAAACTCAACTCCTTCGTTACTTCACAACACTGACAGCATGACAGACTGACAGTCAACTATTGTGTGCGTGAATGCTGAAACAGGATAGCCACTTTGCTGACTGGCTCATATGAAATAAGATAAAAATGATCCTTTATATCATTTCCATCTGGATGATCGGAGTCAATGGAAAAGGAAGGCCACTTTCAAGCCTCAAGGTCTAGGCCGCCAGACGCCGGTCGGCAGTCACTACCAAATTTATAATAGATTAAGTCATCATTATACTTTGAGACCCTTAGGTCACTGAATCGGCATCACATTTTCAGTTTCAATATAGTAAAGGTTTTTATTTGTATGATGTGAAATATTTTCCTGAATCAGAATTTAATTATCCCTAGGTACCTGGTAGAGGTTTCGGATTTAATGCTCATTGTTGGTGTGCAGTCAGGATTTTTTGACAGGTCCAGATAGGGAATCCTGAGCAATTTTATAGTAAAGTGGTCTCCTTATAATCACCACACATTTTATCAATAGCATTTGCAGAATTCATTCAATGAAGAATTTTATCAATGTTGCACCCATTTCTTAGACGACCTAGGCTGCATCTTTTTTTAGTTCCTGTTGTATGACATATTTTCCATTTTGTTCCACTGCATAAAGAAAAAAAATCGTTTGAGATCACCAAACAGCTTTTCTTTTTCTGGCAGGTCTGCACAACCAAGCGGTCGCTGGCGAGGACGTCGGCCGTCCCTGTGGGTAAGGTCATCTGCTCAGCCTTTGTGGAGATCAGCAAGACGTCACCAAGATGAAGACTTCGCTGGAGCAGAAGCTGCTGACCCGTGTCCGATCGGGCAGGTCATGCTCGACGGCACGAGCCACAACTTGAACGACTCGGTGACATCAACAACATGGTGGAGCAGGTGAATGAGTTTGGCAACGTGTTGTGCGACTGCAAGAAGGGTTGTCTGCGTGTTCTGGCTGGCGGAGCGGCGACGCTGCGCAGTCTGTGCTGGCGGTGAGCAGCTGGCCGTGGTGACCGCGCGCGCCCACATGCGCCGACAACCTGTGCGGCTTCGACGGCCCCGGGACAGCCCGATGCCGCCCACTATGCGACGCCGACCGCGCACTGTCTGCACGGCCACATTGAGGTGTGCCCGCGCCTTTTGCCCGCACGCCGCTACCTCGCAGCTGGTCTGCAACCACGCCGTCGCCGCCTGTAGCCCGATAACAAAACGGCTGTCTGATAATGCCGCGTGTTCTTTGTGATGTGATAGGGTTGCTACTGCTGGTCTGAGACTCGATGTTTCCATGTCCTTTACATGTTAAGGATTTGATAACGATTAGCTTAGTCCGAGCTTAGGTCGTTTACATCATGTTATATGGCATATTTTGGATCAAAGCAGTACGACACTGCCTCCTGCTTTTGTGATGTATGCTGGCAAGACGCAGGTTCCGGTCGCAGGTCACCCGGTTCCAATGTGGTCGGGGTGGCATGCGATAATGTGATGTTGTTTTGCTCGTCTCTGTGTTCCACACTTGATGATGTTTGTGAATCTAACCCACATTGTATAGTATTTTTGTTTGTTTGCGGCCGATGGCCTTGTAAGTTGTAACCGTGGCAATACAGTTTTTCCTGCTATAATTCTCCAATATTCAAGCGTGGGTGGATATCTTTCTGTATTCACGTATTCCCTTCTCCCAGTACAGTCAGAGAATATCAATACAGTATTCATACGGATTATTCAAGCCCTGTATAGTTATTTGAGGTGTGCCGAATCCGAAAGGCGACCGATAAAACTACTAGCGGAAAATGTGACATGATGCCATGGGTTTGTGAAAAGTTTGGGTACCACGTAGCATTCAACTTCCTGCATTTCTGTTTCAACTCAGTTTAACCCTCGCCCGTATAGGGGGGGGGGGGTCGAACGGACCCCCCCCCATGGTTTTTCGCGAATAACTCGCGTAAAAAGCGGCCGATCGCGACGAAACTTTCAGTACCCTCGCGTTGATCAATTTTACGCCTACCCTGAAAATTTCATGACCCTGACCCCAATGACCTTTGACCTGTGACCTACTTTTCGAGACCATGTTTGGCCGGAATCGCGATTCGGCGTATGTCGGCTCGCATTAGCCGCGCGTTTGCAGTCTTTTCGTGGTTTCAAGCGTTCAAACATGTGATATGATGTTGCCCCCATGCATTAGGGTGGGTGTCAAGGTCACCTGAAGGTCAGGTCAGGTCATTGACCTTTGGTGACCTCGGTTCACTTTTTCGAGTTTTACATGTTTCTAGGCCAGTTTTTGGAGCTGAATTCGAATTTAGCAACCATATGAACGTTTACAAAGTAGTTTTGGTACCTTCGTAACATGTTACGAAGCTGTCAGAGGCGGTTGACACCTACTAGGAATACCCAACAGGACCCCTACTGGTTGACCTGACCTGACCTGACCCGACCTGGACTAAATGCATAAAGACATCATCTGTGATCAAAACTAACATGATATTCGTGATCGTCGCCCCGAAAAACCCCATAGCAGCCACACTTTACGACGTTCTAACAGGTCCCGATTTTCCCGACTTTCGGGTCATTTACCTGACCTGCAAGGTCAACCAATGACCTAGGACCTTAAAATTAGGTATCATCGGCTTCCTCTCGTCACGGGCAACACGCTCGTTTTTTTCCGCGAAGCTCTAGCTCGATCAGGGGCGAAACGGCAAGGGGGGGGGGGGTCCAACGGACCCCCCCCCCCTTATACGTTCGCGGCTGGAAAAACACCAATACGGGCGAGGGTTAACGTATTTCAACGAACATAACATCAAAAATGGCAGCCAGTACCGGCTTCACCTGTCACGGAGAACGCTCAAAAAATTGAGTATGGATGCTGGCCGGCACTCAATTTTTTGAGCGCCAGCTGACTGTCGTCTGTCGTGGCGCTCAATTTATTGAGTATCGCGGTCCCGAACGACAAGTGGCGCTCAAAAAGTTGAGCGTCTTTAGGGCATTTTCTTTCCAAAAACACCGATATAAATTATCACGGCGAGTGTTGGAGAAGAAACCTTGTTGCTCCCTCTTGCCATTGATACCTTATTTGGATACGATAGCTCCCGTAGTGTGACGCTAAAGGCATTGTAAAATACCATCGTTTCGCCTATTCCTTCATAATGGGGCCCGCTCAATTTTTTGAGCGCTCAATTTTTTGAGCTTTTCCCCCTTGTGCGTGGGACTGATTTCGGAAAAGCACCAGTTGGCAGAAAAACATTCTTGATTTAACCCGCGCCCGGCTGGGGGTCCTGGATTTCCACGCCCTGCTGGGGGGGGGGGGGTGTTTGAACACCCCCCCTTGTAACTCGGCTCCTGGGCCACGTAGCGATACGCGGAAGGCGGCGTTCGAAAGAGCGTCAAAAATAATGACGAAATCACTTCGGTCAATTTTTTGGTCAGGGCAAAGGTCAGGTCACCAGAGGTCATTGAAGGCAAAATTTCGCCGATTTCCAGGTCGAATATCGAAAATTTCCAAGAAGCCAACGCATAACTCGGGAACCAATAGAGCTACAGCGCCGCGGAAAAGCGCATTCGATAGCCCTATTAACGCCCTTTCTGAGTAATTCTCTCAGATTTGACCTAACGTCAACGGTTTTGCCTGCAGGGGGCAAAAACTGCAAAAATAGCCGATTTTTTCGGAAACAGTTTTTCGGCAATAACTTTTGACCCAAGCCTTGTACGAGCTTACTTTTACCGGCATCGTGTTCCTCTCGTCAAGACGCATCGAATGAACTATAACTTGACCTTGAAAGGTCAACTTGAAAATTTGACCTCAGGTCAAGGTCATGACCTGACCGGAAAGGGTCATGTTGCATATCAGTCGATCCGTATCGTCGAGCTGAACACATCTAAGGCGTTTTCATCGCTCTAGCATGCCTCTATCAAAAGTTATTTGCGAAAAACTGTTAGATACAATTCGTGACCTGAGATGACCTCAGGGCATAAACAAGGGTCACGGACACCATTTTCATGTTCAGTGTGTCTAAACCATTTGTAATTCAGTGTTTGGGAGTGTCTATAATGTCTTTCGTCCAAAAGAGGCGCATTTCAATTTTCTCCCATTGACTTATAATGGGGAGGTCGCAAAATTGACCTGACCTTAGGTCACCGATATCAAAATTCCTAGATATACATGTTATAGATACTGTTACTCTTATCAAACGCTGAAAGTTTCAAAGCGATCGGTCACTCGGTGTAGCTATGACAGACATTGAAACTTTTTATGAGGTGAGGTCACTTCAAGTGACCTGGTGACCTGACCTTGAATGACCTTGGTCTGAAATTTTCACAACATGTGTAGAATTGATGTATGATAAGGTATACCAAAAACGGCGGCGCTCCGCGCCGCCGTTTTTGAGATATTCGCGAAAAACCACAAGGGGGGGTGTTCAAACACCCCCCCCCCAGCAGGGCGCGGGCTAAGCAAACGTTAAGAATCTCAGAATCGTGAAACTTCATATGTAAGTACATCAGTTCATCCTCTTCAAAATGAGGTAAATTTTATCCCACTTACGATAAACTTCTGAGGAAAGGAGAGCGAAACACAACTTTGTCTCTCCTGAAAACTTTGTAATGGGCACAAAACAGCTACATATGCGTTTTTGCCTTTGGACGGCAGAGAAAACTGCAAAGAATTTCTTCATATGGGTATTAAGGTTCCCACAAGGTGACATCAAAGTTTCGCTGCCCGTCCCCCCCCCCCACACACACACACTTTTCCTGAGGTTCCTACACCCATGACCTGACTTGAGCCATTGTGACCCGAGACGAGAGCTGACGAGACGGAGACAGCGGGTTTGACTTAGAATGACATCAGATGACCGCTGACCTGGCTTGACCTTTGTGACCTGTGTTGACCTCAAACCTGGCCGGACCTATCGTGACCGAGGTGTGACCACTGACCTGGCTTGACCCTTTATGACCTGAGTTGACTCAAACCTGGCCTGACCCACCGTGACCTGAGATGACCTCTGACCATCGTGACCAGAGGTGACCTCTGTGACCAGGCCTGACCCATTTTGACTAACCATCGTATTCTGATGTGACCTTCATGACCTGGCCTGACCTTATGTGACCAGTTTGACCTGGACTGACCCATCGTGACCTGAGGTGACCTCTGACCTGAACTGACCTACCGTGACCTGAGGTGACCTCTGACGTGACCTGACCTACTATGACCTGAGGTGACCTGACGTGACCTGATCTGACCTATCGTGACCTAAGGTGACCTATCGTGACCGCAAGTGACCTGACATGACCTGACCTGACCTAGGGTGACCCAAATTGACCCCTGTGACCTTTTATGACCTCTTTGACCTCAAATTAACCCGCGCGGGGCTGGGGTCTCCAGCCGAACGCGCGGGGCTGGGGGGGGGGGGTAAATTTTACCCCCCCTGTTATCTCCCGAACTAATGGTCCGATTTGGAAAATTCAAACGCCAATCGAAAGCTCTCATCACGAACTACTAAAAACATGTACTTAATTTAAAGTTTGAGGTCAAGGTCAAGGTCAGGTCAAGGGTACAAATTGCAAGTTTCTACAGTATCGGCCTTGCAGCGTAGTTGCCGAAAAATGGAGTCATGGACTGAGACTGATCGCCCAAAACGTGTTCTTAGGCTACCAAGACAATATTCGTTGCATACAATATCATTCAGAGGTCAAGGTCAAGGTCAGGTCAGGTCAGGTCAGGTCACCAAAAAACAAAATATAGAAAAGGGCATGTGCGACACATGTTTTATGGGTCATTTTACTCATAGAATTCAATAGGCACACTCAATAAGTGATATGGACCACCTCTGGATGAATTTCAGGTCGAGGTCAGGTCAAGGTCAGGTCAAGTGAGGTCAAATTTTGAAGTTGGATGTTAAGGCCTAAAAAGGTGTCTATCTGATGCAGTTTTTCACGACGAATCGAATGGTGCTATTTTTGTTTCCGTACGAGGTCTAGAACTTCCAAAAAAGTCATTTTTCAAAAATTTTGTGTGTCGTGACGTCATACAATTTTGAATAACTCCCACATTTTTGAACCGATTCTTCTAAAATTTGGTATGTAGGTGCACATAGACCACTTCTCTGACATATATTCCGGTTTTTTCGATAAACTCAAAATTTTGGATTTTATAATGATTTTGCCAAAAAAGTCAGTTTTTTGAAAAAATTTAGGCCAAAATCCAAAATTTTCAAAAAACCGAGATAGCCATTTGATAGACAAAGTAAAATTACGTATAACCTTTTTTGTTACGTCTTGATTCCTTTAAAAATGAAGATGTTAGCGGCGTTTGAACTTTTGCCGTTTTTGAGGCGAAAATGGCGAACATGACGTCACTAAAACGTCAATTTCTCAAAAATTTTCCGACGGATTTCGCTCAAATTTTCAGGGAACGTGTCAAATTGATGTAAGAAAAGGTACTGAAAGTTTGGCGGCGCTGCGCGCCGCCGTTTTTGAGATATCGCAAAAATTCGCGAGGGGGGGTAAAATTTACCCCCCCCCCCCAGCCCCGCGCGGGTTAACCCATTTTGACCCCTTCATTCGCTGTTTCGCGTATATTTCGACTTCTAGATGTCACACAAACTCGAAATTACAACTAATCGAACTGGTCAATTCAGCGTAATGCTGATCCTCGAGGGTGAAGCGAGAGCGAGCGGAGCTCGCTTGGCCTGACCCTCCTCCCCCCTTCCCCCCCCCCCCAGCAAGGCGCGGGTTAAGATGCATTTATTTCTTTGTAAAAACATATTCTACAAAATTTATACGATTTCAACAGAATCCCTCACTGTTGGAAAAATGTGGCAGGGAAATATCTTTAAATAGCATTTAAGGTTCTCTGTTTGGATACTGTCCTCAAATCTGAACTTTTTAAACAAAATGCTTATAACTGTGTTGCACTGTTTTTCTTATACAGGGGGCAACGTCGAGGGGCTGGTCGGAGGGCTGCAGGAATTCGCCAGCCTCTGGATGGAGGCCGACGACGAGCCGGAGAAAGTCCCGCACCCTGGCCTGCTAAGGCAGGCCGGAAAAAAACCCTCCTCTTCGTGGAAGGGACCCAGTGCCTGCCTCTCGAGGGGGACGAGATAGATCAGCTGCTCGCATGGGGGCAAGCTTCGCTGTGTTCGGTCAAAAACTTAACTACACACTACACAGCTGTGAAGAACACTGCGACTTTTCTAGCAGTGTACGTGCTGGGGACTGACACTGTCCCGAAACTGCCTAAGCAACTAGCGGGGGAAATGGGACGGCTCTTTCCCCCAGTCAGTATCACATTTGAGTGAGAACATCTGAGTCTCCAGGTGAGCGCAGGAGCTGCGCAGCGCATAGTATTGTGGCGTGCAGCTTGCAGGGGGCGCAGCGAGCAGTTTCATTTCACAGCAGGGTGTGCAGCGAGCAGTATCATTCAAATACAGTTTCCGCGAAAATCTTTTCTGTCTTTGCTGATCCTTGTCGGGGAAAATGGACTAATACGACGCAGACCCGGGCGGCGTTGCTGCTTAATGTTGGCAACTTTAGGAGCAACTGTAGGAAGCATTTTATTTTTTTTTTTCATATTCAAGCCAGAGTGTGCATTTACCCTTTTACTTCATTGTGTCCAGTGATAAGTCGCCAGGTGGACAATCAACGAGCAGCCTGTGTATAACAAATCAGCAACCTGTTAGCAACAAACCAGCGGACAAATCCTGTGGACAGTATACTGTTAGCAACAAACCAGCGGACAAATCCTGTGGACAGTGAGTGGACAAATGGACTGGACAAATGAGTGTGCCTCTTGGTGTTACCGCAGTGTAACTAGTGAGGCCAATACAATTTTTTCACACTCACAACAACGGTCGGGGCCACGTCCGAACGCGGCAGCCCACACCGACCGACTGAGGCGTCCCCACCGCTGAACCCGCACGCAGGCGGGGAGGCGCAGCCTCTGATTGGTGGGAGTTGATGACGTTTTCCCGCGCTGATGACGTCACGCGCATTTACCGGAGGGCACACGTGCCCTTGGTGTTGCAACAAACAATTCACAAAACACAAACATACACAAACATTCTGTGCTAAAGCGAGCGACCCTAGAAAACACGTGAGTGACGGTCTGCTGGGTTGTGTGCTGTGTTTATATACCTGAGACTGGATTTCCTGTTTACGAAGACCTCTGTGACCCAAGGGAGCCACGCGGGGGGGGGGGGGGCATCGTCCTTTATGAGATGCCGAAAGCGCGCCTGTGTTGTCGGTGAGGATAGTGGTACACTCGGGGGCAGATTGATGTTCTACAACTCTTTATTCACCGGGTTCCTATGGCTCAGTATTGTCAGCAGCCGCCTGGTACCGGTAGACTGTGCCGCTTCACTTACTTGTCAAGCGGCACAGCCTACCCACACCGTATGCCACCGGTCTGGGTCGGTGGCTGGAAGGTGATGTGGGCCGCCTGTGACGTCAGCGCAGCGGTGAGGGCCGAGCCGGGGCCCTGTTTCAGCGGTGATAGCAGCAAGCTACTATCAAATTGCGCGAGCTGACGCAATATGATGACGTCACACTAATGACGTTTCGTGTGATCCGTGAGCTTTTTCATAGCTGCGTTTGAAACAGAGTCTGTCTCGTTGAATGCGTTTGATACATTTGTGACGCAAACTATTTCGATTTCTTTCTATAACAAATAAATGTAAAGTGATAAGAGACGAGTGAAAATGGCGGAAGGGTGAGATGTATTTGTGTGTTGCTGTTGAGTTTTTGCCAAGGCGTTTTTCTTTTGATTTATTATGATGAAGATGTTTTTCGACAAACTAGGTAGTTACATATGCGCTCATAAGATGAGTCATGGCACTGAGAGGCACCTACTTATGCTGCATGATGCTTACTGTATGTAAATTAATTTTTTCAAGTAAGCAACAATGCATGTAGGTAGGTACTGTCCCATTTCATCCAACTTATGGTGATAGCAATCACAAAATATTTTGAATGTCATCCCCAATCACACTAGAATCTCTTGTGTCATTCTTCACATTATGTGGTCAGGCACTGCCTTGCCTAAGCATTAATGTCATTTTATAAGATAGCCCTGTTTCACTGCACACTGTCGCTGCCACGATGCTACCAGCACATTTTTTGTGGTGCCCTGGGTTGTTTGTGACCCTGTTTCATGGCATGCTGCTACTGCAACTGTGCTGTTATGCACATATTGATATCCCGAGCTGACATAGGTTGTGGTCAAGTCATAAGTCATTCATTGTTTTCCTGGGTTTGTTGATGTCTCCATTGAAACCCAATTTGCAATGTGTGATGGCAGCTTGCTAGCGGCGGCCTTGAAACACCACCAAGGCCTAGGGTAGAAATGTTGCGGATACCCTCCTTGAGGGGAAAATGGTGTGTCACCACTCAAGTTCCTTGTTATTTTACCACATGCTACTAAGTATTTTGTTAAAACCTTGTCTTTTGACTGTTCATAAAATAGGTAAAGCACTGTCATGCTGTGTCCTCACATGAATTAGCTTTTTCAATGCCTCTGCAAGTAGTGTGTCTTACATATATACAACATAGGTATGGCAAGATGTGCCACATGAGTTGCACAATGCATATGGCTATGAGTTAAATCTTCATAGATAGTGCATTTAAGACCCTGTTTAAGTGTGGTATTTCCTGGTCCTGTTCTATGATTTAGGCAAACAAAAACTATTAATGTCAGTAGCATGGCTTTCAAAGAATAGGGTTAAATGGAGTTATGCTCCAAAAATCAAATTTAAGCATGTGCAAGTACCTATATACAGCCTAAAGCTGCCTTACTTGATAAGTTGACCAACTGTAAAATACCTTTTCACTTTTTCAATGTTTTCATCATCTGTTTACCCCAACCAGCAACAACACATTCCAATAAAGCAATTCCTGGAATGAAAGGGATTTTTGCATTAAAATGGTAGGTATGGGCTGGGCATCTTATAAACCAGTTGTTCAGGTTTTGTGGGCATTGTATTGTACTGTGCTTATTGCTTCTTTTTGGCTGCATTTCTGATAAATCAACATACCTACTCAGTCACACTGCCTTTGGTGAGCAGTAAACTGTTCCTGCTTACCAAAGTATCTCAGATCCAAGTGATAACTGATAAGTGAGCACTGAGCAGTTACTCAATGTTATGTTTATGACAGAGATTTGCCTTTTTAAGGAATTGTATGAAGCCATGATTTTGGCTATAAATCAGTTCAATAAAAATGGCGTTTACAACAATTTGTCAGTACTTTGCTGTAACAGTATGTAGTGCATTTGTTAGATTGTTATCAAGGACGCAATGGTGCCATAAGTAATGGCATGTGTATCCTGTCTACCCTGGGCATCTTAGATGGTTCTCCCCTGTTTTTCTCAACAAATGGAAGGGCACCTTAAAGTAAATGTGTTCTGTGAAAGATTTTGAGCCAACAACATGTGATGCTCTGGTCATAAAGGCTACAACACGACCATGCCATGTGCAAGTTGCGTTTTGTCTTGCCAGTGGAATACACAACTGACAACATGTTGTCTTCTCCCAAGTCCCAATTCAGTGTTTCAAGCCGCGAGCTGGTAGCAAATAACATACCATGTACCTATGCTACTGGGAGGATCAGGAAGTGGTTTCCATAGTGAAAGCTGTGTTCCAGCCTAAAGTGGAGCTTAGGCAGCAAAATATAACAGCTTGATGATAGATAAGATTCTGGAAGTGCAAAGGCACTTAGCCTGAGTGTGGTGCTATTTGGATTCCATTGTCCCAAAATTTTATTTTGGCTTGGGTGTCAGATGGGAAATCGTTCACTCAAAAGGGGGATACCGGATAAGAGTGCAAAATTGTTGGTCACATTAGGCCCAAAAAGAGTGGAAAAGGATCAATGGCGCACATTTATATACAACTGTCACAGAATGCAGGATGTAAAACGACCATCCACGAAAATGCTTACTGTCGATGAAATTGCGGGTGGGAAACAAAGGTGAAAAAGTGCCGTCACGGCGACGCACGGCGGTGTAAAATCGAACAAGCCAGCGATCCTCGATGGTGGAAAAAAAATGTCGCCGCCGTCGCCGTTGCTCTGCCTGGTACACATATGATGGGAACCTGGTGGAAATCTAGTGGTAGAAGAAATGCTGTCGGTGGACGATTCGGCCTTTGTTTCACCTCTGGGTCACTGGGAAATAGCTCTTAACCCTCGCCCTGGCAGGGGGGGGGGGAAGGGTCGATGCGACCCCCTAAGGTTTTTATCATACCTCTAATACCATGTGCGCTGACCAGTTTTCTCAGTAAATCAGTTATCAATTATCGTGCTGTGTTCAAAAGGTGTTTACAGTGGGGTTCGAACTTGAAAAAGCGAACTATACTAGATGTTTATTTGCCATTGGGTGTACAGTGCAAACATATTTTCATCCAGCTGACTCCTCTGAGCTGCAAAGACGAGGTGCAACGATAAAGTATCGAGGGTTCCCGGTTCATGGCCAAAAAGCCAGCGCTCAAGTGATGAAGCAACTTTTGATGGTTGTTTGCGTTGAGACTTATGAATTAAAAACAAACTACTCCAAATATAGGTATTTTGCACAAGTAAATCCATTTGAACATCATATTTAACGAATTGTGAATAAACATAGAATAAACATCTATCTATATTATCAATTACAATTAACATAAGCGATAGAATAATAATTATAAAAAATAAAAATAGCAAGATAATGAGACGTTTTCACTTATGTTTTACTGCATCGAATGTGCCCCTATCGTCTTGACAGTGGACATCGAAACTGCTAATATTTTCACGTCTGTGTTCCAGTGAACAGAAGGAACATGGCTTGCTGCATGGTTGACCCAATGTCACTGTTGACACATGAACCTGAGGATGCTGCCGTTCAAAATGCTGAAGAAAGGCTTCGAGACAGTGGAATCAAGTAAAATGCAAAAACCAGACAAAATGCACTAAAGCAGCATTTTGTGGTCCTTTAGGTTCTATATTATATTGGAGCTTATGTAAAACGTGATGATTGCTGCGGTTCAGTTCAAGCTAATTTCGGCAGGCACCTAATGCACATTCATTTTCATAATTGTTGTGCGGCATGGCTGGTATGAGGGCGATATATTATATAGGCTGTCCATGGTCTTAAAGGCTGGAACGCAGCCTTAAGGCGTGCAAGTCGCGTCTCAGCGCCTTCCATTTGAATGCGTATAATATTTTCCGCTCCCAGCTCGCAGCGCATTGAGTTGCGTGTTGGGAGAGGAAAATATTCCAATGGGAGGCGCTGGGACGCGATTTGCACGTTTGAAAGCTGTGCTCCAGACTTAACACTTTGGGGATCATGAGTCACGGGAGGCCGGGTCGCTGGTGGGCTCGTTGCAGCAGCGATTATAGGTATTTGGTGCGCTCAAAGACAGCATGTCTATGACTGATTCACTTGATGCTGTTTCTGAGCACTGTTGAACAACACTAGTGACTAGATGCTTGGAGAAATGCATGGAGTTTATGTTAGTTGTTGTTATTTGGTGATTCACCACATAATAACAACAAACATAAACCTCAGGTGACCATGGCAAATAACTTGACAACTGCCAAATGTATGGAAAGTAAATAATAACACATTTGGATTGTTGTGAATATTTTCAGTGCACCGACCATTTTCTATCCATGCGCCTAGTTGAGTGAGGCAAACGGTTATTTTAGGAGCATTACTCTTTGATATGTTACTATCGTTAAGTATAACTTCGCATTGGTTTGGACTTTATAAGTGTGCATGCAATTATGTTTGTTGATGTCCAATAAACAAATAACATGACAGCTATGATTTTGTACGGCAGAAGGATGGGTTACATCACTACTCCCTGACATTTTACGGTACCAATCAACCACAGTTGTCACCAAACATCAAATAATGTAATAGGTACTTCTGCGATTTCAGATGACAAACACTGATCTCACTGTCTGCGTTGCACCCTGGCGAGCCTTTCGCTTGCTAGGTTATGAAACTATGAGCTTCTGAAGTTAGAATTAAATGTGTACCATAAGAGCAACTTAACCACACCAAAGCTTAAACGTTTATGGGGATATAGGTAAAAGGGAATGAATGTAAATAGGTAGAATAATATCGGCATTACTGACTTTAGGTGACATTGGCATTAGACATTATCATATTGAATGGTACAGAGGCATTGCAAGTTAACGATGGATGAGGGCGATGGCTTTCTTCCACACAGCGATTTATTATCCCAAACGAACACCGCTATTGAAATGTGGCTATCGAAATGACAGACTTTCAACTGTAAGAATGACGATCAGGCTCCATATCGAAAAAGGCCATGAACTGCTTTATAAGGTCTCGGCATACGTTGTCAGATCCAGAGGGTCGAGTGTTGGGCATTTGTCACTACCTCCTTTGTGTCTGGACTTGAGCCAGGTGTCTGCCGCAGCCGTTCGAGTTGACCAGTGCCTTTTTTATTTAAAAAACAATAAAAGAACAGTTTAAATACCGTTGAGCAAACTTAACCGCTTTGCACACCAGTGAAGAGTGTTGCGCCGCTGACTATAGTAGATAACGAGACACCACGTATATTGTGCAATTCTGATAGCTGACGGAATTGTGTGACCATTTTCCTCTCGGCAGGCGAATATCGTTTTATGCATGTTCTGTGTGCTTCGGCATAGCCGCTGACGAGACTTTCATCTCGGCCCACTCAAAAGCGTGCCAGGGCAACAGTACCTTCTACTCATGTGAGCAGTGCTTCTTGGACTTTCTGGATGTTGAAGAGTACGATGCCCATGCGCCACTCTGCACGGGTGGAGAGAGGCAACAAGTCGCTGGGCAACAGACAAACGCTGAAAGGCCCGACGTCAACGAGACACCAATCTGGCAGAAAGATATGGTCGCTACCCTCCTTTCCGAAATGGAAAACCGCTACCAGCGCCTAGTAACAATCAGCCCCCTCCAAAGTCATATGGCAGCATGGGCGTGACTTTTCCTACTAGCCCATAGGGTTGCATGTTAAAATGCGACTTTTCGCACTCGGTTTTCAAGGTCTTATAGTGTGGGCATCCACATACAAAGTATGTTATAAGATAGCTACAACATTTTTATTTCCATTTTTGGAATGAAAAGTTCAAGCCCATCCAACCGTTTTCGAGATATTCGTCCATAAATGGCCCCATGTTTTTCATACATCGGAAGGTCCTGTGTTCGAATCTCGGCCGGACCAAAACTTTTATCGTTAATGTGCGGCAAACCATGGCTGCAAAGTAAAGTAGGGGTGAGCGCGCTGGTGATGGAGAGTTGTAACTTGGCATACCTGACCTTTGATTCAAGCCGGATTTTGTGGCACCAACCTCATTTTCAGGTCAGGTCAGGTCACTGACCTATGACGTCATAAGTGAACCTCTGCACGGTCACGAAAACGTCGTAACATCGCAGCTCCATCAATGCAAGGAGAGCTATCACAGGCAGATGAAACTTACAGAACTTATCAAACTCCCTAATTCTCAAAAGTCGGATTTCTCCTAAGGGTCACCTAGCGTCAGGTCGGTCAGGTGATCTGGCCATTATAAGCCAATGGGGGAATATAGAGACAGTTATTTTCGCGCTGACAGTGATCTTAGATGGAAAAGACACAATGGACTCAGAAAGATCTTCCCAATTGAATAATGTGCAACTTGACCTCATCATGAGGTCATGACCTGACCTGACCTTGAACGGAGGTCAACATCCTAAATTGACCTCACCCATACAAAAAGCATATCATTCGACGTGGCTGAGCATGACGAACACGATGGTGTCAAAATCGCAGCTCTAATACTATTTTGGGCATCCACCGACCAATCCACATACTCGTATGCTAATGCTTTTATTATCTATAGACGATGAATATTGAACATTCTCATATATGCAAACATGCCACTTTGGGTTTCAGAGTAAGTGGTTCCCAATCGTGCATATTACATGTTCCACACATCGCATTACTGCTCGTTGCAATGCTTTGGCTTGTTGCAAATAAACTTTGGCATTGAAAGATGTCACGGACACGGTGCTACACTTATCATTGACCACAAGATATCACGTATCAATATCAGTGACATTCAGCTCATCCTCAACACATATGAGACGGAGAACACTACAGTAACCCTCTCAAAGAAGCTTTGGCCATGGTAGGCAATGAGGCATAGCTGCGAGCAGGATCTTCGATCTAAGAACACATCAAGATGAAATTACATGCATCACACTTGCAATAAAAACAAACTCAAGTGATAAGTATCTTTGAAAAATCAGGATGAAAGAACATGTACCTATCTGAAAACATAAAAAGCATTATCAGAGGGATGATGCATGGTTATTTAAGTGCCCTGTTAATCTTAGGGTAGTTGGTTGTAAAGGGGATTTATAATCTATATGGTCGAGAGATATTACCTTCACAAGGGTTTCCCTTCATGGTCACACATTTTTGATGTTAACAGAAATGAACACTGGGTGGTGCACACCCTGAAAGTCACAGCTTCACACAAGCTGGTGCCTATGCTGAAAGCTAGGCTTCCTTCCTATTGAGATTTAGACAGTTGATGGCACCTTTGGTTAGCTTTGTTTGAGAAAGCATTCATTTTGCCAGTGTCGGTAGGGCAGCCTGGCCATATATAGGAATCTTGAGCCAGCTGCACAACATACATGTAGTAGTGCACGTCTTGTCCTTAAAAAGGATCAGATATATGGCTAAGGAAGTCAATTTGATGTGTGAGTGAAGTGGAATATCAAGAACAGCAACAACAAGAACAAAGGAAAAGTAAAAATTGACCTAGAAATTATTTTCCATGTTTAGTTTCAATCAACTAATCTCACATTATTTCATTTAAATGAAAATTACCAGGATGATGCATAATTATCACAACAAATGCCACTTTTTACTTACTATCCACTCTCATGGATACAGGATGCATGTGTTTTGATTTCATTATCACACCAACACAGTTGTACGAGATGCTTACACAGAGTATGATGAATTATTTGTTGATGTTATTCAGCTGGGACAGTGATATTCTATTGTTAAATTTGTCCAAAACCAGTGACCCAAAACTTGCCAGTTTTGGGTGGGAAGTGACATCCAAATGAAATCAATTTTCCCCTTTTATATCCAATTTTCCAGAACAATTTTGCACCCCTAATTTTACCAATAAAGAGCACTTGCACATACATTCGCTGGCTGGCTTTAACCTAGGTACCGTAAAATGGGGTGTTAAGGGACAGTTTTGAGGTGTTTTGTTATATAACTCAAGAAGGGTTGGAGATAGAATCATCAAATTGTCAGCATTTTATGTGGAATTTGGTGCTTTACATGCCTGCCACATTAAAGTTTTTAAGATTTATACCTGCATATTATTTTTTATTATTTTTCATCACTGTCCCTTAGCACCCCAATGTGGGGTGTTAAGGGACACCTATATTATTCCAAGAAATGGTCATCAAATGCCCACAATTGGGGTGTGGAAGGGCACACAATTTATTTATTGAAGTGTTTTGCATATTCTGTCACAAAACAAGTCAGGTTCATTTACCACTAATGACCTTTTTAGCCAATTATGTGTAATGCAGTTTACGCTTGTGGAAAATGTGCTATTTATAAGGTAAACAGAACCAAAAAGTAATCTTCTGTCATCAATAAAAACCCATGTTGAAGCTTGTCACTTGTCATTATGTTGCGCTCTTTGTTTAAGCCTTTTTATGATGACATCACATTTACTTACATCAGTCTCCATTGACCCATCATTGTAAAAGAGTGTTGAGATGTTTTGTTACATAACTTAAGATGTGTTAGAGATAAAAGCATGAACTTGCCAGCATTTTATGTGGAATTTGGTGTTTTCCATGCCTACTTAATTAAATCATATTTAGATATTATTTTTTATTTTTTCTTCCCTGTTCCTTAGCACCCCACATCCACCTCAAAATATGCATGTATCCGAAAAAGAGGAAGAGGATGATGAATGAATGGGTGGATTTGCACAAGTTTTTCAGGAAACATGTGCAATACATGGGACAATACACCTATGCATTCATTTTCCCTGTACACCCACTAGTTTATGTGGTAAACACAGAGTTTTGGAGATATTTCAATTTTGTGAAAATGTAGCATGATTTTCAAATCCATTTTTGAACCAAATCACTTGCATGAAAAACCATACCATTTTCTCCTATGGTCAAGAGCAAAACAGTGTCAACTACCACACTGAAGTTTTTATTGAACCTTCTCAAATTAGGAAGTTAATATGACTCAAAGTTTTTCCCATGCAACTGTCCCTTAACACCCCACTGTCCCTTAACACCCCATTTTACGGTACCTCCATTATCCATATTACATTGAATCATTAAAAAAACTGATGATCCCTGTTTCAAATTTTTTGTGTCTTTCTTACTGGCGATTATCCACTCTCAGCCCTCTTTGTGGTGCGGAGTATCTCCCTCCAACACCCAAGCCCAAATAAAATTTTGGGACACTGTTCAAAACACCAGCTTTATTTCTTAGTAATGATAGCTTTCAGAAGACTTCAGTCTTCCTTCGTCAGCCTGTCAGAGCTATAAAAATATATACAAACGACCAACTTAGAATAGACAATACACAAATGTCGTACGAGAGCTACCCTTGCAAACAGATAAAGCTGGTGTAAGCAATCTTTGCAACACAACTTATATGCAAAACATGCTCACAGTTAAGTCCAAAGGTGTCTTCATGTCTCACATTTGATAAAGAACATTGAAACTTCTTTTTAAGAATGAGAGAGCGAGGCTGCAGCCCCCCACTCAAATTCAAGTTCAGCAATTTGCAGATTTGCACACAACTGCCCAGAAATGCAAATTCATTGCATATTAAAGAGCGGATTTTTTTGTGTATAATATAGTTATTAAAGGGACCCTCCCACCTTAACATTAGTTTTGAGTTGAGATAGCGAAGTTTGCGGCCAGGCTCAGAAACCACCATTTATCCTGGTCGCAACCCCCGCAGCTTTATGGTGTTCAAGAAATTTCCTTCCTTTACTTGCAGGGTGGGACCAGCGTGGTCCCTATCTCTTAACCATTACGGGAATCTGATGACGTCATCAGGCTTTCAAACGTCCGTTAAATGTTTGACTAAAACGTTTTGTAGCACGCCGTGGTATATGCTGCTTTGCGCGCAACAAATGCCGCACTTTCAAATAAAGTCGCTAGGAACAGCGGAGATCCCAAAAAGTAAACAAAAGTAAAAGTCTAATATCTTGAAAACCGGTGAATATTTTTCTATGAAATTTGGTAGATATTCGTTTTTGCTCTTTCTGAACCGAGCGACATCACTTTCATGCCAATTCATTAACTTTTTTGAAGGTGGGAGGGTCCCTTTAAATAATTAGCCAGCACAATTTACAATCTCTGAACTCTGAAGAGAGAACACCATGGAACCGCGTGAAACTACAGGCCGCCCTGTGTATAAATATGAAGCGCAATGTATTGAAACACAAGCGCCAGCTGCGCCGCGCTTGAGTGCAGCCATATCCTGGGATAATTTTCGGTATATAGTTGTAAGCTCCCGATTCTAGTTGCTTTTCTAGTTGATATAGTATAATTCTAGTATATACTAGGAAAAACTTTGGAGTACCCGACTCTTTAGTGCCCTGGTAACAATGATGCCCTCAGCCAAGAAGGTCCATTGGCAGGAGGTAGGCGATGCCGTTGGAGTTCCACCCGATTCAGCACGGCTGAAATAGAACTCGCTGACTGCTTCCTACCGGCGAGTGAAGGACAACGATGGACCGAAGGCGAGCGGCAGGGGGTCCTTACCCGCCTGGCCTTTCTTCGAGCAAATGCAGCTCATCATGGAAGGCAACCCGGCCGTCTCTCCCCCATACGTGGCCTCATCGTTACAGGGAAACGAAGCCAAGCCATCAACCAGCGGTACTACGCACCAGGATCAAGGAGCTACAATGGCAGCTTCGAACCAAACCGACGACGAGCTCTCATCCCGTCCTTCCAGAGCCGCTCGCCATGAGACGAGCTTGCCCGAGCCGCCCACCAGATCCACTGGATCTAAAACGAGGCCGGTCCGAGGGGGTGGCGGCTACGATGCACTTTCAGAGTGGGTGCGACAGAAAAGTGCCATCGAAAAGACAAAGGCCAAAAATTATGAACGCCGAACCGCTGCTTTGGAACGCTTAGCCGCCAGCCAACAAGCGGGACAAGCTGAGCATCGAAACGAGAAGCCCAATGCCGCGTCCCAACACCAGTCGCTGCAGCAAGTAGCTCAGCAATTTAAAAGACAGGCGTTGGAAGCAATGGGTCATGAGTTCACCCCCAAGAAAATGGTCAAGCTTTTCAAGTTGTGTCTGGAGAGCGACTCCAGTGAAAGCGACTCTGACCTAATAGAAGCTGTCCTGACTGACAGTGACTGAAGGCCTGAAAGCGAGTTGTATGATGCAACAGAGGTAGCATCAGAGGTATTTATTGATTTGTTTGTGTTTTGAAGATAAGACTGCTATTTTCTGTTGACCGCGGGGCATGTCAGTGAAGCTATGGTGTGCGTCGTGCCCGTACTGTGCACTTTCCAATGTCACGGCTCGGTTTGTAGTCGTCATGATGGGCTGTCACTGGCTGTCAGTGTCACTGTCACTTTTTGACGCATAAGTTGTTTTGATAAGTGCTTTCAGTTTTAACGCCTTCCTTATACTGCAGTATTGACGCCTTCCATATACTGCAGTAAAGTATGCCAAATGCATACGCTAGGCGCTGTACTTGTCGCAGCTAGATCTGCAGATCTCAGGTGCTTTCATGTGTGAACAGTCAGGGTCGGGGCTGTGATACTCGTACAATACAAGTGTACAAATTTGTCGTGTCCGACGTTGTCTTCACCATATCGTCTGGCTGTGGCCTGTGATGGCCGTGTTAGCTAAATAACTGAGCTTCGGAAGAACGGCATTTGAAATTATCTTCGCTGCTTGCCTCCCACTGACATGATAAATAGCGCTATGATTGATAAAGGCAAAGTTGCACAGGGTTTCATTGTATTACTCGTAAGCATGAAAAAGGCATTCGATTTTGGCATGTCAAAAGTAAGATGATTCTAAATCAGCACTTCACCGAGGACGGCTGGCTCGTACCAACATGTATTTTAACAGTTCTTGCACACATAATGCTCATCGTCATAAACTTTTCTTTGCAATAGGTTGCAAGCTGAGCAGCAGTTAGTGAATCGCAAACACGACATCCCACACGATTTCTGCCGTACAACACAGTCGCTAACAAGCTGGCACGAATCACAATAATGTAAATAAAATGCCCGATGAATGGCTGACAGGTATTCCCACCAAGAAACGAACATTCGAACGGTAGCATATCAACCGCGTGCAAAGGTGCGGTGGCGTCATCTATATCGGTGGCGTCACTGTACATTTTATGCTAGATGGCCGAGTATCACATTACAAATCGCAGGACCGCGTGCAATGCCCGTCACAGGATGCGATTGCAATTGCGAACTTCCCATAACTTCAGTAATGAGAGGCATAGTTAACGCTCATCGCGTTAGCCGTATAGAGCAAGCCTTGGAAGACCTGCAAAATCGAGAGACTAAGCAAGTTCACAAAGGCTTTGTGAAAGGCAGCTGTACGCACAGCCTTCGTCGCCGCGTGGTAGGTAGTCCTATTTTGAAAAAGCCAATAATACGTCGAGTGCTAAAATCCCGATATATCAGTCACACAGAAAGAAAAAAACGGTTCCCTGCCCAGTGGTGATGGCAACACAAAAGTTTTGAATTTTAAACAAACAACATTGTGCTTATTAATGCCACACTGGGCGGGAAAATAGGCCATTCATGGTCTCGATCGTTATTTAGCATGGGCCGCGTTTGTGCGTTTATTTGCTAATTTCGAGTGACTATAAAGTAACATTGTCTTTGTCCTATTATCGGCTTTGTCAAAAATAAGTGCCTACAAAGCAGACGACAACGAACGGATCTAGTTTCAAGAACCCGTGAGATCCATTACAGATTACAGAATCAATTGCGCTGTGGCATTAACGGCATCATCGGCGTAGTGGATGGATGTCACATTCCGATTGAGCGTCCGAGTGAGCAAGAGCATGCATACGTCAATCGCAAAGGGTACCTGGTGGCTGTTTGTGATGCCCAGGGAAAGTTTTTGGTTGTTTCCGACTACACACGCTCCCACTGGACAGCTTCATCATCGGCGATTCTGCATTCCAGCTGAAGCCCTGGCTGATCACACAACCAAATGGGACAGGGAGTTCATACGGCTGCGCAGAACAGACTTCAACAAGAAATTAAGCTCTGTTCGGGCAGTAGTCGAACATTCGTTTGGCTTGCCGAAGGGAAGATTCCGTCGCCTCACGTATCTCGAAGAGCAGCAGTCAGCAGGTGCCAACCAGTCAGACGTGCCAGGAACATTCACCCGGGTACGCCAGGCTGACACGACACGCCTGATGTGATGAAGGTCCTGCAAATATGAAACAAATGAATGAATAAAGTATTGGAGACCTTACATGCAATGAAGGTGCCTCTATGAATAACATCGGTTTGTCGAGAAATGGCATTTACTGTTTGAACAATATTGGCCAAGCGTCACATAGGTGTCATCATTGGTGCTACTATGCAATAGTAAAATAAAAATGAAGAACTTATATGGAAATACTGGCAACTAGGCTGCACAATGTTCATTAGGTGACATGTTACTCTAAGTAGGTAGATTTATGTCATACACAGCTTCAATGACATCGTGGATGAAATGAAATGTGTTTTCCCAAAGGATTATTTTAAACTTACTGAGCAACCGTTCAAGTAAACATTAAAGACGGTCAGCTTACCGCTAGCGAAGCAGCAGGACCTCATCCACCAGTCGGTTTCGTCGACCAGTGGCCGCCTCAGCAGTGGCCGCTTCGGCGTCAGCATCGGCATTCGGAGCTACTTCGGCTCCCATCGCATCACCGTCAGGTAGTTGACCGTCATCCACCCAGTCATCGTCGTCTGCCATGCATAGATTGTGTAGCACACACGCAGCACATGTAATGTCTATCGCCTTCTTCACAGACTTTGCTTCGAGATACTTCAGGCGACGGAATCTTCCCTTCAGCAAGCCAAACGAATGTTCGACTACTGCCCGAACAGAGCTTAATTTCTTGTTGAAGAGTCTCTTCTGCGCAGCCGTATGAACTCCCTGTCCCATTTGGTTGTGACGGAATGGTGTGATCAGCCAGGGCTTCAGCTGGAATGCAGAATCACCGATGATGAAGCTGTCCAGTGGGAGCGTGTGTAGTCGAAAATTTTCGTCTTCGAGGAGCTTTCCGAGAGTGGAGTTTTTCCAAACCCTGGCATCGTGAACGGAACCAGGCCATCCGATGCAAACATCCAAGAACTTTCCTTGGGCATCACAAACAGCCATCAGGTTGATGGAATGGTACCCTTTGCGATTGACGTATGCATGCTCTTGCTCACTCGGACGCTCAATCGGAATGTGACATCCATCCACTACGCCGATGATGCCGTTAATGCCACAGCGCTGGTGAAAATCGGCCATCACTGCTTCAAGGATGGGCGGTGAGGCGAAACGTACATAGCGTGCGCAAAGACTTGACAGAGTGGTCACAATGTTGTCCACATATCGCCATGCGGTTGACACAGAGATGCCAAACAATACGCACACTTTTCGAAAACTGATCATGCTGCCAGCATAGTACAGGAACAGCAGTAGCCTGAACTCCAGCTTCTGCTTCTCGGCTTCCTTCTCTTCTTCAGGCGTCTGCTCAACCAAAACATCAACAATTCTGGCCACTGTGGCGCGTTGCATGCGGAAGTTCTCCTTGTACTGAAGATCAGTCATGGCAGGTACTGTTATGTCAACGAAGCCATGGACTTTGCTTCTCCGCTGTTGATCTCGCAGGTCCCTGAAACAAAATGCCTTATCAACAATCATGCGAATAATAATGTACCTATATGTATGCTACATATACGAAATCCGCCAGTTTGGAACGTAACTTTTTTGACAAAATCGGATTTCGAAAGCTCAACGAGCTCGTATCGTCAAGCAAACAGGTGCAGGGCATGACGTTGAGCCATGCAGCGTTAACCACGATTCCGGAGTCTGAGTCGGGAAGATTTTGACGACTCGAACTCCGACTCCCACTCCGGGCAAAACTGTCGACTCCGACCGACTCCGACTCCGACTCCGCAGCCCTGCATCATAGCCATGTACTTCCGGTGCAACGAAACTAGGTACTTTATATTGTACGATGGTCGCATTCAAACTATTTTGTTTGCAAAATAACTGGCCAATCAGGTAGTTTGCAATGAAACTAGTTCTGTTGCAAACTAGCGAATTTCGCATATTAACTGTAGCATACCTACGATACGAGTATGCCGTATGCATATCGTGCAACGAGCATTTCTATTTGTCACCTCCCCCGCCTGAGGCTAACAATTCTGGCTAATGCAAACCTGATGAACTGAAAGGTAAGGTAGCCTCTTTCCGACACTATCCCAACAACAGCTGGCACCATGAATATGAAACAAAACAGATTCCCCATGTGTTTGACTTTCAGATCAGTATAAAGCTGTTCCACACAATAACAACAGCAATATGTTTGGACATAGCGATAAAGACACGTTTGTTAATGAAATACCTACACGTTATGTCATACAAAAAGTGACTAGTATCTACTTTACTGACCTTAGATCAGCAGCCGCAAAAACAAACTCTTCTTCGCTGGTGTCGTCATCTTCTTGTTCATCCTGTCAACAGAGGAGACAGACCTTTGTTAGAGCTTGAGCAAGATGATGAGAACTGCTCACCACATTAAAAAAGAGCACTTTTATGAAAGTATCATTGATAACAAAAGAAGCTTTGTCCTTTTGTAACTAACAATTCTGGGCAGGCATAGGGGAGAGTGGGGCAAAGCGGCCACCCTAACGCTTCTCACGATGTCAACGCTTGATTTTTAACCCGCGCCCTGCTGGGGGGGGGTGTTTGAACACCCCCCCCCCTGTGGTTTTTCGCGAATATCTCAAAAACGGCGGCGCGGAGCGCCGCCGTTTTTGGTACACCTTATCATACATCAATTCTACACATGTTGTGAAAATTTCAGACCAAGGTCATTCAAGGTCAGGTCACCAGGTCACTTGAAGTGACCTCACCTCATAAAAACTTTCAATGTCTGTCATAGCTACACCGAGTGACCGATCGCTTTGAAACTTTCAGCGATTGCTAAGAGCAATAGCATGTACAAAATGTATATCTCAGAATTTTGATATCGATGACCTAAGGTCAGGTCAATTTTGCGACCTCCCCATTATAAGTCAATGGGAGAAAATTGAAATGCGCCTCTTTTGGATGAAAGACGTTATAAACACTCCCAAACACCGAAATACAAGTGGTTTAGACACACTGAACTTGAAAATGGTGTCCGTGACCCTTGTTTATGCCCTGAGGTAATCTTAGGTCACGAATGGTATCTAACAGTTTTTCGCAAATAACTTTTGATAGAGGCATGCTAGAGCGATGAAAACGCCTTAGATGTGTTCAGCTCGACGATACGGATCTACTGATATGCAACATGACCCTTTCCGGTCAGGTCATGACCTTGACCTGAGGTCAAATTTTCAAGTTGACCTTTCAAGGTCAAGTTATAGTTCATTCGATGCGTCTTGACGAGAGGAACACGATGCCGGTAAAAGTAAGCTCGTACAATGCTTGGATCAAAAGTTATTGCAGAAAAACTGTTTTCGAAAAAATCGGCTATTTTTGCAGTTTTTGCCCCCTGCAGGCAAAACCGTTGACGTTAGGTCAAATCTGAGAGAATTACTCAGAAAGGGCGTTAATAGGGCTAACGAATGCGCTTTTCCGCGGCGCTGTAGCTCTATTGGTTCCCGAGTTATGCGCTGGCTTCTTGGAAATTGTCGACATTCGACCTGGAAATCGGCGAAATTTTGCCTTCAATGACCTCTGGTGACCTGACCTTTGACCTGACCAAAAAATTGACCGAAGTGATTTCGTCATTATTTTTTACGCTCTTTCGAACGCCGCCTTCCGCGTATCGCTACGTGGCCCAGGAGCCGAGTTACAAGGGGGGGTGTTCAAACACCCCCCCCCCCCAGCAGGGCGTGGAAATCCAGGACCCCCAGCAGGGCGCGGGTTAAACTTGGAAAGATTCTTTCTATACCAATGTGACCCCTATTAAGTTGCCTTTTATTTCAACTGCGTTTTATTTCCAAAGGCGTTCACATATTTAAGATATTGACAAAACTTTAAACCTATGCATATTGGCCACTTTGCCCCATACCCGGGGCAAAGCGGCCACCGGCGTCTTCTCAAGTCCCGATATGAGAAACAAAATAGTTGCCTCGTGTACGACTAGGGTATTTGATGGTGACAAGGTTAAGCGAGGATGGATGTTTACTTTATCATCTTCCACCTGTCGGTAAACAAAGAAAGGATTTTCAAAAAAAAACATTTAATTGCATTATTTGGTAACTCATGCAACTGAAAAGTGGCCAAGATGAATGCATGACGACACATTTGAATATAAATAATGTTTTTTTTATCCAGATGGAAGCAACTTATGGCCAATTGGGGGGGGGGGGGCACTTTGCCCCGGCCACTTTGCCCCGCGCACACCGTCCGAGACAAAAATATTCCAGCTTAGCTATTAGTGGGGTAAAAAGCATTACACTTGGTAGAATACATGTACGATAAGCATGCAATGCATGGACAAGAACGCTGATAAAAATTCCAAACGGTTATGGAATAACATAACATTAAAAAATTGTAAACATAGTTGGTAACCTGGCAAGAAATGCTTTTCCGTGTTTCACAGAACAATGGTGATGGGCCTGAAACCCCGGTCTGGCTCATTCGAACGACCGTGAAGAGAAGTATAATTGGAAACCATAAATTGGAACTGACGCCAGCTATGAAGGGCTAAAACGATGGGTGGCCGCTTTGCCCCGGGTGGCCGCTTTGCCCCACTCTCCCCTACTTAATTATTTTTACATATGCATCGATACGAGGGCACAAAGCTTATTTCCTTTTACGGTTTGTTCCCTTGTAACGTTCCCTTGTAACGTTGTTATGTATGTATGTAATATGTATGTATGTATGTATTGATGATCATGAGCAATCCGCACATGGCTTGTCGATTACTGCCCATATTAACGGGTTGTTGCACTGAGGCTCAGTGGATCAATGATAGCTCAGTGGATGGCGCATCTGACCGCTGAGTTGACTGATAGTGAGAGCTGGGTTAAAAAATGCATTGACAGTCCATTGTGGTGGATGATGGGCATAACGTCCAGCGTCCTGCAGTCTGCAGCCTATGCATGATTGTCATCATATTATGTCATCAATGATCATTGAGTTGGACAGCAAAGCGTTATGTACCTTAGCAAGTAGGAAGATATGTCGGTAAGCTTTAGAATCCACTTAATATTGTTTTGTTGTTAGCCCCAAAAGTGCAAAATGTAAGGAGGACCCAAACTTACCAACGCTGTGAACAACTTATAAGATTTGCCGGCACTGGCCGCCCACTGGAGTTACCGGCAATAATATGAATTGCATTCTTTTTATTTACTTCTAGGTAATCTCGCCGAAAGTGCTAAATTGCGTGAATTATTATGAATGTTGCCTGAATGAATGAATAAATGAATGTTGAATACTTATGAATGTTACCAAATGCCGTGAATGTGCATTCACAGCATTTGGTAATATTGGGCCCAGGTGACATTAACATTTGAGGGCTTGTCAATCAAGTCAATAATTACAGTCGTTTTTTTTTTTAATGATGGCGGATCGCTCTAGGCGGACAAATGAGTATGGCACGAGACGAGCAGTAGGATTTAACAGAAGGTCGAAGGGTGAAATCAAGAGCAAGATGATATTTTTAGCTGGCCAGTGTTAAATGCATTGATGTCTCGCGTGTACTTGTCACTAACGCGCTTAAAGCTATCTGCCATCGTTATAAAAACAGACTATAGTGATCAAGATGATTGTTATAACAGCTCTGGCCTGGAAAATCCGCCCATATGTATAAATAGGACAATTTAAAATAAAGATCAATTGGTCAGGGTCCCTCAGGCCTCAACAAGACACAACCAGTGGCGGATCAAAGGGGGCCATGGGGGCCATGCCCCCCCCCCTTGGGCCTCCCGTGGTGCTGCACCATCACGGAGTTTTTTTTTTTTATTCACCACGGAGGTCACCGACGGGAGCTTCAACCCAGAGGTCTCCTAAGGGGGCACCATCCAGAAGGTGCCCTGTCAGGGACACCACAGGGTTGTCAGGGGCACCATCGGCCTAGCAGAAGCACCACAGGTCTGCCAGGGCCACCACAGACCTGCCAGGGGCACCAGAGGTCTGCCAGAAGCACCACCGGCCTCGCAGGGGCACCACCGGCCTCGCAGGGGCGCTTTGGGCCTGTCAGGGGCACCACGGGCCTGTGGGGACACTTCAGGCTTGTCCGGGCACCACAGTCCTTTCAGAGGCACTACAAACCTATCAGGGGCACCTGCGGCCTAGCAGGGGCACCACAGGCCCGCCAGGGGCAATACACACAAAAATTTAAAAATTGCAAAACTGAAAATAGGTCACCATAAAAATGAAGTGGCTGAAATCCGTTGAGTTTTTTATTTTGGATATAGGTAGGGGCACCACTTCGATTCATGGCCCCCCTTGGAGTTTTCCTGGATCTAACCCTGCACAAGGCTGCCTGTTACCATATTATTGTGATGCCATTGCAACAGCCATTAAGAAGAAGTAAGAACTGTTTCTGAGGTAGGTATATTGGTGGACATGTCTTGATAACATCTGTCACTGCACAATTTCCCTTATGCATGCATGCATTTCAGTTAGATGATGAGCTTTTAAGCTTCTGTTAATGCTCTTAGCTCTATGAATGTTAAATGCCCAGGTACCAACACCTACAATACAATAAAATGTTGATAGTTAGCCTGAGTTTTATCTGCTATTTTTCATTCATGTTTTACAGACATAAATTCCTACTGTCAGAAGACAACTCCTTGGGATGTACACCATTTCAAATCCAATTTAAGACAAATGGAAGTCCAATTTAAAGCAATTGATTTCTAAACTCAAACAATTGAAAGACGGGTTAAAACATGACATTCAGCTTAAAATAACTGACACATGACTGCGTTTTGGTTGTTTTAAAATAAATGTCACATGTTTTAACCAGCTCGTCAATTGCTTTAATTACAAAATCAACAGTTTTAAAGTGGACTTAATTTTCTTACGTTGGATAAAAAAGTGTAGGTACCTAGTTGATTTACAGCTTGTTTTTTTCACTATTATCGAGGGTAGAATTAAGCAAGCAGTTCCGTCCATGGCAATTACACAACATTACAATGCTGAATGCAAGCTTGATAGCATGACATTGGCACTGCTACAAAATGTAGTTCTAAAACTAGGGTTACCCGCGTGCTCCGCAACGCGAAGAAGGGTTGTTTTTGACCCGTGGATATTGGATTGGTTTGTGTCAATTTGGTTGGTATCCATTTCGTTCGATTGCTTTTTGACGGCCAAGCATTTTGTAATAAAACAAAAAAGATGCATCGCATCGAGGTGCCCGTGTCGTATTATCATGCGTTCTACTTAAGATTGATTCGAAAACTGGCATGAAGTCTTTTGAGGGCCATCGATGAATTTCGCTAAAAATGACAATGTAATGGTTTGGAACATTTACATTTTTAAGAGTACTGTTGCTCATCATGCAAAAATGAAGAGTGAATATTGGACAGAATTGAATGCTCTATCCAATGGTACCATATTCAATTGCCAAAGGTATCAGGTTATGCAGCAAAACTCGTGTAATGAATAAAGTGGCACATCATTGACAAACACCATTTTCTCCTGTGATTTGCACCACCTTGATTTGGATCAATCAGCTTTTCACAATTTTTATATGAGAGGCGGTACATTCCTCTTGCAAATAGGCGTTGTTTTAGCTCACTCCATTTAACGGTCACCTAAAAATAAAATTAATTCCAAAATCCGTCAAAAACCGCAATTTTTCCAATAAAAGTGTCCTCACGGGTGCACGTGGCGCGTGCCATCCCCTGCGCCGCACACCATTTAATAGCCCGTTCGATTCTCTACACGATGCTGTTTTCCCCGTACCGATCGGGGCCACGGTTACCGAGATATTGCACGGGGATCGGACCCGTGTCGGGCAAATTTAGCCATTTTCGCCCGATTTTGCAAGCCGATTTATACATGTAAAGTCTATGACGCGAATTTGCACTTTTTGAGCACACGCCACGCGCTCCCTACCAATCTGATCGAGCCCAGACCCCTCAAAGGCACGTCGCGCATCCTTCATCTATAAGTTGTGCAAATTTCAGGGCGCTAGGTGCAACGGTCTGGCCTGTAGTCCACGCAAAGCACGACCAAGTCGGGACCTCGGTAACGGACAGACGCACCCTCCTCAAATAGTAATATAGACAAGATATCTTGGCTCGCTCCGCGTCGCTTTGGCCATAAAAAGATTCGGGAGAAAATTTGGGATCGAATGGTGTTTTTCCGGTGACGATCGGACGTCTAGAAGCTTCGATATTGGCGAAAAACTTGCTGAACTTGCAAAAGTACTTGGTACTTGCTTGGTACTTGCGAAAGTTCTCGGTACTTGCCAAAGTACTTGGTACTTGCTTGGTATTTGCATAAGTACTCGGTATTTGCCAAAGTACTTGGTACCTGCGTGGTATTTGCATAAGTACTTGGTAGTTGCTTGGTACTTGTAAAAGTACTTGGTACTTGTACTTGCGAAAGTACTTGGTACTTGCTTGGTACTTGTACTTGCCCCCCCTTGCTCCCACCCCTACCCCCTCGGGATAATTCCGGGTTCGTCGGGTAGAAAAACTTGCCACTCTATCCCCCCCCCCCCCCCCCAGAGCCATTTGGTATCGATCGGTGTTTGTCCCGTGTCAATCGGTCGTCAATAAGCCGAGATATGCAGGGCGACTTATTTCAATCGGCGCCGATCAGAATCTTCAGGACAGAGGTACCCACACTCATTTGTGGCCGTATCTCACTTTTCCGAGATCTACGTCAAACTACGTATTTAAAACTACATATTCTACAGCCGAATCTTCCAACTGGGGATACCTCACTCACAATCGCAAGTGAATTCAGCCGCATTCCATGTAACGCGCAATGTTGAAGAGATATGTGTGCACGCAGCTATCTCGCAAGCCCTAACAGGAAAAGCTCGCTGCAAAAACTGAGCGTTTCAAAAAACCCGCAATCCTACTCAAATAGTATACTATACAAGATATCTTGGCTCGCTCCGCGTCGCTTTGGCAATCAAAGTATGAGGGAGAAAATTTGGGATCGATTGGTGTTCGTCCCGTGTTAATCGGACGTCTAGAAGCTTAGATATTCACGAAAAACTTGTTGAACTTGGCAAAGTACCTGCCAGCTTGCTGTATCACCTGCTACTTGGTAATGTACTGAAAACTTTCTAATGTACTGAAAACCTGCCAAAGTACTTGGTATTTACTTGCCTAAATGCCGCAAAGAACGTTTAAATCAGACGTATTTAGATGACCAAAGACTTTGCAAATTTGCCTTGGTCTCAGATCGTTTTGATTTGTTTTCAATGAAATATTTGCAATTTGAGTTATGCTTATTTCCAAATCGTATTTACTTTCACCTACTTTTCGTATTTTGTTTCACCTACCTATCAATTATCATTTTTACCTACCTAACTATAATTTATCACTTGCTCTTTGCGTCCTACCTATTAATCGATTACACATACGTCGAGAGAGCCGGTGGGTGGTTATAATCCAATACACTGCACGGTGAACAGCTTGCGAGTTTTACAGCGGTGCGAATGCTGGGGCTTATCGCTGACTGAAAAGGGTAAATACAGTAAATACAGATGGTTGTGTTGGATCCCTTTGCTTTTGCCTAGCATTCAGCGTTGGAATTGTGGCTTTACCGTCCCTCTTATTAAAGTTATCTAACTTTTTGTAGCTTCGTCAGGTTAGCCACGACGCGTGTGGCGATATCCATCTGGCGGCCGCTGGCGGAACTACCGCGCACGGCCCGCTTGCCGCACGGGCCTGGCGGCCGCCAGTGCAACTACTGCGCAGGTGGCAGCACCTGCCCGTGGAGAAGCGGCTGGCAATCGGCCGCCCCACTCCCCATCCCGCCCCCACCCAGCTGGCCGCCAGACCGTGGGAACGACTCGGCTCAGCGCTGCCGGCCGCTGGACGGGGAAACCCCGCCCCGCCGCCCGCCGCCCGACACACTGCCGCCGGGCCGGCCGGTGGAATTTTCCAGCCGTCGGCCGGCCGCCGGCTGCCGGATCTCCCGAACGGCGGTACCTCGCTCATTTTCGCACGCGCATTCAGCGGTGGCTTGTCGATTTTTCGAGTGTCGGCTGCCGATCTCCCGAGAGCCGGCCACCTGTCAGCCGCCGCTCGGCTCTGTGTTAAGCATATGGGGACGGCGAATTTCTCCCGGAGGGAAGCACCTCGCTCACAAAAGCACGTGAATCAGCCGCATTCCTGTGTGGCGCGCAATGCTGAAGAGATATGTGTGTACGCAGCTATCTCGCAGGCCCTAAGAGAAAAAGCTCGCTGCGAAAACTGAGCGTTTCAAAAAACCCGCAATCCTAGTCAAATAGTATACTATACTAGGTGACTTGCTTGCTCCGCGCGCATGATTGGGCCACAGGAGATTTGCAGCAGCCAAACGACGGGATTAGCCAATTCGAGCAGTGAATGTTTATGTGAAATCTAGCAGCAGCGATTTACCTAACTGGGCCAGGGGACAGGTCACAGTAGTTGACATGGCGAATCATTCTGACATGAATTCAGAAGGTTGACAGCGGTAATGCTGGCGTGCTAAGCTACGCTACAAAAACCGCCCTGTGTAGGCAGCATGCTCAGTAGGAGAAAAAGAGCAGTGAAGTAGAAGTAGTGTAAATGTAGCGTGCTGCTATGGCGATACACAATAGGAAGGCCGATTAGGAAACAGAAGTAAGCAAAGTGTCAAAGCGGCATTAGGCGACACACTGACCGGATTAGACACAGTCAGAATGACTTGCTGGGATTAGCTGGACTGGTCTGGTCCGATTGCCTGGCAGAGCTTATCGGATCCGGGGTTTGTTGGCGTCAGCTGCGGCTGCTGGCGGCAGCCGGTGTCGATGACTGGCGGCCCTGCTGGTTAACTGCATGGTGGCGAGAAATGTAGTCAGGGACACGGCATAAGGAAGTCAAAAGGCTCGGAGTCTTAGCCAGGCATAGTTCAGGGTCGCCGTGCCGAGGTGATGGATAGATTGAAGGTTTTATAGGGAACATCAAGGTCGGCTCCGCACACTGAACACAGCCTGTTACCAGGGTGCACTGTCGTGGAAGTGCTCCGAGCGCGCACCCCGCCCTTAACACGTTTTTAAAGTAACTTTGAAATATGATTTAAGCACAATGAAATGAGTTAAGCACACTGAAATGTCAATGTCAGCCTCCTGATGAACTTACGTTAACGATGTCAAACTTTTAGTATAACGGTTAAGGGCCCGTTACGTCAGCGCGTACCGGCATACACTCACTCACGCGCAATCATTCACCACTCCAAATACCCACAGCACCGAAAGGGTTAAGCACAGGATGCAGATGCAGCCACGCACTCACTCACTGGCACCCCCCGACGTAAGACTCGCCCCGCAGCGGTTTAGACTCCCCCTATCAAGGGGTGAAGTGTCCGATCGATCACACGACACGGACTTCAGACGTTCACACGTCTGAAAGGGGGTCTCACAACCGACAGCGACGCGCCTAACAACCGTCACACCTGACAGTTGACACAGTTACAGTCACGCACACATTCGCACACGGACTCACTCACTGACACGCTCAGACGTAAGACTCGCCCCGCAGCGGTTTAGACTCCCCCTATCAAGGGGTGAAGTGTCCGATCGATCACACGAAACGGACTTCAGACGTTCACACGTCTGAAAGGGGGTCTCACAACCAACAGCGACGCGCTAACATTTCCAGACTAAAAAATCCCAGCACACGGACCACCAGCCGTACCACACGACTGACCACAGGAGTATCTGACCGCTCTTGGACGCCGCCGCCTGACTATACTTCCGATAACGTTTAAGATTACGGCCGATGACGCACCCGCTTCCTAACGCCCAATACGATTGGCCGCAGCCTACAGTTGGCCGTCGACATTGACCACCCGGACAGACAGAGTGGCCCTCCCACTCAAGGAGCAAGGGCTTCCTCCGGCCACTCCGGGCTCAACGTCATAGCAATTGGGTGAAGGACGGCACAACGCGGGGTACATCCGATCGTCGCTCGACAACCGAACTAAGATAACGCCCCATAACGCACCCGTATGACGCCCGATCCTGGCGCGCGCACCTCACAGAACCTCTCTGTATACGACATTCCGCGTCCGATGGTTGTGCGTGGAAAGCACCTCGACTGAATCAAAGCTGCCTACGCGCGAGAGAGCCACGTAGAACTGGCCATGAGTGAAGGCCGGGGATGGCAGATATATGCCCACGCGTCGCTTAGTCTGCCCTTGGCAGCGATTGATGGTCATGGCGAATGACAGCTTGACGGGGAACTGACAGCGGCGGAATGGTCGGCCGATGCCGGAATCGACAGCGCTCACCACCAGAGGGAGGCGCGGCAAAAACAGCGTCTCGCCACGCGCGACTCCACTGGCGATTCGCAGCTCGAGCACGTTGGGCGCGGCGCGCAGCACCGTGCACAGCGTGCCGTTCACGACGCGCGGAGCGTCGAGGTTGCGCATCAACACGACCGGGGCGCCGACCTTGACCTGAAGTCGATGCGACGGCATGCCCGACACGTCGATCGCGTTGAGCACCTCGGTGGGCACCGGAGGCCCGTGATCCTCGTTGTCGTCGTCACTGATGGTGTCGACGCTAGCGTACGTGACTGTTTCGCCGGGCAGAAGGGCCAGCGCGGCCTCATTCGCCCTGTCAACGGTCGCATTTAGCGGCGAGAGGATGGCGCGCTCATGCAGCCACTCTTCATCACGGTGTCGCCCGGCCATGTCAGGGAAAATGCGATCGACCAAGGCGGCGAGACTGCGCGCCGGGCTGACCACCAACTCGGGCACCTGCACCGAGTCCGGCTGTGCCACGACGGGCAGCCGGCCGTCGCCGACGCGCAGCAGGAAGTTGGCGAACTCACCGGCCTGATCGTCGCCGTTCAACGCCCGCATGTTGGTCGCGAGCTCCATGGTGTCGATCCGAGGCCACATGGGCGATGACTTGAGGCAGGCGTCAACAACCTCTGCGCGCCCGCCGCGCTTCACCACTGGCAGGATCTGTCTCCAGTCGCCAGAGAGCAGCGTCAGAACGCCGCCAAACAGCTCTTGCCTGTCGCGGACGTCTTGGAGAGCCCGGTCGACCGCCTCAGTGGCGCGCCGGTTCGTCATGGCCGCTTCGTCCCATACAATGAGGCGACAGCGGCGAAGGTAGTCGGCCTCGGGAGAGCGGCGATCAATGCCGCAGACGTTCTCGTTGTCAGGATGCAGCTGCAGAGGGATCTTGAACCGATGATGGGCAGTCGTGCCGCCCTCCAACAGGCTGGCTGCGATGCCGGATGTGGCCACTGCAACTGCCACGTGTCCCCGGCTGCGCACCTTGGCCAGCAGCAGGTTCTCCAAGAACGTCTTCCCGCAGCCGCCTGGAGCTTGCAGGAAGATGACACCCGACTCGTCATTGTCCAGCCGTCGCAGCACCTCGTCATAGACGGCGCGCTGGTCATCCGTCAGACGCGGCTCGTCGCGCTCAACGCGATCGGCCAGAGCGGCCGGGTCGTACTCGGGACCGCCGGGCGGCTCGTCGTCGTCGCCATCGGCGGCGGCGGCGGCGTCCGGCACCGGCGGCACCGGCAGTCCGTACTCCGCCAGAGATCTGCCGCGCAGCCGGCGGAGAATGCCAGCGATCTTCCGCAGCGCCTGCTGGCGCACTTCGTCCTCGGTGAGACCACGTCTGCCAGCCGCGCGAGCGGTGCGCTGACGGCGAGCGATGTCCTCGGACAGGGCGTCCGCGAACCTCATCCACAGCGCCATGGGATCGCACGTAGCCTCTCCCTCGATCAGAATCAGAGCGAAGAGGAAACGCAAACCACCTGCAAAGCGCGTCACACTCGCCTCCTCCAGTGCGCGCGCCCAGTGCGCTCCGTCCTCGAGCAGCCCCAGTGCGGAGCACGCCTCGCGCATGGTGGCACACACGCGGCCATCGACCGTGCGGAGGTGCTCGTAAGAGCGCGGACCTCGGACGCTGTGAAGGAGCAGGCGAAGAAAGAAAACTTCGCCCGCGCGCGGCGTCGTGGTGTACACGCGCGACAGAGTCTCAGAGGCAACCACGCCCGGCACCTCGGGGTGAGGCTGGCCACGGACGCGGCGTTTCCAGTGGGCCGGACGGGCGTCTGCGCCCCGGCCGCGTCGCACCTGCCACGTGTAGTATCGCGGCACCTCTGGGTAGAGGAGTGTCGCCGCGAACGCGTCACGCTGGCACAGCTCAAAGAAGGCTGTGAGCATGGATGGATTAGCCTGCTCGCCCGCGATGACCGCTTCCAGGTTTTCGTCGCCGCGGAACACGACACGTCTCTCGTCGTCACCGAGATGCAGCTGCAGCCGCTGGACCGGCGGATGATGGACGTGGACTGGTCGGTCGAGCAGCCGCCACGCTGCCTCCATGGATCCCAGGTACCGGCTGTTCTGATACTGGGTCACCTCGTCAACCACGCCGTCGGGCTGCACGGCGAACATGATCCTATCCGAGCCCTTGGTGACGTACTTGATGCAGTAGCGGATCGCTCCCATCGCGTGCGTGATCAGCTCGACGTTGACGTGTGAGTCCAGCGCGCGAAGGATGTGCGGATTGTAGGGAACGATCCAGCGGTTGTCGATTTCCACACCGCGCCGTCCGGGCGTCCGCGCACGTTGACCGCCGTCCTCCGGCGCGCGCCGCCTGTACTTGGGATAGCTGCGCTCTGGCAGCTCTGTGGCCTCCAGATACGGGCGCGGATAGCCGACGCTACAGCGGCCGTCCTTCATGCAGACCGCCTGCGGGTTCAGCGCGCCGCACGGACCATGCACCATCTTGGTGCAGACGATCGCGTGCAGTTCCGGATCGGTCTCGGGATCTGGCAGCTCAGCGCACACGCACGTGTCCACGTCTTCGGCGCGAGGTTTGTCGGCGGGCACGACCCACAGCAGAAGGTGAGCGTGCGGCAGGCCACGCTTCTGCCACTCAATCGTGTGCAGAATGGCCCGCTGTCGACCCAGGATGCCGCCCCGCAGCTGCTTCAGCAGCGCCTGCAGCTTGAGGTCAAACACCTGACTGACAACGTCAGGGTGGTCGCACGGCCGATCGTAGTCGCCCGGCCTCTCTCCCGGGTAGAGGGTGCGCAGAGTTTGCTCAATCTCTGGCCAGGCCGGGTTGCACGTCACGGTGATGAAAAAGTCGGCGGCGCCAAAGTCTCGAACGTAGCAGAGAGCGTCTTGTAGTTTGGCCATCATGAAGCGCGGACTACTCGTTACGGATGCCGGCAGCACCACGCGCCGTCCGACGGCTCGGCCGTGCTCCTCGCCGTCAGCCAGCGCGTCTCGCACGCCGCGGATGGTCTCGGCGCGGAAGCCGTTGAAGCCGTCCTGGTTCGCGCGCACATACGACAGACGACTCGACTCAGCTTTTGCCTCAGTGTCCACCAGGTACTGTTGAAACAGCCGGCCCCCTCGCGGAATGAGATTGAAATGACCCGGTCGGAAGCGCATGTGGAACGCACCATACTGACGGATTGTGACGCCGCGCTCGGCCTTCAGCTCGAGCGACCACCCGTCCGTGCCGCGCGGGTGCAGCAGCACATAGAGCAGCGGGTCGTACTGGCGGCTCAGTTCGTCGATGCGGAACAGTTGTCCGCCGCGCTCGCGAACGACGATGTCGCGCCGGCCCCCCATCTCATTGGGCATCAGGACCGCCACTTCGCGACCGATCGGTAGATTGAACCGGCGCTCGTGCTCCGACAGCGGCCGGTGTTCGGCCGACAACACGATCCGGCAGTTCGGCACACCGCGCGCCATCAGCAGAGCCGGCTGGAGCGCACGCACGTAGTTGTTGTGCTCGTGCAGCATGCCCAAAAGGATGTCGAGAACGGCTCTGTCGAGGCCGCCACACATGGTGGCACGTCGCGCGGTGGCCTCGTCTGCGTCGAGGAAATACACCTGCATGAACTGCTCCTCGCCGCCGCGAGCGGGCAGTAGAGATCCCATACGATGACACACGCTACCCTGAACGGTGAAAGCCGCGTGATACGCCCCGTCGTGTCGGACGACGTTGCACCCCATACTGGCCAGCTGGAAGGCCGTGTTGTAAGCGCGAATTTTGCCCCGAAACTCGTCATAGAACGCCGTGCCGGGGGTCATCAGCTCCACCATCTCGTCCGGCGGCGGGGGATGGAAGTCAAGCTGCACCTTGCCCTGATGGCAACAGGCGCCTGCGGGCTCGGCACGCCAGCGCAGCGCTCCACAATGGGCACAGACGGTGTCCATTCGGCCCAGCTGCATGCCAGCCGGCGGCTCGAACTCGGCGGGGACATAATTGCGAGCCAGCAGGTGCTGGTCGCCTCGACGACGGGCGGGCGCGTCCACCGGAGCCTGTCCATCAGCGCCCCCCACTGCCTCCGCGTCGTGCGCATCGGCCGCGGGCTGGCGGGCCGCTGCGCCGTCTGGCGCATCGACCGCTGCCGCCTCCACAGCGTCTACAGCATCATCGGGCGTGTGGGGCGCCTCCTCTCCTACAGCGCCGCCCACTGCCTCCGCGTCGGGCGCATCGGCCGCGGGCCGGCGCGCCGCTGCGCCGTCTAGCGCATCGACCGCTGCCACCTCCACAGCGTCTACAGCATCATCGGGCGTGTGGGGCGCCTCCTCTCCTACAGCGCCGCCCACTGCCTCCGCGTCGGGCGCATCGGCCGCGGGCCGGCGCGCCGCTGCGCCGTCTAGCGCATCGACCGCTGCCACCTCGACAGCGTCTACAGCACCATCGGGCGTGTGGGGCGCCTCCTCTCCTACAGCGCCGCCCACTGCCTCCGCGTCGGGCGCATCGGCCGCGGGCCGGCGCGCCGCTGCGTCGTCTGGCGCATCGGCTACTGTCGCCTCGACAGCATCTACAGCACCATCGGGCGAGTGCGTTGCCACCTCTCCTACAGCGCCGCCCACTGCCTCCGCGCCGGGCGCGACGTCCGCGACACCGCCCACCACCGGCGGTTCAAACGCAGTCGGTGGTGCGATCGGCTGATCCGCCACACCAGCAGCAACAGGTGGCTCAAGACCTGCGCCGTCTCTCCCTGTCCTGACCTCAGTGCGAGCCGTAGCCATTCTCTCACGATTGCGTCGCCGACGCTCGGCGAGCTCAGCCTCCGATTCACGCTCCCTCCTAAGTCGATGACGCTCCCGCTCACGCTCCCGTCGTGCGGCAGCGACATCCGCGGCAAGGATCACCGGCGGCTGGGCCCCCGATGGACCGGGAACCGGCACTGCCTCGACTACCGCCCGATGGGAAGGACCCGCGCCACCTGTCTGATCTCTTTTTCTGGCGCGAGCCAGAGCCTGACGTTCACGTTTACGTTGCTGGCGAAGAAGTCGCTCAGCCTCAGTTTCTCGCTCTCGAGCGAGGCGACGACGCTCGCGATCACGCGCCCGTCTCGCGGCCGCGGCGTCTACCGGCGGATCTACGGACTGACCGTTACGTTGACCGTTTGCGCGTTCAGCTGCATCGCCATCGACCATCAGACCGTCAGCGCGCCGTGCCACCGTCTCCGGCGCTGGCCCCGGAGGGTCGGCGGCGGTCGGGCGACTCGGCGACGTTGGCGGAGGTGTTTGACCTGGCATTGCGAGCAATTCTGGAAATGGAACAAAGGAACGGGATTACAATCGGAATCTGCTAGGAGGAGGCAAATGGGTAATACTGTCTTATCAGTAGACAAACACCAAACACAATCCATCTGCCAGGGTCAGTTCTACATGTTAGATTATAATAATTTTGCAGTTTTAATTACAGATAAAAGTATTTAATTATAACAGTCTAGCCTGAGTTTAAACAAAGAGATGAAATTGAAATTCAGGTGACAATTTAGCATCATATCAGCCACTTTTGCACTGATAAACCACTCTCCCTCCCCTCACACACTTTATTCATGACAATGCTATGAAGGTCGGGCTGGTCGGGTCATAACAGTCTAGCCTGAGTTTAAACAAAGAGATGAAATTGAAATTCAGGTGATAATTTAGCATCATATCATCCACTTTTGCACTGATAAACCACTCTCCCTCCCCTCACACACTATTCATCGGGTCGGGTCGGGTCGGGTCGGGTCGGGTCGGGTCGGGTCGGGTCGGGTCGGGTCGGGTCGGGTCGGGTCGGGTCGGGTCGGGTCGGGTCGGGTCGGGTCGGGTCGGGTCGGGTCGGGTCGGGTCGGGTCGGGTCGGGTCGGGTCGGGTCGGGTCGGGTCGGGTCGGGTCGGGTCGGGTCGGGTCGGGTCGGGTCGGGTCGGGTCGGGTCGGGTCGGGTCGGGTCGGGTCGGGTCGGGTCGGGTCGGGTCGGGTCGGGTCGGGTCGGGTCGGGTCGGGTCGGGTCGGGTCGGGTCGGGTCGGGTCGGGTCGGGTCGGGTCGGGTCGGGTCGGGTCGGGTCGGGTCGGGTCGGGTCGGTCGGTCGGTCGGTCGGTCGGTCGGTCGGTCGGTCGGTCGGTCGGTCGGTCGGTCGGTCGGTCGGTCGGTCGGTCGGTCGGTCGGTCGGTCGGTCGGTCGGCTGGAGAGAATCAAAATGTCCATCATCTAGCAGTGAAACTTTTGCATAAAAAAAAACAGGTAGTGTCGAATGTCTTTTCTGCATTAACTGCCCTACGCACACTCCAATCACTGAAAAAATCAGAAATTTAAAACACAAAAAAGAAGTCATTCTAAGCTTCAAAAGTGAAACCACACATCAAAACTTACAATACATTTTACGCACAAATTTCCTATACCAACCTGACAACCTCTGAGTGAGGTAAGGTTGGGCTACGTTTGGTAGGATTTGGTCAGAGCAGGTTGGGTTCTGCAAATTTAAATTAGGTCCAGGTTCTATATCAACTGATGACTGGCTGGAGAGAAACAAAATGTCTATCATCTAACAGAAAACTTTTGCAGAAAAAAGGTAGCCGTAACTTAGCGCTCTGAAGAAAATTCTGCAATCAGCTGACAGTTAACCTCAACGTATCAACACTGTTTCCAAATGGAAAAGGTAGTAGAACCAAAATGTCTATCATCTAATAGAAAAAAATGGAATAAATTGTGCAAAAAAAAGAGAACAGATAGCCTAAACTTAGCTCCTCGAGGAAAATCATACAATCAGGATAAATGATAGCCTTAACTTAGCTCCTCGAGGAAAATCATACAATCAGGAACAGGTAGCCCTAACTTAGCTCTTCGATGAAAATCATACAATCAGCTGGCCTATGCGGCTGTAACTGCCTTTTCCACCATCTACAAAGCAGAAACTGATGAACTTCACATAATTAAACATGAAAGAAAAACACATCCCTTAACTTAGCTCCTCGAGGAAAATCATACAATCAGGAACAGGTAGCCCTAACTTAGCTCTTCGATGAAAATCATACAATCAGCTGGCCTCTGCGGCTGTAACTGCCTTTTCCACCATCTACAAAGCAGAAACTGATGAACTTCACATAATTAAACATGAAAGAAAAACACATCCTTCTAAGCTTGAAAAATGACATCACACATTGATACTTACCATACTTTTTACACAAAACATTTATGACTTTCACCCGACCACCCGCTGGGCCCGACGGGCTAGGTTAGGTAGGTACCACGGGAAAGCTATTGATCATGTTAGGAGAGAAGGGTTCAGTTTTTGCATGTCTGCTGACAGCACATCTGTTGTTTGTTTTATTCCCTTGATAATTATTATTATGTTAACAAATGTGTGAATGTTTGCTGTTTTGGAACAGATTTAGGGCCACAGGATCAGAAGGCGAATTTCACCGGCTTTCTAAATTCCGCATGTTTCACCATATTTTATCAGCTGTTCTAAGAAAATAAATTGCAAGATTGAAATCCATTTATCATTATTATTACAAATTTGTGAAACTTTTTACTTTGCTGTTTTCGAACAGATTCAGAGCCCGGGGTTTAGAAGGCAACTTCCACCGGCTTTCCAAGTTCCACAATTTTCACCGTATTTTATCAGCTTTTTTAACAAAATGAATTGCAGAATAAATACACGCCAAAACTTAACTTGTCCTTTGCATTGATGGAGGCAACATATTCCATGAAAAGCAGCATGGGTGCGCCACGAAAGCCGCGCCATTTCCATTCCGTAGTAAATAAGCATTTACGCACCAAAACCACCTTCCAGAATCATCCCAGTAATTAACAGCAGTTCTCAATGTCAATCAGCGATCATAGGTAATCCGTAACACCCTTCAAATTCAAAATGTCTATCTAAATCACTATGGCGCATCCGCCATCCAGCTCACCCGCGTCAAACACAACGGCCGATTTAGTGTTGAATATTAGGTGCATTGTAAAAAAATATTTGAAGTTTATAAGTACTTTGTTTAAACAGAAACACTAACCATATTTTTCTACTTTTTTAGAGCCAAACTCTGTCTTACTTCCAATCCCTCTTTCGTATTGTGGTGCGTAACTTGAACTATAGTGACGACGGTATGCTCTCGGCAGCGGGAGCAAACATTTGTCGAGCCCGGTTGTGACCGAAATCTTGCGATTAGAGATTTTCGTGTCCTACTTGCCAAACGTTTTACCTATTATTTGTTTTTTTTTTTATCGTACCTCGATTAATTCCACACTCTGTCGGCCCCAGCAAACCTGTATTGCTGGCGGGCCCGGGTTCGCCCGGTCCTGAAATATTGCCAATCGACGCGGCCGGCTGTGATTGACGGCTCAGGCGCAGATGAAGTGAACATTTGTCGAACCCGGTCGCCACCGTATGCGTTTGATTGAAGATCTTCGCGTCCTACTTTAATATCGTTGGACCTTTTACTTGTAGCGTGTTTGTCATGCGTCTCTTGTTCAATGCCACCCTCTGTCGGCCCCAACTAACCTGGATTTTTGGCGACTCCGGGCTCGCCCGGTGACGAAAACCGGCCGATCCAGTACGGGCAGACGCCGGCCGGCGGCGAGAGCAGACGGGCCGTCACGGAAGGTGCAGACGGGATGGGATCGGCTTAAAACACTCGTGCATCTCGGCGGCAGCGTGTATTGAGAACAAAGAGACGATTTCATTATTTATTCAATGTATTACGCATATCACATGAGCATGCCCATAGCACACGCTGCCGCCGGCCGTTATATTTTTCCCAGCCGTCGGCCTGCCGCTGGCCGGCGAGATCTTCGCGACGGAGGAACAGCGATCGACTAAGTCACGTGAATCAGCCGCATTCCTGTGAGGCGCGCAATGTTGAAGAGATATGTGTGCACGCAGCTATCTCGCAAGCCCTAAGAGAAAAAGCTCGCTGCAAAAACTGAGCACTTCAAAAAACCCGAAATCCTACTCAAATGGATATTTAAACAAGATATCTTGGCTCGCTCCGCGTCGCTTTGGCCATAAAAAGATTCGGGAGAAAATTTGGGATCGAATGGTGTTTTTCCGGTGACAATCGGACGTCTAGAAGCTTCGATATTGGCGAAAAACTTGCTGAACTTGCAAAAGTACTTGGTACTTGCTTGGTACTTGCCAAAGTACTCGGTACTTGCCAAAGTACTTGGTACTTGCTTGGTATTTGCATAAGTACTCGGTATTTGCCAAAGTACTTGGTACTTGCTTGGTATTTCCATAAGTACTTGGTACTTGTAAAAGTACTTGGTACTTGCTTGGTACTTGCGAAAGTACTTGGTACTTGCACTCGCCCCCCCCCCCGTTCCCCCGACTCTACTCCCACACCTACCCCCTCGGGATAATTCCGGGTTCGTCGGGTAGGAAAACTTGCCACTCTACTCCCCCCCCCCCCCCCACAGAGCCATTTGGTATCGATCGGTGTTTATCCCGTGTCAATCGGTCGTCAATAAGCCGAGATATGCACGGCGAATTATTTCAATCGGCGTCGATCAGAATCTTCAGAACGGAGGGACCCACACTCATTTCTGGCCGTATCTCACTTTTCCGAGATGTACGTCAAACTACGTATTTAAAACTACATATTCTACAGCCGAATCTTCAAACTGGGGGTACCTCAGACCGTGGGAACGACTCGGCTCAGCACTGCCGCACGCGCATTCAGCGGCGGCTTGTCGATTTTTCGAGTGTCGGCTGCCAATCTCCCGAGAGCCGGCCACCTGTCAGCCGCCGCTCGGCTCTGTGTTAAGCATATGGGGACGGCGAATTTCTCCCGGAGGGAAGCACCTCGCTCACAAAAGCACGTGAATCAGCCGCATTCCTTGTTATCGTCTAATGCTGAAGAGATATGTGTGTACGCAGCTATCTCGCAAGCCCTAACAGGAAAAGCTCGCTGCAAAAACTGAGCGTTTCAAATAACGCCAAATCCTAGTCAAATAGTATACTATACAAGCGGCTGCGCCACTTGCTTTGCTGCGTGGTAGAGAAAAAGCGGCACCAGCCAATTTGCTTTCGAATGGTGTTTGATTTACGTCGATGTGTCGTCTAGAAGCGGAGATATGGACGGAAATGTAAAGAGAAAATTTTGAAAAAAGAACTGCTCTGAGGGCGTTGTTGGATGAAATTTGGGTGATACGGGGTCAAGACGGGTCAAAGGGGTCAGCCCCGGTCACTTTGGGTCAGGCCAGGTCATATAGGTCACCTCTCGTCCGCTGGGATCAGCCCGGGCCACTGTTCTGCTTTTGCCTCCACCACTACCCCTACCCCTACCACTACCCCTACCACTACCCCTACCACTACCCCTACCACTACCCCTACCACTGCCCCTACCCCTACCCCTACCACTACATCTACCCCTACCCCTACCACTACTACTACCCATACTCCTACCCCTACCACTACCCCTACCACTACCCCTACTACTACCCCTACTACTACCCCTACTACTACCCCTACCACTATCCCTACCCTTACTACTACTCCTACCACTACCCCTACCCCTACCGCTACCACTACACTACCCCTACCACTACCCCTACCACTACCCCTACCACTACCCCTACTCCTACCCCTACCAACACCGCCGGGTCATGTCAGGTCACAGAATAATTGGATCCAATCAGTACTAAAATATCAGACTTTAAGTGTTCCCAGCCCTGCCCCTATTCGTGCCATTCCATTACGCTTAATCGTATTTGTCGGAAATGGCGTTTTGTGGCATATGTGGCGCATTGCGACAAACGCGGCGCATTTTCACCCGGCGATTGAGCATGTATCTTGGCACCAAATTGCACCCATATCGGACTATATTTGACAAAACTGTGCGATTTGCGGCAAAAATGACGCCCTGAGATAATTGTGGCGCATTGCGACAAACGCGGTGCATTTGTAAATTCCTATCACAAACTGTTGCCATTCAACGAAAATCTACACAATCTCTCGCCACTATTTATTAAAATTAAAAACTTGCCCATCCGCCAATGCGAGGCACTCGCCGCCGATCGGCATGCATTTAGTCCACAAAGTTTGTCGACCCCGGCTCTCAATGAAGATCTACGAACCGATCAAAATTTCATTGGCGTTCTTCCAGCGCGCCCCACGCGGGAACCGTGCACCCCAGCGAGTCGGAACCTAGAAAAGGCGCTGACCCGCTCTGTCACCTATAAGGTGTGCAAATTTCAACCCCCTACGATATACCGTCTGCCCTGTAGGCCGGCTAAATTGAACCCACTACACGGCGTGGCGGACAGACAAACAAACAAACAGATGGATCCTGTTCAAATAGTAGTATAGACAAGCGGCTGCGCCACTTGCTTTGCTGCGTGGTAGGAAAAATTGCGGCACCAGCCAATTTGCTTTCGAATGGTGTTTGATTCATGTCGATGTGTCGTCTAGAAGCATAGATATGGACGGAAATGTGAAGAGAATTTAAAAAAGAACTGTTCTGAGGGCGTTGTTGGATGAAATTTGGGTGATACGGGGTCAAGACGGGTCAAAGGGGTCAGCCCCGGTCACTTTGGGTCAGGCCAGGTCACATAGGTCACCTCTCGTCCGCTGGGATCAGCCCGGGCCACTGTTCTGCTTTTGTCTCCACCACTACCCCTACCCCTACCACTACCCCTACCACTACCCCTACCCTACCAATACCCCTACCCCTACCCCTACCACTACCCCTACCACTACCCCTACCACTACCCCTACCACTACCCCTACCACTACACTACCCCTACCCCTACCACTACCACTACATCTACCCCTACCACTACTACTACCCATACCACTACCCCTACCACTACCCCTACCACTACCCCTACCACTACCCCTACCACTACCCTTACCACTACACTGCCCCTACCACTACCCCTACCACTACCCCTACCCCTACTCCTACCAACACCGCTGGGTCATGTCAGGTCACAGCATAATTCGTGCCATTCCATTGCCCTTACTCGATTTTGTCGGAAATGGCGCTTTGTGGCAAATGTGGCGCAATGCGGCGCATTTGTACCTGTTGTTTGAGCATGCATCTTGACACCAAATTACACCTATATCGGTCTATATTTGACAAAACTGTGCGAGTTGCGGCGAAAATGACGCCCTGAGATAATTGTGGTGCATTGCGGCAAACGCGGTGCATTTGTAAACTCGTATCACAAACTGTTGCCATTCAACGAAAATCTACACAATCTCTCGCCACTATTTATTCAAATTAAAACTTGCCCATCCGCCAATGCGAGGTACTCGCCGCCGATCGGCATGCATTTAGTCCCCAAAGTTTGTCGACCCCGGCTCTCAATGAAGATCTACGAACCGATCAAAATTTCATTGGCGTTCTTCCAGCGCGCCCCACGCGCGAACCGTGCACCCCAGCGAGTCGGAACCTAGAAAAGGCACTGACCCGTTCTGTCACCTATAAGGTGTGCAAATTTCAACCCCCTACGATATACCGTCTGCCCTGTAGGCCGGCTAAATTGAACCCACTACACGGCGTGGCGGACAAACAAACAGACAGATGGATCCTGTTCAAATAGTAATATAGATGCAAGCATGGAATTGGAATTTATCACGAACAATTCACGTGTTTAACATAGGTCACGTTCAATTTTGTCAGGTTCAGTGTTTGCCCTTTTCTGCTAAGTAGGTAAGGAACATACTCATACATGAGTTTTTTTTTGTCCTACCCCGACCGCAATAATGACACGCTGACAAAATTTTGCAAAAACAATTCTAAAGCTCTGACCCAAATAATTTGTCGTGGAGTACCTTGTGTCCTAATTTATTTACATCAAAATGTAGGTACTTGGAGCCCATTCCAGCTTGGAAAAAAATGAACATAAGCTTATCAGATGTGTTTAACAGTTCAAACATCTTCATCTACCTCTTTTGTATGCTTTGAGGGTGGGGAAGAACTAAGAAGACAATTTAGGATGATACATTCATGTGAATTTTACCTTTCATCTTTGTCATGATATTGATAATTTAAGTAAAAATAGTACTTACAAGCCAGAGATTCGCGTCCGCCGCCATCATTCTACGAAAAACTCAAACTATGAATGATCAAATAACCGTGAATACTCATAACGAATAGATAAGCCACAATTCCAATAAACTAATCAATTGTATTTCGCGCCGTATATGAATGTAACACTGAGCTGCTCGCACGGCCGTGAGAATGTTGGCAGCAATATTTGATGACATCACACAGATTGACGACGTCATGGTTTGTTGATGTTTCCATGGAAACCCAATTTGACACGTGTCATAGCAGCATGCTGCTATCACCGGTGAAACAGGGCCCCGGAGGCATGGCTCGGGTCGGCGCGGTGCGGCGGCTGGCGAGGGCTGGGGAGTGAGGTGGGGTGGGAGCACGGACCATCGCGCGGCTGAGCGAGTGTAGTTAACTTTCGCGTCTCAAGGCGCCAATTATTCTACCTAACAATTGTGCTAAAGCAGTTGTTAAAATTTCCTATCCCCAAGACAGCGCCCATCATACTTGCCATGCACATTACGACACACTTAAACGTGGCATTGGGACCAGGGTATATAGAACAACGGGTACACCAACGACGCGGAAAGCGCCCATTTTACCTGGATGAGTTACATGGTAGGTGATGTATTTTTTGAATATGGAAAAAATAGAGTATTCTATTCTGACGAGTAAAGCCAAATTCATAAAGCAGTTATTTTTAAAATATATATACCAGAAATAACATACTGACCATAGTTTAAAACTTAGTCTAAAGTTAGTTGAAAAGCGTATAGTTGATACTAAGATGGAAGGAATCAATGGAAGGCGGAAATGGCGCAGCTGTTTCATTCTTTAAATGTGTTCGCAAGCAGGATTTATGTGATACTAGCGACATCTATTAATGTAATCGGCGACGCTGATTGGCTGACCGAGTCCGTGAGCAGCATCACTAGTGTACGCCAGTACAGGGTTGAGGCAATGTGCGCATGCGCAGGAACTTGTGCTCTCATGGTGGGGCTTTTGGTACAGGGACCCGCAGTTGCTTCTGTACACACTAGTATTTCAGCGTATTCTTGGCCTGTGACACCGTTGAAGGCGAATTGGGAAATGATTGTGTGCTTATTAAAACCACTATCTGAAGGGCTTTAAACTGATGTGCTGCTCTCCTAATTCAATGAACATTTTATGGCTGTATCAGCAAAACATTGTTTTCAGCGCTTTTTCCTGCCCCATTCCTTCTGAAACCTGGAACCGCTTATTCCACTCACTCCTGCCATCTGACGATGGTCGTGCTGATTACTAGTTCCGGCGCTAGTAACTGCCCCAGTTTTGCACCCGGCACAAACTCAGGCGGCACCGTGGCTCGACCAGGGAGGGTCGGACCGAGCCGACTGCCTGGGGCGCGGTTAGATCGGACGCCCTGCTGGGGAAGGGGACGGGAATGAAGGGGAGGGCAGGAGGTGGTCACGTGGTCCGTCCAAGCTCGCACACGACCTGTCCCGCGCCCAGCCATGTTCCGTGATTCAAAATGGCACTAGAGAGAGCTGTGGAATCCGTGGAGGAGACGCTTCGAAAGTGAACTTCAGCAGCACTATTTTAACATATTCTGTGGAGATAAATGAATATTGTCTTGTTGCAGAAAAATTATATGCCTAAGCTGTATAAGCTGAATCTTTTTAAGAGCTCTAAATACGATTATTTTTAGGGACTTATAGGTTTCGTATACGCAGTGAAGTGTTACATTTAGCCGTTTCACTCTTATGGTTAGAACTGAAGAGTTATACTTTTTTCTCACAGGGAATGGCTATACACTAACAATACGAATAAAACCAGACGTTTCGCACAACAAAGTGCCTTCATCAGTGACAAGAAATAAGTCACTAGGCATATGTGCTATCTTTCGGTAAAATCGATGAAGTAGTTATTTTAATTTTTTAAGATATATTTTTAGCATTTTTAAAGCACATCATGAAAGCATATAAATATTTGTGTATTTTATCGGCGACCCGGCTGGCCAAACCGAGACAGTGCCGCATATATTTATCATCGATGTTAAACCTACACTTATTTTTCTCCACTGACGAAGGCACGTTGTGGTCCGAAACGTCTGGTTTTATTCGCATTGTTATTGTGAGAAAAACATACTCAAGTGGACTGGGCTCAGTTCATGTAGAAATTGTCGCACATTCATCAACACAGATAAAATGAAATTTTAACCCTTACCTACCAGTCACATACAAGTAGGTAAAGGTAACCCGCCCTCTGTTTTTCACCAATTAACTACCTAAATCGCGGAGAACCTAAGGATTGCAACGATTCTTTGGTGCCCTGTAGCTAATCAGTTTAACAGCTTCCCGTAAAATTAAAAAGCCCTTATTTTTTTGCACCTCCCCGATAATTTGAAATCCCTGAACCAAATTATATCTTTGCCCTGTGATTAGTTTTTATCAAGATCATGTCAGGCCAGAAGAGCGATTGAAAGTCAGTCAGCGCACATCTTCTGTGTTTCCAGTCTTTTCGTGATTAAGGACGTGACAACATGTGAAATATAATATTTAATGTTTGTCTCATTGATTGTTGTGGGTGCAAAGGCCACGTGAAACTCAGATTAAGGTCGTTTACTTGAAATGATCTCGGTTAACTTCCTTAAACTTACACCTTTTTAGTGTGTTTTTCAGGTAATGTTGGACGTTGGTTTGAAATTTAGCATCCATTTTAACATTTGAAAACTAGGTATAGTTTGGTATCAGTTATAGTGCCTATGCAACATGTTGCAAGGCTGTCAGTGCTGGTTAACATTCTATGGATAGCCGGCAGAACGACTACGACCTAATGGATGATCTGGCGTGACCCGTCCTACCCGAAATGCTTTGATACATTATCTTTGAACAAAGCAAGTGCAAATTCGAAGTCAGGAGCAAGCCAAGTCTCAGCAAACTTCACTTGGAGAAATTCTAGCAGGACCCAATTTTCCTGGGAGGTCGACCTAGGATCTCAACATTGACCAGGACATAAAGATTAAAGATACTTGGCTTTCTCTTGTCAGCGATGACCAGGACCCTAAAATCATTGGATTTCTCTCGTTACCAGCACGCTCTTTTTTCTTTTTCAGCAAAGCTCTGGCTCTATTATCAAGGGCCGAACAACTGAATGTTTCTATGCCCCTCCGCTACATGTTAGACGCTGAAAAATGCCTACTTAGATTGGTGAGGTTTAAATATCGATTGTTTTATAAGTGCCGAAACACTTTAAGTTACTTCGATAGCAGTTTTTAAGACCAACGAGCTCGAAAACAACAACTTCTTGAATAATGTAAGCATAATATAAAATGAATCGTGAGAGAAGTGGCTCAAGATTAAGGAGCTTTGAGACACTTAATAAAAAAAACGGCATAGATTAGAATAGAAACAGCACTTAACTTGCACTGCCGTTTTTAAACCTTTCCGTTGCAGACTGGTAGATCAAGTTTTAGGATTGATTTCATCTGACGCTCAAATGATGTAGAGCTTTTCATTCGTTCATTCATGTGACCATCCATTCATAAAAGAACTAAATCAAAGTTGAGAGCCCCAAATACGTAACACAATTGAGGGCATTTTAGGCCATCACATCACAGTATTTGTCAGCAATTGTTGTTGGGGGAGGGGGGGACTGGGGAGGGTGGTTGCTGGATCATTAACTGTAAAAAAAAAACGAACCGATCATCCGCGAATGAACTATTGAGCTCGAACCGAGCTGACGAATCGATTTATAGGTATGCAACATGACTCACGAATCACGATGCCACTTTTTGACTTCTTGTGTCGGTATAAATTCCATCATCTGGATAGCACGTCAACATTCTATTTGACATTTTGCAATAAACGTATACTATTTGTATGTATGTGTGTATGTATTGACACCAAAAGCCTTCCACATATGGTGTGGCGATTACGGCTTTGGCGCGATTAGCCTCAGAAATGTTCTTAAACTAAAACCGTTTCTTTGCAATTAACTTTGCCCACGTCATCCCAGCTTATGCACGACAAAAATAAAATAATGCTTCAGGGTCACTGGCCTGAATTCCAATGCTTAAGGTTTACTTAAAACCGGTGTGCCTGAGGCACTATTCGCTACATCTCGTGACGGCCACCATTGTGTTGCATCTTTTCGGTAAGCTATAACTTAATAGCTATAACTTAATTAAGGAAAGGATTGTGAGTGTGTTGAAAACAGCCCTCCCCCTCTCCTTCTTCTGGGAACATAAGTGTTCGAAAGATCAGGCGGCAATGGTTTATCCACTTCGTCTGCCGCCGCGCTGCGAGACCTCGATTCGTTCGGTATGTGGCTTCCTGAGCGGTCCCCCCGGAGGCAAGGTGAAAGGTCATGGCCTGTATCATAAATTTATACGTTTTTGAATACGTTTTACAGTTCTTCTAAGGCCTTGGACACCGTTTTATTATATCGGATAAGCATTGCACTTTCTTGTTTATCAATAAATTTAAAGAAAACTTTATCATAATCTCATACTGCGGCAATTGTAGTTCTGCTTAGGCTGCCTTTTTATGATACGGGCCACCACCACCTCCACTGCGCTGGAGCTCTGGCGTTCTACCCCTCCCCGCTACGGACCGGCCCTCGGGCTAGGTGTGTTAGTACTGAGCGCAAGCGTGTAGTAGTCACGTGACTTTCATTCACGTAGCGGGAGCGGGAGCTAGTGGCGATACCAAGGACGGGCTCTGGGGAGGCAACCGGCACATAAAAATAGCACGGTTGTAGTTTTGGAAGAATATCTGTTGCGGTAAGAGGAATTATGCAAAACATTTGTCCTAGAAGCAAACATGTGCTATTCCTCCATACTTTGCGCTACATTTGCTTTCTCCAATGGCCAGCACTTGGCAAATAATAGCAAAATTCTAATTTGGTAATATATGTGTACAGTAGCAACTGCGGGTCCCTGTACCTCGGTCAGCGCCCAATGCTTTTTGGACCTGTTATGGCCTCCGCATCGAAAAACGCTAGATGAAAAGGTTGTAGAGGAAGCTTGAGGCTTCCTTTCCCCACAATAATATTGGCACTTTATCTTTTAGATTACGAGTGAGGCTCCCTTGAAAAAGGTCGATTTAACATGGAAACCCTATGGGGTAGTAGTTTTTGAGCGCCCATTTGGCCTAATGCTACCAACTGTTACTGGCTACCCCTGATTGGGACAGCCGATAGAATTTATATCACACGTGCATCGAGTTGCGGAGCTACATTCAAATGTCACAATACTGTCATTGGCGGTCAGCGGGTGAATGTCATTTTGTTTTGTGCATACCAGGACCATTCTCGGTAGCTCAGTGGATGAACGCTCGTGTCGTGAATTGGCCGGTGGGAGAAGCCCGGTTCGAACCCCCCCCCCCCCTGAGTGGCCGACTTTTTGGCTCCTAGTTGGAACGGTTTGCTATTGGGGGCTGCGACCACATATTAGAGCAACAGTAATTAATCGCTTTAACCCGCGCCGTGCTGGGGGGGGCGTTTTTACGCCCCCCCCCCTCAGGTTTTTCGCAAATATCTCAAAAACGGCGGCGCGCAGCGCCGCCGTTTTTGGTACACGTGTTCCTACATCATTTCCGCACATGTTGTGAAAATTTCAGACCTAGGCCGTTCAAGGTCAGGTCACCAGGTCACGTCAAGTGACCTTACCTCAGAAAAAGTTCAAAGGCTCGCTATAGCTACACCGACTGAACGATCACTTTGAAACTTTCAGCGATTGATATGAGTAACAGTATGTATAAAATGTATATCTCGGATTTTTGATATCTGTGACCTAAGGTCAGGTCAATTTTGCGACCTCTCCATTATAAGTCAATGGGAGAAAATTGAAATGCGCCTCTTTTGGACGAATATCGTTCAAAACGCTCTCAAACATCGGTTCATAGGTAAACATGACACACTGAATAGGAAAAATGCACCTGTGACCCCTCTGTGTGCCCCTGAGGTCATCTCAGGTCATGAACGGTCGCCAGCAGTTTTTTGGCTATAACTTTTGATAGAGACGTGCTAGAGCGGTAAAAACACGTCAGATGTGTTCAGCTCGACGATACGGATCGACTGATATGCAACATGACCCTTTTCGGTCAGGTCATGACCTTGACCTGAGGTCAAATTTTCAAAATGACCTTTCAAGGTCAACGAATAGTTCATTCGACGCGTCTCGACGAGAGAAACACGATGCTGGCAAAAGTAATGTCATGGCGCTTATGAGTCAAAAGTTATTGACGAAAAAACGTTTTTCGTAAAAACGGCTATTTTTGGAGTTTTTGCCCTCTGGAGGCTAAACCGTTGACCTGAGGTCAAATCTGAGGACATTACTCAGAAAGGTCTGTATTAAAAGGGCTATCGAATGCGCTTTTCCGCGGCGCTGTAGCTCTATCGGTTCCCGAGATAGCCGTTGGCAGTTTCCAAAATGTTGAAATAGTCAACATTTTACCTTTGGTGACCTCTGGTGACCTGACCTTTGACCTGACCCAAAAAATGACCGAAGTGTTTTCGTCCTTATTTTTGACGCTCTTTCGATTGCCGCTTACCGCGTGTCGCTACGTGGCCCAGGAGCCGAGTTAGACGGGGGGGCGTGAAAACGCCCCCCCCCCCCAGCACTCGGCGGAAAGTTCAGGCCACCAGCACGGCGCGGGTTAAATTGGGGCGTTGGCTGCGGCACTACTCATAACCCCCAGTTCCCACGTCTCTGGACGATTGCCGTGCGAAACAATAGACACCAATCTGCTCAATCAAGGCCTTAATACTAATATATTATACAAAATATAGCTCCGCTCCTCGATGCACGAGTGACATAAGTTCTATCGGCTGTCCCATTGCCACGCTTAAGTGTGTCGTAATGTGCATTGCAAGTATGATGATAGGCGCTGTCTTGGGGAAAGGACATTTTAGCAACCGTGCTTTAGCACAATTGTTAGGTAGAATAATTGGCGCCTTAAAGGGACTATCCCACCTCATGGGGTTTGAGTTGAGATAGCCAAGTTTGCGGCGAGGTTCATAAACCACTATTTATCTAGGTTGCAACCCCCGCGGCCTCTTGGTGTTGAAGAAATTCGTTCCCTTCATTTGAAAATGGGCCTTGTACAAGGCCCTATCTTCAACATGGAGCGACCGTTAGTGTGACGTCACCTCGTTTAGTCATTCTGATTTAAATGGGTTTGTTCGTTGAAAAATCGCTTAAAACTTGGTCTGAACTTTGTTGTGGTGCCTACAGAGTAAAAAGAATCAGCTTTATGACAGAAATGTGGCCAGGGGAAGGAGGTAATTTTGGGCTGTGACGTCACATATTTGAAAGTTTGTGGTTGGAATATGGGAAGCCTAAGATGTTTAATGAAAAATAAATGCCAGAACCGTGTTCCTGGTCATCCAATCTATAAAGTCGGACACAATTTAACTGGTTTTAACCATAGAGATCTTATAATATAGAGATGCCCTGGCACTAAAAAACCTAACGTTTTTTGGGCGTTTTCTAAGCAAGAAATTCCGCTTTTTAAATACCGTGATTTCTGTTTGTACCCTCTTCTAAAAAGAAAATGAACGATAATAATTCGTATTTTTTGATTATATGAAGTGTATGAAAAAAAAAATAAAGGATCACATCAGTCCACTTTAAACGTTTTTGTTGCAATAATTTCTTATGTTCTCGGACACGTCGGACACATCCCGGGATATGTGGATTGGAATTGAAGTTGACGTTGGGAATTGGGATAGCATTGAAGTGGCGCTGTATTTTCCAAAGTTCGTTACTTGATTTCTAATTTTCTATATTCTCGAATCTCGAAATATCTCGAAAACGGCGGCGCGCAGCGTCACCGTTTTTGGTACACCTATTCATACATCATTTTCGCACATGTGAAAATTTCAGACCCGGATCGTTCAAGGTTAGGTCACCAGGTCTCGTCAAGTGACCTTACCTCAGAAAAAGTTCGAAGGCTCGCTATAGCTATACCGACTGAACTTTGAAACTTTCAGCGATTGATATGAGTAACAGTATGTATAAAATGTATATCTCGGATTTTTGATATCTGTGACCTAAGGTCAGGTCAATTTTGCGACCTCTACATTATAAGTCAAGTGGGAGGGAGAAAATTATAAGTGGGAGAAAATTGAAATGCGCCTCTTTTGGACGAATGTCGTTCAAAACGCTCTCAAACATCGGTTCATATGTGAACATGACACACTGAGTCGGAAAAATACACCTGTGACCCCTCTGGATGCCCCTGAGGTCATGGGTGGAGAACCTGCCCCGGCCACCCCGGCCGTGGCCGGGGTAACTTTCAGCCTACCCCGGCGCGGCCGGGGTAACTTTTTCACTCAAATCCTAAAAGCTTCCTCCATAAGAGAAAAAAAAACTCGTTCTTCGGATGTTGACTGCCATGGGTGTAATGTTGCAAATCGGGTAGGTATTTACTTAACGGGCCAAAATCTCCAACTGTAAGACCCGCGTGTGGTTGCCAATACCTGCAGATTGCTCTCAATGAATCATAGGTACTCAATTTTGAAAATTTTGCGCTCCTTCGGCGCACTATATAGAACCACTGCTGTCTGCTTGACAAAAATCTAAGGATTTTTTAAACAAATTTGGCCCGAACCTTTTAAATGGAAGGATTTACAAGGACAGATGCAGAGCCCCCGCTAAGCGGAGCTTGCTGCGCTGGCCGTGCCCTTATACCTTCTGATGGTGTAATTCCTGATCCATGGCAGAAGTTAGAGCCCGAAGCTGAACGTACACACAAAGCCGCGCACGGCCGGTCCTTCTCATTGACTTCGGCTGACTTCGATTGGCCTGCCACCAACCGCAACCATATACCCGTCAGGATGCTCAACACCGAGCGCCCGTCGCGATTCGAACCCGGACTGTTGTAACCGGGACGCGTGCTCTCACCACACGGAGTCCAACGCTCTACCGAGTGAGCTACGAGATCGGGACCGGTCGATCTCCTTGGATTGACCCTCTGTTTGTCTCATGTGAGGTTGAGCCGCTTAACTTTGAAAAAGACTGCGTCCCTGGATGTCAGTCACCCACTTTAGTACTTTGATTCGAACGTTCAATTTTCTCTGTAAAGCTCCTACAAGGTGAGCTGTCGTCTTTTTGTGGCTGTTTTGAGACACAATAAAAAACTGAAAACGCAACATTTACTAATAATGGCATATTATATGGCTTGGGTATGGTGTTTGCATACGTTTAAGCAAAAAGAAATCATTTTAATGGAAATCACTTTTTTAATCATGCCAGTAGCGGCGGAACATCCTCGATTAAGGGGGGGGGGGGGGCACTGCCGACTTTTGGTCCCATTCTTTCCATGCAATGCCCATAGGGCTAATGTTAAAATGCCAAAATCAAAGGGGGGCACGGTGCCCCGGTGCCCTCCCCGTTCCGCCGCCTATGAATCCATGCCAGAAATGTTATGAATGATACGATGTCGGATACAACCCTCATCCTTTCACAAACTCAACATCCATTATTGCATGCCATGCGTCAGAAAAGGGGTTTGTTGATGACCGTTGATAACGGCGTGAGCATATCGTTTTTCCGACTAACGGTCGCCGGCCGGGGTAACTTTTTCAAACATTCTCCACCCATGCCTGAGGTCATCTCAGGTCATGAACGCCACGGTCACGAGCAGTTTTTTTTGCTATAGCTTTTGATAGAGACGTGCTAGAGCAGCGAAAACACGTCAGATGTGTTCAGCACGACGATACGGATCGACTGATATGCAAGTTGCAACATGACACTTCTCGGTCCGGTCATGACTTTGACCTGAGGTCAAATTTCCAAAATGACCTTTCAAGGTCAACAAATAGTTCATTCGACGCGTCTCGATAAGAGGAACACGATGCTGCCAAAAGTAATGTCATGACTCTCTTGAGTCAAAAGTAATTGCTGAAAAAAACATTTTCGTGAAAACGGCTATTTTTACAGTTTTTGCCCTCTGGAGGCTAAACCGTTGACCTGAGGTCAGATCTGAGAGCACTGTACAGAAAGTTGTGCAAAAGGGCTATCGAATGCGCTTTTCTGCGGCGCTGTAGCTCTATTGGTTCCCGAGTTAGCCGTTGGCAGTTTCCAAAATTAGTAAAATGGACTAAATTTGACCTTCGATGACCTCTGGTGACCTGACCTTTGACCTGACTTTAAAAAATGACCGAAGTGTTTTCTTTTTTGTTTGTGATGCTCTTTCGATTGCCGCTTACCGCGTGTCGCTACGTGGCCCAGGAGCCGAATTAGATGGGGGGGGGGGCGTGAAAACGTCCCCCCTCCCCAGCACTCGGCGGAAAGTTCATCCCACTGGCACGGCGCGGGTTAAGCGTTTTAGAGGACGGCAGGATGCAAAAAAACCGGCAATCTGAGGATTCCTAAAATGTGCCTAAAATCAAAGATCAAGGTCCAGGTCATGCTCAAAATTGACCTCAAACTTTCCACTTTTTCGTACATCTTGCGTGCTAAATTCCCAGATGTTTTGAATTGTTTTGAGGCTTATCAGGTCCCTATTTGTGGTTCATCTTACGATACAAGGCTGCTCAAAGGTCAAGGTTACAGAAGAATATCCTAGCTAAAGGCTATCTTACTGATTCACGTTAGTAATAATAAATAAGACAGTTTTGCCATCCGAAAGCCTTAAAATTATAAATGAAGGCTTAGAGGAAAATAGATACCAGATTGGTGTCAGCGGCACCGAATCTATCATACACGACCTTTCATGTGTCAAAGTCAACCAAAGGACATTCGGGGTCACATGAGGTCAACATAAAACTTGACCGTTTCCAAACAAAATATAATATAAAATATAAATTTCACCTTACATTACCTTACCTTAATATGATCGGAATTTTGAGGCCACTTGGCCTGTAGGGAACCGCTCTCATCGAGCTCGTATCAGGTGGGACCTTTCTAACTCCTATCAGGTATCAGGTACCTGATGTTTGCCCAGTGGGCGTCCAGTCTTGATTTGAATTGATCGACTGAGGCAGCGCCGACGACCGTTGGGGGTAAACTGTTCCAGTCATTGACGACCCTCACGCTAAACGATTGTCTTCTTGGCCTGGTTTCCGCTCTGGGCTTCTGGACTTTCATCGAGTGGCCTCGGGTACGATTGTCAGTGGCAGCCGCAAAGAAATCCTCAGGAGACAGGTCGACCCCTCCATGAAACAGCTGATACATTTGGATCATGTCACCTCGTCGTCGGCGGTAGAACAATGAAGGCAGCTTTAGCACTCGTAGACGTTCTTCGTAGGGGAGGTGTCTGATGGAAGCTACCAGGCGTGTTGCTCTCCTTTGGACTTTTTCAATCAGGAGTTGGTCGGCCCGATTGAACGGGCCCCATGCCAAGTTTCCGTACTCTAAATGTGGGCGCACCAGAGTCTTGTATAGCAGTGGGAGTGTGAATTCGTCGATAAGTTCGAAGGAGCGCCTGATGACTGCCAAGATCTGATTGGCCTTCGCAGCAGCAGTGGTGGCTTGTTTGCGAAACTTTAGCAAGGAGTCGATATGGACACCGAGGTCGTGCTCTGTTTCCACCGCCTCTAGGTCGACTTCTCGCATGGTGTACTTGATCCGGGGATTGTTATTCCCCAGGTGCAGGATCTTGCACTTGCCTTCGTTGAATGGGAGTTGCCACCGGTCAGACCATGTCACTAGGGCATCAATGTCGCCTTGAAGAGTTGTCGCCGCCGTTGTGTCTCGCACCTGCTGTGGGGACGATGGTCGGGCAGAGTGGTATCTGACATCTCTGAAGTGAGAGACAGCCACCTCTCCCTCCTCGTCAACCTCAGGTAGGGCACCACTAGTGTTCCGACTCTGTTCATCAATCGACAGCTGGGTGTGTTCAGTGGAGTGGTCTCTGCCAGCCCTTTGTTGAGCGACAGCCAGCCCCACAACCTCAGCGTCTTCTGAATGGGAGTCTCTTGTCATGCCGCTTGGATACGTTTCGGTAGAGCTTCGTGTCGTCAGCGAACATCTTCACAGAGCAGTCGACCACAGAAGGAATGTCATCCACAAACAACAGAAACAAGAGGGGCCCCAGAACTGAGCCCTGAGGAACCCCACTTCTGACGACCATTGAGTCTGAGTGGCTTCCGTTTATGACGACTTCTTGTTTACGACCAGTTAGGAATGCCTCGATCCACTGGAGAAGTTGGCCTGAGATCCCGAAACACCTCAATTTCTTCAAGAGTCGGCTGTGTGGGACAGAGTCAAACGCTTTACGAAAGTCTAAATATGCCACGTCGACGGAATCACCCTGCTCGAGCATCGTGGTCCAGTCGTCTAGTACCTCCAGGAGTTGAGTGCTGCAGGACCTTCGGGGACGGAAACCGTGCTGGTGCCTGGACAGTTGGCCAGTGGAGGCGAGGAACTCAACGATGGCATCGCGCACCAGAGACTCCATGATCTTACATGGGATGGACGTTAGGCTGATTGGTCGGTAGTTTTCTGGGATACTCCTGCTACCCTTCTTGTGTATCGGAACCACTGACGCTGATTTCCATATTGTTGGGATAGTTCCTTTTTCTAGAGATTCACAGTACAATGACGACAGTGGGCCGGCCAGAACCGCGGAGGCAAGCTGTAGCAGTTTTGGGTGCAAACCGTCAGGTCCAGGGGCAGCATCTGTCTTTAAGTGAGCAAGTTTTTGTCGTACCGCTTCAGCTGTAATGGAGACAGTCTCAATTGGCGCGCCGGTGTAGTGGTTACTTGGTTCCGGTATGTGAGATTTGTCTTCATCAGTGAAAACACTGCTGAAGGAGTTCAAGAGCTGGGCTTTGCCCTTGTCATCACTCACTGTGGCTCCGGAAGCATCTACAAGGTTGTCCAGTCCAGCCTTCGTCTTCAATCTTGAGTTGGAATATCGCCAAAATACCTTCGGATTGGTTCTGATGTTTTTAGCAAGTTCCTCCTCCAGGTCCCTCCTGAGCCTTCGGGTCAAGGCCCGCAGCTGGTTCCTACAGCGGGTGTATCTGCTGTAGTCCAGGATGTCTTTGGTTTGGGAGTAGATCGCCCAGAGTCTCTCCTTCTCCTTTTTCAGTCGTAGGGCTCGGCCATTGATATAGATGTTCTTGCGGCTGTTCTTTCTCTTGCTTGTTGGGAAACACTCTCTGGCACTTGTTTTGATGCAATTCATGATGAACTGGTACTTCTCCTCGAGCGTGAGATTAGCCGTAGAGTCCCAGTCGGTGTCGTGAAGCTTTTTTAAGAACTTATCTGGTTTCCCTTTAAAGTAGTTTGGGTGGAATGTGGGAGCTACTTGCTTGCAAGTGTAACAACACAGGTCAAATCGCAAGATAACATGGTCGCTTTTGCCAAGCCCAGCTTCATGGAGAATGTCTTGTACCATCCCTTCCTCGTTTGTCAAAACAAGATCCAATATGTGTGGAGTCTCGCCTGGGCGGAAACGTGTAGGTTGGAAGACCTGCTGCTTCAGAAAGCAGTCATCCAGAGTCTCCAGGAACCTGTGCGAGATATCCATGGGTGGGGCTGGGGAGAAACTTCTCCCAGTCGATCTGAGGCATGTTGAAATCACCCCCGATTAGTAAATGTGAGTGACCCGATAAGCACGCAGTGTGTATGAGATGACACAGCTCATCAGAAGCATCTCTTGTGTTTTCAGAGGGACTTCTGTGGATGCATCCCAACAGGAGTTTGTCATCATTGGCCAGCGAAAGATGCACCCACAGCTGTTCAATGCAAGTCGTTGGGCTAGTTGAAAACTCGGACGCTTGGAGGCAGGTCCTTACATAAATAGCTACTCCTCGGCGACCACTGGATCCCAAGTCAGGTTGTGAGGGATCAAAGTTTGTGTACATAGAGTAGCCCGGAATAGAAATTAGAGCCGTACCAATGGGGAACAACTGCGCCTTTGGGATGACCTCTGTGATCATAATGATATCGGGTTCGTTGCCAGCAATTTTCATGCAGAGTTCATCTCGCTTGTTTGGAAATTGGTCAGCATATGTGTACAGGACCTGCATGCTCGTCTTCTTTTGCTCGTTGACCCTTCTTCCTAGTCAATTATCAGAAAAAATACTTTTCTGGGATTCAGACTGATCACTGACAGCCCCCGCAGGAGGAACAGTCAGCTCTGCAGCCTCCACGTTTCCAAAACAAATATTTCCAAACAAAAAAAAATAAACAAAATATATCATTCGAAGCAACTTGACAGGGCGAATGCGATGGTACCACTGCCGTAGCTTTACGATCATTTTTGTTAAAGGTATTTGCAAAAAAAAAAAAAACACCGCTTGCGGTCGTTGACCTGACCTTACTTCAGGTCACTAAAACTATTTTTCTATTTTTCTATACATCGACCGCTACACAATCGTGCTCGTAATTTGTCTTTATCTCTAAAACGCTATTTTTGGCAGCTGTTTCAAGTTCACGTATGTTAAGCCGAAGTTTGCTGTGCAGGGGTCTAGCAAAATCGACCCTGGGACGTCATCAAGGGGGCTAGGTCCAAATTTTTTACTTCAGAAGATGTCAAATTGATGGGAAAAGGCACTGAAAGTTTCGTTTTCCTATCCCTAAGAGAGCAAATATAGTAAGTGACACTGGCGGATCCAGGGGGGCCACGGGGGCCATGCCCCCCCCCAAAGGCCTAAAGTGGCCTGTTTGGCCCCCCCCCCAAAACGTCAGAAAAATTGCTAAGAAAATATACCTTGATAGAGGTTTTTAGCCACTTGGTGAAGTAAAGCTTTCCACAGCATAATATGGAAGCAATATGGTAGCAGTGAGGGTCAGTCAAAAGTTGCGCGAGCGGAGTCGACCTTCAAAAAAAGACTGTTGTTGGCACGTGTTTATGGCGCGGCAGCTGGTAGTTGGCGGTGTTTCGCGTGGTGTGGCATCACTGGCGGATCCGGGGGGGGGGGGCACGGGAGCCTGAGGTGCCCCTAACAGGCCCGTGGTGCCCTTGCTAGGCCTGTGGTGCCCCTGGACCCTGGCAGGCCTGTGGTGCCTCTGGCGGCCAGGGTGCCCCTGCTAGGCTGCTGATGCCCCTGGGACCTGACAGGACTGTGGTGCCCCTGACAAGCCTAAAGTGCCCCCAACAGGCCCGTGCTGCCCCCAACAGGCCCAAGGTGCCTCTGCGTGATGCCGTGATGCCTGCGAGGCCAGGCCGGTGGTGCCCCTGCGAGGCCGGTGGGGCCCCTGACAGGCCCATGGTGCCCCTGCGAGGCCGGTGGTGCCCCTGGCAGGCCTGTGGTGCCCCTGCTAGGCCGCTAGTGCCCCTGGGCTCTGACAGGACTGTGGTGCCCCTGACAGGCCCAAGGTGCCCCTGCAAGGCCGGTGGTGCCCCTGTAAGGCCTGTGGTACCCCTGCTAGGCCTCTGGTGCCCCTGACTGGCCCATGGTTCCCCTGCGAGGCCGGCGGCGCCCCTGGCAGGTCTCTGGTGTCTCTGACAGACCTGGGGTGCCCCTGACAAGCCTGTGGGGCCCCTCACAGGCCCGTGGTGCCCTTGCTAGGCCTGTGGTGCCCCTGGCGGGCTGGTGATGCCCCTGACAGGCCTGTGGTTCCCCCGGGCGTACCAAGGGGGGTCATGACCCATGTGGCCCCCCTTGGATCTGCCACTGATACATAATGTATATTGATTTGTAAAGGCGTTATGGCTTATGCAATATGCAATTGCAGGCACTTGGTATCCCTCTTTTATCCCTCATTGGGGGCTCTGGCGGACTCCCGAGGGCCCACGTCTATCTCCGGGAGCCCTAGACAGGCTCCTTTGGGTCCTTTCAGTCCACTATAGCATAAGAGGTCTCCATGCGAGTCCTATACATCTGAGGGCGTACCCTGACGTCTGAGGTACCCAACTGCAGCTCCAATGGTCTCTTACACTGGCGGATCCAGGGAGGGGGCATTTAGGGCCATGCCCCCTTCCCAGAGGCCTTAAGTGTCCCGTTTGCCCCCTCCACCAAACGATAATGAAACATAGTTCAATCAGTGCGTGGCCCAGGAGCCGAGTTAGACAGGGGGTGTTTTACCACCTTCCGGCCCGCAAATGGAGCCAAGCACTGACTCGAAGCGGGTTAACTGGTCGACAAAAGCAATGGTAAGTGTTTACAAAGTAATATAAAGGCATGGGTCGGGTGGGCTACCATTTATATATTTTTCTTTTTAGTAAAAAAAAAAAATATTCGTAGTGTCAGGGCTGTGACGAAAAATAAGTGGCCTAAATCCGATGAGAAAACAGGATTTGGGGGTACCCTAGGTTTGGCTCCTGCATGAGTTGGCCCCCCCCCCAAAAAAAAAAACGCAAGCCTGGATCCGCCAGTGGTAAGTGAATATATTAAAAAAAGACAATTACTTACATAACAGCTGACCGGTTTTGTCTAAAACGACTTCTTCAGCGCTTAAAAATCGAGCGCTGAAGAAGTTTGTTTAGACGGAACCGGTCCTGTTTTATATATGTATTTTTTAATATATTCATTTACTACTTACTCTCTACTATAGGTCGTTGGTACAGTCCACAGCAGAAGTAATGTGCGGTTTCAGTCATGGGTATGTTCTGCTTCTAATCTGAAGCTTAGGAACGCTTAGCCAGACTTCGATGAAACTTTGAATGTAGCTTACATGTAGGTATTGTCACCCTTGCAGCTACAAGTTTAAATATTGACGTCTTCTATTCGATCACTCCGCATTTATAAATTGTCAGTCAAAGCCATCCGTTGAGATTGGTAAAACCGCACATTACTTCAGCTGTTGGCTGTACACTCGTCAAATATATCTGCATGATGTCATCAATCTATGTTTTTACTTTCTTCTCGAAGCAGTCTGGTGTTCAAGAGCCTCACGAGCTACCTGCGCTCAAAAAAGTTACTTAAAAAACGCCCAAGAAACGGTGCGAAACTGAGTGTTTTAACATTGCATGGGCATCTCTATATTATAAGATCTCTATGGTTTTAACAACATTTTAGAAGGTGGGATAGTCCCTTTAACTACACTCGCTCAGCCGCGCGATGTCCGTGCTCCCATCCCACCTCACTCCCCAGCCCTCGCCAGCCGCCGCGCCGCGCCGACCCGAGTCATGCCTCCGGGCTCGGCCCTCACCGCTGCGCTGACGTCACAGGCGGCCCACATCACCTTCCAGCCACCGACCCAGACCGGTGTCATACGGGTGGGTAGGCTGTGCCGCTTGACAAGTAAGTGAAGCGGCACAGTCTACCGGTACCAGGCGGCTGCTGCCAATGCTGAGCCATAGGAACCCGGTGGATAAAGAGTTGTAGAACATCAATCTGCCCCCGAGTGTAGGGGAGAACGGGGCGATTTGGCCGCTCTTTTGTAAAAACGATATTTTGAGAAAACCAGTGCGCGTTTGGTCGATTTCTCCATGGAGGGGTGTGAGGCGTTCAATTGTTGTTCCGGCCTATTACTTGCATCATGCCGGGACATCTCGTTTCGGTAGTAATTAAACGTTTTTTTCAAAGACTGCACGGCGGCCAAATGACCCCGGTACCGGGGTCATTTGGCCGGGGGAGTGGGGTCATTTGGCCGGGCATGTGATTCAGAGATATATCCATTACAGAGCTGAGACAACCTGAAATATTGACGCCCAAGATTGTGCTTAACTCATGAATTCTGGATTGACTCGACGCATGACTGATGTGACGATCCAGATGCCCCAATGCTGACACAAATGATGAGCATCGTGTCTCATCTTTGATTTGCCTAAAATCCTTAATTTTTCAAAGGACTAGGCTTACACTCGATTCATTTGAATCAGTGCAAGTGAGGAGCCACATTTGATTTACGAGCTTACGACTCATGAGTTGAGCAGTAAGTGCCCAGTGATAACAACAGCCAACCGTAATGGCTGCCAAATCGTAGATTGCTTTAGAGGACAATCGCCCTGCAAAAAAGTCCTTTGTGCACGAGTTGTTTGTTTATTTCAAATTCTGTCGTAAACATAAAATCAAAACGATTCCAGCAGGCCCCGTCTTCGACCCAGCACTTAAACGCATCCACTGTAAAAGACGGTCCCGACGGCATGGACACATGTCCAGTCATCACTGCGCTTCACTGTTTTTCACTTTTGCTGTTTCTTCGACGGTCCAGCAGCCGACGTTCGATGGTTCGACCAGGGTGGTTCGACGGTCCAGCTTGTGGACCCCGCTTTTTGCTCCTCGCCATGTGCCTGTTGCTCGTCCTCCAAAGCCGTCCGCTCCGGGCTGCTAGTCAAGATTTTAGAACGCCCTTTCTTCCGACCGGCTTTTCGAACGTTGATGAGCAGCTGCGGTCCGGAAGTGGTCGGATGGACTCTGGGCTTCCGACAAGCGGCAGGCAGCTGGAGCACGGCTGCGGCAGGCAGCTGGAGCACGGCCGAGGCTGGCGGCTGGAGCACGGCCGGGGCTGGCGGCTGGAGCACGGCCAAGGCCGCGGCGTGCTGATCTGCCGTCTCTGGGGGCGACGACCGATACGAAGACCGCCGTCGGCGCAAAGTCTTCGTCGTCGAAGGTATCCCGGTTGAGCGGCGATATCCCGGCCGTTTCGAATCCTTAAAATTAAGGATGTTCTTCCACGTGAAGCTGTGGCGTCTTAGGCACGACGAAAAATCGTCGCCACCTGTGACCTGGTGGAGGTCGATGTGACGTCCCGGGTTCACCATCTGCCGCCGGGTGCCGAAAGCCAATCAGCGGACACCTTGGTTAGGTCGTCCCTTGCATTTAGACTGCGCCGCATTACCATCCTCAGCGGCAGAACTTAGCCAGCGCAGCGCGTCGCTCGCAGACTAGGCAAAAAATCAACGGAGTCGCTGGGCGGCCAATTCGCCCCGTATGGGGCGGCCAATTTACCCCAATATGACATTTTTAGGAAAAGGGGTCCGCAGACAAGCAAAAATTGTTACTTAAACTTGCAAAAGGGTCAGACAGCTCCCCGAATTACCAGATTGTTCTACCAATAGAGTTAAAATTTTGATGTCACCCAAATAAGGGACATCATGCAACTTTTCGTAAGGAAGAAAAGTTACGTTTTTTAGCCAAAATTCAAATATCGTTGGCTTTACAAAAAACTGGGCGTGGGCGAGTTTCCTAAGTTTCTTTCCAAAGTAGTTCTTATGACGGCGGATGGTGCCATATTCAAAAATAATCGCTCGGGACCGTCAAAACGCGTAGGCATGGGGCGGCCAAAGTGACCCGGGCGGCCAAATGACCCCGCTCTCGTTCCATGGCCAAGTACACCGCGAGCAACTCGGCTTGGAAAATTGGCAGGTATGTGGGCAGCTGTATCGAGATCTCTGTACTGTGATCCGCGAACCCGAGTTGGGTTGGAGTTGCACCAGTTGCCAACCAGTGTGGGTGTTCCCGGAACCTCTTGTGATAGTCCTCCTCCGTGAACTCCCATGTGTGTGTGAGGAGTTCTGAGCCCGTTAGGAGGGGGAGCTGTGCTGAGCGTGCGAGAATCTCCGAAACGAGTTGGAGTGGCAGTTTCGCAATGGGCCTTACGAAATTGACAAATCCAGCCAGTCGCTGTGCGTACAGGAAGGATTTGGAGGGTGCCACCTCGATGGCTTTGAGGATCTTATTCCTCAGGCGGTTGGAGACAGAGAGACAGAGAGTGAGCGGTCTCGGAGATTTAGAGACACTCCGAGGTACGAGAGCTCTTGGGTTGGCTCGAGCACAGACTTGTTTTTGCTGAGGTTGAGACCGATTTTTGTCATGTAATCGGAAATCTCAAGCAGGTAGGACGGGTCAGGGGCGACAAACAAGAAATCATCCAGGTAAACGTATGCCGTCACGTGCGGGAATTGATGGGTGATTTCTTTTGTGGCTTCCCGCATTACGCTCTGCATAATTGCGGGTGCCGTGGCCAGGCCCATCGGGAGGCGTTTCCATCTGTAGGTGACGCCTTGATATTGGATCCCGAGGTACTGTCTGAGTTTGGGATCCAACGGGATATGGAAAAAGCCGTCGGTGAGATCGACTTTAATCGCATAACGGGCTTGTCTGTTTGCAAGAACATCGATCGGTCGTGGCAGATGGCAGGTCGGGGTCTGCAAGTGGGGTGTTAGATCTGCCAGGTCATAAAGCACACGTACTCGGTTATCTTTCCTTGGGATTGTAAACAGGCGGTACGTGGAGCGAACATGGCCAAATCAGAAAATGAATTAAGTCTCCCTCCCCCCGATTCTCCTCCTACGCTTCGCTCATCTACCGACATCCAGTCATCGCATGTCAAGAAAAATTTTACCATAAGCTTTTAAATTATTTTATAAACATACCAGAGGTCATCTGCACAGCAAACCAGATCCAAAATCACAGAAGGTACCCAGGAAGGCTAGGTACAGCCAGGTACAGAAAGGCACAGACACAGAGAGGCACTACCAGCAACCTGAGATCAACAGCACCTCCTATCAGACAAAAATTTACAAGACTCGAGGTTGCTACATGCTCCGCACTTAGACATCAGCCCGCGCTGTTGCTCACATGTGCTAGCTATTTGACATGTCACCAGCACTTTGACGTAACACAGCAAATCGGATCCAAATTAACAGTGCCACGGGAGCCTAAGGGGCTCCTGAACCTGAAGGACATTCTAGCAGATCAAAATTTACGGTATCTACGGCTGCCACAAGCTTCGCACATGAGACAACAAACCGTGCCATTGTTCACACGGGCTAACTACTTGGCACCCGACACCTACTTGGCACCCTTGCGGCGCTTCGACGTAATCACGTTGTACACGTGATACTTGACGTCCCGCCAGGAACGTCGCGACAAGTCTGGCTCCTTTTCGATCGCCTGTAAACATCTTCGCTGTCCAGGTACCTCCATCTTCGCAATACTATTTCCAAGCTGTCGACAAAAGGCCTGCTTCTCCAAGCTTGACCAGCGGATCCTCATCTTCTTGGTTGGCCGGGACCCCTCAGGTGGTTCATCGTCGTCAGGGTCTCTTGGGCGACTTGATTTCTTCTTTTGTCTCCTCTCTTCCGGACTCGTTGATCATCTCCATAGTCCATAGCGTCTTCTACGCCACCTTCGACCAGCTTTCCATCCAGGCTCGCATCGCTTCATTCCATTTCCATTCCAGTGTATTTTAGTAAACAAGGATCAAATAAATGTACAGAGCAAATAAGGGATCGGCGCAAAAGCATCGCTTAACCCGCGCACCGACGGGGGGGGGCGGATATCCGCCCCCCCCCCCCCCCCCGAGGTTTTTCGCGGATAGCGGGAAAACCGCGGCGCGTAGCGCCGCGAAATTTGGTATGACTATTCTCTCATCAATTTTACACATGGTGTGCAAGTTTGAACCTCCTAACTTTTAAGGTCAGGTCACCAGGTCACTTTGAATGACCCAACCTCAAGTCACTTTTTTGCAACTTTGTCACCGTGCCAGAGCTACAGTAGATGTCGGAGGCCTTTGAAAGTCGCAGGATGTTATTAGGTCATTAGTAGCTACAATTTGTATATCTCGGAATTTTGATGTCGGTGACCTAAGGTCAGGTCAATTTCGCGACCTCCCCATTATAAGTCAATGGGGGAAAAATCAACTCCCTGTTTTTACCACTAAAACGGGTCGGAATGGCCCCATATACCATACATGACTTCACATACGATCAACCTTCACTACCTTGAGGTCTGTTTTGCTGTTGGGCAGCTGTAAGGTCATGTGACGTCATCAAAGGTCACCAAAGGTTTTTTGCCAATAACTCCTTACAGGAACAAGATACAGCCGCGCGGATGGTCTCATTGTGTTCAGCTCGTCAAGACGCATCGAATGATATACATGATGACCTCGAGGTCACGTGACCTGAGGTCAACCTTTGACCTTGACCTTTCGAGGTCAACATATATATCATTCGATGCGGATTGACGAGAGGATCACGATGATGCCCTTAGTTTGTTCCTATGTTGACTAATTCGAAAGTTATTCGAGAAAAACCCTCTCCATATCTAGCGCCGCCATTTTGACTTTTTCGACCCCTGTGACGTCATCTTTGACCTGACCTGAAAATGACCTTAGTAAAAATTGTAGACCTTGTCCGTGCGTATCCGATGCCGTTTACCGCTTGTCGCTATCTTGCTTCGTTCTCGAGATCTCAGGGGGGGCGGTCATCCGCCCCCCCCCCCCCCCGTCGGTACTAAGTTGGCGCAGACCCCCGTCGGTGCGCGGGTTAAATTAAAGCGCCTCTCCGAAGAAGAACATAAAATTGACAATGCTAACCTAACCGATACCTGAGGCCACTCTTCTTGGTCGCTTGTGTGACCAACCTCGTCAAGATTTTTTCCTCTGCATGTGTTGGCATCCTTTTCCATGGCCATGAGAACTTTCCCTATTTTTGCGATTTGGACGGTCGCGTCGGGAAGGCGGTAGAACTCTCGATGTATCTTGATATTGTGACCAAGGAAATCAGCAAGCTGGTCGAGCTCGTTTTCTCTTAAATTCATGATCTGTGAGAGGGTGGCGATGTGTTTTCTGAGGCTCGTTGACGTTATGGCCTCTGGGGCCTTCGCACCACACGCAATCGCATACTTTTTCAGGGCGGTGCACCCTAGCATCGCACGGTTGTCTGTAGACGTGGTGTTCACAAAGATGTAAGGACATTCTCCGTCTATCCCGGCTTCCTCCCGCTTTGCCAGCAGGGTGTCCATACCATCACGTACTTCTGCAGTCAGAAGAACGGGCACTCCTCGCCCTCTTTTTTCTCTGGACAACCCTAGTCAGAGTGTCGGAGAGGCGCTTTTCCAGCGGGGATAGCGATTTCGCGATGACATCCTGGGGTTGTTCCCCCATCCGACTGCGGTTGTACACTTGTGTTGTTATTCTACCAGCTTCCCCCTGCCTCCTTCTATTGAACAGGATGATCCGAGCCAGGATCACTTCCGCAAAATCCTTATAGGATTTAGCGCATGGTCTCGCCTCCAGCTCAGCTTTTTTCCTGCATGGCCCCGTCCAGGAAGACTTGAAGCTTCTGGAGGTCTTCCGTCATGGGGAGCAGCTCTTCCCTGTTCCACCTGCTCTCTGAAAGTGTTGTCAGCGCCCTTCTGGAAATTTGATCAGTCCATTCAAGTGTTTTGAGCTCTAGAAACCATGTCACTGGTGCAGTGTCTTCTCCCCGCTCGATTTGCATCGCTTTCACGATACCAGCGCACTTGACAATGCTGTGACCAATCTTCAGAGCGAGTGATGGTACGCCGAACTTGTTTTCGTCAGCGCTGAAGCTGCACAGCTGACGGACAGCGGCTGTCAAGGAGAAGAACTTCTCAGGTACGAAGACATCACGCAACTGAAGACACGGCTCCTGTTCACGAAGCACGATCAGAAGACGTCCAAGTTCGCGCATCTTGCAGCTTGCGTAGCTTGTATTGTGACTTTCCGTACCAACGCGCATCATCAGCTTCTCGCCAAACTTCATGATCAAGTCATCTGTTTTACAGATAATGGAAACTTCATCATACGCCATCGAGTCGAACACTTTCTGTAGGTAGACGTGCGCTTATTCCAGGACGCTTCGGAATCAGAGACTGTGCATGCGTTTGAACCCTGCCAGTACTTGACGCGCCACTTCTCCTCGGACAGTGTCTTTTATGCCGCCACAGGGTATTCCGGTAGAAGAAATCCTGGCAAAACTCGCAGGGTAGGAACTTCGGCTTTTCTTTCCTTTGTTGCCCTACGACAGGGGATCAGTGCCCCTTCTTTGAGGCCACACTTAACTTTGATGTTGTGGGCATAGTTCCCCTTGGACAGAAGTTGATACCATGCGGAGAGCCGCTCCTTCGACCTTTTTGGAAGCATCAATGCTTTTTTTCACTTCAGTTTCCTTTCCATGGTGTGTCTGTAGGTGCCTGGCCATTTATAGTTGAGGTTTTTCGCAGAAAAAAAAAACACATGTCCAAACACGCTTTTGTGTTGTTCGTTCGTTCGACCTCCCTGGCATTCACTCTGGACGCGGGGCCTGAACCAGATAGACCAGGCAGGTCATCGACCAAGGGTATCTCATCTGATATCACCGATGCCGAAACGCGCGAGCTGTCCCCGCATGAGCTTGGGGCGTAGTCCGAATCATCGTCGTCCACCGCCACCTCCTCCTCAGATACGGTTATGGTGTCCTCAGCATCGTCGTCTGAAAGAAATGAGAAGTTGGAAAAAGGTTTATAAAAATATCGGGGGAGAGCGGGTGAACGAACAAGAGTGAAGAACAGAAGACAAATAGAAAAAGAATGCTAGAGATAGCTAGAGACAGGGACAGACAGACAGACAGACAGACACAAACGGAGACACCGGCAGACAGACAGACACAGACAGATAGACAGAGGCAGGAGGAAGGGAGAGAGGAGATGTAATTCAGTTAAGAAATGAGGGGAGAAGAATAAGTGAAATCGCAGAAAGCATGGGTTGCACCGAGAAGATCATTCGTAAGTGGCTAGCCGGTTTTGAAGAAGAAGGCGAGGCTGGAATGGCTCAGCGCCCACGATCAGGACGTCCACGCGTCACTTCAGAGGAACAAGATTAGGCAATGGTGGAGGTAATATGAACTACCTAATATCTTTGCTTTATTGTATGTAATTATTGTTTGCTTTTTGTCCGTTGCATGGATGTTTCTTGAACTATTACGTGCTGAATGCTGATGCAAACAATGGTAAAACCTTTATCATATTGCGGACGCGCCGTCCTACCCATAACTGAAAACTACACAATTGTGCGCCGTTCACTCTCAGCTGAGCATCATTTAATTGAAAGGATAGGGTGGGAAATAATTGGAACAGCTGGGGCAGCTTGAACATAGTATGAATGACACAAAATTACGGAAAATTCATAAGTGGCAGGACAATAAGACCAATGAGGGACATAATCATAATTAAAAGGGCTATCATATTAACGGGTTTTAAAGTTTCATGGAATGGACGCACATTATAAGAAAACCAATTTCGCAAGTAAAAACGCCCCACAACACAGGGTAGGTATATAGAACAACGGGTACACCAACGACGCGGAAAGCGCCCATTTAACCTGGATGAGTTACATGGTGGTTGATATATTTTTTTTTTAATATGGAAAAAATTGAGTATTCTATTCTGACGAGTAAAGCCAAATTAATAAAGCAGTTATTTTTAAATTACATGTACCAGAAATAACATACTAACCATAGTTTAAAACTTAGTATTAAGTTAATTGAAAAGCTTATAGTTGATACTAAGATGGAAGGAATCAATGGAAGGCAGATATGGCGCAGCTGTTTCATTCTTGGAATGTGAACATTCCGAGCGAGAGTCGTTCTTCCGGTAGAAGAACCCATGGCATGCACTGAAAGAAAAAAATACCACCCTAGTTAGTTTTTGGGTGGTGGTCATATTTTGAACAGCCTTTTACTTATGGTAAACCAGTTTACGATCCAAATACTAGGCCCAATATCAAAGGAATACTATGCAACTACCAATGCTCATCAAAATACCATGGTCTTAGTACGGTAATATTTTTTCATCATACTACCTTGAAACTAAAGCATAACTAATAAGAAACCAAAGCTCTACTAACGCTAGTATTATCCTGGTACCGCCTACTAAGAAAAATACCACCCTAGTTAGTTTTCGAGTGGTGGTCATATTTTGAACAGCCTCTTACCTATGGTAAACTAACTTACGACCCAAATACTAGGCCTAATATGAATGTAAAACCATGTGAATACCAATGCCAGTAAAAATTACCATGGTATTAACACGGTAACTATATGTCGTCATACCATGCCCAAAAACCCACGTGATACTAGCACGAAACTAGGACTTTACTATCGTTAGCTACTCCCTGGTAATGCTTACTAATGACTTATCATGGTAAAACCATCCTTTTGTCATCTGGATACCAGCTTTGCTTTGCTGGCCAACCATCGTAAAACAATAGTTTACTATGTGACATTTATTGTGATATTACCAGTCGGTTAACAGGATCTTACTAGTCATCAACCAGCATGCTTCATATGCTGTGCTTTAGCCTATCCATGCCAAATTTGTTTATCATTACGACAGCCACTTACTGATGCACAACAGCATGCATGACAGTATCTACCTAGCAGTCGACAAAGCAGCTCTTCACTTTTCCAAAGCATCTACCTAGTAACCTACATGAAATATTTCACACATAAAAAGCATTTGGCCACAAACAAAGTTACGTCTGCACATAACCAAACAACGCGCATGAACAACAATTATTACAGTTCACTTTATCATCACAATGCAATCGGTCTCTTTTCACACAATCGTTGAATGTCGCCCAAGGCCGTATAAGAGAGGTAGAATCATCCCGCAATTTCCAATGGACCGGTCGCTAAGCATTAGCGTGACGTCACTGGAGGAGACCGCGCGGCGGCCGGCTCCAAGCCGTATGTCTGGTACATTTGGCACTTTATCGTTGCTATTACTGAACGTAACGACAACTAATGACTCTTAATAACTTTTTTACCCACCTAAAGCTGATTTCCTTGCCGATACATTGCCGACCCGAGCCCCAGGGTTGACAATCTTGGGATATGGGTCGGATGGGCGACCTCGCGACGGGAGAAGGAACGATTGCAATTGTTGTGTCCCGCATCGCCGATTGCATTCTCTATTTGCACCCGGAGGGGGGGGGGGGGGCAGGGGGCACGTGCCCCCATCGGATCAGGGGGCCTCTCGGGCCCGAGGGGCCCTGCAACGCCAATTGGCGGCTGAGGGTCCACGCTGGCATTTTCGACTCAGAAGGGCCCCACAAGGCTCGAAAGAACACCTTATGTGCTCCGAATAGCCACACTTCTCTCCATAAGAGTCACACACCGGCTTTTTATTGTCCCTTGTCGGCATTTGAGGGCCCCTTGCCGGCCTCTCAGGGCCTATTGGCGACCTCTGAGGGCTACTTGCCGGGCTCTGAGGGCCCTTAGCGGCCTATCAGGGACCAGCAGCTCTAAGGGTTTCACACACGCCTGCGATGACCCCCTAAACCAATGGTTGAAGGCCCCCACAACGGCGCCTGCGAGGGCCCTCACCGGCGTCTGTGAAAGCCCCAAACTGGTGCCCAGCTGAGGGCCCCACACTGCCATCTCTGAGCTCAACCGGCACCCCTGAATGAAGTCCCAAAGGCCCAAATCAGTGCTTTTTGGCCATATATTTATCGGCAGCTCTGAGGGATGAACGCCGGGGTCTCTGACGGCCCCAGACGGGACCTTCGCATCGGACGGCCAGTGGCCACTCACCGGTGACTTTTGAGGGCCCCACACCGACGACTCTAAGGGCCCCCACCGGCGTCTGAGAGTACCTTGCTGGTCTGGAAGGACTCCACAGGGCTCCTGAAAACACCGCAGACCTCTTGAGGGCCCCTTGTCGGTCTCTGAGAGCCCCTGTCGGCTTATAAAGGATTCGAGCCAGCAGCTCTAAGGGTCCCAACTCCCACACCCGAGTGTGATGACCCCACACTGCAGTGTCTCTGAGGGCCCACAATGGCAACTGTGAGGACCCTCACCGGCGCCTCTGAGGGCCACACACTAGCACCTCAGAGGGCCTACAGCGGCACCTCGGGGGCCCCGCACCAATGCCTCTGAGGGCCTCACACCGGTACCTACCTGTGAGTGCCCACACCAGTGCCTCCAAAGGCTTCAAAACCGGCGGCCCTGAGGGCACTACACCGGTGATTTTGGGGGCTTACCGAAGGCACAACACAGTCCCTTAGTCTCGCTGAGTTGCTATCCCAATCCCGTACCGGCTTCTATCCCAATTCCGGCTCAACTAATTAGCAGCCCCCCCCCCCCATGGATCAGCGGCGCCGCGCCGGTGTCGGTGCCGGGGGCCAGCGCCATCGGGGCGGCAGTCGGCCACGGGCACTCAGTGGTTAGCGCTTAGCACCGGCGGCTAGCGCACGCCCGGCGTGTTATCGGCCGAGAACCGCTCCAAAACGGCTGCAGTAACTGGTCGATATAGGCAGTAAGCAGATGAGAGATGCAGGTGGACTGATGACCGGCAAACTTTTGTGCTTTACGAGGGCGAAGGGTCGAAGTCGGCTGCTACGCCGTGAGCGGGTTTTATCAGATACCGGTTCACTATGACCTTTATCCGGGTCCTGATACTCTGACGCACTCTTGCAGAGCCGAATTACAGCAAAACTCCATCCACGACTGTATCTATACGGCCTACGCTTTTCTGAAAACGTCTGCGCTTGGCCTTCTACGGGCCCGGCCGGCCGGCCGGACGGCCCCGATTGGCGATCCACCAGTGACGTCACTGGTAGTGTTAAGCTGATTGGCGAATAATACATGGGGAGAACCGGGACGACATCCCCCTGATGTCGCCCTTCCAGCGATTTATCACGCAACACCTTCTCCAAGGGCATTGGTAGCCATATACCGAAGGTTCGAACTTCGAAAGCCAGCTCTGGAAAAGAGCAGGCATTGATATAAGATAAACCAATGGAAAGATTGATTGTGTGTGCTGCAGTGACACTCTATCTCCTACCCCTCCCACCTTGACTCGCAGTGTCCCGTGACCTAGCTCCCAGTTTGATGAAACAAGGATTTAAGATAAGTTGTTTTAAAAAAATGGCAGCATCTAATAGAACAGGGGATTTGTAGGGTGAGGAATTTAGCAAATTTGGGACATTAGGCCAGAGGCTGGTTCAGGTAAAATGCCCTATAATGAATTAATTGCCATGAGGTGCAGTGTTGAGTGTTGGCAATAATTCAAAAATTCTACTCTTAACCAGCGCCCCACTGGGGTATGTTCTGTAACGCACTCCACTGGGGGAGGCGGGGGCTATTTATAGAACCCCCCCCCCGCTCCAACTCCGAAACTACTGGGCCGATTGTCAAAACTGAAACGGCGTCTGATAGCCCTGGAAAAACTGTCGAGCAAAACCTAATTTTATTGACCTCGAGATCACCGTTGACGTCACAGGTCAGATCAAAATAAAAATTAGCAACGTTTTGGCTTGTTAACCCTCCCCCGTATAGGGGGGGGGGGGTCGAACGGACTCCCCCTCGGTTTTTCGCGAATACCTCGCGTAAAAAGCGGCCGACCGCAACGAAGCTTTCAGTACCCTCGAGTTATAATCAATTTTACACCTACCCTAAAAAATGTAATGGCCCTGACTAATGACCTTTGACCTGTGACCTACTTTTCGAGACCATGTTTGGCCGGAATCGCGATTCGGCGTATGTCGGCTCGCATTTGCCGCGCGTTTGCAGTCCTTTCGTGGTTTCAAGCGTTCAAACATGGGATATGATGCTGCTCCCATGCATTAGGGTGGATGTCAAGGTCACCAGAAGGTCAGGTCAGTTCATTGACCTTTGATGACCTCGGTTTACTTTTTCGAGTTTTATCAGCATCTTTCTAGGCTAGTTTTTTTAGCTGATTTCGAATTTAACAACCATATATGAACATTTACGAAGTAGTTTTGGTGCCTTCGTAACATGTTACGAAGCTGTCAGAGGCGGTTGCCACCTAGTGCACCTACTACGAATACCCGGCAAAACCCTTACTGGTTGACCTGACCTGACCTGACCCGACCTGGCCTAAATGCATGAAGACATCATCTATGATCATAGCTAACATGATATTCGTGATCAGTTCCCTAAAAAACCCAATAGCAGCCACGTTTTACGACGTTCTAACAGGTCCCAGTTTTCCCCACTTTTGGGTCATTGACCTGACCTGGAAGGTCAACCGATGACCTAGGACCGACGACCTAGGATAAAATTGGGTACCATCGGCTTTCTCTCGTCACGGGCAGCACGCTCGTTTTTTCCGCGAAGCTCTAGCTCAATCAGGGGCGAAACGGCAAGGAGGGGGTTCAACGGACCCCCCCTTAAACGTTCGTGGCTGGAAAAACACCAATACGGGCGAGGGTTAACCCCCACCCTACTGTGGGGAGGGCTATTCATAGCCCCTCTCGTGTTTACGCAATATCTTTAAAACCGCTGGACGTATCAAAACAAAGCTTTTAGGACCTTCGGCTGCATCAATTTATTTGACACCTTGTGCACTAATAAAATTTTCGTAGCTACTATAGATCGGCCGGAAATGACGCCAGAGTGACATCATGTTCGGCCGATTTTGATGCAAAGCATTGAACAACGGTAATCGCTCTCAAGATCTGAGTTTTAACCCGGCAAGCGGTGGGCCTCCCGGCTACCTTCCGCGCGGTGGGAGGGGGGATTTTTGACCCCCCCCCGAATCTCCGAAGCTACTATGACGGATCGGTAAAATTTAAATGGCGTTCGATAGCCTTGTTAAATTTGTCGAGGGAACTTCAATTTCATTGACCTCGGGGTCACCGATGACATCACAGGCCAAGTCAAAGATAAAATGTTTCACCGTTCACGGGTCTTTTAAGGAATGCGCTGCAACATCGAGTAAAGGGCATTTTGTCAAAAATCAGCGATAGGGCGTGAGTTGCCTATTATACGAGCATATGTTGCTATTGGAGGTCACTGATAATACCAGGTCCGATCACCAAGGGTCAGCACATGAACCTATCTTTACTAAGTAGGGTTGTGCGATGCATGTTTTATGGCCAATTTTTCATATTCGCCTCAATGGTGTTGGTTATAAGACCATCAGGGACGGTTTTTTGGTCACTTTCTGGTGGAGGTCAGGTCAATGTCAGGTCAAAAAGGTCAAATTTCAGGTCAAAGTTGATAGTTTCGCATAAAATTGGTATTGATTCGATGCCACTCGTCACGGCGAGTCTAATGGTGGTCTTTGTTTTGCGCTTTGTGGTCTAGAATTGCCAAAATCGAGTTTGAAAATTTGACGTCATTAATTTTGAACAGTTTTTTTTGTTATAACTTGGCAAAAAGGAGTTATCGATCTAATACTTGGAATGTGAATAGAAGTCCATAGTGGCTATTACATATATTTCGTTTGTTTCGAAAATCGAAAAACTTTTGGGATTTTTTGGCTATTATATCTATTTCTTTTTATTTTTGGGGTCAACTTCAAAAACAAAATCGAGAGAACAGTATAGTAGCCCTGGTAATTCTACACATTTCATGTCTTGAACATTTTTATGCATAATCAAATTTATAGACCTGACAGCTCTTCCCGCGAAGCTTTTTTTTTTGGTCGACAATGGCAGAAATGACGTCACTCCGACGTAGCGGCCAACTTATCATAGCCTTTGGAAAAAAATTTGGTCACAATGTGCAAAAGGGTACTGAAAGTTTGGTGAAGATCGGCGCAGCGGTTCTGGAGATATATCGAAAAAAAAAACTAAAGATGGATGCAAAAAATGCCCCCCCCCCCCACCGCCTTGAGGGTTAAGCTAGATCCTTTTTTTGCATGGGTGGACTCTACAGGGCTACCAAACTGATTTCGGACTTTCGAAATGTTGAATATTTTGAAAATTATAAATATAAAAACTCAGAAATTGTATTTTTTATTTTTTTACATATACGTTTCTGAATGAAAAAAAGCAGAATATGACCACGTTTCCATGGGCATCACTGATCCGGATCAGTAAAAATGGATTAGCTAATCCAGTATAGTTAGACAATATATGAAAATGAAAATAAGGGATTAACTGATTATATAAGCCTAATCCACTTGGAATTATATCATGTAACGAAGAGTTCGAGAAATATAATACGATTTAAGTTTGCTGATCCGGATCAGTGATGCCCATGGAAACGGGGTCTATATGTGTTTGAACACATATGCGTTGAATATATGTGAACTTCATCTGACAAACACCTTTTTTGTTGAAAAATGTCAACTTCAAAATTTGACCATTTTTGACCTAAAGTGACCTGACCTGACCTCAGCTATATTCAGCTAAAATGGCCTAAACTGACACATACAACACTGATTTCGATATATATGGCCTACATGAACCATAAAACATGTCTCACGTCACCGATGCACGATATAAAGCTTTCGTGACCTGGGATGAGATGGCCTTGACCTGAAAAATTCGAAGTACAAGTTCGGTACCCTCAGGTTATGTTACGCATATATTCACGAGTGTGCAAACAAAAAATGAGCCTGATCTGATTTGTTGGCCGGCGCCCAGAGTGCCAAGACGCTGATATTTTTACTTTGACCTGACCTGTGACGTCATCGATGACCTCGAGGTCAATGACATTAGGCTTCGCTCAACAATATTTCCAGGGCTACCAGGGGCCGTTTGAATTTTGACAATCGGCCCAGTAGTTTCGGAGTTAGGAGCCCCCCCCCCCCCCCCACTGTAACGTGCTGTAACGTGCTGTGGGGCGCGTTAGAGCACATACCCCAGTGAGGCGTGGGTTAACAAATAAAAAAACACGTTGATTTCCGACGCTGGGAAATGCCCGCAATGATACCCACCCCACCACCCTCCCCCTACCCGGTCCAACAGGGTCTCAAGGAAATTCAACAACATGAACCGAAACAAAGGCTGCGATCTTTGCTGGAAATGGCACTCGTGAGATAAGTATTATTATGCTGAAGATACAACGACTTACTTGTTATTTCCGAGTATCCTCCACCGTCAGCTACGCTAACCACCCACACAATCACCGTTCAAATATTTAAAACCACGGAGCACCTTCACAACGCCGGCGCGCGGCCGGAACTGACATGGCGGCGCCGCTGCAGCAGAGTCAGACGCACGTGGATTGTTAGTAAGGGTGTAGTGTTGTCATGGTGTTGCCATGGTATACCTTACCATAGCAGCAGAAGCATGAGTCGCAAAGCAAAAGTCGTCCTTGGTGTGCTTCAGATTCACTTCAGATGTGTTTCTCCGCCCAGGAATGATGACTCCTTCCTTCACTCCATCTCTAACTTCTAAGTTGTGAGTAAGATTGCCCTTGTTCCGCAAGGTGATGAAACCTTGAAGCCGTTCCTTTGATCCCTTCTTCAGACGTAATAGTCGGCTAACATCTTTTTCTTCGCTGTGGCGTGCCTCAAGATGTCGTGCAAGTTTCAGTTGTGGCCTTTCACAGTATACACACATGTTAGTTCTATCCCAAACACGACGTGCTTTGGTGTTAGCCGTTGTTTCTGAACTAACGACGAACAACGCTCTCACTTGCCAGCCATATAGAAGGCTCAGACGTCTTCAATGTATTGTGGCAAATCAGACCGAACAAGATGGTTGACCGGAAACTCACAGACAACCCGCTCCACTTTCTCAAAACTAAAGTATAAAAAAGACCGAATTTTGTAACGATCTAGCTCAATAGTTAAGTGGTAACTACGAATATTAATTACGATTCTAACAAAAATAACTTTATACTTAAACATAAGTCTACAACGGCCAACTCGATATAATTTATCACTAACATAAACAATTATTCTAAACGTTCTTGTAATTCTGACACGCCGCACAACTCGGCGCTTTGTTACCTAACACGGCGCAAAACGAGTATAAACATCGGCTGAGCTGGCCGAGACCAGTGCACTGTACAGTAGGTCTATTAAAAAAGTCCCCAGCACCAGTGGGCGCTGCCTTCGCTGAGCCGAACCCCCGTCTGCCCGTCCCATATCGCGCCGGGCTCAGGTCAGGTAGGGTCAGCGGGACCGCTCGGTCCGGCCCGCGGGCGGTGGACGGGCGGCCGGTAACGCTTTCCGCCAGCCAGCTGTAGAATCCAACAAACGAGACGGCCACCGCTCAGCGCAGCAAAACCGGTGTTAAAGAATGGCAGTAGATGTTCATGGCCACAATGATTATGAGATAGGTAGTCATTGTTAGCCCGTGCCCCACAGGAATGCTTAGACTCTCACGCCCTGTTGGAGGGGAAATGGGGATTGAGCATCATTCTTATAACTCAGCTTTGGGCATTTAACCCTCGCCCGTAAACGGTATTTTGCCACCTTCGCCCATGCAGGTGGCCCCCTGCATGGGCGTTGGTGCGAACCCCCCCCCCCCCTGGCGTTTGAAAACGGAGCGTCGTAGAGCTTAGCGGAAAAAACCAACGGATTGCTCTCAACGAGATCTCGCGATTGGTGGTATATTGTTTGGTCCTAGGTCAACATTTGACCTACTTATGACCGGTCAAAGGTCAAATTTTCGGAAAAATATAACTTTTTCAGATTTCCGCGCCGATTGCGGCAAAACGGTAAGAGATATCGACTTGAAACCTTCACTATCGTGATCCTTGATCAATTCTCTATCGTTTGGTGTGTATTTCGATGTCATAACTCTAAAAAGGATGCGTTGGGAGCATCGGAAGTCTGCAAGGTCATTTGTGCATTGGGTCACATCAGGCGTGTGACGTCACTGACCTGACCCTGACCCAAAATGAACTACAAGAAACAACCAACGATGCCTGAAATGGATAGCAAATTCGAATTCAGGGCATCAAAATACCCCGATAAGGCATACAAGTGCAAGAAGTCATTACAGGTCAACCGAGGTCACTGACCTGACCTTGACCTTTAGTAACCTTGAAAAGGTCAACGGACATTGTGCCAATGTCAAATCAGCCAGTTATGATTCTAAAACAATCCATCAGTGTGTCAGGTCAGTCGGCATTTATACCAATGTGAAGCAATCTCCAATTTAGCGTAAATCTGACCGGAGGTTGTTCCCTTAATGACGTCATAACACCGTGACCTGACATGACCTTGACAAAAAAAATACCAAAAGTTGCGCAAAGGATGCCCCATAGGGTACTGAAAATTTGAGCAGGCTATCTGAAACGGTTCGGCGTGTAGCTAAGAAAAACCTCAGGGGGTGCACCAACCCCCCCCCCCCCTACATGGGCGAGGGTTAAGTGGTATTCGAAGTAGCGTCGAAAGTAGCAAAAAGAAGAAAAAATACTTCAGCCAATTTTAGATCGGTTCAGAGCAAAAGGTCATGTCACCAGAGGTCATCGATGGTAAAATTTTGCTTGGACAGGGTGCGTTGTGCGCACCGGTGCTGTTTGTTTGATTGTTTTGTTGGGTTAGGCCCTTTCGGTCCAATTAGACCATTTCAGAGCCGGGAGGATGATAGGATTTAGGGGGAGACATTGGTCTGGGCAGGCACCCTAGTGAGTCGCCGGGGCTGAGCCCGTCCAGAGGACAGGCCACCCAGCCCCAAGGCACTCACTGCACCCGGCTACGGGGTGCGCTCCATCGGGAGCAGCGGTGCCGCTCCAAGGGAGCAGCCCGCATGAGATAAAGTTGCCTGTCCAGCCCGGAGGGGGGTTGCGGCGTGGAGGAGAAGGATTTCAGTATCCTGAGGATAGAAGCACGGAACGGTGAGCACCGGTGCATTGGGTTTCCAATTTCCATGGAAACATCAACAGACTCGGAAGCTCGTAACGCTAGCGTGGAGCCAAATTCATATCAACCGCCGCTACAATGCATGGCAGCGCAGCGCAGCGTGCTGCAGCGCGGGGCCGTGAAACACCGCCCAGGGCTATCCATGTGTCAGGGCAATCCAACCCACGTGATGGGCTCGGCCCCAGCGGAGCATGAGGCTCAGGACTCCCGCCCAGGCCCCCTGTCTCCCCCTAATTCCTGTCATCCTTCCCACTCTGAAATCGACCGAAAGAGCCTAACCGAACACAACAAGCAGCTCGTTCACCGCTATGTCTGAATAATATTGTCAGATTTTATTCAGGTCAACGGCTTAGCACGTAAATAACAGCAACTGCCACCATCGGTATTAGGTATGAGAAAACCAATTGCTTTTCCACAAACACTAAAAGTTTTAAGCTAAACTTGCATGAAATTAACTTTACCAGCCTCGTGTTCCTCTTATCAAAACGCTTCGAATGAATCAAAAGTTGATCTTTAACCCGCGCCCTGCTGGGGGGGTGTTTGAACACCCCCCTTGTGGTTTTTCGCGAATATCTCAAAAACGGCGGCGCGGAGCGCCGCCGTTTTTTGTACACCTTATCATACATCAATTCTACACATGTTGTGAAAATTTCAGACCAAGGTCATTCAAGGTCAGGTCACCAGGTCACTTGAAGTGACCTCACCTCATAAAAAGTTTCAATATCTGTCATAGCTACACCGAGTGACTGATCGCTTTGAAACTTTCAGCCATTGCTAAGAGCAATTGCATGTACAAAATGTATATCTCAGAATTTTGATATCGGTGACCTAAGGTCAGGTCAATTTTCCGACCTCCCCATTATAAGTCAATGGGAGAAAATTGAAATGCGCCTCCTTTGGACGAAAGACATAAACACTCCCAAACACTGAATTACAAGTGGTTTAGACACACTGAACATGAAAATGGTGTCCGTGACCCTTGTTTATGCCCTGAGGTCATCTTAGGTCACGAATGGTATCTAACAGTTTTTCGCAAATAACTTTTGATAGAGGCATGCTAGATCGATGAAAATGCCTTAGATGTGTTCAGCTCGACGATACGGATCGACTGATATGTAACATGACCCTTTCCGGTCAGGTCATGACCTTGACCTGAGGTCAAATTTTCAAGTTGACCTTTCAAGGTCAAGTTATAGTTCATTCGATGCGTCTTGACGAGAGGAACACGATGCCGGTAAAAGTAAGCTCGTACAAGGCTTGGGTCAAAAGTTATTGCAGAAAAACTGTTTCCGAAAAAAATTGGTTATTTTTGCAGTTTTTGCCCCCTGCAGGCAAAACCGTTGACGTTAGGTCAAATCTGAGAGAATTACTCAGAAAGGGTGTTAATAGGGCTATCGAATGCGCTTTTCCGCGGCGCTGTATCTCTATTGGTTCCCGAGTTATGCGTTAGCTTCTTGGAAATTGTCGACATTCGACCTGGAAATCGGCGAAATTTTGCCTTCAATGACCTCTGGTGACCTGACCTTTGACCTGACCAAAAAATTGACCGAAGTGATTTCCTCATTATTTTTGACGCTCTTTCGAACGCCGCCTTCCGCGTATCGCTACGTGGCCCAGGAGCCGAGTTAGAAGGGGGGGGTGTTCAAACACCCCCCCCCCCAGCAGGGCGTGGAAATCCAGGACCCCCAGCAGGGCGCGGGTTAACCCTCGCCGGCACAGGTCATTTTGCATCCTTCGACGGCACAAGGGGGGGGGTTGGTACGACCTCCCCCCTCGCGCTTGGCCCCTGATTGAGCTAGAGCTTCGCGGAAAAAACAAGCGTGTTGCCCGTCACGAGAGGAAGCCGATGATACCCAATTTTAAGGTCCTAAGTCTTCGGGTGACCTTCCAGGTCAGGTCAATGACCCGAAAATCGGGAAAATGGAGACCTGTTAGAAAGTAGTAAAGTGTGGCTGCTATGGGGTTTTCCGGGGTGCTGATCACGAATATCGTGTTAGTTTTGATCAGAGATGATGTCTTAAAGCATTTAGACCAGGACGGGTCAGGTCAGGTCAGGTCAACCGGTATGGGTCACGACGGGTATTCGTAATACCTGTCATCCGCCTCTGACAGCTTCGTAACATGTTACGAAGGCACCAAAACTACTTCGTAAATGTTCAAATGGTTGCTAAATTCGAATTCAGCTCCAAAAACTAGCGTAGAAACATGTAACACTCGAAAAAGTGAACCGAGGTCACCAAAGGTCAATGACCTGACCTGACCTTCAGGTGATCTTGACACCCACCCTAATGCATCGAAGCAACATCAAATCGCATGTTTGAACGCTTGAAACCACGAAAAGCTTGCAAACGCGCGGCTAATGCGAGCCGACATACGCCGAATCGCGATTCCGGCCAAACATGGTCTCGGAAAAGAGGTCACAGGTCAAAGGTCATTTGGGTCAGGGTCATGAAATTTTCAGGGTAGGTGTAAAATTGATCAATGCAGGGGACTGAAAGTTTCGTCGCGATCGGCCGCTTTTTACGCGTTATTCGCGAAAAACCTTAGGGGGGGGGGGGTTGCATCAACCCTCCCTCCCTGTGCCGGCGAGGGAGGTCATTTGAAGAATTTGGCCTATGTTCAAAGACATGACCTGACCAGAAATGGTCATGATGGATAGCAAGATATTAGGTCCGTATCGTGAAACTTTACAAACACTTTAGATGATTTCATAACTTAAGCATGTCTATCAAAAATATGTATTACATGGCTCATGTGTAAGCTGGGTGTGTGATCATGCTTACGAGTATGTTGAACGCAACTGATAATGTTCTGTTGGCCACAATTTCTATATTTAATTTATCCTCCCGGATTTCATATTTTTATTAATGACACCTTGACGATGACGAGAAAAAAAACGTTTAGGAGATTTAACAGCCTGAGATACATTCAGTATAAGGAAGGGTCAAGGGTGCTAGATTCCTTCCGTCCTCGCTATCCTCAGGAAAAACCAATCCGCATCGCCCCTAGTCTTCATGCTTCCCTCTCTGGACTGGAGGTCACCCCACCAGCCAACCTGTAGTTGATGTCGGTTCCATTCCAAGACACATAACCCTCTTCGGGTGACCGTTGGGGAGACGGCTGGACCGCCAGACAGGGCAATTGTCCCACGGGAACAGTCACGCTTCCGCAGATCACTGTCGCTGGCTCGCACAACCAAATTATTACACCAGTTCAACTTTCTCCCATTGACTTTAGCGATCTCAAAATTGACCCGACCTTTCTGTCAGCAATGTCAAACTTGCAAAGTAAACATTTCAAATACATATACTGTTGCCCATTGAAATCGCTGAAGGTTCTAAAGCGATCGGTTAGTCGATGTATTTAGATATGATAAACACAGGAACTTTCCTTGAGGTAAGGTCACTTGACGTGACCTGGTGTTATGACTTTGAATTGAAAGATTTGGGCGGGAAAATGGATCATTTGAAATTTTAAAATGTTAGATTTTAACAATAATTGCAAACACTATCCCGGCCAAATAGTGAGTGAGAAGGGAGTGATTCCCCAACCCCAGCTCCTATAATTGAGCTAATTTCTAGAGCCTCGCGGGAAAAAACGAGCGCTTGCGTCGTTACGTGACGCAGCGACTGTCACCCCATTTTAAAATATCAGTGACCTCTTAGGGCAGGTCAAGGGCCCCAAGGCATTCGATCGGTTTTTGGTGAATAACTTGGCAAAAAAGGTCGCATTATCGGCATTTCGATACAAGCGTGTTTTCTGTTCTCAGACGCGTCGATTTATATGCTTTTTTGCTTAAGTGAAGCAATTTAGGATGTTTAGGTCAATGTCATGTTAGGGCAACACAGGTCACGAAGCTGTCGAAAGGAGGAGCACATTTGATTCGGCAAGTCTTGCAGAGTCCATTGATGGCTGTCCCGACTGGCTAGCTCATTCTGATCGGGAGTTATTGACGAAGCACTCCTATTGACGAGCACTCCGTCACGCAAGGTGAACAATGCAAAAGTGAAGCATTAAACCTTGCCAAGAATGTATGAAGTCACGATTTCATGTGCGTGAGGTATAGTTTTAGCTCATTTCCGACGCCAAATTAACAGTTTCCATATTTTCCCATTATGCTTATATGACACTAAGTGCATTACGGATTTGCATCATTTTATAACCGACAACCGTGCAGTCTGCAGAGTGCAGAGGTTTACTTAAGACGTCATAGTTAAGTGACCTGACATGAAAATGTGGTTGATTTCAAATGATCCGGCTTGAATCAAATGTAAGGCATATGAAATGTCAGCCTTCTATCATCAGTGTGCTTTGAGCTACCGCAAAAAAATACATGGTGTTGGTGGCGGCAAGGGCCTAAATACATAAATACTAAGGCCCAAGGCCCTGTTGGTGGCGGCACCCAACCCTTCTTCTCGGCCGGCGAGGGTTAAACCTCGCTTCGAATTATTGCAGATAATGATGCGACCGAAAACAATGCATTTATCTCTGTCTAGAACGGCCGCTGACTTGTTGGACAAGATCCCCAATCTTAATTTGCTAGATGGGAATAAAATACTCGGCATATGATACATATATACCCCTCGATCTGCCCTCGCGCAATGTCAATTCTAACCATCACTGTCGCTTTTTTATCCGAGATGATGTCGCCACTAAACGGGTTGTTTTGTTTGCTTGCTTGCGTTGAATGGTCATTACGGATTATTGAAGGATTATGATATAATAGGAATGGGGCAACGGAGGATATGCACTGCAGTGCAGGTGTTTAATTTAGATCACAGAGGCATCGTTTCCGGCATCGTTTCCGGCATCGTGCAGAGTCACTATCTTCCCCTCCTCTGCACTGCGGCATCTCTGCGCCCCACACACGGCGCCCTCACTCCACGGCCGGCCGCCGCCAACTGACCCACTCGCCGGGCGCCGCGACCTGACCCGTGTCACTGCCGCGGCCTGCGCAATAGAGTCGGGGCTGGAATCCGGGGGTTCGGACGGCCGGCCGCCTCTGGAGCGGGGGACTTTTTTAGTAGACCTACTGTACGCCAGCGACATCTATAACAAACCAAAGCCGAGACAGGTAGCGACGCTTGCGGAACAATCCGTAACACACTCCCGGCCTTGATGTGCGCAGCACAGCAACACTATCAGTGCATATTCTGACAAGTGACTTACAGACTAACGACATTCTGACAACTGACTATTGACTAACCAACTGACAACTGACTGACGCATCACACGACTCGCTTCTTCACGACACGGCCATAGCGAGTCACCACCTGAGCGTCACCTACAGACACCGCGCGATCGCGCTGCGAATCGCTGGGGGGAGTGACATCAGTGACAGTGTTCGCCACTGGCCCCAAAATCCCCAGCCCAGCCCGGCCCGGGCCCATGGGTTCAGAGCCCGGCCCAGCCCGTAGCCCGCTCTTGGCAAATATGTCCAAGCCCAGCCCGGCCCGGCCCGTCAAAAATAGCAATCTAGTTATTGTCTTAGTCTATTGCTATAATAAGCATGATTGATTACACTATTTTGAGAACAATTCAAATTGCATGAATATTAACATGGCAATCATGAATCCCTTGTTTTCAATGAATATTATCATTTCAAGTACCTATGGCACAAATTTTAACAGTAACAGCAAGCACCTCAGTCAATTAGGTCATGATTACACACCTATAAAAAGTTTACATGATTATATTAACTACATTCTATGAGTTAAGTTATCTTGCAAGCTGATGTGTGTGAACATTATCATGCATAATTGGTGACTCTAATGCATACTCGAAGGAAGTATTTGCAACTTACTCTATACTTCCCAGCACTTACCAGCAGAAAAAAGCTTGACTTATGGGAATTGATGAATCTGTCTGGGATTGACCTTGCTGTTAAATTCACTCCATTGATGCTGCAATATCAAAAGCCTGAGAGAGCATACAAAATAGGTGACACTAGCTTTAGCACTGTCTTCCAAAAAAGAGAAAATCCATCCATTTATCAGCAAAACTGATTTAATCTATTTTTAATTCATGCCCACGTGTCAACCGAATCTCTGTGGACAACTATCTGCTGCTTTCCTTGCTATTTTATGTTAGGCTCTTTTCAAGATATGGATATTGTTGGCTGTCAGGCCTAGGCCTCCGATCGGTGCTGACAACTGGCGACGGATTTGCGAATCTAGATGTACCGCAGCTGAGACAGATGGCGCTGTGTGTTCGGTTGGCCATGGGCAGTTCGTTCGAGGCGAGTCTATGCGGCCCTGTGGCCTGTGATTGGTCGCCGGTTAGGAGTGGGAGAATCGGAAACAGCTGTGACGGAATAATGGTTGATGGCAATATGGCGACGATCGGAACGGCCATGCTTATATCTGTATGTTCGGATACAATAAACAAGTTTTGAGTGAGAATCACGTCTTGAGTGAACCCACGAGAACGGGCAATAGTGGTGGCAGCGGTGGGATGTGATTCTCGTGGTACGGACGGACTTTTACTGGAAACCGTGATTGCCGCAAGTCAACACGTGGCACAGAGTGATATACGCAAGATGGCAGAGAAGGACATTTCACTCGATAAGTTTACTGGCGTGACAGCCAAGGATTGGATAGAGTGGCTCGAGGATTACGTATGTTACGCGGAAGGGAGAAAATGGAACCGGGAGAAGCAGGCGTCAAATCTCCGATTTTTTGTGACAGGCGACGTACGGGACTGCGTAAGAGACACTGGAGCCACAGACCTTAATGAGGTCGACACAGCAGTCCAGGCCCTGTTGGGTGGAAAACCGACCTCCCTAACGGCCAGTCAAGAAATTGATGCAATTACCTATAAGGGTAGCGTACTCGTCATGGTCCAACAGATGCGGAGATGGGCGAAATATATTACCAAACAGGAAGAAGTAGATCAGATGGTAATGCTACATCTTCAAAGGCAACTACCTGTGGCGTACGCAGAAGAAGTGATCAAGCGGGACTGTCAAAACCTGAAAGAGGCAGTCAAGGTCGTACAAGGACTCGAGCGGGCACATCAAATCCGAGTGATGCGTCCTCAACAGCCTGAGCAGGTTGTGAGTCGTGTGGTGGAAGGTCAGAGAGCAGATGGGCATCCTGAGAGATCAGCGGGCCATCAGCAGCAGCATGGCTCTCGTGGCGGCTTTGGTCGCCCACCACCTCGTGGTCAGCGAGGAGGACAGCGAGGACCGTTCGCAGGGAGGTGGCAGCAGCGTCAACCCCCACTGGGGACATCTGCTGGTCAGTTCCAGAGGCAGCCACGAGGTAGGAGAGGGGCCCAGTGTTTCACATGCGGAGGTGAGGGACACTTTCGAAGATCCTGTGTGTTTAAGAATGACAGGTGTGGAACGTGTGGCAGAGTGGGTCACCTGAGTCCCATGTGCAATGAAAAAAACGAGACACGACCCGCTACACAGAGCCTCCAGTAGTGGGTCATGGGTGTGAAGAGGACTCTAAGGAGCCTGAACCAGGGGGGAGGTACCTGAAAGTAAAAGTAGGTGACAAGGTAGTCGGTGCTCTTATCGATACAGGGGCTGATGAAACATTAGTTAAGTTGGATTGCCTGCCCCAGGGTACACCTACGTATCCCCTGGACAGTAAAGTTAAGTTAGCGGATGGAAGTGATGCAGATATTGTAGGTTGTGCTGTGCTAGATATAGAGATTGCCAAGTGTGTCCAAAAAGTAACTGTACTTGTGTCACGTAAGTTGTCTGAAGATTGTTTGATTGGAGCTAGGCTTCTCACTCAGCTGGGGGCAAAGATCGACATGAGCACAGGTTTGCTTCATGTCAGAACGGTGACTGTCCCCCTACAGTGTTCACCCATGAGAGATCAGTACCATGTGTCTCGTGTGGTGGTGACTGACACAGTTGTGGTGAAGGCTCGGACTGAGATGTTGTTTAGTGGTGAGGTACGTGAGCGACGTTTGCAGGGTCAGACGTGTTTGTTGGAGCCAGAGCGTCCTGCTGAAGACAAGTTAGGCGTTTGTGTGGCTCGGTTAGCTGTTAAGGTTGATGATTACTGTGTTCCCATTCGTGTGTCTAATGTGTCAGCTGATGATGTGAAAGTGTATAAGGGGACACATATTGCCAATGTTCAGGTAGTAGGAGATGAGGCTGTGCAAGGGGTGGGTCATCCAAACCCCTCAGACCTGTCTGACTTTGACAAGGACCTGGACAGGGTGACTGAACATCTGACCATGCAGGACAGGAGTGACTTCAAACAGATCCTGACTGAGTACAAGGAGGTGTTTACAGGATTGGGTAGGACGAGCATTGCTGAGCATTGCATACCGACTGGTGACCACAGACCTATTTTTCAGAACTACAGACCTGTGCCGGGTCACATGAAGGGGAAGGTGGCTGAGCAGCTGAGTCAGTTGGTTGACAGTGGAGTTGTTCGGCCTGTACCTGAGTCGGAGTGGGCGAGTCCTCTCGTCGTCGTCTCCAAGCCGCACAGTAAGGACGTTCGTATCTGTGGTGATTACAGGCGTCTGAATCGCATCACTACTCCTTGTGTGCAAGTCATTCCACATATTGAGTCGTGTTTGCGGAAACTTTCGGGAGCTAAACTGTTCACATCGCTTGATTTGGCGCAGGCCTATCATCAGATGCCGCTTCATGTAGCTGATCGTGCTAAAACAACAGTCACAACAGAGTTCGGTTTATTTGAATATCAGTCTTGCCCTTATGGACTTCAGGGATTGCCTCACAGTTTCAATCGTGCTGTGGCACTGGCATTATCTGGTGTTAGTGTGGATGTTTATGTTCAGTATTTCGATGATATCCTCGTTTTGGCCGAGGACATGAGTGAGATGAAATCAAACCTTCGTGCTATATTCCAGTGTTTACAGGACGCTGGCTTTACTCTTTCGCTCCGGAAGATTCGTCTGTGTCAGAGGGAGGTGAAGTTCCTTGGATTTCTGGTCAGTTCTGATGGAGTCGCGTGTGATCCCGAGAAGACGCGTCTCATCCGAGATTGGCCACAACCAACTACAGTAAAGCAGGTCAGATCATTTCTGGGGCTAGCTTCATATGTTCGTAAGTTTATTCCCAGATTTGCTGAGTTGGCTAAGCCGCTGACCAGATTGACTGAGAAGGGTGTGCCGTTTGTATGGACTTCACAGACAGCTGAAGCCTTTCAGGCTTTGAAAGCTGCTTTAGCGTCGCCACCTGTGCTGGCGCATCCGTCGTTTGAGAAGGGCGCTCCGTCGTTTATACTAGACACAGATGCCAGTGGTGTAGCGATCGGGGCCTGTCTAACGCAGAACGATCGGGTGATCGCGTATGCTAGTCGTCCGCTGACGAAGGCAGAGCGGCAGTATGCAGTCACAAAGCGTGAATTGCTAGCTGTAGTTTGGGCAGTGCAGCATTTCCACCAGTTCTTGGTGGGAGCTAGGTTCGTTTTGAGGACAGATCACGCAGCACTTCAGTGGTTGTTTAATTTCAAAAACCCAGAGGGCCAGATCGCCAGATGGCTGCTGATACTTTCCGAGCTGGATTTTGTGACGAGACATAGGAAGGGAGTTTTGCACAAAAATGGGGACGCTTTGTCTAGATATCCGCATCCAGAGGAGTCGGATTGTTCAGATGGGGTGACGTATCGATGGATTCGGGTCCCAGTGACGTCACAGGATGCAGATGTGGGAGGATCGGGACCAGTGACTGATGAGTTCCATGGGACACCGGTGTTGCGTGCTGTGACATCGGAGACCGAGCAGAATGTGAATGAAAGTAGCATTCAGGGCATGACCATTCAGCAGCTGTCACAGGAGCAGGACAGAGATGCTGGAATTCTGGAGCTCAAGGCGTGGAAACGCAAACGCGTTCGTCCGCGCGAGAAGCACCTGAGATCAGAGGGCGCCATACGGTTACTGAGAGAGTGGCGGCGGCTCGTGGTGCGTGGTGAGGAACATCCTGTTTTGTACAGACGGACGCAGACAGTAAGGGGAGCACCTACTTGTTTGCAGATGGTTGTTCCACAACACCTTCGTCGTGAGATCCTGGAGGCACTTCACTGTGGCTATGGTGGAGGACACCAAGGTGCAGACCGGTTAGAGAAGCTGGTTCGACAGCGATTCTTCTGGCCGGGCATTCAGTCCGAGGTGAGGGGGTTTTGTCAACAGTGTGAGGTGTGTGAGAAAAGGAGAGACGCACCCAGAGGGTCAGAGGCTCCCATGGGGTCATTGCAGTCCGAAGGATTCATGGATCGGTTGGACATTGATTTGGTTGGACCTCTGCCAGCGAGTGAACCGGACGGATATAAGTACGTACTGACGTGCATTGATTCCTTTACCAGGTTCTCATGGGCATTTCCGTTGCCAAATCAGGAGGCACGTACCATTGCTCAGGCGCTGATGGAAAACGTGATTTCTGTTTTCGGTATTCCTCGTGCTATTCACAGCGACCAAGGTCGTAACCTGACGGGTAAAGTGATGACCGAGCTGTACAGTCTGCTGGGTATTCACAGCAGTACGACCAGTGGGTATCATCCCGAGGGCAACAGCTATTCGGAACGCAGTCATCGTGTTCTGATGGCAGCTGTCGCCAAGATGTGTGCTGACCATCCAAAGGCGTGGCCTACTTGTTTGGGCCCTGCTGTGTTGTCAATGAACGCCAATGTACATGACTCCATAGGGATGTCGCCCTATGAAGCTGTGTTCGGACGCCAGGTAAAGCTGCCTGTGGACCGGACGTTTGGAGAGGGAGCCCAGGTCGCGCCGGATCAGTCAAGTGAACCGGACATTCTGGCATACGTGAAAAGGCTCCAGGAGACTATTGACAGTACTGATCAGTTGATTCGTGATGCTAGCGTTTCAGCTCATGAGAAGAGTAAGGTTCTTCATGATTCTCGTTTAGTTGAATCGGTATTCGAGGTTGATGACAGAGTATGGCTTCGTAAACAGGTCTTCAAGAGAGGAGAGACGCCGAAACTTTCTTGGAGGTGGGAAGGTCCGTACAGAGTTCTCGAGAAAAGGAGGGGCTGGACGTATAGGATTGGCAAGGAAGGAGCGGGTGGTGCTTCGAAAGTTGTCCACCACAATCGTTTGAAGTTGTGTGTGTCTACCCCGACCGTCCCACAGAGGCACTCGGCGAGAGGTGATGAGTCTCGGCACGCTGCGCGAGATGATAGGTCTGTGAGACCAGTGGAGGCTCGCCGACGTGACAGGGCGCGCCCAGATCCGATACCAGCAGATGCAGGCCGCGAGTATCAACGTAACCGTGTTTTGAACCGTCCTCGGGAAACCGACCTGACCCTTCCTGTGACACGGCACGCTGATGTTCGGGTAACTGACAGACAGACTGATGAATTCACAGGAGACGGGACATCAGATGTGCAGACAGACGGTGACACGGCGTCGACAGACCATGTTGTTGTTGACCCGACTGACGCCCTCCCAGTGCAAAATGACAGTGCTGACACGAGTGGGGTGACGGATGCTAACCCACCCTTACGGCGCTCAGGCAGAGATAGACGTATGCCTCGTCATCTGGCTGATTACGTGCTGGATTAGATTTAAGATTTCAGTGTGTGCTACATGCATAAGATTTGTTTTCGTTTCATAATAGATGTAGGAGAATGATGTCAGAGCTGACAGCAGAGCTTATCTGGATCACAGTATCTCAGTCGATCTCCAGGAATGGTTAAGGCAATGGTATTTACTGGCTGTGATATGTGCTAATTCATAAGTGCACATGTGAGTGAGCCCATATTAGATCCGAGTAGCAGAGCGGTGCATTGAAAACAGCAGTCTATGACTCACTGTTTCCCTCAGGTTGATTGTTGAGTCGGTCAGATACAGGTGTTAAGTAATAACATGCAGGGACATCGTGTGATTTTTTTTTTCTACGCTACGTTATGTTGTCTGACAGTTTTGTTGACGGGTCGTCAACTTATGTGGCCGGGGGTATTGTTGGCTGTCAGGCCTAGGCCTCCGATCGGTGCTGACAACTGGCGACGGATTTGCGAATCTAGATGTACCGCAGCTGAGACAGATGGCGCTGTGTGTTCGGTTGGCCATGGGCAGTTCGTTCGAGGCGAGTCTATGCGGCCCTGTGGCCTGTGATTGGTCGCCGGTTAGGAGTGGGAGAATCGGAAACAGCTGTGACGGAATAATGGTTGATGGCAATATGGCGACGATCGGAACGGCCATGCTTATATCTGTATGTTCGGATACAATAAACAAGTTTTGAGTGAGAATCACGTCTTGAGTGAACCCACGAGAACGGGCAATAATATCGCTAGCAGCGTAAGCAGAAAACATGGTAAGCTTGAAATGTCATTGGGTACTTTTGCGACTTTTACGCATCATCATCATCAATTGAAAATGAGCGAACACTTCTTGATTGTCGCAGCTGCGGTAGGTAGCGATTCTGACCAATTGTATAATAAAACATATATGATCAAGTTTTTATTTTGTTTTTCGTTTGAGTTTTCAGACTTCGTGATTTAGGTTTTATTTATTTGTTTCATTTTGTTTTTCACCTTGATACTCACTTAAAAAACGTATTTATTTGATATACTGTTGTGTATACTACCTAGATGCCGCCACATAAACATAGCGCCATGATCGCAAATTTTGTTGAGAAGGGGCTGGTTTGTTGTTGTTGTGATTTATTTTGACAAATTTATGGACATTTAAAGAAGCTTTCATCGCGAAATACTCTGTAGAATTCATCGTTACTTACAGTGTGTTTCGTGAGTATCCTTTTAAGGTTCTGTTCGTTAAAAATCCGTCGGTGAAGGAAAAAAGACTGTGTTGGAATTGTCTCACTATCGCCATATGCCCTGTAGCCCATCATTGTTGAGTGGCTTCTTAGTTTTTGGAGTTGTAGTGCTAAGTAAGTTATTCTGATAACTACATTTTAACTTTTATTAACAAACTAATGATGCTAGAGATCTGATCTTTTTGGTTGCGGAATTTTTATGAAAACCCGCCTATGTGTGACATGATGTGATATTGGATAATTCTCAAGATTCCCAAAATTCAATATCAAGTAGGTTTTCTTTCACATTGCTTAAATTTGGTTTAGTTTTAGTATTTTCCCAGTGGGTTTTGTTTGCATCAGTTTCCAAATTTTCTGAAATTGACATTAGTCGCAAAACCCATAGTCCACAAAGCTCTTGGCCCGGCCCGTCCATAGCCCGTCAACTAATGATATTTGGGGGCCCGGCCCAGCCCGTAGCCCAGCCCGGCCCATGGCCCGTTGGGCTGGCCCGGCCCGTGGCGAACACTGATCAGTGACAGGCTGTACAGTCACCAGCACTTGCTACTAATCACCTCGTTTTTGTTCAATAGTTTGAAGACCGATCAACTGTCAGTCGCGCAAGATACGTCAAACGATCCGTTTGGTCCTCCGATTTCCGAATATCTAACTTGTTTTTGTATATTCGAAGCATTTTGGGATGGGGAGCCAAAAAACCTCTTTTCTGCCCTAAAGTGTGCCCCAAGAAGTCGTAGAACCTAGCCCCGCCTCTGATCCAAAGACCACTAGTGCCATCTCTTGTCAGCCGAACAAGCCGCAGAAGTAAATAATGTCACGTGACCTTTGCACATGCTACAATTACTACGCAGCTGTAGTGGGGGAAGCGGGGCGGAGGCGTGGAGAGGGACGCGATCGGTCGGCTGGGGTCAGGTCGCCGAGGTCAGAGGTCATCCACCGGAGGGTGTTTGAGTGGTTGGGCCGTGTGGGCTGGGGCCTGCGGAGTGGGGAGCGCCTGGACCTGTCTTGAAACAAGTCCTACAACGCTGTGACAGTCGAGAATATTGTGAGGAAAGGGAGAGAGAGAGAGAGAGAGAGAGAGAGAGAGAGAGAGAGAGAGGGAGAGGGAGAGGGAGAGAGAGAGAGAGGAGAGAGAGAAAGAGAGAGGAGGGAGAGGGAGAGAGAGAGAAAGAGAGAGAAAGAGAGAGAAAGAGAGAGGAAGAGAGAGAGAGAGAGAAAGAGAGAGGGAGAGCGAAGAGAGAGAGAGCGAGCGAGAGAGAGAGAGAGAGAGAGAGAGAGAGAGAGAGAGAGAGAGAAAGAGAGAGAGAGAGAGCTAAGAAAGACTGGAGGGAAGGGATAAGGACGGGAGGAGAGAAAAGAGAGAGAGAGAGAGAAAAAAAAAACTGAAAAGGAAAACCAGAGAGGGTAAAATGAGAAAGAGGGCAATGGGTAAATCAGTGAGAGAGAGCGAGAGAGGAAATATTTTGTTGTGTCAGCTTGTTTCACATGTAAAATGCAAATTTGCTTTCCATCATTACAGCTTCGGATTGGAAATTAAATCTTAGCATCCTTGTGATAAACCCACGTTGACGGGATGCAGTAGCGGCAGAACACCTTCAATTAAGGGGGGGGGGGGCACTGCCGACTTTTGGTTCTATTATTTCCATGCAACGCTCATTGGGCTAATGTTGAAATGCCAAAATCAAAGGGGGCACGGTGCCCCGGTGCGTTCCGCCGCCTATGACGGGATGGGGACGCTTTTATGGTCGTCGTTGGGAGCTCGGCACTAATGGGGTCTGGGGATGATGTTGAAGGTTTCGCAAATGTTTCATAAAAGATGCTATTTTTTGTACAACCTATTAAGCATTTTTTACGTTTGCTATGAAAATGGCCCAGTTCCTTCAAGATCAGGTCCACGACTCCACAGCTTACAACAGGAGCTAGCTAACATAACAATTAACCCGCGCCGCCGAGTTGGTGGCATGAACTTTCCATCGAGTGCTGGGGGGGGGGGGGGCGTTTTACGCCCCTCCGTCTTCCATCGAGTGCTGGAGGGGGGGGGCGTTTTACGCCCCTCCCGTCTAACTCGGCTCCTGGGCCACGTAGCGACACGCGGCAAGCGACAATCGAAAGAGCGTCAAAAATCGAAAGAGCGTCAAAAATAAGGAGGAAAACACTCAGTCATTTTAAGGTCAGGGCAAAGGTCAGGTCACCAGGGTTCATCAAAGGTCAAATTTTGTTAATTTCAACGATTTCGAACCGACGGCTAACTCGGGAACCAATAGAGCTACAGCACCGCGGAAAAGTGCATTCGATAGCTCTTTTAACGTTTTTTCGCCAACATGTCCTCAAATTTGACCTCAGATCAACGGTTTAGCCCCCAGAGGGCACCGCTCTGATTGACCTCAAATTTGACCTCAGATCAACGGTGTTTTCACCTCTCTAGCATGTCTCTGTCAAAAGTAAAAAAAAAACTGCTGAAGACCTTTTATGTCCTAAAATGACCTCAGGGGCACACACAGGGGTCACAGGTGCAATTTCCCGATTCAGTGTGTCATGTTTACCTACGGACCGATGTTTGAGAGGGTGTAGAACGAAATTCGTCCAAAAGAGGCGCATTTCAATTTTCTCCCATTGACTTATACCTAATGGAGCAGTCGCAAAACTGACCTGACCTTAGGTCACAGACATAAAAAAATCCGAGGGATCCATTTTATACATACTGTTAGTGTTACCCTAAGCAAGCACTGAAAGTTTTAAAGTGATCGCTCAGTCGGTGTAGCTACAACGAGCTTTCGAATTTTTTCTGAGGTAAGGTCACTTGACGTTACCTGGTGACCTGACCTTGAATGACGTCGCCGTTTTTTTTAGATATTCGCGAAAAACCTGAGTGGGAAGGGCGTAAAAACGCCCCCCCCCCCCCAGCACGGCGCGGGTGGTCGACATAGCGACTCGGACTGAACAAATGCCTTTAACGTTTCAACGGTTGGATAAGGTGAGAGGATTGAGGTAGGCTTGTATCGGATTTTCTTCTGCTTGTCGGTAGTTTAGGTTGAGAGCGAGCTGTCCATAATCATTCAAGAGGGAAAATTCAGCTGCACATCGTTCGGGTCAAAGTAATACCAAACATTCTCAAATTTTGTAGTAAAGAGCCAGTAGTCTACGGATATATTCAAAAAACAATTAGAAAAAGAATAAGCGGACTGGTTTCGTCTATCAAAGACTTCTTCAGCGTTCTCTTTTTCAAACACGTATAAGAAGAAAACTAGCACAGTGACAATCGTTTGAAATAAAATTGGATTCAGTAAGAACTAAGAACTTCATTGTCCGAAAACCGCTGACAGTTGATAGCTCAATGACACTTAGAGCCGTGCATAAGGAGGCATGAAAACACTCCTCATCTCGTTCTATTACGAGAGTACCATGACATGGCGTGAGAAAGTGTTCTCAATATAAATGACACTGTATGAGTGAATAAATATTCCGCGCCCTCTTGGGCTATTGGCGGACCCTACCACCTGATCGGGTGTTGCAGCCGTTTCGCCCTCCACCTGAGATCTCGGAAAGTTACCGACCGATTTTAAACATTCAAAGAGCGTTCGATAGCCCCACTAGGTAACTACCTTGTTACCAGGTTTCGTTGACCTAGGTGCAACCCATGACGTCACAAGTCAGGTCAAAGGTCGCATTTTTTCACCGATTTAGTCTAAGGAATGCTTTACAGTCAGTTAACACATCAAATAAAAGGCATGTTATCGAAAAACATCGATGGAGCGTTGGTTGTCTAATACATATGTTGCCTAAAGAGGTCATTGATGCCAGGTCAGTTCACAGAGGTCAGGTCACTAAGGGTCACAAATTCACAATATGAACCCAAATATGCTAGGGTCGTGTGATCCATATTTTATGGCCAATTTTACATTTAAAATTCAATGGTGTGAGCTAGACGGCCATAGGGGCCAGTTTAGATTATATTCTGGTGGAGGTCAGGTCAAGGTCAGTTCAAAGAAGGTCAAATTTCAAAGTTGATATTTTGCATAATATATTTTGCATAGCGCATAAAAGGGGTCGCCGCCCTCCCCCTCAACGGGGCTTTCAGTTGCTGCTCTCACAGAACTCTTGATTATATTACAACGTAGTGGAATTGCAAGTGGCAATATAAGCTTCCTGCCAGTGCCGGACCAGAGTTTAAACATGCAGGCTGAATTTTAACATTTAATTCTTGAATTTTTAAACCGTTGAGCTTTTTAGAAGTTGTATGGACTGTTCAGCTCCTTTTTTGGTCCATCACAGCGGGCTTGTATGTCACTTGTCAACCAAAATCGAATTAAAAACTTTTTATTTGATCTGGCTACCTCGCCAACTTCTTAACTGGATCGTTTAGTAGCTTTTGATTAGTAGCTTTTTAGTAGGGCACTGCCCACGTTGTCTGTCTAGCTTTTCGTGTCATAGACACTGTCTATGACACGAGAAGAGGCTGCTGACATCGTTTGTCGCGGTTGGATAATACCAATCCACGTCCCAGTGGCTGCTCGATCGCACTTTCCCTGGCCCACCTCTTCCACCAGGCGAGACTTTGCCCGGCACAGCCGTCGCCTCAGTGCCTCGGGCGATGACCTGTTCAAAGGGGCTCACAATTCGTATGGTGCCGTGGCTCTCAAACCAATACAGAACAGTGAAACGCAAAGGCTCACTTTCCATATAAGGCGAACGGCTGATTCTGGCGCCGGGGCTTCATTCATGCTAAGGCGCCCAATCACTGCGCCGCATTTCAGTTAGTGTCGGGCGCAAAAACTACTATGCTCCGCCCCTCCATCACGTGACCCTGCCCTCACGTGGCCTCAGTCACGTGGTGTTTCCACTTCTTGGCGCATGGCGGCGCTAGTCTCGCAGGGGCGGTGGTAGCTTGCTCCCCCGCCGTCGGGGGGTGATGGGTAGCAACTGCTGGTGACTGTACAGCCCTCTGCAGACTGCGTGGTAGGTATTCTTTTTTCGACAAAACCGATAATAACTCAAAGACTATGTTATCAGTCGGTCGGAACTCACTGCAAATAGATGCGCCATGCTCCACTCCTTCGATTAGGTCTATCAATAAACAAAGTATACGCCTTGTGTGGCAACAAAATGCAAAAGTTTGTTTTGGGGGCAAATATAAGCTTTTGGGTTTAGTTGCCGAACTAGATGAAAAATGAATACGGTGATGATACCAATATAAGGGGTGGGGTCTAGCGCGTCTTGCTGTTACGATTTCCGAATGACCGATAGCATAGTATTCGCGTTATTCTCATTTTTGTCGAAAAAAGAATACCTACCACGCAGTTTGCAGAGGGCTGTACATGTGCGTTCCCATCTAACACGGAAACCGGTGGGTCAGTGGGACAGGGGTCTCCAGCAAGTTCGAGATTATGCAGCCTCTGCACAGAGCCAGTGTAAACCCCTTTTTTCGTTCGCACATCAGCGGCGCGGACTAACCCATCTCGACCCGGGTATAACTTAACGACCACGCCGACAGGCCAACGCAAACGAGGCAAGTTCTCCTCATGGATAAGCACAACCGAACCTTCGCTCAGCTGACCCTTTCCCTGAAACTTGACGACTGTCGGAGGGAGATTTCGGAGATCAAGGCCATCTATAGAAGGTACAGTCACTCCCCCGCCGACCAATCAGAGACAGATCCTGAGTGACGTCACCCCTGATGCTCACAAGGGGTACTCCATTCCTTTACAACGTAAAAATGACGAACTTCATTTGAAGATTGTTGGCGACACTCTACACATATCGCTCAACCGTCGATGTCATTGGAAAGTTTAACTAATTTTCTAGCGATAAAAGAGCAGCAATATGCTAAGAAATGGCCGGTTTTGAAGATATAGACCATTTAAAAATCCTCTGCAGTTGCAGGAAAGCAACGTAAAAACGCATCGAGCTTATATTTTTTACTATGAATAAATCATTTTTCAGTAACTTTTTAGATACGGTATCGATTTAATCAACAACTTTATTTCAATATTTTTAATGCTTGTAACTTTATTTCAAAATAATATTTTCAAAAAATGGCAACTGTTGGCAAGTAGCTTTGAAGCGATTGTGGCGCACCGCGCCATTATTGTCCTCAGGCCCCCTTATGATGTCATCAAAAGTGGAGTGACATGGGCCTGTCGGAGATAATCATTGGACCAAACCTTCCAAAACCTGTCCAGCTGCTTCTGTCTCAAGCGCTCTCGATCAGACAACGCCTGCTTGCTCACATTCTCCGGATCTTCTACGACTAAAGAACGATCAAACAAATTCTTCCCAACCAAAAAATGGCTAGGGGTCAGAGGCTCCTCACTATTCACCTCGTCACTAACGAAAGTTAATGGCCTGGAGTTCACTGTTGCCTCAACCTCGTGCAAACAAGTCTCCAATTCCGACCGTCGGAAAACACCAGAACCCAGGCTCTTCCGCAGTGCGCCCTTCACGCTCCTAACTAGCCTCTCGAACCAGCCACCCCACCAGGGCGACCTTGGCGCGTTTAAGCGCCAGTCAGGAGCCAAAGTACCGAACGAATTCATCAGATACTGATCAGCTGACCTGAAGGTTTTAGCCCCGTCCGAATAAATCGTAGTCGGCATCGATCTACGAGCGGAAAAGCGTTTAAACGCCAACAAAAAATCCTCTCTGGACAACGAATCAGTTAACTCCAGGTGCACCGCCCTGGTAACTGCACAGGTAAACAGGCAAATGTAGAACGAATTGCCAGGGAAGTCTGCACAGTAGACTGGCCCGCAAAAATCTACTCCACTCACAGTGAACGGGCTCGCCTGCGTGACACGCTGCCGTGGCAGTGGAGCAGCCACCTGATTCATCGCTCTGGCATCCTGCTTCTGACAGGACACACAACTCCTCTTCGCCTCCTTACAGAGGCGCCGGACCCCCAAGATCCAGGAAGTACATACTTCGGAGAGAAGCCACCAGAGTAGAAACTCCGGCGTGCTTTAGAACGCGTGCGTGCTGGAATCGAACAATCAGCTTTGCCAGCTGACCCTTCGGAACGATCACAGGACGCTTCTCATCATAGGTCAAATCGGAACAGTCCAGTCTGCTCCGCACTCGCATCAGCTGATCCTCGCCCATCATTGGATTCAGCCTGTGTAGCGGCGACGAACTGGACACAGACACACCGCGCTGCAGGGCAGCGTATTCTGTCGGAAACTCTTGCCTCTGGCAGGCCCGCAGCACGTGGAGCTTTGCCTGAGACATCTCTATGAAACTCAAGTCATGCTCAGTGTTCCTCTCCTCTTGCGGAAACCGCGCGTTGTGCGTGAACCGCCTTATCCAGCCCATAACTCCGACGCACTTGGTCAGGCTACTAAATCTATTGAAAGGAAATAACTGAATCCTGTGGAACGGTAGTAGCCAGGACAGCCTTCCCACTGTCAGGTTCCACTCGGCTGACCGACTGCTTGGTCTCTCTTGCGACCTCACCACTGCACAATGGGACCGGAGCGAAAATTAGCGCGACATCGGTACTTTTTCGTATTTCGTGCCCGCTTTTCACATGAAAAGGATGGTAGAATCATACATATGTTAATCGGTGTACTTTCTAAGCAATTTCTGATTAATTTAATTAATTAATCATTAATTAATTCATTAATTAATTGATTAATTAATCGTTGACCTGCCCTGACTTCGACTCCGCTCGGTCACGTGATAAGACGGCAGCACCTGTCAGGCCAGGTCCTGACGGCACCGGAAATTCCGATAAGCAAATAATGTAGCCACCAAAACCGTTAAGATGGGAATCTGATGGCCTACATGACTATATAACAAATTTATTACGGGTCAGAAAAGTGTATCAGAAACTCCGATAGAAGGTATGGATATGTCCGGACAAAACTTTAATATAGTTGGTACCTACTTGGCAACCTTGTTCGGTTCCTGAGGTTCTGTTACTCGCGGCTTCCGGCCGCGGCGACCTGGAGTAAAAAAATGCCCCTCATTTTCGCTGCCGCAGGCTGACGCAGCTAAATTATACATTTTCTGAAAGGCAATTGATTGGTAAACACCATATTGATAAAAGAACAGCGGGACCTTGCGGGACTTTTTATATCGGCATTCCAGAATATCTATAACAGTAAAATTAACTCACAATTTTTAAAGCACCAAAAAACCTTAACATTTGAAGCGTATTTATATATTCCGCTTTGAGTTTTTTTCTTCCATCGTGTAGCCCATGGTCTAAACTATCAGGTTAGACGTCGAAAATATTGATAAAGCCGTCTAATAGATATATTTTTTACCTACATTAGCTGCTATTTTTCTCCGTACGAAAACGGGTCTACGATGCTTGGCACAAAACTTTGTGTTTGGGCTGATGTGGCGCGGACGCTGTACACTATGGACGAAAAATATTTGCAGATTCGTGGTCCATGGACATTTCTGAACTACGTGACACATTTTAACTCAATTTGGGAAAGGTCGCCAAATCCACCAATGTCGCGCTAATTCCGGCCGCGGTCCTATCGTGCACTGGTGTCAGCATATATCTCGCTGCTATGAGCGTCCTGAGGTCCATGGAACCACAGATCAGAGTCTACAAGCTCATCTGCCGACGCGCCTCGACTCAGAATATCCGCCGGATTTCTATCGCTGGGACAGTATGACCATTTTTCGGGATCGGTTCCAACGATCTGAATCGCCCTTGATCCATGCCAAAGCCACCTGAGAATCGCTCCAGCAACGATACACACACGATTGGGGAAGCCTCAGCACCCTGATCACATGGCGCACCAGTCTGGCCACTAACAGCGCAGCCAGGAGCTCGAGACGAGCTAGTGTGACCTTGCGCAGCGGAGCTACCCTCACCCTTGACATCACCAGTGACGTCGAACTGCCATCACCGGAGCCGTCTGGGGCACGCAGGTACACGACAGCACCATATCCTTTCAGTGACGCATCACCATACCCATGAACCTCTACATCTTCCACAACATCACACCATGGAACACTCACAAAGCAGCGAGGGATTTGGATCTCCTTCAACTTCTGGAGATCCCGAACCCAACTGACAAACTCCTGCTGGAAAGCAGGAGTTAACTACACGCTTAGTGACGAGGTGAATAGTGAGGAGCCTCTGACCCCTAGCCATTTTTTGGTTGGGAAGAATTTGTTTGATCGTTCATTAGTTGTAGAAGATCCGGAGAATGTGAGCAAGCAGGCGTTGTCTGATCGAGAGCGCTTGAGACAGAAGCAGCTCGACAGGTTTTGGAAGGTTTGGTCCAATGATTATCTCCGAAATCTCCCTCCGACAGTCAAGTTTCAGGGAAAGAGTCAGCTGAGCGAAGGTTCGGTTGTGCTTATCCATGAGGAGAACTTGCCTCGTTTGCGTTGGCCTGTCGGCGTGGTCGTTAACTGTCTCACTCACTCACTCATCCAGGTAAAATGGGCGCTTTCCGCGTCGTTGGTGTACCCGTTGTTCTATATAGGTACAGTCACCAGCAGTTGCTACCCATCACCCCCGGACGGCGGGGGAGCAAGCTACCACCGCCCCTGCGAGACTAGCGCCGCCATGCGCCAAGAAGTGGAAACACCACGTGACTGAGGCCACGTGAGGGCAGGGTCACGTGATGGAGGGGCGGAGCATAGTAGCTTTTGCGCCCGACACTAACTGAAATGCGGCGCTGTGATTGGGCGCCTTAGCATGAATGAAGCCCCGGCGCCAGAATCAGCCGTTCGCCTTATATGGAAAGTGAGCCTTTGCGTTTCACTGTTCGGTATTGGTTTGAGAGCCACGGCACCATACGAATTGTGAGCCCCTTTGAACGGGTCACCGCCCGAGGCACTGAGGCGACGGCTGTGCCGGGCAAAGTCTAGCCTGGTGGGAGAGGTGGGCCAGGGAAAGTTCGAGCAGCCACTGGGACGTGGATTGGTATTATCCAACCGCGACAAACGATGTCAGCAGCCTCTTCTCGTGTCATAGACCACGAAAGCTAGACAGACAACGTGGGCAGTGCCCAATCAAAAGCTACTAAACGATCCAGTTAAGAAGTTGGCGAGGTAGCCAGGCCAAATAAAAAGTTTTTAATTCGATTTTGGTTGACAAATGACATACAAGCCCGCTGTGATGGACCAAAAAAGGAGCTGAACATTTTATACAACTTCTAAAAAGCTCAACGGTTTAAAAATTCAAAAGTTAAATGTTAAAATTCAGCCTGCATGTTTAAACTCTGGTCCGGCGCTGGCAGGAAGCTCATATTGCCACTTGCAATTCCACTACGTTGTAATATAACCAAGAGTTCTGTGAGAGCAGCAACTGAAAGGGGGAGGGCGGCGCGAAACGGCCCCCTCTCCTTTTCAGTCGATATCTCCTAAAGTGTAGCAAATGTCGCCACCAAACTTTCAAGACCTCTCCGGGCATCATTTTTACACCTTGTGACCAAATTTTTCCAGAGCTCTTATGAAAGGTTAGTCACAAATGACGTCAGAGGGATGTCATGTTCTGTCATATTTTCGACTAAATAAAAGGTTTAGCGGGAAGAGCTGTCACGCTTACCGTTTTAAAGATAACGAAAAATATTCAAGATCAACAAGATGTAAAATAAACAGCGCTACCAAACTGCTAACTCTTATTTCCAAACAAAAATTGATTTTGACCATCAAAACTATAGAAGTATAACACCCCAAAAATACCAACAACTTTCAAAATTAAAACTGAAATTTATGTTATATAACATCTGCTCTAGATATGCCAAACTTAAACTCGATAGCTCCATTTTTAGCAAAGTTATGGCACAAAATAACTATTTAAAACTTATTACGTAAAAGTTTCAATTTCAATTTTTAGCCGTCACAGAACGCACAAAGCAAGCCAAAGACCACCACTGGATTTCCTGTGATGAGCTGCGTCGAGTAGATACCCCTTTTATGCAAAATATCAACTTTGAAATTTGACCTTCTTTGACCTGACCTTGACCTGAACTCCACCAGAATGTAATCTAAACTGGCCTTAATAGCCGTCTAGCCCACCCATTGAATTTTAAATGTAAAATTGGCCATAAAACATGTATCGCACGACCCTAGCATGGTTGGGTTCATATTGTGACCCTTAGTGACCTGACCTCTGTGAACCGACCTGGCATCAACGACCTCTTTAGGCAACATATGTATTAGACAACCAACGCTCCATCGATGTGTTTCGATAACATGCCTTTTATTTGATGTGTTAACTGACTGTAACGCAAGCCCAAGGGGGCGTGAAATATTTATTCACTCATACAGTGTTATTTATTTTGAGAACACCTTTCTCACGCCATGACATGGTCCTCTCGTAATAGAACGAGATGAGGAGAGTGTTTTCACGCCTTCTTATGCACGGCTCTAAGTGTCATTGAGCTATCAACTATCAGCGGTTTTCGGACAATGAAGTTCTTAGTTCTTACTGAATCCAATTTTATTTCAAACGATTGTCACTGTGCTAGTTTTCTTCTTATACGTTTTTGAAAAAGCGCTGAAGAAGTCTTTGATACTGATGAAACCGGTCCGCTTATTCTTTTTCTAATTGTTGTTTGAATATATTCGTAGACTACTGGCTCTTTACTACAAAATTTGAGAATGTTTGGTATTTCTTTAACCCGAACGATGTGCATTGTGCAGCTGAATTTTCCCTCTTGAATGATTATGGACAGCTCGCGAAATTAACTTCAAACTAAGCTACCGACAAGCAGAAGAAAATCCGATACAAGCCTACCTCAATCCTCTCACCTTGTTCAACCGTTGAAACGTTAAAGGCATTTGTTCAGTCCGAGTCACTATGTCGACCACCCGCGCCGTGCTGGGGGGGGGGGGGGGTGGTGTTTTTACGCCCTTCCCCTCAAGTTTTTCGTGAATATCTCAAAAATGGCGACGCGACGCGTAGCGTCATTCAAGGTCAGGTCACCAGGTAACGTCAAGTGACCTTACCTCAAAAAAAAAATCGAAAGTTCACCGTAGCTACACCGACTGAGCGATCACTTTAAAACTTTCAGTAATTGCTTAGGGTAACAGTATGTATATGAGATGGATACCTCGGATTTTTATGTCTGTGGCCTAAGGTCAGGTCAATTTTGCGACTGCTACATTAGGTATAAGTCAATGGGAGAAAATTGAAATGCGCCTTTTTTTGGACGAATTTCGTTCTACACCCTCTCAAACATCGGTCCATAGGTAAACATGACACACTGAATCGGAAAATTGCACCTGTGACCCCTGTGTGCGCCCCTTAGGTCATTTTAGGACATAAAAGATCTTCAGCAGTTCTTTGACTTTTGACAGAGACGTGCTAGAGCGGTGAAAACACCGTTGATCTGAGGTCAAATTTGAGGTCAATCAGAGCGGTGCCCTCTGGGGGCTAAACCGTTGATCTGAGGTCAAATTTGAGGACATGTTGGCGAAAGAGCGTTAAAAGAGCTATCGAATGCGCTTTTCCGCGGCGCTGTAGCTCTATTGGTTCCCGAGTTAGCCGTCGGTTGTTCGAAATCGTTGAAATCAACAAAATTTGACCGTTGCTGAACCCTGGTGACCTGACCTTTGCCCTGACCTTAAAATGACCGAGTGTTTTCCTCCTTATTTTGACGCTCTTTCGATTGCCGCTTACCGCGTGTCGTTACGTGGCCCAGGAGCCGAGTTAGACGGAGGGGCGTGAAACGCCCCCCCCCCCAGCACTCGATGGAAAGTTCATGCCACCAACACGGCGCGGGTTAATTGTTATGTTAGCTAGCTCCTGTTGTAAGCTGTGGAGTCGTGGACCTGATCTTGAAGGAACTGGGCCTAACATTTTCATAGCAAACGTAAAAAAATGTTTAATAGGTCGGGCAAAAAAATAGCATCTCTTTTATGAAACATTTGCGAAACCTTCAACATCATCCCCAGACTCCATTAGTCCCGAGCTCCAACGACGACCATAAAAGCGTCCCCATCCCGTCATAGGCGGCGGAACGGGGAGGGCACCGGGGCACCGTGCCCCCCTTTGATTTTGGCATTTCAACATTAGCCCTATGAGCGTTGCATGGAAATAATAGGACCAAAAGTCGGCAGTGCCCCATCCCCTTAATTGTAGGTGTTCCGCCGCTACTGCATCCCGTCAACGTGGGTTTATCATAAGGATGCTAAGATTTAATTTCCAATCCGAAGCTGTAATGATGGAAAACAAATTTACATTTTACATGTGAAACAAGCTGACACAACTAGATATTTCCTCTCTCGCTCCCTCTCACTGATTTACCCATTGCGTTCTTTCTCATTTTACCCTCTCTGGTTTTCCTTATCAGTTTTCTCTCTTTTCTCTCCTCCCGTCCTTACCTCTTCCCTCCAGTCTTTCTTAGCTCTCTCTCTCTCTCTCTCTCTCTCTCTCTCTCTCTCTCTCTCTCTCTCTCTCTCTCTCTCTCTCTCTCTCTCTCTCTCTCTCTCTCTCTCTCTCTCTCTCTCTCTCTCTCTCTCTCTCTCTCTCTCGCTCTCTCGCTCTCTCGCTCTCTCTCTCTCTCTCTCGCTCCCTCTCTCTCTCGCTCCCTCTCTCTCTCTCTCTCGCTCCCCCTCTCTCTCTCTCTCGCTCCCTCTCTCTCTCTCTCTCGCTCCCTCTCTCTCTCTCTCGCTCCCTCTCTCTCCCTCCCTCTCTCTCTCGCTCCCTCTCTCTCTCGCTCCCTCTCTCGCTCCCTCTCTCTCGCTCCCTCTCTCTCTCTCTCTCGCTCCCTCTCTCTCTCGCTCCCTCTCTCTCTCGCTCCCTCTCTCTCTCTCTCTCGCTCCCTCTCTCTCTCGCTCCCTCTCTCTCTCTCGCTCTCTCTCTCTCTCTCTCTCGCTCTCTTGCTCTCTTTCGCTCTCTTGCTCTCTCTCACTCTCCCTCTCTCTCTCTCCCTCTCTCTCTCTCTCTCTCTCTCTTTGTCTCTCTCTCTCTCTCTCTCTTTGTCTCTCTCCCTCTCTCTTTCTCTCTCTCCTCTCTCTTTCTCTCTCTCTCTCCTCTCTCTTTCTCTCTCTCCTCTCTCTTTCTCTCTCTCCTCTCTCTTTCTCTCTCTCTCCTCTCTTTCTCTCTCTCTTCCTGTCTCTCTCTCACCCTCTCCATCTCTCTCTCTCTCTCTCTCTCTCTCTCTCTCTCTCTCTCTCTCTCTCTCTCTCTCTCTCTTTCCTCACAATATTCTCGACTGTCACAGCGTTGTAGGGCTTGTTTCCAGACAGGTCCCGGCGCTCCCCACTCCGCAGGCCAGCCCACACGGCCCAACCGCTCAAACACCCTCCGGCGGATGACCTCTGACCCCGCCGACCTGACCCCAGCCGACCGATCGCGTTCCTCTCCACGCCTCCGCCCCGCTTCCCCCACTACAGCCGCGTAGTAATTGTAGCGTGTGCAAAGGTCACGTGACATTATTTACTTCTGCGGCTTGTTCGGCTGACAAGAGATGGCACTAGTGGTCTGTGGATCAGAGGCGGGGCTAGGTTCTACGACTTCTTGGGGCACACTTCAGGGCAGAAAAGAGGTTTTTTGGCTCCCCATCCCAAAATGCTTCGAATATACAAAAACAAGTAAGATATTCGAAAATCGGAGGACCAAACGGATCGTTTGACGTATCTTGCGCGACTGAGAATTTATCGGTCTTCAAACTGCTGAACAAAAACGAGGTGATTAGTAGCAAGTGCTGGTGACTGTACCTACCCTGTGTTGTGGGGCGTTTTTACTTGCGAAATTGGTTTTCTTATAATGTGCGTCAACATCTCCATTCCATGAAACTTTAAAACCCGTTAACATGATAGCCCTTTTAGTTATGATTATGTCCCTCATTGGTCTTATTGTCCTGCCACTTATGAATTTTCCGTAATTTTGTGTCATTCATACTATGTTCAAGCTGCCCCAGCTGTTCCAATTATTTCCCACCCTATCCTTTCAATTAAATGATGCTCAGCTGAGAGTGAACGGCGCACAATTGTGTAGTTTTCAGTTATGGGTAGGACGGCGCGTCCGCAATATGATAAAGGTTTTACCATTGTTTGCATCAGCATTCAGCACGTAATAGTTCAAGAAACATCCATGCAACGGACAAAAAGCAAACAATAATTACATACAATAAAGCAAAGATATTAGGTAGTTCATATTACCTCCACCATTGCCTGATCTTGTTCCTCTGAAGTGACGCGTGGACGTCCTGATCGTGGGCGCTGAGCCATTTCAGCCTCGCCTTCTTCTTCAAAACCGGCTAGCCACTTACGAATGATCTTCTCGGTGCAACCCATGCTTTCTGCGATTTCACTTATTCTTCTTCCCTCATTTCTTAACTGAATTATACGCCCCTTTTCAAACTCGCTGCAATGATACGGCATTTCACAGCGTAAAACAAATCGCGGAACGGTATGCAATCAAAGCTGGCGCGCTACTCCCCCGATTGTTGCCAAGTGCATGAGTCGCTCGTCTGTCGCCTCCTTGTCCCGAGTTCAAGGTCATTGCCCAATCGGGTCACCAATGCACAGTGGCCCTTTTTCAGAATTAGCACGCATAAATTCAAAATATCTTTTTCTCTTCTTTTCAGTAAAAAGCAGTATAATCGTGTGCAAAAGATTCCAAACTATCCGATGGTGCCATTTTTACCTCCTAAAAATAATTATCTTTGGTAAAACTGACCGCAAAATCGAAGTTGAATGTGGCAACATATATAAATCATCAAACTGGTAAAGACGTGATGCTACCGAAGGGCTAAGGTGTAAGGAACTGGAAGGATATTACACAATTTGTCATCTAAGGGAGATCAATGTTAGTATTGAGGTAGGGATACGGCAGCGTCATCTGTGTAAATTGTTTAACAGAACCGGTCCATTGCTACCGCGCGATCCCAGTCCACTTCAAAATGTAGATAGCGCGCCACCTGCTGTCATCGCCCATCGGGTCACCCGCCAGGCAGCAGACACCGCAGAATTTTGCCACCCGTCCCGCCGCGCCAAATCACTGCCAATCGGCGAGCCCGCCAGCGCTTCACCCCCGCTCGGCACTCAGCGACCGGAGCAGCGTGCCGCCGAAGCCGTCGCAAGGTGAGCTCAGCACACCGTCCCTGCTCGGTGACACGGGTCAGGCGTCGCCGTCACTGCGGCCAACAGCAGGCACCACCAGTGGCGTGGCGCAGCCTGCCGCCACACCGCTTTCGGCCGGCCGCTGACCAACGCTGAAGCCGCCATTCACACTTCCGTATCGCCGCACATCGATGGTAGGTATGTGATCATCATGTCGAGACGGTTGGCGCGGTCAGTGGCACGTACCTACCATCAGGATAGTTACTCACCCGCCGGACCCGGCCCGCCGTCAGCCGGCGCTGGGAACCCCACCGCTCCGCCATAACCACGCAACCGCCATATCCCGCGCCCTGATGGGGGGTGTTTGAACACGCTTGTGGTTTTTCGCAAATATCTCAAAAACGCGCCGTTTTTGGTACACCTTATACATCAATTCAGTGGCGCAGCCAGGGGGGGGGGGGTCAGAGGGTCAGCTGGCTGACCCCCCCGAAATTTCTGTCAGGGGCCCGCTCGAGTGAGAGAGAGAGAGAGAGAGAGAGAGAGAGAGAGAGAGAGAGAGAGAGAGAGAGAGAGAGAAGAGAGAGAGAGAGAGAGAAAGAGAGAGAGAGAGAGAGAGAGAGAGAGAAAGCGAGAGAGAGAGAGGGAGGGAGGGAGGAGAGAGGTCCTAATCTAATCGGACGAGCCCGCTTCGAGAAATGTGTACTGGGACATCACGGGTGAGGGGCCGGCCTGGGGCCCCAGGTGGACGGGGCCCGGGCCCCCTGGGTGGATGGGGCCCGGGCCCCCTGGGTGGATGGGGCCCGGGCCCCCTGGGTGGATGGGGCCCGGGCCCCCCGTTGATGGGTCCGGGCCCCCGGGAGAACTGGCCCGGGCCCCTGGGAGAACGGGCCCGGGCCCCCGTGGATGGGTCCGGGCCCCAGGGAGAACGGGCTCGGGCCTCCCGGAGAACGGGCCCAGGCCCCCGGGGGAACTGGCCCGGGCCCCTGGGAGAACGGACCCGGGCCCCCGGGACAACAGGCCCGGGCCCCCTGGGTGGATGGGGCCCGGGACCCCCGTAGATGGGTCCGGTCCCCCGGGAGAACGGGGCCCGGACCCCCGGGTGGATGGGGCCCGCACCCCCGGGAGAAAGGGGCCCGGGCCCCCTGGTGGACGGGCCCCGGAGCCCCGTGTGGATAGGGCCCGCGCCCCCCGTGTGGATAGGGTCCGGGCCCCCCGGTTGAATGGGGCTCGCTAGGTTGACCCGCTTGCTCCGCAACGCGAATAAGGGGTATTTTCAATCGGTGGGCGTTTGGTTGGTCTTGTGTCCGTGGGTTATGCATTCATTTCGGTCGATTGCTTTTTGACGGCTAAGCATTTTGGTTTGGGAAGAAATACCCATCGCATCGATATGCTCGTGTCTGATAAGCATGCGTTCTACTATAGAACATGTCATGTGTAGTTTATAACAAAGGTTGACGCAGGTTATTTAAAAAAAATGAAAGCCATCGATAAATTACTATGTAGAGGTTTGAAATATTTATATTTTTAAGAATAGTTACTATTGCTCGTCATGCAAAAGCGATGATTGGATTTAAAACTGCTGGTAAATTGGATTAAAACTGGAATAAATTGGATTAAAACTGGAGTGGTTTCGGAGTCGGAGTCGGAGTCGCCCGGAGTCGTGGCAAGCAGCCAGGAGTCGGAGTCGGAGTCGGTCAAGCTGCCTCGACTCCGACTCCGGAAAATAACTAGAATCTGTGATATCACTTTTCAGTTTTTTTTTTTTTACCAGTTGCCCGCGGTAGAATTCGCATCCGGGCGATAAAAATTGCACACATCTTGTTTTTGTTCTGAATGACAAACATTGGATCTTACAAGTTTCAAGTTATATCATAATTTAGTAGCCACTAAACTTCCACTATCTGAAGTATTTGACGAGTCAAAGACTAAATGACAAATGTATTTTTACTTTCTTCGTTTATGCTCCGAGAAGTATCAACACATAGGAATGACCGACATGATGGCGATGCTCGTGTTCGTGATACAGCCGCCTCTCGCGCTTCTCGGCGGGTTTCCACGCTGACCGCTGACCTCTTGTGTATTCAGCTGCGTCCACGTGGGAGAAATGGTGACTGCATGAAGGAAACTGGAGAGTAGGAGCGGTCTCCCCGTCCACATAGACCTAGCACGTGGCGTCACATCACGCAAAATTTTGGCGGCCGCGCCATTGCCCTTCGTATCAGACCCGGAGTCGGAGTCGGAGTCGGAGTCGGTCAGGAGCCCGGAGTCGGAGTCGGAGTCGGAGTCGGAACAGCGCTACCACGACTCCGGAACCCTGCCAGCAGGGCGTGGAATTCCAGGAACCCCAGCCGGGCGCGGGATACAGTCCGGGAGGCAGACGCACAGGGCCGCTAGATGCACAGGCCAGTCCGGCCCTGCAGCAGAGTACCCACCACCAGGTGGACTCGGACAACGCAGATACCATTGTCTTGGATACCTCTGTGTCAGCCACCGTTCCCGGTATGTACCACTGGAATCGGAGAATACCAATGCACGCACTAATGTGCGTGCATTGTCGACTGTCGATAGTCGCAGATTCGCGTTAGACAAAGATATAAAGTGGCGCGAGCATGCCAAAACACTAGCCCTGCAGTTGGTTTTGCGTAAAAATGCGATTTGACGAGGCTCGGGCAGCAATCAGCAGCAATCCGGACTCCGAATTAACTGGGAAAAAACTTCTTGTTTAAGTTTGGGATGTCAGCAACCTCCGATTAACATAAATACAAGTATTATGCATAAGTTAAGATGGGTCCAAGAACTTAAAGTTTTAGGAATAGATTTCAAAAACAATATAGATACTATAACTGACGATAATGTAGAGAGAAAGTTAGCAAACCTGCGTTATGATATCGTGCAATGGAAACGACGAAACATCACTTTGTTGGGAAAAATCACAGTAAAAAAAAATCGGTACTTATATCCAAGTTAGTGCACTTGTTCTGAGCGCTCCCAAATCCATCACAAAAGTATGTCAAGAAGATTGAGCAATTGCTGTTTAATTTTCTTTGGGACAATAAACCTGACCGCATTAAAAGAACAAAATAATTCAAACTCTTGAATTCGACGGACTTGAGATGATAGATTTAAAGTTGAATTCGACGGACTTGAGATGATAGATTTAAAGTCTTTTATAGATAGTCTCAAGATATCTTGGCTAAAACGCATGACGAAGTTTTCAAACAGTTGCCTAGCCTCAAGTGATACGCAACTTTTAAACCCCGAATTACTTTTAACATGTAATGTAACAAGACTAAATGAAATTAGAACTGAAGTACAGAATGTTTTCTGGAAAGAAGTCGTTGAAGCGGTCATTCCATTTCATAAAATTGCCCAAATAGAAACCAGATTTATGAACATGTTCCTCGCACAAGCACTAACCTCATTAAAGAACTTCAAATAGAAACCAGTAAAATCTTCAGTGAACCTTTGTGGTATTCCGATTACACAAAATTTAAGAAATCAATCGTTAGAAAATGGGACCAGCGTGGTCTACGATTTATCGGAGATCTGTTCAACCCAAAAACTGGAAATATTATGACTCGAGAAGAAATAAAACTGCACTACAGAATTTCAATGACATTCCTGTGCTACGAATCATTAATACGAAGCCTGCCAGAAGAAGTCAGAAAAGCAAAGAAAGTATTTTTGAAAGACCAAATATTCCGTACAAATTGCAATTTTTTTTTTGGGAAACCAAAGTTTAAAGGGACTATCCCACCTTCTAAAATGTTGTTAAAACCAGTTAAATTGTGCCCGACTTTATAGATTGGATGACCAGGAACACGGTTCTGGCATTTGTTTTTCATTAAACATTTTAGGCTTCCCATATTCCAAACACAAACTTTCAAATATGTGACGTCACAGCCCAAAATTACCTCCTTCCCCAGGCCACATTACTGTCATAAAGCTGATTCTTTTTACTCTGTAGGCACCACAACAAAGTTCAGACCAAGTTTTAAGCGATTTTTCAACGAACAAACCCATTTAAATCAGAATGACTAAACGAGGTGACGTCACACTAACGGTCGCTCCATGTTGAAGATAGGGCCTTGTACAAGGCCCATTTTCAAATGAAGGGAACGAATTTCTTCAACACCAAGAGGCCGCGGGGGTTGCAACCTAGATAGATAGTGGTTTCTGAACCTCGCCGCAAAACTTGGCTATCTCAACTCAAACCCCATGTTAAAGGTGGGATAGTCCCTTTAATAGACACTGTTACACCCTATTCGTTAATGAAATACGGAAGAATTCCAACGATGCATTTAACAATGTACAACGGAAATGGCGTTCAGACATAAACTTTCACGAAAAATGTAGCTTAGTGCACTTCAAGGAAATAGTTCACTTTTAACATGGGATTTTGAACTGGAATAGCAGTTTCGTAGCTTGAGCTGAGACTAGCACAAATCAGGAGCTTTTACGGCTTAACGATCACCCTAGACGAAGATATTCCATTTCTCGTTCCGAAAAGAGTGCCTTGCAGAGGAATGTGTGCCTTGCACAGGAATGCAGCCACGTCATCGTCAGCCAATCAGCATGCTGCTTACAGCTAATGCAGCATGCGTAGGTTTGAACTACGCAATATGATTGGTCAACGCGTAATAAGCTTCCGCGTCAAACATTATTTTACATAGAATATAGTTCGTCCTATATCAAAATATAGAAAATAATTGTTTTTACAAAAAGGTTTTATTTTATTTTCTCGTCATTTTGAGCATAAAAAAATCGTAAATCCATAGCAAAATACTAATTTCAGGAAAGTGAACTGTTTCCTTTAACCCTATTAGTGGCAGGCTCCTAGCCCCCTATTAGTGGCTGTTTACGACCCCCCCCCTGATATCTCGAGATCTAACGGGCCGATTTTCAAAATTCAAACGGCATTCGATTTCGCTCAAAGGGACAGTATCATCGAAAAAAATCAATGTATGGAGCTGATTTTTTTTACTAGCATTTCTTATTTTTCTGAATCAGAAAAACATAGTTTGAGGACCGAACTCGGTGAAAAATATTTTTTCATGAGCGAGTCATTTTCATGAGCGAACCACCACTACAAGCATGGCCGCCACTTTGGAAGCCTGCGAAATTACTGCCAGAAGATATCACGTGACAAGCTGAAGGAATTCCTTCAAGCTGAAGGAATTCCTTTGTTGAGCCGCTAGAATCCGAAGGAAACAGCTGAAATTGCCTACGACTATTTAATGAATTTAACGGTGATGAATAAGTGCGAAATACGTTTTGGCTTTATAAAATTTGATGAAATGACCAGGGTAAAAGTTTTATTACTGGTGGTCAATTCAAAACGGCGCAAACATTTAAACAGTGAAGATAGTGAAGCACGATTCAAAGTGTAGTACACCTTTCGTACTTTGAGCGGCGATAGCGGGATAACGGTGTGGAGCTTCGAGGATCGGTCTTCAGTTCCCGGACCAGAAAGGTGGGGCCTATGCAATGTCAAATTTCATCAAAATGGTGATACTGTCCCCTCAACGTGATCTACATTTCTAAAAAAAAATAAAAATTAAAAAATGTCAATGGGGGGGGGGTAGAGGGGGGTAAAAACGGGCAAATTGCAGATAGATTTTAGACTGTTTATCACGGCCAGGTTTCTGAACCAATCTTAACCCACGAGCCGCTGGGGGGGGGGGCATAAAGTTGCCCCCCCCCCCTTTACGTTTTGTGGAATATCTCCGAAACCTGATGAGCTACGAACGTGAAACTTGGCATAGCTTCAAATGAATACCTAGGCAATGTTTGAAGAAAGTTTGGTGGTTGTAGCATCTAAGATGACGTCACAGTGACGTCATAAAGTTTTGTCGTTTTCCGATATGGACCGTTTCTGATGACGCTGAGCATGAAACTCAACTGTAAATGAACTAGATAGCACCTGCTGTCATCCTAAAACATCTAAGTACACTTCCATCTAGTTGCTAACCAATAATCGGCCCTTTATATTCGGTCTCATATACCTGATGTATCGTGAGGAAACTGAGAGTCGCAAATCTATAATTTGACTTATGACGTCACTGTGACGTCATTTCAAATGGGATCAACACCAAATTTGGACACAACCTCGGCTAGGTATTCAGGAAGATGTGTGCAAAGTTTCGCTTCTCTATCTCTTCGCGTTGCGACGATATCGCCGCGGAAGTAAAGGGGGGGCCAACTTTATGCCCCCCCCCCCAGCGGCCGGCGGGTGGCGCGGAGGCCCAGCGGCCGCCGGGTTAACGCTACTTTTGCCGATCGATAAAGAATGAACCAGGAATTCACATGGATCCTAAAAATATGCATTTTCAAAAATCATAGGCGGATACAGATAATTGAGATTGGGGGTACACAAAATGTATAGTAAATAAGGTTTTTGTTGGTACTGTTTCTAAAAAGGGTGGTAATGGTCTTGTTATGTTACAATTTTCTTATGAGAGAACGACTACAATTGTATTGGTCATGCATAGGCGGTGTCAGGGCACCTATGTTGGGAGGTAAAACATAACCCCCCTTTTTGGACGCCTGGATCCGCCTATTTTCTCATTTACATAATTGATCATCTTGTCTAGGATTCTGGCACTTAAAACACGCACCAGTTTTCTTTTTTCAGTGTTTTACCAAATGCAGACGCACCATTCCAATTCCTTGCCTGAGGTCCAGCCATCTGCCCACCCAAGGAATTGGCGCGTCTCTGCACGCAATAGGTTTCCACTCCTTCCCTTACGAGCTGAGGTTGTGGAAACCTAACAGGTGAGTTTAACAGGTGAGTATAGCAAAACCGTGTCAAAAGAGGATGCACAATAACTTTGTATATGTTATCACATGATACCTTTCATTCACTGTTCGTAAAACTGGTGCATACAGTTATAATCCATCAGCATCGTGATCTTCGCCCAAATGACTCGCTTCACGAATAGTACCCCCCCCAATTCCCAGTGCTCTGGAGCCGCCCCTGGTAAAGTTATGAACTTGAAATTTTCAGGGAATGTGCCCAATTTAGTTTTAGGAAAAGTCAGAAAATTTCAGCATCGTAGCTTCAGCGGTTTCGGAGATATTCCTGAAAAACCTGAGGGGTGGATGAAAACAACCCCCTGCCACTAATAGGGTTAACCCGCGCCCTGCTGGGGGTCCTGGATTTCCACGCCCTGCTGGGGGGGGGGTGTTTGAACACCCCCCCCCCTTCTAACTCGGCTCCTGGGCCACGTAGCGATACGCGGAAGGCGGCGTTCGAAAGAGCGTCAAAAATAATGACGAAATCACTTCGGTCAATTTTTTGGTCAGGGCAAAGGTCAGGTCACCAGAGGTCATTGAAGGCAAAATTTCGCCGATTTCCAGGTCGAATGTCGAAAATTTCCAAGAAGCCAACGCATAACTCGGGAACCAATAGAGCTACAGCGCCGCGGAAAAGCGCATTCGATAGCCCTATTAACGCCCTTTCTGAGTAATTCTCTCAGATTTGACCTAACGTCAACGGTTTTGCCTGCAGGGGGCAAAAACTGCAAAAATAGCCGATTTTTTCGAAAACAGTTTTTCTGCAATAACTTTTGACCCAAGCCTTGTACGAGCTTACTTTTACCGCCATCGTGTTCCTCTCGTCAAGACGCATCGAATGAACTATAACTTGACCTTGAAGGGTCAACTTGAAAATTTGACCTCAGGTCAAGGTCATGACCTGACCGGAAAGGGTCATGTTGCATATCAGTCGATCCGTATCGTCGAGCTGAACACATCTAAGGCGTTTTCATCGCTCTAGAATGCCTCTATCAAAAGTTATTTGCGAAAAACTGTTAGATACCATTCGTGACCTGAGATGACCTCAGGGCATAAACAAGGGTCACGGACACCATTTTCAAGTTCAGTGTGTCTAAAACACTTGTAATTCGGTGTTTGGGAGTGTTTATAATGTCTTTCATCCAAAAGAGGCTCATTTCAATTTTCTCCCATTGACTTATAATGGGGAGGTCGCAAAATTGACCTGACCTTAGGTCATCGATATCAAAATTCTGAGATATACATTTTGTACATGCTATTGCCCTTAGCAATCGCTGAAAGTTTCAAAGCGATCGGTCACTCGTTGTAGCTATGACAGACATTGAAAGTTTTTATGAGGTGAGGTCACTTCAAGTGACCTGGTGACCTGACCTTGAATGACCTTGGTCTGAAATTTTCACAACATGTGTAGAATTGATGTATGATAAGGTGTACCAAAAACGGCGGCGCTCCGCGCCGCCGTTTTTGAGATATTCGCGAAAAACCACAAGGGGGGGGGGTGTTCAAACACCCCCCCCAGCAGGGCGCGGGTTAAAAAAGCGACAAGTTCTCCATACTTATTATATCTGCACTACCGAATCATTAACAGAATAATCACCACTAATACGTTCCTGAATATCATACACATAACAGAGAGTAATTTATGTATGTACCTTTTGTAAACAAGAAACCGAAACCATTTAGGGGTACCCATTTTTCCCGATTTTGGAGATTTGTGGGTGGGGGTGGTTTTTCCCATTATTTCGCGGCTTGTGATTCCAATGATGCCAAAAATATTGAAATCAAAGGTGGTTTAGGGGGTCGCGAATTGAGATTGAAATTTGCGTATTTACCTAGAAATATGCCTATTTTACGCTGATAATAAATAACACTAAAGGCAAAGTTTTTGTTTTGAAAGTCGGGTTGAGGGGTCATTGAGCGCTCCTTTTTCATCCAGATCGATGTGCTCCATCACGTGGTTCCGGTTAAATGCTTTACTAGCGATCATTACGATGTCGATATTGTAACATTTGGTGAAACCGGGAATCCCGGCGACCAACAACAGGAGCAAACATCCCGGCCCGGGATGTTTTGCTCCTGTTGTTGGTATCATTCTGGTCAGCGTGTAATCATTTTTGATATCTTCTGCCTCTTGAAGGTCATGAGTTGTAATGGTGACCTTTGATGACCTGTGACGTCAAATTAAAATGTGACCTTTCAGTTGCCACTCTCAGTTCATGACAGGCTCTTTGTGTCCGTGCAAATAAGCTCAGGATACATCTCACAGCTCATGGCTCCGAATGGACTTCAATTCATGTAATTAGAAAACGATCAAACCAGTTTGACCGTAACCGAAGGTTTGTTGTCAATAGTTAAAACACTATTCTTTAGAATTGTGTTTTTCTATTGAAAAACAAATCTGAGTTCCCTGACAATTTGGCAAAAGCTGCCTGAGATCAGTACAACTTGATGCTCTTGAAAACGGCTGGTCCAAATATTCTGATTTTTTCAGGATTTCTAGTGGGCCAGGTGATCTACGTTCTGGTATGGGTCTCCCCTCCGCGGACCATCTGGTGCACGTGCCACGTGACTTTAAAAATTCCCGTGTTAAGCCAATGGGGAAAATGAAAAAATGCGTTCCACGGCAGATTGCTCGAAAACGATCCAAACGACCCCCCATTTTCTTACATGCAGATCAACCACCATTCGGTGCACTACCCATGGGTATGTCGCAAAGTGGCCGGAAAAGTCCAGAACCACGTGCCACGTGCCGTTGAAAATGACCCTGCACACCGGAAATTGGGACTTTTGGTCATTTCGGCGCACCCATGATGCATACTATGGCGTGGGTGACCAAACAATGGGTGTCATCCGGTCGGCAACTGTTTAAGGTGTCGTCCAGTGGGCCAAAGTGGTAGTTTCAAACTTTTGGGATCCACCACTCTGGGGATTCTTTTTGACAATATACTTACGTTTCTTGGCGCAATGTTCATTCCACCCAGCCGGTCGTCAATGCGTTAGATGACCCAAATGACGATTGACCTGAAGGAAGTTGGGGGCGAGGAACACGCACGTGCCATCCGTTTTTTACTCGGGCGCTTTCATCTAGGAGATTTTTGCAGATACGTCAATGCGTTAGATGACCCAAATGACGATTGACCTGAAGGAAGTTGGGGGCGAGGAACACGCACGTGCCATCCGTTTTTTAATCGGGCGCTTTCATCTAGGAGATTTTTGCAGATATCTTTTTGATTTGTGAAAATGACCAGCCTAGCGGTATGCCAGCCGCTGATAAATTATTATCTTGCTGCGGCCGGGCGCTTATTTGCGGTGTTTGCGTTTGGCGGCTGGCGGGCGACTTTTAGTCGTTTTCGGTTAGCAGTTAGCGTCGGTGCGGTGCGGGCGGTTTTATTTTTTTTCGGCGTTTCGGCGTTTTTTTCTGTGTGGTTTGCGGCGGTCGGGTGATTTTTTGCCGTTTGCGTTGGCTTTTCGGGCGTGCGTTTTACACGTTTTGCGGTGTTTACGTTTTGCGGCGGGCGGGCGTTTTGTGTTTTTTGCGGTGTTTGTCTTTGGCGGCGGGCGGGCGGGCGGGCGGGCGATGCGGGCGGTTTTCTTCTTTTTTTTTGCGTCGTTTGCGGTGTTAAATTTGTTTGCGGTTGGCGGGCGGTTTTATTGTTTTGTGGCGTTTTTGCGTTTTTTATTTGCGGTTTGCGGCGGGCGGGCGTTTGTTTATTTTTTGCGACGTTTGCGTTGGCGTTTCGGGCGTGCGTTTTGCGCGTTTTGCGGTGTTAACGTTTTCCGGCGGGCGGGCGTTTTTCACAATTCAAAGTCCAAACCTTCGGGCCACAGCGCTCCTCGAAAAGCGCTGCCCTCGAGTATGCTTCCACAAGAAACGCAGTCCTGATCGCTCACGGCTACGATGTAATAGACCTCTGAGACAGAGTAGGATAAATCTGGGTGTTCTACCCAAAAATATCAACTTCTAATCCGAAAACATAAACTTCAAAGCGTCGATTCTTTCCACGCCCACCAAACATGTACGTACTATTCCATTTCTTCAGTGGGGACAGATACACACCGTTCTTGTGGAAGAGTTTCCGATACAACTGCAGATCATTTACGAGTTCATATTCGACCAGACGCGACTAGCCATGCGCTGATACGTGCATAGTTGATATGTGACGAAGACCTTTCACAGCTTCTTGCACAGGTCACTTGTGATCTCAGGTACCTATTTGGCGTCTGAGTCTGAAGAACCTAATGTAGCAGAATATTTTCATCCTGCATGGGCCGTATGGTGGTACATACGAGGACGCATCATATAAGGGAGTGTGCGTGCCAATGCCAGGAGTCAGTAAACGGTTCTGCCTCGGAGTTGGCTGAGCCGTCTAGACTTTGGCACCTTCCTAATTTCAGCTTTAAGCAATGGCATTCGTCGACTTCAGTTCAGCATCAGCTGAGGGCTTGGACTGAGCCTGTGGAGTGCAGTGTGCAGTGTAAGGTCCGTTATCTTGCAAGGATACTGCTGGCAGCGGCCGTCACCAGGCACCATGGTTCCATAACATGATATCTGCACCCGTCTCAAGTCATCAGCTGGTATAGGAGTGGCACATGCCCAGAACTGGAGTCACGAGCAGTCGTGCACGCGTTCGGCCAGGCCAGTGCTGTCCGTCATCAGCAAAATTGCAAACATATTTCTTTCATAATGGGGTGAGGATGGAGTTTCGGTGTTACCGTCCTTGGTGTGCTTGGCCAGCTTCCTTTCCATATGCACAAACGCACATGCTGTGTGCGGGTTTGGGTGTTTGTGGGGCGGGGGCAAAGCTACACTCGTACAGCAGCCACCCGACGGTGGTGTGAAGCTTGCGCCCCTCCCTCAGCTGTCTCTGCAACTCCGGGACTCGGGGAGTTCGGCTAGCGAATTGGCAAAGGTCATCAGACGTGCATACCGGCATAGCTTAGTGCTGCTTTTATGTCGGTATAGATATACAGAAGCAATTGATAACTTGTTTATCTACTTCATGCCATATTTCCGTTAAAATACGGCATGCGAGTTATATCGTCACATACCGTAACGGTTTTTAATGCCACTCAAACCCAGATTGTATCGATAGGTCAATGTTCATGCCCTGGGGATCGGGTCATTGCCTTTGCTGAATGAGACAAGAATGAGACGACTCATTGAAAATTAGGTGGTCCCAATGAGAAAGCTTCGATCGCTGATTTTGGCCCTCCTGACTACATAGCCATTCGTTCTAAGAGTTGCGGTCTTAAGCTACTAATGACGGTCTAAGCCAGAGTGAGTGTAATTGAGCATATGCTGTTCATTGACCAAAATGATATTTTTGGTGCTCTCTTTTACCGCTGCACGTCGAATATACAACTAAAGCAATGTTGCACGGTGTCTAACAGTCATTAATACCACTGCAACACATTGGCTTTGCATATTTATAGTCGTTCAAATAAAATCATTTTTCCACTAAAATTAAAACTCCAATGCAAGCTCGCGACCCATAAAAGTGGTCTAATATCATTATTTCTGTCACTGCTATAGATCCAGAACAGAGCAAATAATGATGAAATCGATCCCAACCTGCTGGCATGGTAACCTTGTCCCAACATAAAACATTGTTAATTTGGTCGATTTTCTGCTAAAATTAACAGGTTCATTTTGAATTCGTGACCCCCAAAAATCGTTTGGCTTCGTTATTTTTGGCACAGATGGAATCAGAATAGGCCAAATAATAGGAAAATTGACCCGAACCTGTTGGCATGGTAATCTTGTTTCAAAATTAAATAGCATTATTTTTGTCTATTTTTCGCTAAAATTGGCATTTTCATTTTGAATTCGCGACCCCTAGAAATCGTTTGATTTCAGTATTTTTGGCACAGGTGGAATCAGAATAGACCAAATAATGGGAAAATCCACCCCCACCTAAAATTTGGAAAATTGACCCAAAAATGGGTACCCCTAAGTCACACCTTTTCTGGCAATGTCATGTCACAAAACAGTTTTTGCCAGCAAATCGATGTTAAACTTTTCTCAAAATTTCAAATGCATGTGAGACCCAGAATAGATACATGGTTTTTCCCAAACGCAGTAGACCAGATACAATCTTTAATCAATATAATAGCGAAGGCCGTCATTTACAAGGCACGAAATAACAATGAAAAACCAACTGTTGCTCACATCTTGGCTTACAAAGGCTTCATTGAGGCTCTCAGGTTCAGTGGCAACTTATGTTTAGCAGGTCGGTCAAATCGTACAAACAATGCTAAATTCATTAGAGGCTGGAATGAGTCTGTTAAACTTAAGCACGACGTTGCTCGTCATGCCTTTCTTCTTTGGAAGTCATGTGGTTCTCCAAAGGAGGGCAGAATTGCGATGCAGATGAGACAAACTCGGCTTGCTTTCAAGTATGCCTTGAGAAAGTGTAAAAGAGAGCAGCTTAAACATGAGGCAGGCAGACTGGCTGCCTCGTTGTTTAACAAACAGTATGACCATTTTTGGGTCCTTGTTAAGAGGCGTCTAGGAGCGGGTACTTCTCTCCCTCCCAGCGTTGGAAATGTCTCGGGTAGTGTCAATATTGCTGAAATGTGGGGTGACCACTTTAGGAATATATTGAATGATGACAGTTGTGGGAGTGACAGTGCTCTTCTCTATCAGCTTGCCCATGAACCATCACTTGATGTCCCTCCCATTACCACAGGGGACGTTTGCAGGGTCGTAGAAACCCTTAAAGCTGGTAAAGCGGCTGGATTTGATGATATCTCTGCTGAACATTTGATGTGTTTACAGCCTGATGTGCTGTCTGTAGTAGCAGTTATCTTAAATGCCATTTTAAACCATGCTTCCATCCCTGATGAACTGGTTTTTTCACTTCTGACACCTCTTGTTAAGGATAAGAGCGGGTCGCTTACTGACCCATCAAACTATAGAGCTATAGCACTGTCTACTACCCTATCAAAAGTCTTGGAACTAATTCTTCTTGAGAGACTGCAGCCTTTTTTGCATACCAGCGATGCCCAGTTTGGATTCAAGGCTGATCACTCTACCACGCATGCAACTTTCATCCTTAAGGAAACAGTTGCGTTGTATAATAGGTTAGGTAGCCCTGTATATGCTTGCTTCTTAGATGCCAGCAAGGCATTTGATAGAGTATGTCATTCCAAACTCTTTCAGATACTCCAGCAGCGTGGCGTCCCCCAACCCTATTTAAAGCTGCTCATACAATGGTATAGATCACAAAAGATGGAAGTTAAGTGGGCTGAGAGCAGATCAAAGTCATTTGCAGTCACCAATGGAGTCAGGCAGGGTGGTAATCTTTCTCCACTTTTGTTCAATGTTTACATTGATGATCTTCTTGAAAGGTTGCAGCAGCTTCAGATCGGCTGTCATGTTAGAAATCGTCCCATTAATGTTTTGGCATATGCAGATGATCTTGTGCTTTTGTCGCCTTCCCGAGCTGGACTACAAAAGCTAATTAATGAGTGTGAAAGGTTCGCAATTGACAGAAATATTAGTTTTAATACCAAAAAAACTGTGTGCATGGTTTTTAATCCTAAGGAATGTGCTGCTTCTGCACATTTATCCAATTCTCAGGCTCCTAGCATTACCTTAAATGGTACTAGACTATCTCTCGTAACCCAGGTTAAATACCTTGGCCATGTGCTGGAACCTGACCTAAATGACAGTGGTGATATGAGGAGAACCAAGAGGTCGCTGTACTATAATGTCAATATGCTTCGTGCTTTGGTTGGGCAGGCAAGCAGTGAGATTCAGATTAAACTGTTCAAGGCCTATTGTACAAACCTTTATGGCTGTGAACTTTGGGATTCCTCAGGTGCTAAAGTGGCTTATCGTGCATTGTGTGTGGCTTACCACTCGTGTGTGAAAAAACTGGTCGGTGTTCCTAAATCCCATAGAAATCATCCTCTCTGTTACTCATTGAATATTCTTACATGTCCAATGCTTATAGCTAATAGGAAGATTATGTTCTATAAAAGACTGCTGTGCAGCAACAATGCTATAATTAAAGCGGTCCTGTCAAGTGAGATTGGCCGTGGAGGCATCCTGATCAAAGACTACCAGTGTCTACTCCGGCAGTATGGTCTCATGGGCCTCGAGATCAGTTCTGTGACTCGCTCTGATCTTGTAAATGTGTTTGCGTCACAGTTAAAGCGCATTGTTGAGCGCTGACGTCCCATGTATGGGACTGCTGTGGTGTGGTGTGTGTTCCATGTGTGCTCACATATGTTTCAAGGATGGAACGAAATAAAGGGCATTATTATTATTATTATTATTATCTTGAATTATCTAAAAAATGAAGCGCAAAAAGAGCGACTTGCAACTCAACTTAAGAACAAACCAGAGAACTTCCAAAAGAAATGGAAATCATTGGGCGGAATAATCTCATGATTGAGAGCTGCTTCCGTGCGGGCTGCGCGCCGCGCCGGTGCCTATCACAATCGCGCGTGCGCGCATGACACGCACACACACACACACACACCTACACACACACACACACGCACGCACGCACGCACGCACGCACGCACGCACGCACGCACACACACACACACACACACACACACACACACACACACACACACACACACACACACACACACACACACACACACACACACATACGTGTATACGGTGAAAGACGAGCACCATGTCAGTATCGTGTAACTCGAGGACCACCTTTTCCGATTGCAGGAGGCCGTTCATAACATATATATTAAAAATATAGGGCAAATTGAGTCACCCAGGCGTTTGAAATTAGTAAAAATCGCCTTATGAGAGAAATGCCATGAGACTGGAATCTCGAGGACATCACCGAACCCCGAGGACCAGGTGTGTGAAATGCGTGTGCATTTCATGAATATCGGGGACCATGCTTAACACACAAATGGGTGCAAATCGAGGACCATCAGCTGAACATTAACCCGCGCTCCGTAGGACTATTGCCATACCCCGCTCGCCGTAAAGGAGGGGCGTTTCGCCCTCCATCCTGTTATCCCCGAAAATACTGGGCTGACAAAAACGACTGGGCGAAACTACCTGGCGAGATGTAAGCTCTCACAGGTGAACGACCACGCGCTGGTTGGTCTGACAAACCTGGTGGAGCTCGACCTCAGCGATAACCTGTTGACGCAAGTCCCGGGTCGTACCTTCACCGACGCTCCCGCGCTGGCCGCTGATGCGGCTGTCGCTGAGCGGTAACCCGATCCGGCGACTGTCGCGCACCAGTCTGACGGGCCTGCGCGGGCTCACCTCGCTGGAGCTGTCGCGCTGTGAGCTGGAGACGGTCGAGGAGGATGCGTTCGCCGCTCAGACCAAGCTGCAGTGGCTGCGATTGGACGGTAACCGGCTATTCACCATGCAGCCGGACAGACTGTCGCTGGGTCTGTACGGGGTGGACCTGCACGCCAACACGTGGCGGACGAGGAAGTGTTCCGCTGCACGGCGACCAATATGGCCGGCGCCAGCTCGGTCACACACTGCGAGTGCTACTGCCTCCGGGGAGTAGCAGTTCTGAGTCAGCGCCGAGAGACCCACCTATCTGGCGGCGGTAGGCGCCCCGCTGGCGCTCCTGCTGGCACTGTTGGCCCTGCTCGTCTGTCTGGTGGCGCTGCGATTCGCGCGCAGGAGGCAACAGCGGCCGCCCGACGAGGCCGATGCCAAGACCGAGGTCATCAGCACGGCCGTGGATACTCCCAGCAGCACGTGCTCGGCGCCCAAGGTGGTGGGCGCGGCGGGCGCAGGCGCCGGTTGGCCGCCGCAGGCACGCCAAGCCGACCGCTGCTCCGGCGGAGACTTAACCCACGGGCTACGAGCGGCGCCGCTCCTCCAAGCGGCTGGGCGCGCTGCGGTGGGCCGATGAGCCGGCGCCGCTGGTGCACGTGGACGTGCACCCCGGGCCGGATCCGCGTCGCAGTGGCACCGTCGGCCGCAGCCCGTCCTACCACCAGCAGCTGGCCGGTGTGCCGCCGGCCGGCTACCGCAGCCTGCCGCGGCACCGTCCGCACGGCCGCCCAGCGGAGCCGCCGGCCGCCGAGCTCCTCCATATGCAGTCGGTCTCGGTATCCAGCCGGCCGCCACCGCCGTCGCCCCCACCTCGATCTGCGCTGCCTGTGGCGGTGGCCGAGGCCGCGCCGCCACCGCAAGGGGGCCTCCCCAGTCCGCCGGGGCTGGACAGTCTCCCTCCTCTGGCACCGCCGGCCGGCTTCATTGACGACGAGGTGCCGAACTAGTCAAGTGCGCCGTCAACCCGCGGTGACCCGAACAGCAGCGGTCTACCCGCGCCGCCGCCCGGTCAAATTCGGCGACCACGTGACGGCGGCGCACTCGAGTCTACACGAGAGCCCCGACGAGGGTTACGAGTCAGCGGCGACGTTACTGAGGTATAGCCGCGGGCGCGGAGCTGGCCCGCCGGTGCCGCTGTGAGGACTCGGCCGGACACCGGGTTCAGTGCGAGGTGACCTGTGGCCCGCGTTACCCGACCTGACCTCTTACGGGAACCCTCCGTCGGGCCGGCCGTGCTGCACCGGGCCGAGTTCAAGTTTTTTTTAGGCTCAGAGGGCTATGCTACGTTGAGCTAAAAGTGATACGGCGGGCGGTGGAGTGGTGATATGGGGTGGTACCGGACGAGCTGTGCTAGAGTGGGGGTGAGCGGTCGGCGGTCGGGTCGCGGGTGTCAGACCTGGCGTCTGGGCGGGATACGGGCCGCGGCCGTCACCGAGAGTGTGCACGCGTGGTAGAGCAGCCTTTTCTCTGTTCAGTTTTATGGTGCACTGACGTTTTTTTATCGAAATCAAACGTTCAAGTTAAAAAAAAATATTGACCTTGGTGGAGCTTCAACCCAGAATTGACGTTTAGCACTCATAAGAAACACGATATGCGTGAGTCATGTCCGATTCCTCGTGTGACAAAATGAATGCACTTTAATAAAACCACTCACTCAATGATAAATCTCCTGAACTTATCCGTGAAGGCATTTCCATGGAGTAACTTGCCCCACACCCAATAACGGTGTTTACAAAAGGTTTCGAGATGTTTCCAGCAGACCATTTGCAATTTACCGTATGTATTATGTATTGCACACGTATGTGTCCAATAGCTTTAAACCCAGCCAGCAGTTTGGTTTGGCTCAAGTCCGTATTGCTCCGGCAACTCCGGCATGCCAGATTTAAGCCGGTGTAACTAAACGGAACGCCGTGGGAGCAAGGGTTTGGGTCGATATGTTTCTACTCCGGCTAGCCAAGTCTTTGCCGTAGCGCTCCGGAGGTAGTATGATTTCGGACCGCCAAGTCCGGCCGGCACTGGCGCGCGGTGGCCCGACCTGACCTCGCCGGAGGGGCCGTGACGTCACCGGCGGGCGGCCAGAACGAGTCGGCTGAGCCTCACTTTACGCGGCCCCACGGTACATAGAATACTAGGTAACACCGGTTTGTCCGCTCAACACAGGGCCAATGGTGACCACTTTCTTCAGCTGACGTCTGTGACCTTGAGCTGACCTAGGATGATAAACAGCTGACAATTTAGGCCATTTGGAACTCACTTGACAGTTGAAGAGCGTGATTTAAAATATAAATGTTTGTCAGATACTGACAAAAGATATTATTCACCAGTCATTTTTTAAGCACATTCTGTCATAAATTAGCTGACTCCCTCTGGTCTTCCACACGGCAGAAAATTCAAGTGCAAATTCTGCAGTCTTGAAGTGAACCAAACGCTATGATACACATGGTCGTTTCTCTCAGAGCACAACGGGAACTGTGAGAAAACAGGAGAGAGTCGGACTCTACAAATGAATGAATTTGGAAGAAAAATAGCTGTATTTTTTCCTGTAAAAATGTTGACTTTGAAAACATTGGCCATCAACTTTAAAATTGCCCCCAAATCTGAAAATATGTGAATTGACAAAACAGGCAATCTTGCTGTTTTTACCCAAGTTTGCTCATGATTGAGAGAGATTCGATGCGAAAATGCACTGATATATACTTCTGAAAGCGAGGTCTCGATCAGTGTATTAATTTTGATTTTAACTTAACGCTTGTCCCACTTTTCCTCCCAAGAAAATATTTTTGTCAATTTTTCAATAATTCTTTTATGCGCCATTGCTTTAAAAATAAAGAGAGTCGGACCGTAATTCTTTCAAAATGACTGATCGTGCTCAATATCTATCGGAATATATCAACAGATTGGCCAGACCAGCGTTACCGCTGGCGTCTCGCTGGTTTCCCCAGATTCTCACGAAAATTTCCCTATTTCAAAAACCATTTCCCTAGATGCGGTTTTTCATGGAATTTGCCGTACTCTCCTCATTTTAACCCTTCGCGTTTATAGCCGCTGCGTCCAAAAACAGCAACAAACTACATTCTGTAACGTTAATGTAGGGGATTCTCATGAAAATGCGTGGTATATCGCAAATCACCGTACCATCGTGTGGTAGGTATAATATAATTGCGTGGTATATCGCAAATTGTGGTGTGCTGCCGCTGCGCGACGCGGGAAACTTCCGTATGAGTAGTAGTAGTGCTGGCGTAAGAGACGAGTCGATGCATTATTTTAACATTATCGTTGCAACGCCATTGCAGTCTCCCAGTAACGCAATATTGTTATTTGTGACTGGGTTTTGACACAAAACAGACAAGTATATCCAGCATATGCATTTTGAAATACATGTGACAGTTGACACACATATGCGTCTCATGAAACGAAAACAAGAGTTGAGAGTCTGAGACATACATAGGTATTGCCTTCGTGGCCCGGCCTGGCCTGGCTTCGCTAGCCACCGCTACTCACCGACACCGTTCAGTCGACCACACCGAGAGTCACACCGGCCACTTCCTTCGACTGGCTGCGGTGGCGTGGGCCATTTTTCATCACGTCCTGCAGCAGGGAAGCGGACGGCTCGAACATAGTGCAGCCAGCGTTGCCACTCTCTTTAATCGCCTGAGAGGCGAGCATGCGTCCTTTTGTTGTTGCCACCAGCAGGCGATTCGTTTGGTTGGTTTTAACCCTGTTCATTTGCGAGAACGTGCGTTCCACAGAGGCCGTCGAGTGAGGCAGAGACATCATATTCCCCATCAGCTCACACAGATGTTGAAATCTAGGCTGTCCCACAGCGTTCTTCAGTTCAGCCACTTTGGCCCAGAACACTGGCGGTGTTTCCTCCTTCACCGCCACGGGCGCAGTCGCCAGCGCTGCTGGGAGGTCACGCCACTCATCACAGACATCATCCCTGTCAGCATCCTTTACCAGGTGTTTGAATCTGGCTAGGAGCGGTGCCAGTGTGCGAGGACGCTCCTCGTCCTCTGCCGGTAGCATGGCGACCCGCGGCGAGAGCACTTTCAGCTCTGCCAAAATGCTGTTGCGGTCTAGGTCAAACCGCTTCCGAATCTGACTGCACAGGTCCTTTAGGAAGGATTGCGCGTCCGTTCGAAGCACTTTTTCGCCGGAGCCCAGCGGCTCCACCATCAGGTGGGTTTCGCAGCGACCGCCGAGGTTGATGCGGTCCAGGCTCATCGCGATATCAGCTTCCGTCGGGTTGATCTCGTGAAGCGGAACCGATGACAGCACCGCGGGCTTCACGTACATGGCGAGCAGTAAGCGGTATCCGTCACTCATGTCCTGATACAGACGATGCAACTGGAAGTCTTCAGACTGGAAGATCAAATTTAGTTGGTCGACCTTCTTGAGCACAAAGCTTACGAAGAGCAGCATGTGCTTGGTGCCAGGCTCCTTCATCCTTTTCGCGATCTCCGTTGCTCGGTCTACCTTCCCTTCCCTTGTCTGGGCTTCGGCGGAGAAGAAGAGCAGCAGAGGCTCCCACTGCTCGAGGATCCTGTGGATGACAGCGCCTCGCGACAGCCAGCGTGTCATGGCCACCTTCGGAATGCTGTGGCATGGCGCTTTGACAGCCTCTTGAAGCAGCGAGAGCGTTTCTTGTCTTTTGGGGCTTCGGGAGAGGTAGCTTGCGATATCTTTGATGAGCGTTTCCAGCCAGTCGGGCAGGCATCTTGCCGCGTGCCCAGCACAGAGTGCTAATGAATGGCAACTGCAGCCCATAACGAAGACATCCGGCACGACATCTTTCAAAAGCTTTTGGAATCCAGCATTTCCTCCCATCATTGTAGAGCAGTTATCTGCACCAAAGCCAATGATGCTGTTCTTGTCCATGCCTGCAGCTTCAAGTGACTTCATCACGGCGTCAAAAAGTCCTCGAGCGGTTCCATCGAACGGCTCCACAAGGTCTAGCATGAAGTCTCTTGTGGCCATATCATCTTTCACGTACAGCCTGACAACCAGTGCCATGACCTGACGGACGGAAACATCAGTCTACTCATCAATCATGATGCTGTACTTTCGGTTTTTGCACAGTTCTGCCACACGACGGGCCTCGTGTTCACCAAGCCCATGGACTGTTAGGTAGGACATCTTTGTTCTTTTTGCCGATGCAGTCTTAAGAATTTCTGAATCAGGGGCCGCGTGTCTTATCATATCCCAGAAGTGGTCCCCCAGGATGAATGGCAGGTCGTGCTCGGCGAAGAACGCAGCGACTATGGTCTCGCAGCGGGCCACCTTGGTGTCTTTTGCAGTGACTGGTTCTTCTTTCGGAGCAAAAAATTGAGTCAGCTTCGTTCCAGCAGAGGAAGATATAGCTGCCTTGTGTCCCCTGCTTAGCATATGTCGTTTGAGGGCGGTTTTGTTGGGGTCCTTAAAGAGGAAGCGACAGGGTTGGCAGAGGCATTTGGAGCAGTCCTCAGTGTCCTGTATGAGCCAGTCCTTAAATTCTGGATCCTTCAGCCATTCTGCTCGAAAGGATTGTGGGTAGCTTTTCGGCTTCTTCTTAGGTGGCGTCTCACATCCGGATGAGGAAGGGGAGTGTGATGCCATGACCTGAGAGAAAAAATATTACTATTAGGCTAGGACCAGGGCAATTGACTTGGATTAACAGGATGTGCCTGACTTGCAATTGTTTTCTATATTCGCGAATTATCATTTTTATAAATAATGATTAATGTTAGCACCAATTAGTGTACCTATAGCTCCCGTAGTACGTTCAATTGCAATATGTATGTTAAAAATAAGCGAGCTCAGATCTTTTGGACTGATTTCGTCTTATTTGGCCTTCACTATCACACAACTAAATATGCAACGTCACATGCAGAAGATGTGACTGGGCAGAATGTGACCGGGCATATGACCGTGCATTCTAAATTAAACCTTAAATATGCAGGATACCGCCGTTTTAACCCACGAACCGCTGGGAGGGGAGGGGGATGGTCATAAAGCTGCCCCTTACGTTTTATGTGGTAAGATTCGTTATTACGATATACTGACACCAGGCAGACAAGCCAGAAAGTAGAATTTCACACAATCTTACAGTGTACGCCAGACAAGGCCTTTAAAATTGCAAAATTATCTTACATTTTTAATGCAGTTTTGCAAAGCATTGATCAAAAGATCATTTTAATTTAACATGTTCCTATATCAAGATTGAATAGGTAAATACAAATTATGAAATGACAGCGAAGAATAAAGCAATTTGCAAAAAAAAAACAGCAACAATCCATGTATGCCTGTTTCTGATTCCAAAGTCAATTCAACTGCTGGCAACATTTCATAGTTTTGATTTTACAGCATGACATTCCATATGAAACCATATTGAGGTTTAAAACATGGATTAGTAACGCCAAAGAAGACAACCTTGAATCTTTCTAAGGTTGAGGTGCAGTGAAACTCAAGGAATCGATAAATCAAACAATTTCCTAGCGAGACATTTACATATTTGACAAGCTCGACCACAGCCATGCAGCCTAAATGCTCAAATTAATTGAGTATTTTTCAGCTATGACTTAAAGCTCGCTTGAACACACAATGAAATAAATGCCTTAAAGAGGCAATACTGATAGGCAATCACAGATTGTAAAGGAAGTTCAAGTTGAAGAAAATAAATTCACAGATTTCTTCCACAGAAAAAAACACGCACTAATTCAACTTAATTTTACTCCATCACCTATTTGGCTATTTGTATTGTTATCAATCATCACTCATCACCAGAGTTGTATCAAACTAATCCACATACTAGGTATACCTCTCACAAATAAACGAATAATTATAATAGTAAATGCACAACATACACACCAACTACTGCAAGGGACAAGGGCAAGGCAAGGGTCCACTCAATCAATATACCCTGAGACAAGGGTATCCAACTTCCAAGTTACGCTTACGCGGCAAGGCCATCTATAGAAGGTACAGTCACTCCCCCGCCGACCAATCAGAGGCAGATCCTGAGTGACGTCACCCCTGATGCTCGAAAGGGGTACTCCATTCCTTTTCAACGTAAAAATGACTAACTTCATTTGAAAATTGTTGGTGACACTCTACACATATCGCTCAACCATTGATGTCATTGGAAAGTCCAACTAATTTTCTAGCGATAAAAAAGAGCAGCAATATGCTAAGAAATGGCCGGTTTTGAAGATATAGACGATTTAAAAACCCTCTGCAGTTGCAGGAAAGCAACGTAAAAACGCATCGAGCTTATATTTTTACTATGAATAAATCATTTTTCAGTAAGTTTTTAGATATGGTATCGATTTATTCAACAACTTTATTACAATATTTTTATTACTTGGAACTTTATTTCAAAATAATATTTTCAAAAATGGCAACTGTTGGCAAGTAGCTTTGAAGCGATTGTGGCGCGCCACGCCATTATTGTCCTGAGGCCCCCATATGATGTCATCAAAAGTGGAGTGACATGGGCCTGTTACGCGGACGCCCCAGTCCGATCAAGGCCGTATACCTATTAGGAGAGAAGCAGAAGCAGTTTGTTTTGAAATGATATCAAGAATTATATATAAATACATACATGTGCAATTGCCTTTATTTAATATCTTCAAAACGGAAGCATCAAACCTGAATTTTGTGAAAATTGTTCTCATATTTATTTGATATGACATACTGAAGAATATTTTATGACAATATTTATTTTTATTGTTGAAAAAAACTTTTTGGGGGTTTGTGGCATTTCCCTAGATTTCGTGTGAAATCCATAGATCCCTAGATCTTCGCTGATTTCCATAGAAAAGGGAAATTTCCCTAGCAGCGGTAACGCTGGGCCAGACTCATTGGCTAAGTATGTTTAAATTGCATTTTTCTTACTTTCTGCAGATTTTCCTGCAAAATTTTACTGTAGTTTAAGCTGCGTTTCCTGCAGATTGTGTTCACAGACTCATGGGAGACAAGTATTTCTTCATCAACAGGTTCATTCGCCATCAATTGGTCTAGCGGGTGTTTTTCGCATGCGCAGCTTATGTCACAGCTGCGTAAGAACACGTTCTCTTTAAATCATTGTGGATATTTCTTTTCGGAATATCAATATCACAGGGTCAATATGTTTCGTAAGATTTGTGGCGGCGTGATTATCGTTACTTGATATGAGATTTTAATGGGGAGTGGTGTAATGCCCGCACGACTGTCGACTTTCATTGTAATTGCCTGAGCTGGTTCCTGGGCCGCCTCAGATAGCAAGATGGTGTGTCGGGTGTGTCAAGTATCTTGACCTGACAGGTCCCCTAGGTGGGTACCCTGACCCCTAGCTCAATATTAATCTCAGATGAAGCCCGTGTGTATGTCTTAGAGCTTGTTTAAGTTTTAACCTCACCTATATATAACCTAACATAATCTGAAATCAAATAACCAGACATCATAGAACCCTAATTTTGGTCAAATGCAGATGAGCAGAAAAATATTATTTTTTTTTGACGATTTTCCATGCCTACCTATGTCTTGACGAGGGTTTGTTGGTTACTGTGTAGATAAACAATGGTGAAGATAAAACACATCATCTACCTTGCCTAACCTACACTACAACTTTTGGTAAATGTTCAGAAAGAGTGCGATTCACTTTTCAGGCATACATTTTGAACATTCTTACGCTATTTGACATCCTGAATCCAGATAGGTATGATGATGCAAATACAAAACAAAAATCAAACCTTACCTAAGGCTAACCCCATGTTGCGTACCTATTCATATCAATTTGAACTGTAAATCAGATATTTTTTTGAACAAATACCCATCTTTCATGCTTTCAGCATACGTACAACCTACTAAACAGCCTAGGTATCAACCTACCATTCATACTTTATCTACACATACATATTGATATGTGGGGTATGTTTTGTTCAGTAGGTTATTGTAGGTCAGGTGCCTACCTACATGCTATCATTTGTCATGCGACCTGCTTCGCTTTCAGGTGGTGTCTTGTGGGCTTTATAGTGGGCTTTGTGGCCCTCTCTAAGTGCAAGGGTTAAGTGTTGATGCACATAATGCAATGTGTTTTTTCCATGGGCGCAGGAACCTCACGTAAAGTGGGTGGGGGGCAGAGAACTTCAATGTCACTTTGTCGGAACCCCAATACCCCTATGAACAAATTCTTTGCAGTTTTGTGCTCATCTCACCTTGTCGAACCATTTCTCACTCTTAGTGTTGAATTTAAATGAAAAATAAATATTTTACTTTAAAAATTAGCTTAGCTGAGAAGTGCCCCCCCCCCCCTGCTCCTAGGCCTATGTTTTTTTTCCTTAATGGCACAAATCATCCAGACTCATATGAGAAGGGTAGGTAGCTAGCTACAAAACCAATGCCTCAATTGTTTATTGTTTTCTTACAATAAGTCCCTCCTCTGCCAATCGCACTAAACTATCTACTGTCACAATGCAGTGTGCGTCATGATTTCTCAACTCTGTGCATACAATATGTTTCCATTTGTCAATCACACATTGTTTTTTTTTTACAGGCTTTCCGGTTATGACTGAGGCCGGCATCTCACCTGTCCTGGCTACGCCAAATCACTGTGGATGCCGGATGCCGAGGACCGGATAGCCAACCGCTTTGAGGCGTGAGCTCTGTGGCGTGGCTCGAGTGATCACCAGGTTCTGACGGCTACGGCGCCGTCGACCTGGTTGAATAGCTGGGGCCTGGACGAGGGTGCCCTTAGTACGGTGACCAATCGGTTACGTCCGAACGGCGCTCGAACACGCTGCCGTCGCGTGGCTGCCGGCGGCCGCCCCCTCGCACGTGGATCTCCTGGAGCGAGGACTGTGAGACGCGGCCGCATCATCACCTGTGTCCGCGCTCAACACCGTGCCACGCACTAATGGCGGAAGCCCGACTTTCTCCGATGGAGGAGAGAAGCTGGACGCCGGCTGCCAGGCTGCAGGGGAGGGCGCTGGCTCTGCCATTAGGGGACCCCCTACGCGCGACCGCTGAGGCCTCGGCACCGGCGCGCCTGTCTTCGGTCCGAGGCTGGAGATTGCGAGGCCGCCAGGTCTGGGCGAGAGCGAGAATCCCACCGTGGCAACAGACGACTGGCGTCACCTTCCGGTTGGACGTGTGCCCGATCCGGGCTGGGGCCACGGCGGCGGAAAGGGAAAGCGTGGCTACGCTGCACCTCGCGTCCCTGCCCCTGTGTGCTGTCTGGTTTTGGACGGACGGATCTGCGGAGGGCGGAGTCTTCAGGCGCTGGGTGGGAGCCGTGCTGGTCTGGCTGGACGAAGAGGCCGAGGAACTGCGGGCCCCGGCCGGAGAGCTGTGCTATAGCTACCGCGCGGAGATGGTGGCGCTGGTGACCGGTCCGGAGACCCTACTCGGAAGAGACAGAGACCAGGACCTGCGGTCCGTACCTATCTGCTAACTGTGCGGTGGTGCTGGTGTAGTGCATCATTTTTGGATGGATAGCTACATTTCACGATTAAATAGCTGTTACGTTTCAGTGCAGGTGGCGTGACGAACAATCTGTTGGCCACTTCTGCGGCCGCTGCTATTTCCTACTCGAAGGCGGGCGGGCTGTTTGGCTGGGCGGGCAGGATGTTCCCATTATGTGTCGAGGACAAAGCGAGTATATTCATGTTCTTTTAATGCACAGAGGTCTGTTGTATATTTGTCTGAAATTTTATTTTAAGTTGACGGTTGCGTAGGGCAGATTCATCTTGTCTCTTTCATTTTTGTTGCCACTTTAGCGTTCATGTTTGTTATGTGTCCTGGTCCGGCTTGGTTGTCATCGTTATTCGTGATGTATTTTATTTTACGAACATGCTGGTGATCAATGCAATACACTTTTGGTTAATAATGCTGCTTTAGCTCTTATCTTTTTTTATTTAGGCCTCCCTCCAACGGGCTCTGGTTGTCCCATTTACAGGAGGGCTCCTCATCCTCCCGGCCCTTTGTGATATGTCTTGATTGTACGACTGCGATAGTGACTTTTCCTCACCAAAATATGCAGGTAACCAATGTAAATGCTGCCAAAAGTTTGTCATTACGTGATATGTCTAAAAAAAAAAAACATCAAGTTCCTGAACGTGGTCGTGTACTACGTAACCGGAAACTCAATAGGACGTGGAATTCTGTGAAGCAAAACTACAGAAGTGAGGCTGGTCACGCCAAAATCAAGTGAGGTATGTCTAGCCTTTCTTCCGCCGCCAAGGCTTCCCCGGGTTCGGTGTCTCTCGAACTACGAAGATTCAACGTCGTCCGGCCAATCCTGGTTATTTAAGGTCAGTGGGGACTTAGCTGTGGTTATGGAACAGGATTGGCCGTCCGAGAGACTCCGAACCTGGGGTATGTTGCAGCACAGCTATGTCGACCGAGTGTCGTCGCAAGCTGCCCCACTCGACGAGAAAAAGTAAAACCGTCCCGTCCTAGGCTGACTAGGCTTAGCTAGGTGGCAGCACAGTCGCGCCGGCAGGGGGCAGTGCCACAACCAGCCGACTGATATTTTCGTGTGACGTCAGAACCGGTGCCTCCCTGCGCGGCCCGAGCGAGCAGTGAGGACCGGCGGCTGTCGCAGCTGAGGTAGCTGGAAGATGAATAGGTCAATAGGATATCAGGAAGAGAGAGACGGCCGGCCGATAAACGAACAAACACTGAGTTATGACTTATGGAGCACACAATGCGTTACGGAGTTAACTAAAGATAACGCCAGTTATCTGCGTTTGATCTGATTGTTGTTTTGGCTGGTAAGTCAGAATAGCATTTACGACATTTAAGAAGATTGTGCCTTGTAATATCGTGCGGTTTAGGCTATATTCATTGTAGCTCTATGTCTCAAGGTGTTGCAATGTTTGATCTTGCCTTTCGCACTGTTAGGAGAAGTGGCGCAGGTATTCTTGTGATTTTTTTATGAATTGAATATAACTGATTTTCCCTCATGTCTTCCCGCAGACGTCCTGGAACTCGTCAGCGTGCCTTACGACACGGGCCCACTGTCAGCAAGGCGGTAGCGAAGTGGCTGTCCGGAAGCTGCGACCGGAATGGGGGCGCGCACACCGTCTGGTCAGGCACTGTCTAAGGAACATCGAGGCCGCAAATGGGCCGCTGCCTAACGGTCCGACGAGTGATCCTCCCAGCGAGGGTTAGTGAAGAAGTGAACTTCCACCAGTTCTGCCGTGCTATAGCGCTAGAGCCGGTAGAACCCAATTCCGTCCCAAGCTCCCACCCCTGGGCCCCACCCCATCACCGATGCCGCCGCTGGCCTAAAATACACTTCTTACATGCATGTTTTCGTCTTTGGTGCCACGAGGTGAATATGTATTGCGGTTTCCATTTCGGGTGCCTGACACCGCACCTGATTTTACCCCTCAATACAAGGCCTGGATACGTCCCTGCCTGGTACAGCTCACAGCTGAAGTAATGTGCGGTTTTACCAATCTCAACGGATGGCTTTGACTGACGATTTTTAAATGCGGAGTGATCGAAAAGAAGACGTCAATAGACAAACTTGCAGCTGCAAGGGTGACGATACATGTAAGCTACATTCAAAGTTTCATTGCAGTCTGGCTAGTCGTTCGTAAGCTTCAGAAGAAGAACATACCCATGACTGAAACCGCACATTACTTCTGCTGTGGACTGTACAGTCTGTCTTAAAAGTACCGCGCAAAGTGACGGTGGATCCATCGAGCCTGACTGAGGAAGGGCCTGCTAAATTTGGGTCACCGAAACAATTGACATCCTCGCCCATTCCCTAGGTCAATTCAGGGGGGTGACACCGTAATGCTGTGCCATAGGCCGATGTTGTAGGCAGGAGATGAGCAGGAATGACGTCATCGGCCCATGATAGCATTAGCCCTGACCAATGTGATCCAACCCATTGCGACTTTAGGTGACCTCTGTGACTTGGCCTGACCCATCGTGACCCTGGGTGACCTCTGTGACCTGACCTGACCTAGGGTGACCTGGGGTGACCTGAAATGACCCAGCGTGACCTAATTTGATCTTTTTATCCGGAATTCACCCATTTGGACCCCTTCGTTCACCTTTATGCGTAAGTACATTTAGACTTCTAGATGTCACTCTAACGTGAAACCTTTACTACTCGAACTGGTTATTATCGCGTAAATGCCTTATTCGTGATAGCGCCGCGTAGCAAGCGGTTCACCTAGTGTGAACGCTGTCACGGCTTTCAGCAAGCTGGCACGCGGAGCCCGGAGGTCTTAGCTCCGCGTTGCCGGAGCTGAGCGCCAGCTGGACGACACGCGGCAGGAATGTATACGGTCACTGGCTGGTCTTCATATCAGCGATTGCCGAATGGCATGGCCAGCTCAAGCACAGGCCGCTGACTCCAAGCGGCCAGCTGCGCCTGCGAGCTGTCTGCCATCAAGCCGGTGGCGGACAGCGTGCCGAGCAACTGCACCGCGCGACACCGCAGCCGGCAGCGGCCCCATCTCCGACCAGCACTGGCCTCGCCGAGCGCCGCCCCGGCGTCAGCTACCTACTGGTTCAGGTCGGGCACCATGGCCGCAGCGGCTCGGCGCAGTCGGCCCAGAGCGCGGCCGGCTCGGCCGGCACCGGCAGCGACAAGTCCAGAGCGTCCGTGGCACGGCTGACCGGCGGCAGGTGGATGCAAGCCCCCGCCGAAATTTGGTAGCATCGAAATTCGCCACGACATTCAGTTCCTATCAGGCCATAGCGTTTCCATGCTAAATGCTGACTTTGTGAAGCGATATTTCCAACGCTTTTACATTTTGTTTTGTATATGGGCTGCACCTTACCCCATCAGCCCCGCGTTGAGGCAGAACCCACCGGCCAGGCTCCATCTGCCTCTCCTGCACTAACAGAATCAGCCTAACAGAATCAGAATCACCGATCAGTTCCGGCCGTTACAGACTGTTGGTCTCTGAGCCGATGGCACCGGAGCCGCAGCGGTTAGCCGAAGCTTAGCAGGTGCTCCAGAGCCCCGTCAAACGACAGAAGAGGCACCTAGCAGCAGCACAGTGCCGTCGACCGTTCCCGAGCCGATAAGTGATAACCAAAACTACAATGAGTTCCACACAGTCCCTATGTCCGCCGTCGATGAACAGAATTGCCCCCTCCCCCTCCCAAACTCCAAGCTGGATCCGCGCTTGAACTCAGTAGTTGACAGTATTTTGTTGACAGTATTTTGGGTTCTAATTTCTATGCTGTCTAGCCACGAATGTGCATTGTGCATAGCTTGGCATTTATATCAACCTATGACATGTTAATGAACGTGTACGAAATAGCTGGTTTTGTGTTTTGGTCACCTAGTTTCTGTCTACCCGTTTGCCACGGGCGGGCCCACGGCTTAGGTACAGCAGTCGGCACCGTCGGCACCGACTGCAAAATAGAGAGAGTTGGCTGCAATTTTTTGCTGTTGAAAGGTTGCAAGGATATTGAGTCAAACGGTTAAGAGGCCGCTGAACGTTTATTGTATTCCAGTTGGATAAAATCGATCACGAAACAATTGGCGCAAACGCCATTCAGTTTCGCTGCCGTGGGTGGGCGGAGTCGGCGGAGCATGGACCGATGACGTCATCCTCCCGCCGGCCGTGATTCGCCCCGATTGGCCGATGTCCATACCTGGTTAGAGGGCCTTGGGTCAATTGGTCGGTAGCTTTCAAATTAAAACAGGCCCTTTCTCGATCAGGCTTGATGGATCCACCGTCACTTTGCGCGGTACTTTTAAGACAGACTGTACAACTCTGGGCCGGATTTGGGCCAGAGCGTATTTCCAATGAGCTCAACTCAGGCGAGCTACGGTTTGGCCTGGATAGCGCTGGCTGTACTCCGAACTGGTCCGGCGCGCTATGGCTATGGTGCGGCCAAGGCGTGGTACCGTCCGGGCGTGCTACGGTCAAGTCCGGCAGTGTCTCGTAGCTGCTCTGGCTTACTGTGGCTGATGTACGGTTGAGGTACGGCACGACTGACATGGCTCAAGTCCGGCCGTGGTGCGGGAGAGCTCCGGGATCGTGTGTCAGCTCCAGTAGAGCCACAGACCTTGCCCGTTCTTCGGCCGAAGCAAGAGTGCCGGAGCTAGCCAGAGTGAAAGCAAATACGGCCCAGACCAAATTTGCTGGCTGGGAAGTAATTAGTAGTTGCTGCTAGATGCATCTTACGCTGCGTTGGTGACATTATACATAGTACTTTTTATCGAAAATGCATTATATCTGTCAGATCTACTTTCAGGAGAGGGGGGACTATTGTTCAACATCATTCCTTCCCACGGCACCCTTTCAGAAATTTCCACCTTGACTTTCGACTAGATGTACCTATTCGTTACTGTCATACAATGGTATCAGCAAAACACTGAAGAGAGACAATGACGGAGAATATGCATTCCCAAAACAATCCACACTCAGCTGAACAGCGACGTGAGTCACCTCACGTCTCGTGAGGTGACTCGTGAGGTGACTCGTGAGGTGACTCGTAAGTCACCTCACACGTCAGTGACCTGTCAGTGTCCGTGTTTCTTTCGTTTTTGTATGCGGTTATATACGCAGTTCTTAACATCTGTCCACGATCTTGCGGACAACGCACTCTCCGCCGCGATCGCCCTCACACAGTCCACTTTTCCAGGAACTTGGAAACGGCTGATGAAGTGTGCGAAGTGCTTGTGAATCGCCCTATCATCCTCTGGTGTCCATTTCTTTCTCTTCATCGGTCGTGCAGCCTCGGCTTGAGGAGCATTCATTCTCGGCTCACTCACTTCTTCGGCTTCTTCGGCATCTCCTCCAATACTGTCCTGCGCCTCTGTGACATTTCCTGCTTGAGAACAAGAAGCTCGCGGAGCAGTCTCTTCGGCCTGAGCGTCCTCATCTGCATCTGGTATCTCTTCCATATCGGGGATATCCTCAAACTGTATCTCATCGAGACTCTTGCCTCTCCATGCTCCCATTCCCTGTTCAGAAGCCATAAGGAGCTTACTGACAAGAGCCAGCTGGGTTGTTGCCTCAGGCATTCTGTACACACTTCGGTGTACCCTGACGTCGTGCCCTAGGAATCCGGCTAGCAAGTCCAGCTCATTATCTTTGAGATTCAAGACTTGGGAAAGCGTTGCAATGTGTTTTCTGAGCTTGGTGGATGTAAGTGATTCCGGATTCTTGAGCCCGCTCAGTCGCGCAAACTTCCGCAGGCAGTCCGCACCCCTGAGAGGCCTGTCGTCTGACGCCATGGAGTTGACAAACACATACTGCGACGCGCCAACGCCCGCTGCTTCCCGATGCTCGAGCAAGATGTCGACGGTCCTTCGCATCTCCTGTGTCAGCAGCATCGGCACTCCGCGACCCTTCTTTCCTCGGATAACGACTCTGAGTAGACTTCCTGCCAAGTGCTGTTCAAAGCTGCTCAGGGAGCTGGTAACCTCAGGGTGATTTGTGCCGTCAGATGAGGTAGCTTTTTGGTAAGCGTCGATCGTCATCGCCGACGCCTCGCCTTGCCTCCTTCTGTTAAACATTATAAGGCGCGCGAGTACCAGCTCTGCCACAGCTTTGTGGGTTGCTGGGGTGGGATCGTTTGTGAGTTCAGCAACTTTGAGTTCCGTTTCATTGTCCAGGTAGCGATGCACCAGCTGTATGTCGGCTGCTACAGGCATCGTTTCTACTTTGTTCCACTTCGCCTCCTGCAGAGTTACAAGAGCGTGTCGCGATACTTGCTTAGTCCACTCAAGGCCCTAAAACATAAGGTTGGACGAAGTTTTCTACCAAAAATGTACTAGAATAGCGTACGAGTCAAAGCTACTTCCGTTGTTTCTTTACAAATATGTAGCAAACAAGCTTTTTCTGTAATAAATCATTATTTCGAAGTTAAGCAACCAGTTACTATGAATTCGATAAGCAAACACTTATTTTTTATATAAAAGCCTAGCTTATATAGTCCAATTCTAGTTGAATAATCAAGTAGCTACTAAATTTTCCAGATGTGACACATATTGCGCACTTCAGACAAATGCGTTGCTAAGGCGTTGCTAAGGACTCTTCGCGTGTTTGCTGCGTGGTTTGTGTTTTTGTTATGAAGTGAGGGGAGTGAGATGGACAGGCTGTTTGATATTTTTTTCTGGTTTTCTAGGACCGTCGCAATTATTTAACTTGACATACTTTTCTTGCTTTTTTATCCGAAGCCTTTTCAATAATTGGTAGATTCTATCGTGGAAATAAAAGGGCCAGCAGGCCACAGGGGTAGATGCAAGTCGACTGATAGTGAAATAAAAGGTAGAAGTGTCTGTTCCATTATAAATTTAATGTGATATGCTGGAACATGAAGCAACAGGATCAGACGCAAGAACCACCAATAAAGAGCCCAGAACCAGCAAGCGCCATGCCATCAAGAGCAGCCATGATAACGTTTGATTAGCTTTCAGAAAACCTTGGAACTATACGCCAGACGGTGAGCAATCAAGAGATCTTACAAGACCAGTAGTTACTTGAAAACGAGAGCTGCCAGGAAAATCAGCAGATTCTTCAATGGCAACACATTTCAACATCTATCTAGCAATGATTTGCACCAGCGAGGTGGCTATCATTGTGTTTTGTGTCTGTATCCCTAACTGCTCAAAAATATTAATCAATAAATAAACAAACAAATGATGCGTCTTTTTCTGCTGAAAGTAAGTTCTCCAAGTGGCAAGGGATGAATAATAGCAGGTACCTAATTAATTGCCATCTATTCATTCAATTCATAAACCAGTATAACGCCTTTTGGGGCGACTAACGGAGCGAGCGAGAGGGTGAGCCTTGCACGTGCGAAATTGCGAGGGGGTACCTCCAACTGAGTTGTGCACGGCACCCTACTAACCGGTCTCTAGCGATGTGCCAAATTTGAGCACAATCGGCACAGCCGTTCTCGAGATCTGGAGGCGGCACCCTGCACGTGCGCACGTGCAAAATGGGTCCCAACTGACTTTTGCACGGCACCCTACTAACCGGTCCCTAACCATGTACCAAATTTGAGCGCCATCGGTCCAGCCGTTCTCGAGATCTGGAATCGACCCCTGCACGTGCGCACGTGCAGCAGCACCTCAACTCTGGCACATGGATATGCATTGCATAGTGGGTGCCTACCTACATGCCAACTTTCAGCGCAATCGGCCAAGTAGTTACCGAGATATTGCAACAATTGCAAAAGTGACACCTCTTCGTTTTGCACGTGGCACGTGCATAAGGGGTCACCCACATCCATCGGGAATAGTCCAATACTTGGTAGAAGGAATGAAGCTACCCTACAAAAATTACCGCGTGTAAATCGGTCAAGTGGTTGCTGAGATATAAGCCTCGCAAAAGCGTGACCACGGCCGGCCGGCCGCTCATACTCAGAAATTTCCGTTAATCTAAGGAAAGACTACGCTCGCTTCGCTCGCTCCGTAATCATAGGCAATTCAGGGCATCGATCGGCAGCGCCCTTACTGCATGGTACTGCGGATCGTCCATGGATTTCTTGATGACTCCGACTCTGACTCAGACTTTCAAAAATAAACTCTGACTTTGATTTCAAATGTCGGCTCTGACCGACTCCGACTCCACAGCCCTAGCAGGTCTGCAGAGGCAATGAATTTTTGGTGACTCCGACTCCGACTCTGACTCTGGTCAGAACTGTCGACTCCGACCGACTACAACTCCGACTACGGAACCCTGAAAGGTCTGCGGAGGGGATCGAATTTCGGTGACTGACTCAGACTCCAGCTTTTAAAATCGACTCTGACTCCGACTCGACGACTCAGGTCAGAACTGTCAACTCCGATCGACTTCATGACTCCGACTCCGGAGCCCTACTGGCAGCTATCACGCCAGGGAGCTGCAAATCATATGTTCCGTGGCGGTTTATGGCATTTAAGTCGATAATGCGGCTGAATCGCACTATGAAACACCCTTATTGGCTGCAAGAACCACGAAAGTTAGCGCATCACCACTGGAAAACGTGACAAGATATCGGTTAATTGGCCCTGGATTTGGATAAATAACATGTTGATGATCATATTAGCACACATTTACATAATCATCTATCTCAAGGTTGCCCTCCAGGCGGCTCTAAACTATGGCAATTTCCCTATCTTCAACATGTAAATGCCCTCGGGCGTCCTCGTGGTGACGTAGGCATGGGAGTGCCAGGTTGGTAGGAACTAGACTTCGACGCCCCCTGAGTCCACTGAAGGTTGTACAATTCAATGAACTGCCTTGTCGGTGACGTTTCGTTGCCACTTTCGATCTGCTGAGCCAGGATCTGCTCCGCGCATACTTTCATGCTCTGTCCGATTTTCAGCGCCAAAGAAGGCGTGGCATACTTGCGGCTCTCCGAGCTGAACCCACACATTTCACGAACGGCTGTGGTCAGTTCCGAAAACCGTCGTGGTTCGATGAAGTCTTTCAGCTTCGCCTCTGGGTCCTTCGTTCTCAGCACTTCCAACAGCCTTCCCAGCTCCCTGATCCTGTTCCTGATGTTTTGTACATCCTTGTTCTCGGTGCCTAGCTTAGCGCAAAGATACTCGCCGAACAAAAGAATGGTGTCATCTGTTTTGCAGAGCAAGGACACACTATCAATGCACATACAGTCGAGCACTTTGCGAAGCTTTGAAGAGGTCGCGCTGTTCGATGGCATCGCTGCTCTGCGGCGGCCTGGACTCTTCCGCCTCCTGTAGGGTTGCACACACGCTTGTGTCGCCACAAGGTCGCACGGAGGAAGAACCCCTTACAAACGTTACACGCCAGATAGTCATCTCCGGATTTCAGTGTACGAGCCCTGTTACACGCGACAAGCTCCCCTCTTTTCTCCCCAGATCTGACCGCTATGTTGTGACGATAATTGCCCAACTTTGCCAAAGCACATAGTGCTCTCCGCCTTTGGAGAGAGCGCACCGGTTTCATGAGGGCCATCGCGACATCAAACTCCGTCGCGTGTGCCCGCTGAAGATGCCTGGTCAATTTCGCGTGAGGCCGTTCGCAGTAGGGACACAAATTACGCCGATTCCACTTCCGACGCCCCGGACTATTCGCGGTCATTGCCACTGGGTAAGGGGACGACTGGGGACCAGCGGATTCTGAACCAATCTGCGGCGCATCCCCATCATGGGACACGATCCGTGCCCCTCCAGCGGCTGGTGCGGCTCCGGCTCCGGCGGCTAGTCCAGGGTACCGTGGCAGCTCATCAAGCCCTTCTGAGGCCACTGAAGGAGGGCACGCGTCCTCGTCTGAGTCGTGATCAGGTGTGAAAGGGAGAGGGGGTCGTTACCATTCAGCAGACTTCATGTGTGGTATGTGTTCTGCATGTGCTCCAGCACAACGGGGTTCAACTCCATGCGACGTTTCGACCCTAAATGATTACAACTTTGCGAAATCTGAGCGTGTTGGACGTCACGAGATACAGTTAATGGAATAAGTTTTGAAGTCTCAGGGCAATCGCTGAGCTCAGTCAAGCCCATGACCCACATGTCTGTTTTTGTGAAGCCGCCTCATTTTTTTTTTTTATAAATTTAGCTCCAATGTTTGAATGGACGGATTGACAGAGCCGGGGCCCACGCTAAGCAGAGCTTGTTGCGTAGACCCCGACCGCTACCATCCGATCGCGCAATTCCAGGTAACGGGAGAATTTAGATGCCAAAGTTTAACGTGCCCTTCAAAGCCGGACACGGCCTGTCCCACTCAACTGACTTCAACTGGCTGCGGCTGCTCCCACCAACCGCAGACCATCCCCGTCAGGAGTCTCAAATAGATCGGTCAAAAACTCTAGCTCTGGCGTGATGGCAAACTTTTCTGAGGTAGGGTCACCAAACCGCCTCTGGTGACCTGACCTGAGGTCAGATCAACTCAAAATTTTCAGAAATGTTGCGTAAAAGCCTTTTAGAAAAAGTCAGAAAATTTGAGCTTCCTAGCTCAAAGCGTTTGGGAGATATAACCAAAAAACCTCAGGAGGGGGGGGGCTCCTGAGGCCCCCCCCCGCCAGGAATAGGGTTAAGTCGATCACTTGATGCATGGTCGCTGAACACCAGAGCTGAAATGTATAATTTTGAAGCTTAGCCTAACCTGTGACGCTTAAACACTACTTTTTTGTCATCTTACCAAATTATTGCTACAATATCACATGAATATTGAAATATTTCTTTTGCTGCCCCGCTAGTGTCTTCACCGACTCAGCCCGTCATTGTAGAACCCTTCCCTGGACCAAGGACCTGCATCAAACACCTTGCGGTTTTACATGCAATAAGTGGCTTAATAATCAATTATTCCCAAATAACGATCTTGGCTTTGTTATAAAACATCCGACCAAGAATTTCCGCTTGCCCTGTGTGCATTATTATTCATTCACTCAGAGAAATATTTACCCTAAAAATATGGGTATTTCACGAGTACCAAATCGGTACTATATTTACGGGTCCTTAAACGCCAAGAAAACGTTTATAGCTACTCAGTCAGTGTTAGACTACCTAAACTGATTGTATCACATGACCTGCTTTATTGTATACATACCAGCTATTCTTAGCTATCTTTTCCTAAAAAATCCGGGTTTTTCACGAGTACCAAATCGGTACTAGTTTTACGGGTTATCCTACCTCCAGAAAACGAGTATCAATACGCTTCATTGTTTCGCATGAACTATTATTACGTACAAATACCAGTGATTCTAGGGTATTACTAGCCACAAAATCCGGGTATTTTTGGAGTACCAAATCGGTACTACATTTACGGGTTATCCTACGCCGAGAAAACAGGTAGCTCAACCTTTTTGCGTCAAAATACCGAATTTATTTG